>NC_060122.1:20767572-21967572 GCF_021461395.2 Schistocerca americana | reverse complement strand
AATCGTTTTCTCACAACAGATGACCTACCACTCAGTTGTAATAATCTACTCATTTACTACTGAAAAAAATATTAATAAATGAGCAAAACTGATTTGGAGCCAAAAATAAGACTTCCAGAGATGAAGTTGAAAAACGAACATGGTAAGCTTTTACCAAATTCTGATCGATGTGCAAAAATTGGACTGAGTGGATGTGCAAAGACTACATTAATGATTGACAGTTATATCCAAGCTCCTGGTTGGTTGAACTGAAATAAAATTAATTATCTATATGTTTATTCAAAAAGATAAGATCAGCCAAAATATCAAGAATTTATAAAAAATTGTGAAAAAATTGAAGACAAGCATAATGAAAAAATAGCTACCTTTGTCGAGAATAACGATGAAATTGTTCCATTCAATCAGTGTCAGGACAATTCAGTTGTAGTCTTTGATGGCTTCATTCTTGAGAACCAAGGTATCATTAGAGAATATGTTACTAGAGGTAGACATAAAGAAACATATCGTTTTTACTTAGCTCAAACCTACTCAAAGATACCAAAACAACTAGTAAGAGATAACCTATATTTTTAAAATATCTTTAGACAAGATAACACAAATTGAAATCATATTTACCATGAGTTGGAGGAGAATTAAGGTTTGATGATTTTAAAGAAATGTGTAGTAAATGTTGGAGTGATGAGTTCGGATTCTTTATGATAGACATGACTAGAAAACCAAATGAAGATAAATTCAGAAATAAAATACAACATTTCATAACTACATAAACATTAAACATAAACATAAATGTAAACATTCAACATAAAAGTCCAACATAAACATAAAACAATAAACATAAACATATACATAAACATAATTAATGTTTTTCCTTTCCTAATAAAAGTTTCCAAGATACGATGCAGAGGTTGTTAAAAAAGCTAAGCAAGAAAGAAAGAAGCTGAAGAACTTAAAGAACAATTCAAGCTTTGGAAAAGAAAAACCAAGAAGACAATATGAAATATATAAAAAGGAAGATCAACCTGTTATTGATGCCATCGAAAAAGTAAAACAAGGAAATGAAGGATTAGGAGATAACATTCTGAAAGTGACTGAAGAAAATAGAGAAGTTGGAAAACAGATGATTCCATATCATCATCATATAGAAGATTTTGGAGATTTATCACCAATTTAACCATTAAAATATTGGTCTCGTGATATTCCTGGCAAGTATGACTACACATTAAGTGAATCAGAAATTTAGGATGCACTGAATAAATATGAAGAAGAGAAAAAATTAAGGGGGATACAGGAAACAATAGAAGAGAAGCAACTTGATAATGCTACAAAAACAGACGAGGTGCAGTCTGATAATGATACAACAACAAATGTTGGTGAAAAAATGTTAAGAAATGTAAGTGAAGGAATGTTAAAGTATTTTAATCATAGTGAAGATCCAACTTTTGGATTAAAACCTGTTGGAGCATTTAAATTTGTTGGGAAATTACCTGTAATATTTCAAGGTGACAGATTAAAAGATGATGCAAAAGAATATAAATGTACAGATGGGCTAATGAATCTTACTATGGATGATATGGAAAGTAATCCAAATAAAATCAAGTAGAGGCAAAAAATAAAATACACTGATAAAATAAATTGTTAATGTCAATCAGATGAAGCAGATCTAGCCACTGGACATGGTTTAATTAAGAAGTATACAGAAAAACCAGTTGAATATCTTTGGGTGAATGATGTTCGACAATTAATCGACAGATTAGCAGTCATTCATGGCGAAGAACTAGCAGGGAATAAAAATTTTCATAATGAAAAAGCTAGCATAACACATATGTTAACAAATAAATTTAATGATTTCATAATTGATAATCCAAAAGGAATTCTGTATCTGATTAGATTTTTGAATAGTCTTCCTCACACATTTTGTAAAACTGATAAACATGGAAAAGGAATCGTCAGTTGGGCTTTAGGTACTTTACCAATGCCTGAAATGCATCTACCAGGTTTTAATTACTGCTGACCATTCACTAAACTTCAAGAAAGACTAGCATGTGGTGATGCAGGAGTAAATCCATTAGATGAAGCTCGTAAACAGCATGATATTGCATACAGAGATCATAAAGATTTACAATCTAGACTTTAGCAGATAAACAACTCCAGCTAGTTGCAAAAGAAAGAATGCATGCAAATGATGCTAGTGTGAAAGAGAAAATGGCACCAACAGCAGTTAGAGCAATAATGTACGGAAAACAAAAATTAGGAATGGGACTTGATCTTGATGAAAATGGATGGGGGCTATAAAAATCTTTATAAATTTTTAATCTATATAAATGAACAATTTTACTATTGATTATACTTTGCTACCTAGTGGCAAGACAAAACCACAATAAATTAAATTTAAGTTGAATAATGAACAGTTAAATGTGATTCAACCACTTTTAACTGATGTTCAAAAGAGAAAAAAAGAAAAGAATGTTGGTGGAAATTTACTTGTTACATTAGCTATTCCTGTTGTGAAAAAATTATTGAATATCTACCAAAAAGGAAAGAAGGAAAAGGATTAACACTACACGAAGGTGGATTTCTACCTTCACTTTTGGCTGCAATACCATATCAAGCAGCTATTAATTCACTTGCTGGCGGATCTGCAGCAATCGCAAATGCAGTAATAAACAAGAAGAAAGCCAAGAAAGAATTAGAAGAGCAGAAGAGACATAATCAAGCCATGGAGAAGAAAGCTGGATGCAGTCAGGAGACAGCTTCCGCTGGCATGGGAGTGGGAGTGAAAAAAGCAAAAAAAATTTCGAAGTGCTGATTGAAAAATTAAACAGTCCTTTATCTAATTTTGATATATAAAAACTTGCTAAACAGTTGAAAATTAAACATTTTCGTTATTATTGATGAATTAGCAGGACACAGTCCTAAGACTGCTTCAACTGTTGCTAGCAAACCATTGAAGAATTGAATGTGGAATAGTAAATTTAGATAGATCTGATCATGTTGGTACTCATTGGACTTGTTACTATAAAAATAATGACAAGAAATTTGTTTTTGATTCATTTGGTGCTAATACACCAAAGCAACTAGTTAACTATTTGCGAAAAATGAACTATACTACAATACTGAAAGAATGCAAAATTTTGATGAAGTAAATTGTATCTATTTGTTTTAAAATTGTTATGTGAGAATTACAAGTTTAATGATATTTTGGATTTAATAAATGGACATTTTTGGATATAAGATAGGGCAAACAAAAGGTCTTAGCACATCTACATTCAGTCAAGAAAAAATCAAAAGTTAAATTGATCCAAAAATAGAACATATGATTAAGCAATTTCAATCATCAATAGACCCAAAGATAGCCAATGCAATTAAACAATTTCAGAAAGAAATTAAGGCTATTCTTAAAGTAACTAGAGGTTATATAGGCCTTAAAGGTAGAGGACTTTTTGAATGTAAATGATCCAATTGATGCAAAGGATGCAGTGAACAAATATTATTTCGATAATTAGTTAACAAATGTTGTTACAAAACCTTAATATGCCAGCATACTAACACATTTCAATAACTATATCACCACTACACAGTTTAATGCAAAAATTAACCAGAGTCTTCAAGATAACTACAGCACTTTAAAGAATTTCTTTTCAAATAAGGAATTTGAAAAAGCTTTTGAATATTACTTTTCAAAGCCCGATTTAACGAATATCTAATAAGTGATCTCCAGAAAAGAATGTATGACAAACATAGAGTGAAATTTGACTTTCATACTGGCACAGAAACATTCACATATGCATTTGATGATGATGTAAAAATCAAGAGAATTATTTTATTTGGAGTCAATGTAAATCGTAATCTGTAACACTCTAAGCAGGGATGGCTAGAGGACAAATGTAAGGATGTAGAGGCTTATCTCACTAGGGGTAAGATAGATACAGCCTACGGGAAAATTAAAGAGACTTTGGGAGAAAGGAGAATCACTTACATGAATATCAAGAGTTTTGATGGAAACCCAGTTCTAAGCAAAGAAGGAAAAGCAGAAAGGTGGAAGGAGTATATAGAGGGTCTATAGAAGGGTGATGTACTTGAGGACAATATTATGGAAATGGAAGAGGATGTAGACGATGATGAAATGGGAGATATGATACTGCATGAAGAGCTTGACAAAGCACTGAAAGACCTGAGTCAAAACAAGGCCCCCGGAGTAGACAACATTCCATTAGAACTACTGACAGCCTTGGGAGAGCCAGTCCTGACAAAACTCTACCATCTGGTGGGCAAGATGCATGAGACAGGCGAAATACCCTCAGACTTCAAGAAGAATATAATAATTCCAATCCCAAAGAAAGCAGGTGTTGACAGACGTGAAAATTACCGAACTATCAGTTTAATAAGTCACAGCTGCAAAATACTAAGGCGAATTCTTTACAGACGAATGGAAAAACTGATAGAATCGACCTTGGGGAAGATCAGTTTGGATTCCGTAGAAATGTTGGAACACGTGAGGCAATACTGACCTTACGACTACCTTAGAAGAAAGATTAAGGAGAGGCAAACCTACGTTTCTAGCATTTGTAGACTTAGAGAAAGCTTTTGACAATGTTGACTGGAATACTCTCTTTCAAGGGTGCCAGGGGTAAAATACAGGGAGCGAAAGGGTATTTACAATTTTTACAGAAACCAGATGGCAGTTATAAGAGTCGAGGGGTATGAAAGGGAAGCAGTGGTTGGGAAGGGAGTGAGACAGGGTTGTAGCCTATCCCCAATGTTATTCAATCTGTATATTGAGCAAGCAATAAAGAAGACAAAAGAAAAGTTCCGAGTAGGTATTAAAATCCATGGAGAAGAAATATGAACTTTGAGGTTCGCTGATGACATTGTAATCCTTCTCAGAGACAGCAAAGGACTTGGAAGAGCAGATGAACGGAATGGACAGTGTCTTGAAAGGAGGGTATAAGATGAACATCAACAATAGCAAAACGAGGATAGTGGAATGTAGTCGAATTAAGTCAGGTGATGCTGAGGGAATTAGGTTAGGAAATGAGACGCTTAAACTAGAAAAGGAGTTTTGCTATTTGGGGAGCGAAATAACTGATGATGGTCAAAGTAGAGAGGATATAAAATGTAGACTGGCAATGGCAAGGAAAGCGTTTCTGAAGAAGAAAAATTTGTTAACATCGAGTATAGATTTAAATGTCAGGAAGTCTTTTCTGGAAGCGTTTGTATGGAGTGTAGCCATGTATGGAAGTGAAACGTGGACGATAAATAGTTTAGACAAGAAGAGAATAGAAGCTTTCGAAATGTGGTGCTACAGAAGAATGCTGAAGATTAGATGGGTAGATCATATAACTAATGAGGAGGTGTTGAATAGAATTGCAGAGAAGAGGAGCTTGTGGCACAACTTGACTAGAAGAAGGGATCGGTTGGTAGGACATGTTCTGAGGAATCGAGGGATCACCAATTTAGTATTGGAGGGCAGCGTGGAGGGTAAAAACCGTACAGGGAGACCAAGAGATGAATACACTAAGCAGATTCAGAAGGATGTAGGCTGCAGTAGGTACTGGGAGATGAAGAAGCTTGCACAGGATAAAGTAGCATGGAGAGCTGCATCAAACCAGTCTCAGGACTGAAGACCACAACAACAACAACACACTGATTTTAAAATGGAGATAAAAGTTTCAACGTTGATGAGCTGCACATTTTATATCCAACACAGTTTAATAACCCATCACTTGAAATGAAAAAGAATGATAAAACACATATATATCTAAATAAAGCTGTTAAGACTGTCCCTGTTTCACGTGAGTTAATCATGTGTGGTGAATTACCTGTAGAATATAAAGATGGTGACAGTGGCAGCTAAAATTATATTATTATATTTTTTAATCTATTTAAATGGACGATAGTGCTTTGCACTGAGCTCTTCAGAGCGGTCACACTTCGCATTTAGTCCTTAAGGACGATCATATTCATTGCTTGAAGTGTGAGTAATTTACTGAGATACATAATCCACACAGAGTAACAACAAAAAATGGAAGACAAAGAATCGAATATCTTTGTACAATATGTAAAACCAAGAAGAGGAAATTCGTTAAAAAATTTTTGTTAGTTAGTGAAGTTCTAAGACTGCTTCAGCAGTCGGCAGTGAAGGTCTAAATAATATTCGTGAAGAAATAAATAATGAATTACATAAAGCGATGAGAAAAAAATTTAAAAGTAGACAGTTTGTTATTTTTGGCATATACGATTTATGGCAAGCTGATCTAATCGAAATGGACTCAAGTAATTTGAAATGAATTTCAAAAATAAACATATCTTTATTGACAATCATTGACATCTTTTCAAAATTTGAATGGCCTGTTCCTGTTAAAGATAAAACAGGTAAGATTGTAGTTGATGCATTCGAAAAAATTTTCATAAGTAGAAAGCCAAACAATTTACAGACAGATAATGGCAAAAATTCCATAACAAAGCTTTTCAAGAACTGATGAAGAAATACATTAATTATTATTCAACTTTTTCAGCATTAAAGGCATATGTTGTTGAACGATTTAACAGAAAAGATGTGGAAGAGATTTGACTTACAAGGGAATTATAAATGGACTGATCTAGATTCGAAATTAGTTGATGAATGCAATAACACAAAACATTCTACAACAAGAATGAAACCAATAGAAGTTAGTGAGATAAATTTAAAAATAGGCACAATTGTATCTAATAATCTGGCTAAATTTAAAAATGTGATAAAGTGACAATAAACTTAAAGGTCTTTTCAAACAAGAATATACTGCAAATCGGTCAACAGAAATTTTTGAAGTTAAAGATAAGATTCATTCTAATCCAACTGCATTTAAGTTGTAGGCTCTATATGGCAAAGAAGTAAAAGGAAATTTTTATGAACAAGAGTTACAGAAAACCAAGTATCCTGATGTATACATTGTTGAAAGAGTTTTGAGAAATGAAGGAGATAAAGTTTATGTTAAATGGTTAAGTTTTGACAGTTCACACAACAGTTGGGTAAGTAAAGAGAATGTAATTTTATAAGGTGTAAGTGGTTTATACTCAATTTTAATATTCATTATTTCTCTTACAACAATATCTTCATTTAAACTTGATTCAAAATGATTTCTTTAAGAAATTATTGGTAATCTTCCTTTCATTAAATTGTATATATTTATTGATTTTGGATTCCTGAGTCTCAAAATTATTTCGATTTCTGGATAATCTGTTTGTAATTCATGCAAGCTATAATTTACAGAACAATTTTGAGTTCTTATAACATAATATGGATACTCCCAGATATGATTTTCTTGAATAAATAAATTCACTATGTACATCTTGATTAAGGGTTGAAGGAGTGGCATGATTATCAATAATTTCATCTTTGTCTTGAATTATATGTCTGGCAATGTTGAAGATAATTCTATTACTATTTTTCATATTTTCAACTTTATTTTTTAAATCTTGAATTTTATTTTCTAAATTATTAATTGTATTTTGTAGTTAGTATTCACCATATTTACGAAGGTAAAACTTCATGATTAACCCATTTTTTAAGTTTTTTGCTTCTTCTTTCTTGGATGACAAGATTAGTGATTATACTCCTGCATCATTGATAAATATCGTTCTATTTTCGTTATAAGTTAGACCGCTATGGAATAGGGACCTAACAATTTATTCATATTTTGCTTTATCTACATTTACATTTACGTTCATAGTTTGATCAATATTTTCATATTTAAGAATTTCAGGAACATCTTTTACTTTAAACCATGGATTATTCTTTTTATCAACGCTCATAAACACTTGATTATTATTATACAATCGAATCCATTTAAGAGAAATATTGAATTATATTTTCTTACATGGTGATGGAAATCTATGTTATCTACGCATTTAGATACTTGAAAATCTGTATTATTCCAAGTGGGTAAAGATTTAATCCACTTGAAAATCTATATTATTCCCAGTGGCTAAACTTTTAGCAGCTTGACAATCTCTTTTAATATTACTATGATTTCCTGGCAGGATGGTCATCCTGCCTGAAATTCCATAGTGAATAAAGCACATCTTGTTTTTCTATCTATTATTTCAGCATTGTAATTATTTCCACATTGACTTTTATTAGTATAAGATCTGCAGAGGATAAAAAATATAGGATATCATTTGCAATTAACATGTTTTTCACTTCCAATAAAGGAACCCAAATATCTCTAAATCATGTTCCCAAAACCAAATCACATTTCTTCTACTGAATGAATTCAAAAATGTTCAACATGGTCTATTCTGAAATCTTTTAAATTTTTTAGCTTCTTTTTTTATTTTAAAATTGAAGACTATAATCCAGATTCATTAATAAATATTGTAGATTTTTTCATTACCTTTCAACCCCGCTTTTTAGGCTGAGTTTAAAATATCTTCATATTTTACTTTATACTCATTGTCAACATTCATTCTAACAGCTTTATCAGTGTCTTTATACTCTAATATTTTAGCAACATCTTTTCCTTTAAATAATGGATTATTGTCTTTATCAGTTATCACAAAAACATCTTTATTGTTGTATGTAAGTTTGTTGTTGATGAGGACAACAATCGACTCCATTTAAGAGACACATTTTTTATAAGTTTTGCAAAAAATAAAGAGTAGTTTAATTTTTGTAGTTTGTATTCACCAAATTTTCTGATTGATGGTACAACTTCATGAGTAACATATCTCCTAAATTGTTTCGCAGCTGGGTGTTTTGAACTCATAGCTAGTCATAAAGACCATATTCTGTGATAAAAATAGTATATTTTTCATTAAAAGTTAGGGCTGGTGAAACACCACGTCTAATTATATCTTCCATTTGTTTAAAATTTGCAGAGGGAGAATATTTTCCCTCTGGCATTCCATAAAAATGATGCACTGCAGAGTGAAAATCTCATTCTGGAAACATCCCCCAGGCTGTGGTTCCGCAATATCCTTTCTTTCAGGAGTACTAGTTCTGCATGGGTCACAGGAGAGCTTCTGTAAAGTTTGGAAGGTAGGAGACGAGGTACTGGCAGAAGTATAGCTGTGAGGACGGCGCGTGAGTCATGCTTGGGTAGCTCAGTTGGTAGAGCACTTGCCTGCAAAAAGCAAAGGTCCTGAGTTCGAGTCTCGGTCTGGCACACAGTTTTAATCTGCCAGGAAGTTTCATATCAGCTATAGCTAAGCCATGTCTCCGCAGTATCCTTTCTTTCAGGAGTGCTAGTTCTGCATGGGTCGCAGGAGAGCTCCTGTAAATTTTGGAAGCTAGGAGACAAGGTACTGGCAGAAGTAAAGCTGTGAGGACGGGGCGTGAGTCATGCTTGGGTAGCTCAGTTGGTAGAGCACTTGCCCGCAAAAGGCAAAGGTCCCGAGTTCGAGTCTTAGTGCAGTGCACAGTTTTAATCTGCCAGGATGATTCACTTGAACCTGATCGTCTGCAGTAAAGACGAAAATTCTGAATGTTATGAAAGACAACCTGAGAGTACGTCGTGGTTTGAAGATAAATTTCAATTTATTTTGTGAGTACAAATTACAGACATATAATAAAGTTCAAGAATTTGGACAACAAACACAAAACTACATTTTAGTAAAAAATTCGAGTGTGGGAAGTGAGATATTTTAATGAAAATATCTAATTTTCAAGCACAACGATCAGGATGGACATTAAATAGATTTACTGGTTTATGGCTAGCAATTAACAGTTATGTTCCACTTAGGGGATCATCTTACATTCCATTACCAATTAGAATTAAAAATAAGAAAGCATGTATTAATGTGAAAAATAATGATCAAAAAGGTTTTCTGTGGGCTATAAAATCCACATTGTATCCAGTAAATAAAAATGCTGAAAGAGTAATGAAATACAAAAATATTGGTCTTGATCTTGATCAGAAACTTGAAAATATTGAGTTTCCTGTAGTGGTTGATCAGATTGCAAAAATAGAGAGTATAGTTAGTGTATATATCAACATCTATTCATTTGATAAAAAATATCAAGTGTATCCATTAAATATCACGAAAAGTATGAAGGAGAGGGTGCTGAAAATTCTCCCTATTGTTGGATAAAGAATTTATCTCACCTTGTTTCGAGTGAAATTACAAAACAAAAAATGGTTCAAATGGCTCTGAGCACTATGGGACTTAACGTCTATGGTCATCAGTCCCCTAGAACTTAGAACTACTTAAACCTAACTAACCTAAGAACATCACACAACACCCAGCCATCACGAGGCAGAGAAAATCCCTGACCCCGCCGGGAATCGAACCCGGGCGTGGGAAGCGAGAACGCTACCGCACGACCACGAGATGCGGGCAAATTACAAAACATGATGGATTAAAATGTATTTGTGACATGTGTTTACCTCACTTCAACAGTAAGGAAAAGTTAGATGAACACACAAAATGTTGTTTAATTAAAAAAACATTGAAAGTAGAAATGCCAAAGCAAGGATCATATGTAAATTTCAAAAAATGTCAACACACACAGAAAGTTCCATTTTATTATTTATGCTGATTTGGAAACTTTACTTTTAAAGATGGACAACTGTCATCCATATCCAGAAAAGTTGTACACAATGAAATATCAGAAGCATTAAACAAGCGGATTTTGCTGCTACATCAAGTACGTATATGGACATTATAAAGATCCTGTTGTTTATAGAGGACCTAATTGTCATAAAAAATTCATAGAATGCATGAAACAAGAGGTTAAAGAGATTGGAACAATTTATTCTGAAATTGAGGAAATGAAGCCACTTACACTGGAAGAACAATCAAGTGATCGAAAATATAAATTTTGTACACAGTGTAAATGTCATTATACAAGAAATCATAGAAAGGTTCATTGTCATGAACATCTAACTGGTAAATACATTGTTCCATTGTGCAATAATTGTAATTTAAAACTAAAGCTTCCCAGCTTTATACCTATTTCTTTACATTATTTAATGTGAAATGATTCACATCTATTTGTGAAAGAACTTGGTTATAATGATAAGGAGATAGACCTAACCTCACAAAATGAAAATAAATACATCACTTTTGGTAAGAGTACAAAAAATTTCAAAATGTTGAAGAGAGATCAAATGAAAAATAGCAAAAAGTTATTCTCATCAGAATTATTTAATCTAGTGAAAAGAAAAGGTGTATATCCGTACGATTACATGGATTCTTCTAAGAATTTTGAAGAGACACATTTACTAGCAAAAGAAGAATTTTACAATAAACTGAATGATTGTGTTATAAGTGATGAAGATTATGAACATCAAAAATGGTTTGGAAAAAATTTAACATGAACAATCTTCGTGAATATCATGATTTGTATCTGAAAACTAATGTACTATTGTTACCTGATGTGTTCGAAAATTTTAGAAAAACTTGTATGAAAGCATATGATTTAGATACATCTTGGTATTATACTGCAGTGGGTTTCTCTTGGGATGCAAAGAAAATGACTCAACAACCACTTGATTTATTACATGATTATGATATGGTTCTGATGGTTGAAAAGGGTATACAAGAGCTGCTGACAGCTCTAGGTAACTACTCTCGGCGATCACCGCTGTAGTAACTGACTACGCTTTTGCCGAGTCTTTAAAGCTGCAGCGCTTATCTCCGAAATTACTCACCATTAGCACTATGTAACACCCATTAACATCAGTAGGTTTTATTCAGAGTAACAGTCACAGAGTTTGCCTTAGGAATTTAGGGGAACCATCGAGAAAGCAAAATCTGAAGGGGTGCACGAGGTTAGAACCCGACACCCGATGTCACGTACATCGGTAGGTCGAAAAGTCGCGGCCACCAGCCGAACGGCGTATCGGTGCACGCTGGCAACGCACTACGGCAGCGACCCGGCGCGGCACGCACTCTGCGCGTCGTCGGTGGGTTCCCTTCCCGGACATAGCGCCTCGCGTCCACGCACAGCCACGCACTTTCCGCAAATCGCGCCCCTGTGGTTGGCGGGCGCCAGCTGCAGCCTGCCAGGTGTGTGTGTCCCTTCTGATTCTGTGAGCCCACTACCGTGCTCCTCGAAGCCGTGCAGCTCTCCAGATTCCAGCCTCGAGGCGAGGTGACGGTGTGGCGGGGGTTGTTCTGGTTTGCTCTAGATTCTGGCCTCGTGACGCGCGCTGCTGGGAGGTGCCGTCGCCGTCGGGGAAGGCCTCGAGCGGGAGGAGACTCCGCAGTAAGGCTCGTGTAGTCTGGAGCTGCGACGGCGACTTACTAGAGCACGTCCCCAGTGGGATTACACGGCCGCCGCGGGTCTGCGCCACACTTCGAACAACAGTTTGCCCGGTGTAACGAGAAACCTGATTCGTGCGACCGGGCGACAAGTTTCCACTGACCCAGTGTCCAGTCTGGGGGACGCGGCGCCCCTGTCCTCAGGCCTGCCGCCTCGCCTGCTTCACAGAGCGGACGCCCCTCCCTCAGGCCTCCGCGCCTCGCCGGCCGCTCCCAGTTTCGCTGTCACTCGACAAAGTTCCGCAGGCGCTAGCGACAGCAGCTCGCCGACAGTCGACGAGTTTCGCCGTTTCCGCGATGCTCGTTCCCAGGCAACTGCAGCAACGATTCGCCGCTCGTCAAACTCGCTTCCAGTGGATAAGCCAGTCTTCGGCGAGCGTCGTCGCCAGCTCGGTTCCCCTGGTTCCCGTTGATCTCAGCTACACTAATACGCTTCACTTAACACGTCGCGTGCCCGCAACGCCCCCACGACGTTCAGTCACGAATTGGGCTGCGGTGTTCACTCACCGATGTATACTTGTGTGAACTGTTTGTACATAAGATCGTGTCATTTTATTTACTCTATCGCCAGGAGAATCTTTTAAAACGACCTAGACCTCGGATACTTATTAATTGTCGCTCTTAGCTGCTACAGTTTTCACTGAGCTAGCTATGGCTAGGTCATCTCCCTAATGGCTCTGAGCACTATGGGACTCAACTGCTGTGGTCATCAGTCCCCTAGAGCTTAGAACTACTTAAACCTAACTAACCTAAGGACATCACACACATCCATGCCCGAGTCATCGTCTGCGTTACTCCCATATTTCATACTTACTACCATTTCAAGTGACACACTTGTGTTACAGTGATCAGTTCAAAACTCTTACTGCTTCCATTCTTCAAACGACTTACTTACCGTTTCTAAAACACGCACGTTCAGAGGATGAGCGTTCATTGTTATCGCTAGACTGCCCACCTGCCACGGCAGGTTACGAATCGTTTTATGGATGGATACGGTTCACTTACCAGATCCCAACGGCAGTCTCGTCAGATACCTCTGTGCAGCTCATACTTGTTGTTAAGGCGGCCTTCTGCTCAGAGATTCTGTCCGTCATTCGTCTTCGGACGAAGGCGAAGCGCCAAATTTCAGAGCAGAGAAATGTCGTAAAATATGGAACACGGCAGTGTGACATATACGTACGACCGCGCGAAAAACAGCTTCTGCTGACCACCGCATCGCGTATCGAGCGCTTTCCAGCTAATCCCAACGTAGGTGAGGAGGGCACGCGGAAACGAACGATACTTCACTGCGGCATTCCTCGGTCTGAAGTCGACGTCGAGCTCGGGACGACGCTCGCTGCCAAGCAGAGGTCCCTCTGCCTCACGGCGAAAAGGAGGGAGCGCAGAGGCGTTTATTATTCTTCTCGTCGCCGATATTACACATCCGCGTTGTATAACAAAGGAGAGGAAAACTAAATGAATTGTAGTCGTGCCTTCCGATCGGTGATATTTCTTTAAAAAGGGGGCCCGGATGAGACCTGGCAGGCGTCCGCTTTGTGTGCGAATTAAGGCCGGCCTTCAGCAGTTAATTGTACTCTCTCTTCCCCCCTGGCGCCGGCGGCGCAGTTCGAGAGGACTTTGTGCTGCGCCCGCCCCGCCGGCTAATTACCGCCCCTCCGGAAGCGCTTCCCCCTCCACAGCCAGGGCGTTCACCCAACTTTCGCCCCTTCTCCAGACGCCGGCTCGTTCGCTACCAGCAGCGACGCCGCACAGCTTTCCAGATCCACTCCCCCATTTATACACGCGTAGTTTGTGAAACGATTAAGACGTATAAAGCCAGCGTTACAAGAAATTTTTGTAATTATTTTCTTAGTCTCAAGTGATACAGATACTATCGTGGCCGATTTCGACGTTTTAGCTAACAACCTGTTTAAAAATAGTCAGAAGCATAGGGGATACTGAAATACTAGGAGTCTAAATTACAAAATCAAACTAACTTTCACATTGCAGTACACACAGCTTTATATATCACTTAGTAACTCGTTAAAGCACAACTGAATGGTCCTGGACAGTCACTCACTGTTGTGTGCTCTCTTTCTTGACTGCGAAGGCTGCAGTTAGTTACTTACACCACACCGCAAACATTTGATTATGCAGTTCACAATATTCTAGACGAGCTCAGAAGTTATGATATTCGAGGTCTCGCCGGTGACTGGCTTTCATCCCATCTACCTAAAAAGCTACTAGTTCTTGCATTAAGAAACTCTGAGAGTGTATGCAATGAAATACCATCTTCAGAACGGTGAATAATAGGTACAGGTGTACTACAGGGGTCGATATAGGGTCCACTCTTGTTCTCCTTGTATATTATTGAACATCTTTGCTGACAATGCAAGTATTATAAACAAGCCTAACGGAGTAGCTTCAGCGCTTGAAAACGTAAATAATATTTTCTCGAAAATTAATCAGTTATTCTCTGCAAACATACTATCACTAAATTTTGATAAAATGCAGCACACGCAGTTCAGTACACCATAAGGCCTCACTACACCATCAGAAATAATACATAAGAGTAAATCAGTCAACGGAACAGAATATTCAAAATGCTTCGGTTTTTAAACTTCTAAGAATCAGAAGTGGAAGTATATTTTCTCGAAATGACTGACAGAAACAGGTGTTGTCAATGTTCGAGAAAATATGCATTAATCTCCTGGACTACATCTTCTTAAACGTCTTAGTTCTGCAACATTTTAGCTATGGATAATTTCAGATTTTGCAGATGAAAATGTAAAAAGTGGCGACATCCTTTCCCTATTTTCATTCACTAATGTCTTACAGCATCATATTCTGGAATAACACGTCAGCCGGCGCGTTGGCCGAGCGGTTCTAGGCGCTTCAGTCCGGAACCGCCCGACTGCTACGGTCGCAGGGCATGGATGTGTGTGGTGTCCTTAGGTTAGTTAGGTTTAAATAGTTCTAAGTTCTAGGGGGCTGATGACCTCAGATGTTAAGTTCCATAGTGCTCAGAGCCATTTGAACCATTTCAGTAACACGTCATTGACGAAAAAAGTTCTCGTTGCACAGTAGTGTGTAGTGAAGGCGGTATGTGACGTCCACTTTACAACAGCAACACATTGGTTTTGAGAGATCAAAAATGAGTGTAACCTGTTACAGTAATTCCTTCTGCCACATCGTCAACTTTCTGTAACGGGATAGTGAGGCCCTTCTGTTCTAATTCTTTACAGAAATATATATACACATTATGTAGAAATGTTCTGCTCTGAGACTGTATCAACTCCGGACATTTATGACGCTCAGAGACGAACAGAGTGAGCTGATTAGGTCAAGATCTCTGTTTGGTAAACCTTGGTCACTACTACTGCGGAGACAGACTTTGCCACTGTCGTCACGGCAGGACGGGTCTGTGAGTTCGTGGAACGTCTTTTGGTGCAGTTTCGCCGCTAAGACACTTTCTCCCTGCCACTATTACACAGTTTTGCCCCAATGGCTAAGTGCAAATAATCGTCGGTAAACTTCACAGTCAAATGTTTTTTATTCCAGTCTTTGATCACAATATCAATTCTTTTGACGATGACCGGTTTCAGTCCGTAACGACCATCCTCAGTTCTACAATATACAAATAGTGAGCAGTGTGTCTTTCAACACAATACAGCAATACGTATCACAATATACTATCACACAATCAGGGAAATGTACAGATAAAATACGGTAAAACGTACCTTTTCTGCACCATGTCGTAAAGTGATCAGTACAGCGTCGTCACATAGACGTAAGATAACGTGTAGAATGGGCCACGTCGTCCACAAAGTCATTATTGCAATGGCTACTGCAGTAAAGTAGCTACCAGAAATCTGTTTGCCTACATCCTACCTAGATGTTGCTACTGTGGGCTTAGATGTAGTCATCACTTACACAAAAAACATAATCTGATAAAAACACATTAGGTAAAATACATGTAGCAGACTTTTAAATATTGATAACTGTCATACAAGCCAATTGTGATACATTAAAAGACGAATACAGTTACCCATATAAAATTATTAAAAGGAAATATATGAAGAGAATGGGTCCGACCCTTTTGTGGTGAATTTACAGTCAAAAGTTAATATACGTGATACATTGCCTGTAGCAACCTATAAATTGCCTATGAAAAATAAAATGTCTATATGACAGCTGAAAAAAGACGGATCAATGATCAGCGTCTTCTGTTGGGTCGGCCGCCAGAATGTTATTAGGCGCGCACCGATCGTATTTTATCTGTACATTTCCCTGGTTGTATGATGGTATATTGTGATGCGTATTGTTGTTTTGTGTTGAAAGACACACTACTCACTAGGTGTTTATAATTGATTATTGTAGATTTGAGGATGGTCATTACGGACTGAAACCGATCATCGTCAGATAATTGATATTGTGATCAAAGACTTGGGTAAAACTCATTTGACAGTATTGGATCACTGTTCGTATAGGCGACTATGTCGCAGCTGGTGAAACTTCACGGTACATAACGTACGCAATTTACAACGACTGTCTATTCACTCCAAAGAGTTCACCAAACGACGTTTCCTATCTAAGTCAGCTTTGGGCGATGATCCACGACCAAATGGGTCAAAGGTGCTCTGCTATCTTGCGAGGGGCCGTTGACAGCAGATCACCGAGTGCGAACAGAAAGGCAAACGATGAGGAGATTGCACAAAGTGGACACTGCACTACGGATAAACAAAGTCCAAAGGGTAACTCGGAGATAGAACGCCTGACGCGCAGTGAAAGCGAAGACTGCGAGCCCACGCTGCGTGACGACGCCCTGGCGAGTCCGTCCCTCGTCGCTGTGTGACGCCGGCCAGCGGGCACCGCCGGCGCGGCGTGTCCGGCGCTGTGGCGGGATCGCGCCAGCGCCTGCTGCACCCAGCGGCCGACATCCTATTGCGTGCTCTCTGACACGTTTTCAGAATCGCTAATACCACATTTTGCCTCCGTGAAATGGCCATCTGTGACTGAAAGCACCCGACAGAATGTTTCAGAAGGTGAGCAGATGGTAGAGTTGGTGTACAAGCATTTAAGCCCACCGGCTGGTGTGGGAAATTGGGTACGTCCAATGTTGTTGGCTGTGGCTGCAGAGGCTGTGTGGAGATATCGATCTTCGCGCGTGTGTCCAATGAAAGTGCAGCTAATTTTTGTAAGCGGATGTTATATTGCGGGACTGTCGATGCTGGGCCTCCTGCTGTGAGGTGGCCGTGTAGTCGGCAGGTGTGGGCAGATTTGGTTTGTTTAACGGCATTCCGAACCCTTCGATATGTGGATTGACACGATGCTACGTCGACGCTGCCCGGGGGTGTTTAACCACTGCTGCTGGCGTCCGTCTGCCTTTTGCTCGGTACGAGTGTGCACACACCAGTGTTGTGGCGGGTATCGCCTCGAGTGCCGCGGCTGTGGAGTCACGAGATGCAGGAGCGTCCAAATCTTCTCACAAGGGGGACGCCCGTCAGGCTACTGTCCCGGATGCCAGCCGTCCTGTATGAGTTCAGGGCCTGTGTGAACACTGGTGTCGTGGTGACGGTTCCCACTGTTTTTAATATTTGTTGCTTAAACGTCCACACCACAAGTCCTGTGTTGTTCTCCTCAGTCGTTGGACAGCACGGTGACCAGGCAGGCGGGCTCTCGCTTTGTAGGATGGTTCGGATGCTGACACGGCGTTTACCCGCCTGACTGTCTGCTACGAGGACATCGTTCCCGACTCATACAATGTGCTAATTGTGGGATCAGGAAAAGAACTCTCGATACTAGTTTCTGAAGTTATTTCGGCGGCCCGTGGAGCACACAGCACCTGTCATAAGTACGGCTCGAGGCGTGTGTGTGCAGCGATTCGAGCAGCTGTTATGGGAACCACGGCTACGGAGGCCGTAAAGCAAACAGTTGTCTCAGCTGCATTGGTACCAGAAACCTACCCACACGGACTGATATCTGCATGCTACCAGCTATCGCCATCTGTCGCAGGAACGTTCTGTTCTCAGGACCTCGGCCCATCGCGTGGAAGCTGTTTCAGACTCTGGAAACCTGCCAAAGGAACTGAGCGACTTACGTAATGTATTCGAGGACACGGCTACAACAACCGCCGCCTTTCCGAAGACATCTAATCAGAAGGACTCCGAGCAGGACTCGAAGAAACTTGCGTTTCTGTCGTTCTGTGTTCAGTAACAGGAAAGACTAGCCGCCTCCTACCGATGCATAAAATCTATTGGGTATTCAGGGCTGCAACAAAAATTCGACGACTCGTGACGCCTGTGAACGGCGATGTAGGCCTCAGGACGCGAGGAGTAGATAAAATACCGGGCGGGCGTTGGCAGATCGCCTCTGCGTACTACTGGACAGCGCCGAGTACAACACGTACGGTGAGGAATCAGCGGTAGCGCAGCATGCTCTAGGACAAGGACACGGTATCGCGTCTGAAGGCACTCCTACTATTACATGGACATGTAGTTTCGGGGACAGCGTAATTAAGGAAGAGACAAAGAAAAGATTTTTGGCAACATCAACAATAAAGACGGTGGCCTGCAGCTAAACACACAGAAGGCAGCATGGGTGTATAAGTACAGTAGCAGCAGCCAAAATACAGTCACCATTGGATGATGGCTGAGGAGTACTCTGCGGAAAGCTCGTGGTTTGTAGACCATTTGACGGGCATGGAACCTCGAGAGAATTTTTTCAGAGCATACCACCTGTTTTTACCACCATTTTTTGAGAGTTAGTGCTATAGCTTGCAGAAGCCACTGTAATGATTTTCCTGGAGCCAGTGCACACACGTCAAATGGAAGAGCTCACAGCTCGAACTAGAACAGGCCTCCAGTCTGCTCCACTCCACCTGACTGCCCCATAAGCGTCACTTCCGACTGAGTCTGCATGTGGTGGGGTGCCTTGTGCCCATATTTGGCAGGAACAGTGACTGTCTTTGACATCGAGTCAGTCACTTAACCCATGTACTGTCGAAATATATTTTCTCGAAATGACTGATACAAACAGGTGTTGTCAGTGTTCGAGAAAATAAGGATTAATCACCTAAACTACAGCTGGCTCTACATCTTGCCTCATTTGCGAAAAGACATTTTTCAGTACAGCTGTGAAGTCATCGACATTAAGGGATTGCTTTGGGAAATAGTATTTTGTGAAAGTGGATAAACAAATTTCGTATTCCCAAGACTTAAAATCAAAGTTTGAGAAATGCAGGAGTGTTGGCAACAGATCCAGAAAATCTATGCTCAGTATAGACAAATTCCTCCTCGCTTCGTGAGAGATCTCATTTGTAACAGTGAATTGTTGGAAGCTACATACTATCGGGTAAACATTCGTGTAGCTAGCAGTTAGGGAAATTGACAGCGCAATGCAGGAGCAGTAGGGCAGAGGGGTATCGGCACATTCCATTAGTGTGGGTTGCCTATATCGGGAGCAAGTATACATTCAGTGACAAACCTGTTGTTCTGTTTTGATTGACAGGTCCTTAACCTATTGTTCTGCTAAGTGGATTATGACCCTCTGGGGATAATCCATCCTTCTGAGAAATCTCCCCCCATCCCTCCCCAACCTCCCAACCCCTCTGGCAACCTCCAACTCTCCCAGTCCCCCTCGCCAATACAGGTACACTTCCAGGCCCGAGTTATTCGAATAGCCTCTTTCCCACTCTATCAATTTGACTGAATATTAATTAAATTTAAGAATTAATTAACCCCTACCTTATAGTAAATCATCCAGAACTCCTCCCCCCCCCTCCACCCTGCTCCACACCAACCTGGAAACCGACGGACGTGTGTTGCAGATCTCACGACACAAAATTCAATTACACAGTAAAGGTTTATTGTTTATCTATAAAATTTAATTTGCAGGGGTTGGATCTCTCTTGCTCATCATTCTCTGCTGTTTGGAAAGATGCAGGTCTTGGAAAATACAACGAAAAGAATTAATTAATTCGATCACTTCTTTTTTTATTCTACTTGCACATGAAACACTCGTCACATATAATTACTCTGTTAAAAATCTTTAAATCGGGAAGCCCAGGCCATCTGCCTCCTGCCACCCGCTGACGCGCACTCGGCACTGGTTGGCACCAGCTGAGCAGCCGCTGGGCCGCGCCGTGCGCCAGGGTCCGAGATACTGCACCACGTCGGCTGCCGCATCGCCACCAGCCTGGGGCACAGCACACACCGGACGTAGTGCTCATCCCTGAACTAAAGCGTCAGGTCGCGGATCCCTCTGATATTTGAGACCCGAGAAATTGCTGTCAAAACACCTCCTCTCCCTCTCTCTCTCTCTCTCTCGTCCCACAGAGTGCCACTGTCAGGCCTGCACGCACCGTTGGTCAGTCAGATAGGACCACAAACAAAGCAGCATTTACCTGAAAAACCCACAGCTGTGGGTGTCTTGGAACCATTCCCTCGCTCTTTCACATTGATTGAGTAGTTAATTAAATCGGTACTCTTTGTGTGGGACAATTCTTCCATGCTTCCTACTTATCGATACTTTAAAAAAAAAAAAAAAAAAAAAAAAAAAAAAAAACCGGAATATTTGGCAGGGTTTCGATCCTACAACCACTTGGTTTCGAAACCGTACCGGATTTTTTGATTTTTTCCCATTACCTCCCATTGGTGGATACCGACACAGTTTTGCTAAGGAGTCCATCGCATTGTAGGTAGCTGAAAATTTGAAATTTCAGCTCAGTTGCATGCTATGTCCTTAAACAATTTGTGAGAGGGTCTAGACAGATATGTGCTCGCAGCACAACTATTGTAAACAATAAATTGATAAATCGGGAATTTGATTTTGCAGTTGGGTTTCTAAAGCACTGCAGAATTCCTTCATTGGTTCTCTCCACTACATTCAGAACGAGGAGGAAGGATCTACCACATGATGGGATGGTAACAACAACAAATACCTCTGCAAGACAGAGTCCAATGCGATGTATTGAGAAGCACTAAACATGACACACTTAACCCACAATCGTTTCCGTAGCAGTAGTTGTCGTGTCTAGATGTCACAGATCGCCGACACTCGCACATCCCACATGCTGATGTCCCAGTGTCCCACACGCAGCGCCAACACTCAGCCTACAAGCCAGAGTAGACCTGAGTTAGTTTTAGGTGTGGCTCCACCAAGCGTTGTATCTGGAGTGATGCTGGGACGCGGATCCACAATGTGCCGCATCGGGATAGGGTTTGAAGGGTGCATTATATCCAGAGTGATGTTCAGAGGAGGATCGCAATGCCTCATGTCCGTCGTAGAGACATCTGGAGATGTGTTCTGTGTCGAAAGTTGCACCCACCAGCGATGGACTGGGTCGTGGGAGCTGTTCTCGACACACTCACAGACACACAGAAAACAGAGCAAACGCACTGCAGCCGTAGAATATGTGCTTGGAGGTGACTGTATGCACTCGAGTACAGTGCTATTCTATACCATCCGACCAAACAGTGCATTTGCGCTAGATGATGACAACAATACTATATTTACAAGCAGTTTTAGAATACGTGGACAGAAGTGATGTCATGATCACAAGGACAGAAGTGACATAAAATCGACTAAATTACAAAAACATGACGGGAAAATGAGTGAAAATACTCCAAAATTTGGGGGAAATTGAGGGGGATGAGGGCGTACTTGAATGGCTTCTGCTTGGTGCAGGAAAATTCTTGCACATGGGAATGAGTATGCGACAGTAAGAGGAAAACGAAAAAAAGTTGACATGGAAGCACCAGGAACCAAAGAAATAGTCATTTTTCGTCGACTGCGGTAAGACAGTTGGAACAGAATGTTTAAAATGAATGACTACCAAATAAAGAGATCACAAGCTGAGGTGCGAGTCCAAAGTTATCGAAAACCGCCTTATAATTTTTTATAAAGTGTCTTTAGCTAAGTAGCGTTTTATTACCAGCGGTGGAGACTCCAGTATACAAATACAGAACGAATCTCCTATTTGACTCTGTGTAAGATTGTTTAGGTGTTTTGAACCATAACAATCAGTATTTGCAATGTGCTTTCTGTACTCTCCGCCAACCATACCTATGCAGTGTCGGCTAACAAATGCCTTACAGAACAATTGCTGTAGTTTTTCAACATTCTACAGTATGTGTATTGAGTTAATTGTGATACATGTAAGTTGACTGCTGTCTTTGACGCTTTCCTAGAAAAGAGAACCGTCTGCCTCTAAATCGACATGGATCTGCGTTAGATGGAGTGATCGGTTGAGAGCGGTTGTAACGATGTGTGATTTAATGGTAGATTGAAGATCTAGAGAGAGGGAGATGTTGCTGTAGGTCATTTATCATGCGTTTAATCATTTTTTTCATTTATTTTCTCGGGGTGCACCATTTGTGTGGTAGAGCTTGCGATCGACTTCTGTATAATTGGGTGTTCTGTGAGTGACTTACAGTGCTGTGTACCTGCAGTTGTCAACAGCTGGTCTAGCGGTTCAGGCGCTCAGTCCGGAACCGCGCGACTGCTACGGTCGCAGGTTCGAATCCTGCCTCGGGCATGGATGTGTGTGATGTCCTTAGGTTAGTTAGGTTTCAGTAGTTCTATGTTCTAGGGGACTGATGACCACAGATGTTAAGTCCCATAGTGCTCCGAGCCATTTGAACCATTTTTGTCAACAGTTTACGTCTGCACACAACTGTCAACAGAGGGCTTCCAATGCATGTGTGATGAATATTGTTCATCGATGGAAAACCTATTTCAGTACTCTAGAGAAATGAAGATATATCGAAGTACTCCATTTCTCTGTCACATCCTGGACATAAATCCAGTCTTCAGTTTTATGTTGGTATGAAATGACTATCGCTATACTTTTTACGTTCGTCCTATCCAAAATACATGCATGTGGATGATCGGGGAGAGGGCAAGTGTTAGGATTTTTTTGTAGATTACTGTATAAGACGCGTAAACATTATCGTAGAAAATGAAACAGTAATATGACCATATACATATGGAAAAGTGTGGAAAAACAATGAAAAAGGACATAAAATCGGTAAAATTCGAGGAAAACCTGGTGTAATCACGAAAAATTGACGTGAGAGTAAAAATTGAGGGAAATACGATGAAATATGTAAAATTGCGAAAGCCTGATAAAATTACGGAAATTGACTGAGGACACATAAATTTATACAAATATGCGATGAGAAGCGTACTGATCAAAATCAATGAGACTGCGTATTCTGGAGAATCTACTATCTACCATACACTGATAAGGGGTGCTCTCCTCGACATGCCCGCATCTGGAGAGATCTTGTGTACTTGGATGGGCGTCATGAGTAAGATTGGTGCAGATACCCTCCTACTTCTGATCAGCTGCAAATTAAATCGAGAACAGTGTGGTAGGGAGGCTCGGTCAAAGACAACGCAAGGATATCTTTCAATCTCCAACTTTACCCTAAGAATGCGAGAATGCTCTGTGACTCCTATCCACAAAGGGGAAGGTGGGTAAACGTAACTGTAAATTACACTAGATCGAAGTGCTAGAAATATGTAGATACACTGTCTAAATCGGTATTGAGTGCTTTCTGATATAATTTGATGTATATGTCCGAGAACTAACCATGAATGGATGTACTGCACTGTCAGCTATCTACATTTACGATCTACTGTATGGTACACGCAAAATAGGAGAGGGGTTGTTTTGCGACGATACATGAATTGGGAAGCATGCCCCTGTGTCATTGGTCGGCATTGAAATTACGGAAAAACTGGTGAAATTGTTAAACTGAGCTCACTAACAACTGTGGTGATTGTTACATTACATTGTCCCTAATTAATGGTATCTTTTCCATCCCATCCGTCCGCTGTTATGATGTTGATTACTACACAATGATTGACTGAGATGGAGAGAGTCTAGGTTGGAGCACATCTTCCAAGGATGACTGGCACCGATGTAGTGATTGTGGACATGAATGCAATATGAGCAATCAATCAAAATGGAACACCGAGACGTCTCCTACCCCGTAGCTGCGAAAGATGAGTTTAAATATAGTGGTCACCACGTTCCTAATTTTCCTGATAAGAAACAGCACGTAACTTCTCGTACTGACTAGTCTACTGTGTTGCTGGAGAAAGCTTCGTTTGGCGCTGATCTTACCCATTGTACACAGTTGTTGGAGCTATGACAACATGTTCTCATTTCCACCGAGTGGTCAAAAGACGGTTCTGCCGCATTAACGTAGCTCTGCTTGTTTCTCCACAGGATGCGGAAGGTCTTAGATACAGCACTCTCCGACTTCCGCTCAGTTCCGACTTAAATTGGACGAATAACACGGATGGGGCAGAGACTGAGGAAGAGTTACAGAATGCAGAGGGACTGTCTAAAAACCCACAATGGGGTTTCTGCTGTACGGGGTGTTTAGCAGATGGGCTTGAACAAGGTGGGTCATTTCGAGATACGAGAGTACCACAGACACGGATAACCAACGACTGTACCCATTAAAAGACGTCTCCACAGGATCCAACTCAAGTATGTGGTTGAATGGGTTGACTTGATTCCAATCACAGACAGCATTTCTACCAGAAAGGGTAGCACCACAGACCTGAAAAGCCAGTGTCCTAGTCATAGGATTTTGGATTAAGGCCCTCGTGAGCGACAGGTACAAAGAAGAGTTCAGGCCAGCCAGCTATTGGGCTGCAGGGGCGGCTCCCAGTGGCAGCGCCCTCAGGACAGCTGAATGTTCAGACCCTCCCACAAACTGTTTAAGGACGCAGCGTGCCACTGAGCCGAAATCTGTAATTTTCACCTGCCTCCAGTGTGATGTACTTCCTACTAAATGACCTAACTGTGCCGGTATACACAAATAGGACTCAAGGGGGCAAAAAAATCCGGTAGGGCTTGGAAACCAAGTGGTTGCAGGATCGAATTCCGCCAAATGTTCCAGTCCTAGTATCCAGAAATAGGAAGTGTGTAAAAACTGCCCCACACAAGGGGTATCGATTTAATTAATTACTCAGTCAATCTGAAAGAGTGGGGAATGTTTCTAAGACATCCACATTTGTGGGTTTATCAGGTAAACGCTGCTTTGTTTGTGGTTCGCTCCGACTGCGACCGACGGTGCGTGCAGGCCCAGTAGGGGCAGGCTACAGGACGTTACAGCTTGAGAGAGAGAGAGAGAGAGAGAGAGGGAGAGAGCAGGTGTTGGGTATCGCAAGTCAAACGGATGTCGCCACTTGACGCTTTTGTTCGGGGATCAGCGCGACTGGCTGCCTGTGCGCTGCACGAGGCTGCCGGCAGTGTGGCAGCGGTCACGAGGCCCCTGTCCATTGTAGTGTGATCTCTTTCTCGGACGCCGTCGCGTGGTGCGGTCTAGAGGCTGCTGCGGTGGCGCGAGCTGGCGGTGCGTGTGGGCCAGCGGACGGCGTGTGCTTTGCAATCTAAACATTTTTAACAGTGTCATTATGTGTGACGAGTGTTTCGTGTGCAATTGGATTAAAAAAGAAGTGATCGAATTAATTAATTCTTTTCGATGTATTTTCCAAGATCTTGCCAAACAGCAGACAATGATGAGCAAGAGAGATCCAGCCCCTGAAAATTGAATTTTATAAATAAACAATATCCCCTTTGATGTGAAACTGAATTTTAAGTCACAGACCTGTCAATTTCAAGGTGGGTGGAAACGGAAGGTTGAGGGATTTGCTGTAATAGAGGGGTTAATTAATTGATCAATTTAATTAATTATTCAATCAAAGTGTTCGCGTAGGAGGGAGTACTGGAATAATTGTTACCTGAAAGTGTAGTTGTGTCGGTGAGGGCGAGGTGGAGGGGTTGGGAGGAGGAGGGGAGGTTTCTGAGAAGGACTGATTATTCCCAGGGGCTACAGAGCAGTAGGTTCAGGACCTGTCAATCAAAAGAGAACAATAGGTTTGCCCCTGAATGTACGGTTGCCCTTTACGTAGGCAATACGCTCTAACGAAATGCGCTCATACTCCGTTTCCGCTACTAGTTTCAAGGACCTAATGTGTACGCCATGATGAAATAAATTCCTGTGAGTTTTGACATATATCGAAGGAATTGACGAGACAGCGTTCGATGCTTGAAGAACATAGTAGTTGCAATGCGAATAGACGAATAGACACTTAGAATCGCTGCTAACTATAAGGAATATCGAGGTAACAGAGAAACTTGTTTGCGAAAAATTTGACCACCGACACGAAACCCTCTAGTATAGAGAAGAAAAGCGAAGCCCTTGTTTTTGTTCCATTCAACAAACTGATTCACTACGCAAATTTCCTCTGATGTGCTACTGGTGATTCTTAGTTCGTCGATGTTGGGATTTGTAATCGATTCAAAAATCAGTGTAACTGACGTTTCTGTATAATCCTGAGCCAATACGTTGTTTCCAAAAGCTGAAGCGAGAGATCAGAAGAATGTCTTCGCTATGCGATTAATTCTGTTAAAACAGAAAAGTGCATTATTTGAACGACTGTTTTTTTCCACAAATTGTGTCAAGAAAGTGAGGAGGAATGCGAACGCCATCTGCTTACACCAAGTGAGTACAAAGATGAAAGTGTCTCCGACATTTCTTCGAACCTTTCTGAATCACAAGTTGAATTTCTTCGGTGGACTGACCCAAAACAATTCTACAATTTTTAACTTTTCAGCTGATTAAAATATCTGTTTCATCATTTGCTAAATTATTGCTAATCTGTTGAAAGTGTCAAATTTTAGAAAATTCTGTTTAACCTTATGAAATCTACGTTTTAGTTTTGACAAAAGTAAATTAAATTTATCTTCGTACGAAGTTGTTTTTTTTTTTTTATTCTTATGATTTCCAGCTGTGATTATGGGATTACGTTGTGCATAGGAGGATTTGTATACATAGTAAACTTGGACGCGCTTTAAACGAGGAAACCGACTCAGGTGGAGGGGAGGGAGGGAGGGGAGCGCGGACAGGCGGGCTCTGTGTGGCAGAGCGAGGAGTGTCGAGATGAAGAAGGACGGCAGCCAATGGCTTTATCGTCACCCACGTTATATTGCTACTTTTGTCGATTATATACTCGCGATAGTTTACAGTGAGATGCGACATTTGTGTAGAGGCAGATGTACTGTACTGGAGAACCGCTGCACGTACAGGGTGTATACTACGTACGACGCACGCGCGGTGTCGGGCGCTGCACGTGAAGAACAGAGGCGGCCGTGGGCAGTCGGCCGACACGGTGCGAGATCCGCGCAGTCGCTGGGACCCTACGGCAGTTCCAGCAGACAGCGGACTGCAGGAGTTGGGAGCGGCCTCACAAGGAAGTCGGAGAGAGTCGCTGCACCGTCCGGCACTCGCAGGGCTGTCGCTGAGTGTGGCTGCACGTGTCAGCCCAGGTGACAGCCGGCGTCGGAATTCTGGAAACTGCCGTCACTTACGTCAGCAATCTCTGCTCGGTGTCGAGAAAAGAGTGTCTACTGCTTTTGGTGGCACACGAGTTATCGGAGGCATTCTTTTCGAGAAAAATAATTTCCGTCACTTATGTGAACAACATACTACAACCTGTTTACATAGAATTAACAACTTACGAAGTGCCCTACGGTTATCGCGTGCGGGCCACGGATGATCAAAGAGCTCTGACGACAGTGTTACGAGGTCTTTTTGATGACAGGACGGCGCCAACAGCCAGCCATAGCGACGACGTGGAGCAGCGGTCTGAATTGTTCGGTCTCTGCGCTGCCATCATTTGGTGCCGCTGCTGCCTGAAGCCCTGAACGGCACGTCGACTTTCTCGCACTCGTCTCGACGCTGCCCGTACCTCGTTAATCGATTCTCTCCTAGAAGCCGGGACGTCGCCTACCGACGGCGGCCTGTCTGCGTGGGCATCGGTTCTCGCGCAACGCCGGACCGTCTGTACTTCAGCGGTAACAGTGATTACTCCGTAGTCGAGGTGAACGCTTCCCTGACGTTCCAGAGGCGAAGACGGCAAGCGGATGAGCGCGCAGCCTGTGTAGGCTTAGCTGGAGCTTGAGCGGCAGTTGGGCTGTGGAGACCTCGTCCGGAGTCGGGACACTGACTCTTCGGGCGGCGACGAGGAAAACAGGGAACTCTCCCTTCCTGTGAGGGTTGCCCAGAAAGTAATGCACCGCATTTTCTCTTCGACAATTCTTTATTGGACATAATGAGAATTACAGACACGAAAGAATGGCACCCTACATTTCCACGTAATCTCCATCCCGTTCTACGGCCGTCCTCCAGCGCGAAACGAGGGCGCGTGTGTCCTGTCGGTACTGAGCGTTGTCCCGGTGGCGGAGCCAGTGCTTCATTGTGTCAATCACCGTCTCGCCGTCCTCACAATGTCTTCAGTGGCCCCAAAGAGTGCAAGTCCGAGGGCATAGGTCAGGGCTGTAGGCTAGATGCGGTATAACACTGTCAGACCCTGTTTTGCGATGTGTTCAGCAGTCCTCAGACTTGTGTCGGGCCGAGCGTTATCGTGATGCAGCAAAACATCTCCTGCATTGCTGTGGAGCAGAACTCGCCGGAAGCGCGCCTCGAGCTTTGTCAATGTGCTTCTGAATTAATGGTACGGCCACTTGGCACCACTTCAACGAGAATCACGCCTTCACAGTCCCAGACCACAGTGACCGTGACATTACCTCTGTGGGGAGAGCGAATGGCGCCATTCCAGCGACTGTCCTTTTGTTTCAGGCTCAGAATGGCGAACCCAGGTTTCATTGCCTATCACAATCAGGGACAAGAAGGCCTCCCCCTCAGCTTCAAAATATTGCAACAAATAAAGACAAATGTTTTTTCTGAATGATATGTGATCCACCGTTAGACACCGCCAAACCCATCTTGCACACATTTTTGAATATCCGGAAGTGCGGATTAATGCATCCACACTTGGTTTGCTGATTGACAGATGTGGCGTCAACTGCCGAACCGTAATGCGCCTGTCCTCGCGAATGACATCAGCTCGCTGCAACGTGTCAGGTGTGACGGCCACGGATGGTCTCCCCGAGCGCTGCAAATCGTGGAGCTCAGCCGCACCGCCTCCTGATGACCTCATCCTCCGTGCCCAGCGACTAACTGTACTTCTGTCTACAGCGGATGCTCCATAGATGTCGCCCAAGCGTTTGTCAACATTCCCCACGGTTTCTTTCTCTGCAGTGGAATGGCGGCACGTTGCTTGTAACGTCCATCACTACAGACGGCTACGCCATCTGTCGGAAGTGACGGAAACTTGGCTCGCTCACTCAGGAGGCTTCAGATAACGCATACGTAACGTTTCGCATTCGTAGAACTGTTTTCGGCTGAGTAAAAAATGCGGTACGTTACTTTCTGGGCAACCCTCGTAAAAAGAACACAGACTGCAGTCGCATAACCGGATATGGCCACAACGTGCTAGATTCTAAGTAACGTCAGCTAGAATGCAAAGAAGGAAGAGTCTATCCTTCTGTTGTGATCACCACGTACCCTTGACATCAAACATAAAAATATGGCAGAAAGAGAACCCCCTACAACCGATTGATTCCTGTTATGAAGTGGCCTTCTTGCACACAAAAACTATACTGTCCCATCACACGACCGATAGTATTAGACAACATCTGTGACAAAGATGGATTAAAACATTGATTAGCGGCAATTTACAACGATTTGTTGATACTTTCTCCAGAAAAATTAAATTTACTTACGTCCAAATAACATCTATCAGACATATG
Organism: Schistocerca americana; assembly: GCF_021461395.2. Classification (NCBI taxonomy): domain Eukaryota; kingdom Metazoa; phylum Arthropoda; class Insecta; order Orthoptera; family Acrididae; genus Schistocerca; species Schistocerca americana. The sequence goes on along the minus strand of NC_060122.1, from coordinate 21,937,673 downwards.
AATGATACTTGTCTCTTCAAAAGTAAAACGTAGATTTCATAACGCTAAACGGAATTTTCTAAAATTTGATACTTTCAACAAATTGTAGCTATAATTTACATTACTTCAGTATGAAAACTGCGCGTGGCAGTATACGTAGATGAGTATCCATTTGCACTGATCTATCTTTAAACACTGGTATAGTCGTAGATCCAGTTAACGACTTTTTTTTCTTTATTGTATTTCGACACCCCCCTCCCCCCCCCACCAGAGGGGGAGCGGGCTGGCAGCAGCTTAATGAGGAAATATAACAATAAAAAGGCGTGATAAAACGGTGACTGGTTAAAACTGGTACATGGCGAACAAGTTGTGAAGAAAACATAAGAAACAAAGAGGTCAGTAATGCTGATTAAAAACACTTAGGAAATAGACAGGCACAATTGAAAAACACAGCGACAGTGTGGTTTATGTTCGCAATACTTAAAATAGGGGACACACAACACTGAACACTCATGGGAATCGCTGCACTATAGAGTACAAAGGCATATGGGTAAGGGGGTGGGGGAGGACCTGGACAGATGAGGAGGGGAAAAAGGGGAGAGCCGATGGAGGAAGAGGACACTGAAAAAGGGAGGGGGGGGGTAGCAGGGCAGACGCGAGAAAGGAGTGGGGAAGACAGTGGAGGGGAAAAGCACTTGGGGGGAGAGAATGGAGTCAAGAAGTGGGTAGGTGGAGCAAAACAGGATAGAAGGAAGGGAGAGGGAGCCTGGACAAAGTACAGACGGAGGGAGTGGGAGATGAGGATCAAAGTTGATAGGAGATATAAATGGAGGGAGAGAGGGGCTTTATCAGGGAGGGGGAATTGGTGGAAGTCACCTTGGGAAAGGAGATGAAGGGTGTATAGGTGGGGGATAGGGGGATACAACAGTGAAGGTGGGGCAATGGGTGGGGGTTGGAGCAACCAGGGGATGAGGGGGATCGAGTCAGTGGGAGTTGCAGCGGACATGGACATGTTCGAGGAAAAGGATCAGATGGGGGAAAGGAATCTTATAGAATTTGGGGGGGGGGGGGGGAATTGGATACCCCGGTGGGACTGGCATAACAGAGTATGGGACGGATTAAGGATTTGTAGATGTGGGGTTCAGCCCCCATGTCCAGCCAGAGAGGAGTTTAAGGAGACAGAGGCGGTTGTGGGCTTTGGATTGGATAGAGCAGAGATGAGGGATCCAGGTGAGCTTACAGTCAATGATGATCCAAAGGTATGTGAGGGTGGGGGAGAGGCGGACAGGACGAGTGCAGATGGTAAGGGAAAAATCAAGGAGCCGGAAGGAGCAAGTGGAATGACCTACGAGGATTGTCTGGGTCTCGGAAGGATTGATTTTGATGAGCCACTGGTTACACCGTGTGGCAAAAAGGTCAAGGTGATTCTGGAGTAGGGTAGGAGCGAGGGAAAGGTATGTGGTGTCATCAGCATACTGTAGGAGGTGGACTGTAAAGGGGAGTGGGTTGGGGCATATCTGCCGTGTACAGGACGTAGAGGAGAGGGGAGAGTACAGAGCCCTACAGAGGGGTAGAAGGTGCGGGAATCGGCGTTATGGATGGTAACGTGTGAGGGGCGCGGTGGGAGAGGAAGGAGGCAATCAGATGGAACAGTTGATAGGAGGGGCAGAGGTCTGCAGTTTAAACAGCAGACCGGGCTGCCGTACACGCTGGTAGGCCTCTTCGATGCCTAGGGAGACAAAAATGGCGGAGCGACGGGAGTTAAGCTGGAAGGAGAGGAGTGAGGCGTAGGAGTTGGTCATCGGCAGAGAAGGAAGGTCGAAAGTCACATTGGGTGTTGGGGAGGAGGTGGTGTCTTTGGAGGTGGTCATGCATGCGCTGGGTAAGGATGGATTCCGAGAGCTTGCTGAACACAAGTTAACGATGACTGACATAACTTCTATAATGTCCACTTTCACTATTCTTTGCGGCGACTGTAGACGACTCCTCAGACACTCGCTCGGTACTATCTGAGGTACTATTTTCAGGTATTGACTAAGTACTGAGTGTCCGCTTACATACGCGTCTGGCGGATGAACGTCCACTTGGAAAATATTTGTGAGACGTAAGGCGGAAGCGGAACGTACTTGTCGACGTGTGCGCCGTCTTTGGAACTCAGCCTAAACTACAGTATGTTGTGTCTGAGTCTTAGGCTGGACGGCTTTCTTACAAGTGGGCTGTGCCCATACCTTCTGGCGTACACAGCATATTTCTTCAGCAAGACACGTCATTTGTACTGGTGTGCAAAATCTAACAGTGAAAGTAACTTTTATATGATGTGTCACTGCCAAGCAGCTTAGTTCTATGGAACGTGGACCATACTTGGTAACAACTATTACACTACAGTGCAGAAGGTAATTGAAACAAACAAGCAATCAGGCGAACAGAAATGACACTTTGATTGAAAGACAATAATTACACAGAAGTCACGACGATTCCTGACGGACCCCTGGGAATTATAAAACGTGGTGCTTGGTTCTTACTAGAGTGCAACAACGCACGCTTCGCGACGTGCTCGCTTGCTGACGACAAGGTGAGTTGCGTGGTGTGGGGGACACGTTCCACTCTCCCAGCAGCGCAACTGGAGGGGAGTTGGTGCGTCTGGACGGTCTGCGGCGCGTCTGCTGGATGTACCCTGCAGGTGCTCCGAGGGGGGGATGGGCAGGCCAGTCGGTGTAATCACTGCTGAGTGTCGTCACCTCATTTCCTCATTCATTCTTACGTAGTTGAAACTTCAGACAGATGTCTCCATCCACAGCGATCTTCGGCCTTTCTGAATGCGACGTGAAGAGGCAGGCTGGTACTGTTCTTCGCTCGATCCAACCACCTGTTTGCTGCTGTCCCACGTGGTCTTCTGCCCTCAGTTTTTCCCTGCACGGTGGTCTTCTCTAAATTATTCCCCTTCCTTCTCAAGATGTGCCCAAGGAACTGAAGGTATCTTTGGCTGACACGAGAAGATGACCTTCTTGTGATTTTAAGTTCTTCTGTTATTGAAACATTTGTTCTTTTTTGTGTCCACGGTACACGTAGAATCTCCCGCCAACACCACATCTCGAATGCATCAATGCTGCTCTTATCACTTACTTGGGGTTGGTAGTTTTGTTAAATTCTATATTTACAGTGATTAATCAAAAAAATAAATAAATAAATACTGAATACTGAAATATTATTTACTCTGTTAAATACTGTGGGCTAGCTTGAGACTCTGGAATAACCCAATACCACGATAACATACGTACGGACATCGGCTATTCCGAATTACGCACGAAGTAATATTTTATACACAGCGCGACTCACCGCCTTCTAACAGATATTTCGCGGGGGGGGCGCTGCTATTGTGGAGAGAAAATATGCGTGCTTTTACGCAAACTGTAATGATTAAGTTGACTCTCAGGGGCTACTGGTCACTTATGTACCTACTTTCACAAAGAAACTGAGATATTTTTTATGCTTATGAAAAGGAATATATTTCTGTATTCACTATTCGTTATCTGCAAGGCAAAAATTGAGGAGAATCTCACCTGCCGTTAAGCCGCCAATCTTAAACATACTGAACTCAGTCAGTACGAAAACATTAATGGATGGAATTTGTCTTTACTTTACTAGCTTTGAAACTATTAGAAGATCAAAATAGAGAAGTCTCGTGCATTTACATTTAATATTACAGACTGAATTTCTAACTAAAAATATCGTCAGCGTAATGGCCGACCAAATGCTGGTAGAGAAAGAGAGCTGCCCGCAACACGAAGTTCTGAAACAGAGTTATTAATGGTGGCTATTATGGGAGGTGCTCACTACTTCAATAACCAACACTTTCTAATAACAATTGGACATATGTTCAGATATCTTACAGACAGTCTTACATTAAATATCAGACTTGGTACGATGGCGACCTTCCGCTAGACGAAAACAACTTAGGAAAAAAAAATCTAACCCAAAAAACATTATCTCTGTTCCTCTCCATCTACATTACACAGATACTATACACAAAAAGGCTATTTGTTGAACGCATCGCCGTTTGCGAGTTTTACATATAATAAGCAACACATTTTAATATCTGATATTCATGGCGCACGCGGACTTAGCCTTTCATATTTTTTAACACACAAAAAAACCTTTTAATTTTTCTCGAAATGTCAATTTATATGACGTTTCGTCACACACTGCCTTTCACGGACCAGGTCTCGCATCCGTATAAGAATACCGTAAACACCAATGCTTCTACCAAGCTCATCTTCGTTGTAATGGATATTGCCCGATTCTGCCATATCTTGGTGAGTTTCACCATTGCTGCTCGGCTAAGAATGATTCGTCGTCTTATCTCTTTATCACACTTTCCTGTGCAATTGATCACAGAGCCTAGATATGCATAATCAATCACTATCTCCAGATTCCTTAGGCATCCTGTAAGTTGGTTTTCGTCGATGCCTTGGCGATTTGTAACCATTGGTTTGGTTTTTTTTTCATGTTTATCTCTAAGCCAAGGTTTAGACTAATATCTTTCACTCTTGAGAACAGATTCCAAGTCCTTCCTCACTTCCTGCTATGAGTGTACTATCATCTGCGAAGCGTAAATTGTTGATTTTCCTGCCGCCAATTGAAATTCCACCGTCCCAGCCATCCAGCACTTTCCTGATTACACACTCTCCATAGATATTGTAGAGTTGAGGTGACAGTATGCAACCTTGTCTGACGCTATTTCTCACATTGAAAAATTCCGAGTATTCACCATCTACTTTTATGGTTGCGGTATCGCTATTATAAAGACCTTTTAGTAAGGATACCAGGTGTTTTGGAACCCCAGATTCGTTGAGTACATGCCACAACTTGTCCCACACGACACAATCAAAGGCCTTTTTATAATGTAGGAAGCAGATGTAGGGAGGGACACAGAACTCATAATATTTTTCAATTATCTGCCTTAAATTCAAGATTGGCCCTCGAGTACCTTTACCTGACACGAAACTCGCTTGTTCTGCGGAAATCTGAGACTGCAGAAAATTTTTAGGCGTTGATTTATTATATGCAGAAGCACTTTACTAGCATGTAGTATTAATGCCATGGGTCTATAGTTGCTGATGCTATTTTGTGCAGAGGAATTAGGACAGATGTAATCCAGTCTCTAGGCCATTCATCCGTTTTCCACATTTTACTACATATTAAATGCAGGTAATGCATGCCTTCCTCTCCCATCGCAGTCAGCTTATCTCTGGAAATACGACCTGTACCTGAGGATTTGTTGTTTTTCGGATGTTTTATGGCATTTCACTGTACAGAGTATCAATTTCTTTATTTGATTCCATACAAATGTTCTCTTCTTAGATGTTGTTTCCTTTGCAATACAGTGTTTCACAGTGTTGTTTCCACCTAGCTGTTGCTAACTGCTTGTCACTAATAATAGTGCCATCTGTATCTTGTACCATCCACGACGTGCGCTGCTTGAACTCTGGTCTGATGGTGTTTATCTCCTTGAATAGGTCACGCGTTTCATGTAGTTTTTGATGATGTTCTTTGTCATCACAAACACTGGTAAGATACTGTGTCCTGTCAAATCGGCAGCTGCGCTGTATTTTGCAGCAGAGTTCTTTGTATGCTTCTTCATCTTGAGCGGTTTGTATGCCACGTTTCTTTAGTGTGCTCCGTTCTTCGATGAGCAGTATTGTTCGAAATCCAGGGATTATTCGCTTGAGGGGTGTTAGTAACCTGTTCAGGGAGAGATGAACTGATCATTTCCTTCATTTTGTCCCATATTTTGGGAGCTACTCCTTCCTCTGCTAAGTTTTGGAGTTTGGGTCTTATTCTTTCTCCATATTCATTGAGACTAGTTTTATCTGTCAGACAAAACTGCCTCACTCTTTCCTTTTCCGTCACTTTCAGTTTTATCTCATTTTCATATACAGCATGATATGGTCACTGCCACACTCCAACAGGTCAGTTTATTCGCCTAAAAAAAGACGCCTACACTGATAGTCCAGAACATTACGGCCACCTACCTGATAGCTGAGTGGTCAGCGCGACGGAATGTCATACCTAACGGCCCGGGTTCGATTCCCGGCTGCGTCGGAGATTTTCTCCGCTCAGGGACAGGGCGTTGTCCTTATCATCATCATTATTCATCCCCATCGAGACGCAAGTCGCCGAAGTGGCGTCAACTCGCACCAGGCGAACGATGTACCCGACGGGAGGCCCTGGCCACACGGCATTTCCATTAACTACCTGACAGCCAGTTAACGGATAACAGCGGCGACGCGTCGTGGCCTGGAAACAACCAGGCCTCGGCAGGTCTCTGGAAGCAGCTGCCACCACACCTGCACAAGCGAGTCGCCTAACTTCCGTAAATTTCGGGGAGGAGGGCGATGAGTTCCGACTCCACTTTCAATAACATCCCAGATTTCTGCTTTCGGGTTCAGATCTGGGGGGGAAGCAGCATATCAATTGGAATTCGCCACTGTGTTCCTCGAATCCATCACACTCTTGTACTTGTGACATGGCGAATTGTCTTTCCGAAAAATGCCACTGCCACTGCCGTCATCAAGGGGCGTACGTGGTCTGCAAGCGGTGAGCGATGCTCTATGGCCGACACGGTGCCTAGCACGAGCTCCACTGCACCAACGAATGCCCCTGTGAATGTTCCCCAGAGGATAATGGAGCAGCCGCCAGCTTGTGTGTGTGTGTGTGTGTGTGTGTGTGTGTGTGTGTGTGTGTGTGCGCGCGCGCGCGTGCGTGAATTCCTAAGGGACCAAACTGCTGAGGTCATCGGTCCCTAGACTTATACACTACTTAAACTAAATAATGCTAAGAACAACACACACACACCCATGCCCGAGGGAGGACTCGAACATCCGGTGGGAGGGGCCGCACAAACCGTGACATGGCGCCCTAAACCGCGCGGCGCCGCCAGCTTGTCTCCATCCCGCAGCACAGGTGTCGAGGACTTGTTCCCGTGGAGGACGACGGATTCGCGCCCTCTCATCATCACGATGAAGAAGGTAACGGGATTCCTCAGACCGTGCAACGCTCTCGCACTGCGCCAACGTCCAGTGCCGATGTTCACACGCCCGTTTCAGTCGTGGTGGTGTTAACATTGTCACATTCACGGGTCGATGGCTGCCTAGGCCCGTAGTTAGGAGAGTTCCGTGCACTTTGCTTTCAGAGACGCTTGTGCTCTGCGCAGTAGTTCCGCCACAGCTCGCCCTCTGTCCTATTTTACCAGCCTGCCCAGTCTCCGATGTCCGACATCTGTAATTAGGGGTGGCCACCGACGTCTGGACGTGATGTCACTTTGGTTTCGCCTCGTCGATCACCCGACAAGTCGTGCAGTTTCCGAAATGCTCGTGTTCTACCTGCGGGCCATCACAACCTGTCCTCGGTCATGTAGCTAGATCGCGCGCCTTCCCCGTCCCACATGCGGTCAGCACGCTGACTGATACTGCATGCACCGTGCGTGTGTCTGACTAGTAGTCATTCGTCTCTAGGTGATGCTGTTGTCGCCTGGATCGGTTTATCTGGTTAGTAGGTCTGTGCTGATCAGCGTATCTCGCATGTTGCATTCTGTGAAATCCGATACGAAAAATCCTTCGCTAAGATACGTTACTGCTCTCCCAATTTACAACTGGCCGGATGCTATCTCTTTGGTCCTTCCTTAGGCTTTGGAAAAGCTGCCTTGCTGCACGTTTGGAACACCAGCTGGTCGTTCCGCCTGTGATTCAGAATGCCAGGAGAAACGGGGGACCTCTCTCGTTATCAGAAGCGAGAGGTCAGTCTGGACTGTCAATCCATTTGACTTGTTTCATCGTCAGAGTAGTTGCTGGACGCACCAGGGCAAGCGAGAGCATCGCAGCTGCCAACTGTTTCTGCTGAGTAGTGGAGCCATGTAAGCTTTCACAAATCCACGACGGACACTTCTGATGATACTCATATAATAAAGCATCCGGAGCCAACAATTTCAACTGCACTAGGATTGTTTCACATCTCCAAACAAGAAACCTTAAAAACGAACAAGATAAATTTCAAGTGACTGAAGACACGCGGTTAAAATTGCAAATAAAATTATATAATTATCACAGCTAGACTGGAAGCCTCAAGGCAAAAGTGGATAGAAAAAACATATACAAGGTTCAATACAAACGGCTGAAGGCCACAATGAAGTTTAAAAAAGTATATTACCATAACCTTTTAAGGCAGAAGGCCGCAATGTTTTCGCTGAAGGGGAAATTTTGAGAATAAGGCTTTAAGCGGCTGAAGGCCCACAATTGATTTTCCAAAAATTCAAAAATACCTTAACCTATTAGTTTTAAGTGGCCAAAAGCACACTAATTGAAAAAGTGCGCAACGAAAATAACTAAATTTAAGAATAAGGTTTTAAGCGACTGAAGGCCCACAACTGATTTTCCATAAATTCAAGATGCCTTAAACCTTTAAGTTTTAAGTGGCTGACGGGGCACTAAATGAAAAGATAGCACAACAACAGTAACTTTCAGCAAAATATCCACTTTCCAGAATTCAGACTTACTTATACGGGCTGAAGGCTCTTGATTTACATAAAACACAATAAAACTTTTTCTTTTAAAGCATTGGCTATAATAGATTACCAACAGACCATTAAACACCCATGAAAAGGACAGTATAGGCAACGGCATTCACACCCCTCCAGGGGGGTGGGGAGGGGGGGGGGGCTGCCCTCGAAACATTAACATTAACATAGGTGAGACAGGTGGTGGACCCAACTACACTTGATCTGTCGGTAACCCAACCAAGAGACAGTCACAGACCAACTGACCAAACGACTTGATAGCCACCAATCGGTACATGAAAACTTAAAGACCGAAATGTTATGGACGCGATTATCCACAATGAAATATGTATTAAGCTGCCAAAATTACACATTGTGTTTGACAGCGACAACAGGTGAAGAAAGGACACTGCCTGAAATTAAATTAGTGGCCAGGACATGTAACCAGAACACTAACGGCCACAAGGCAGAAAATTCCGCTGGTGAACTTGAATCGTAGTGAACCAATATAGTTAATTCCACCGCACGGCAGCTCAATTTCATCACTACAAACACTCGGTGTTGCTCACAGGAAAAGCTCCCCAACAGCGAACCACCGAAACGAACGAGACAACAGGAACAGACGTGGCTTAGGTACTCAAGCCACCGCTCAACTTTGACGTCCTGGGTCGGTCAGCCAAGAAGCTCGTAGCTATTGGACAGCTCCACATACTCTCTGACAATGCGCAGGACTGCCAGCAGACGCAGCCAACTGCGCCACGTGGAGATATCCTCCTTGGTCCTCACCAACCGACCGACCCCCTTCAGAATGCCGAGAAAATACACAACCTGAGAAACACTTGAACGAATACCTGAACGATATCCAACAGTAACAAAGCACGCACGAAGAGAAACTGGGAGTCGATGCACACACACACACACACACACAATGACTGGGAAGTAATAGCAGTCGAGCAAAGGTACTACGAGGGGGGATATATTGATACGCACTGCTAGCGCCGCTCACGATCAGGCAATGCAGCAACTCAGTGACAGTAGTAATTTCAGTTAACGTAGTGAGGTGGAAGTACATTAAAAACAGGGTGTAAAATACATGATGGCGGGAACATGAGGCACGCATGCCTGAATAACCACTATTTCTTTAGATTATGTTGCTAATGAAATTTCTTCCTGGGTATAAAATGTCGACTTTGGGTTCATTTAGCAATCAAAAATTAATTTAAATCTGGCAGGAGGTTGTTATCATTAAGATAATTGTGTCCGGTTATGTGAGTTCCTGCGCGCTAACGATTGCCTGATAGTGAGGTTTATGTATGCCTGTAACGCGTTGCAGTAGTAATATGTAAATAATAAATCGACAAATTATGATTGCTTGCGCCAGTTGAAAATTGTTTGTTAAGTGTTACGGTGTCCACGTTGTGCAGGGACCCCCTGTCGACCGGACCTCACACTCCTGCATAAGTTAGCTGGCCGGCATCTGACAGAGAAGGCGGCTCGCAGAGCACTGCGCCGGCCACTTCTCGGGTAGGAAACTTTTCCGGAGACGAAAATTTCGTCTATTTGGAAAAACAAAAATTTCAAACCTAATTAAAATTAGCACAGGTTTCTGACGTGCTAGGAGACGTTAGATAGAACTATACCGAGAATTTTAGGATTTCTACGTGATTTTTTACGGAAAGCTGTTATTGTTCATGTCTACTGTGAGTTAAATATCGACAGAATTGTAAACCAAAACGCTTTTGCCGAAGCTTATAAAATGCGAACGCAATGTGTCACGAAATGCGGTAAAGGATTGTCGTCAAATGAGGTATTTTACTAATCAACGAGAAAAGATAATTCAGTGTGTTCAGTAGTTTTGAAAGAATTGGTTTTTGTTATACTCGGAGACACCGTAGGTAAAATTAAATACTTTAGAACATACTCACCAAAAAGCAGAAGCGTCGTGTCGTCGTCAGGCACACACAAGAAGTAGAGAGAATATGCTGGATTTCGGAGTAATCCTTCTTCGAGCTAGAGACCAAACATACACAGAAATCACTCACACATACAGACACACACTCAAACACGCGCATAAACACGCCCGTGCCCCTACGTGGCGCTGGCTAGACACGTAATGCTTGTGCTGCATTTTGGCAAATGGATTAGGCTGTAGGGTAGGGAGAGTAGGGAGGGTCGAGGGGCAGAGAGGCTGGAGGCAGGGCGAGGGTTCTGGGTGGGTAGATATGGCTCGGAGGGAGGCAGCCGGTTTGTCAGGCAGGGAAGTGGCAGTGGCAGGGGGGGTTGGCAGGTGCACGGGGCAGGCGAGTGACGCACGGCTGGCAGCGAAGCGCAATGGAGGCTGTACGAGGAGGTCAGTTGTGAGGACCTCGCAGCATGGAGCAAGGGGAAACTGCTGCCTGACGGCTGAGGGACAGTGGGCTACCACAGAGACCGAAACGAGGACGATTACGAAAGCAGAGGACGTGTTGCAAGGCTAATTCCCATCTGCATAGTTAAGAGAAGCTGGTGGTGGAGTTAAGGATTTAGATGGCCCGAGCTGTGAAGCTACCATCGAAAGTGAGCGTATTATGCTCTGCCGCACATTGTGCCGTGAGGTGGTCAAGTTTTCTCTTAGCGACAGTTTGGCATTGCCCATCCATCCTGGTGGACAGCTGGTTAATAGTCAAACCGACATAAGAAACTGTGGAGTGTTGAGACAGCAGATTTGGTGTATGGCATGGCAGATTTCACAGGTGGCTTCTACTCTGATGGGGTACAGCAGGTCTGTGACTGGAGTACAGCAGGGAGTGCTGGGCGGGTGCATTGGGCAGGTCTTGCACCTCGATATACCAGAAGGATACGATCCCTGTGACAAAGGCTTGGGAGTGGAAGCAGTTTAGGGATGGACTACGATGTTGTATAGGTTGGGCACTCGATGGAACACCAATGTAGGAAGGGTTGAATGTCTCTCATTTCAGGGCAGGATGAGAAATAAGCAAAGCCCTGGTGAAGGATACGGTTCACTCAGTCCACTACAACACGATACTGGATGATGGGGCGGGTCTGCTTTCTAGGTGATTCTTGACGGTGGTGGAAGGAGTGGAAGACCAAAGTTAGAGACTCTCCCAATCCAGTTACTTGGCACTTGCTACTCTAGACCTGTAACAGACTTATTGCACTTCACCAGAGGCCAGGTCACCAGTGAAAGCAGCTATGTCATACACCAAACGTACTGTAAATACTGCACACTTTTTTTATGTCAGTATAACTTTATTTCGCTGTCCACCAGGACAAACGGCTACTGACGAACTGTCACTGAGACTAAGTTGAGCACCCTGTGGAACAACGAGCAGCTGAGCATTATATGCTCAATTTGAATGGCTGCTTCACGACCCAGGCCATCTACACCCTTCCCTAGACCACCAGCTTCTCTGAACTGTGCAGGTGACAGCTATCCTAGCGACACGTCCTCTGCTTGTTTCAATCTCTTGTCTCCCCACCCTCCATGTGACGGTTTCCCCTCAGTCCGACCTGTCAGTCCCTCACCTTCAGCATGCGCAGCTCCCCACAGTCTCTACGAACCGTGCATCACTTGTCTAGCCCGAGCACCTGCTGACAAACCGGCTGCCTCCCAGTGAGCTACTAGGCCTCACTCTCCTTCTACCCTCCCTACCCCAGACAACCCCAACCCAGCCTAGTCCAATTACTGAAACGCATCACAGGTATTGTGTGTCCAGCCAGCGCCATGTAGGGGCCTAGGTGTGTGTGTGTGTGTGTGCATTCGTTTATATATGTGTGTGATTTTTGTTTGTACTCGTACTCTAGCTTGAAAAAGTATTGCTCCGAAACTGGCAAATGTTCTTTTTTGTGTGTCAGGGGACGACGACCTAATGCCTCTGCTTTTTGGTGAGTGGTTTTCTTTAGCCTAAAGTATTGGCGTTCTGCCAGAACTCTGCTACTGGGTAAAATGAAAGTCTTTTGAGCGATGCATATCGCGGAAGAAGCGGAACTCTCGGGCTGCCTGCGGAGAGTACCTATAGCGACGACGGCAGAACTTTGGACGCCAAGTGTCAGACGCCAACTAATTTCAAGTGGATTGTAGGTGCGGAGCAGTCATCGTGTTAGCTAGGTTGGTGAGGTGGGCGCTGGGCAGGCAGCAGTAGTGTGGAGGCGGTAGTGTAGAGTAGTGTAGGCGAGGCGAGGTGAGGTGAGGTGAGGTAGGTAGCTGCGCGCCGCCGCCGCCGCCGCCGCGCCGCGGCCACGTGACCTGACCGGACAAGTGACGGTGACGGGGCTATTTGTGTGTTGCAGTGCGGCGGCTTCCACTGCGCAGGCGCGCCGGGCCGCTCGGCCAGGGTGAGTCAGCCACACTTGTACTCTCTGCTCTACTCTACTCTACTGTATTATACTGTACTCTAGTACACGCGTTGCGTTTCACCGCACCCTCCCGCACTCGCTTCCAGACAAGTGTGTCAAATGTGTGTACTTGTAAACTGTAGTGGCACCGCACAGCGCGTTGCAACGAGTATGGCTTCCAGCTTCTTGTAACAACGTAAAATAAAATTAAATAGACCTGTAACCAATTTAAAAAAAATTTCAGTGATTTTGTCTCAAGGACGAGAATGCTGGCTGGCCTAGCTGCCGGAGAGCTCGGCGCAGTCTGTCTGTGTGGTTACTGCTGACACCGTTCTTACAGAAGGATGTGAGACAGCGGTGAGACAGACACTGAACGCGTATTCGCGACTTCACCCGTACTGGTGGCCTCCAGGTTACGGTTAATCCTCGAAGTGAGATACCCGGAGATTTCGGACTGGCAGCCAGATGACGTCGGCACTTTACCACAATATTTCGGCAGACAGCCGTGCAACCATCTTCGTATGCGCTGTCGATATCTTTCCCCAATCCGAGCTCGTGATACACCTTCAATGACATTATCGACGTCGGGACGTTAAACCTTAATTTTATTTCCTTTTCCTCTCCATTCGCATCTTTATCTCTCTGTGTCGGTTTTACTGTAAGAGAATCTGGAAGAGGAAAGGCCGGAGAGAAACCCGCCCTAAGATAGCCTGATAGAAGGAAGAGGATTACTTTTCGGTAGTTCCGTACGTAATGGTTGCAGGTGTTTTAACTTCACGTTTCATCTATTTGTTAAATGCTGACTTGGACAAGTTGGCCAACAAACTCATTCTGTGAGATGGATTGCGGTTCCATATGCTGAGACAGTCGTCTGTGCAGCTACAAACTGATTCGTAATTTTTGTGTCTGCTGAGAGTCTGTGTCAGTTGTGGTCCTATGATCTGGACATGTTAATATTCCACCTCCGCCCACTCTGGGTCCACAGCAATCTGTAAACCGAACACCTATGAAGGTGTGTGTTTTCGATCCTTTACATCATCAGATATTTTTCCACTGTTACACTTTCTCCGTAGTCTCTGATTTTGCAGCGTGTGGCACTGCTAGACCTTTTGAATTTCTGTTAGGAAGCGAAGATGTGTCTATTACATGAGTGGCGGAATGGCAGGAGAGACGGAGCTACTCCTTCGTGGCGAGCAATAAGATACCACCGTCTAGAAGATTGGTCTTTGACTCGACAGCCGTAATTTGGAGAGAACGACTTGAACGTTATTCCGTCAGAATGCGAAGTAGTGAAGAGAAAAAGCTTCGAATACTGTAGACTGTGAAGCTCTGTTGTGTTGCATTAGTCGTCTGCAATGACAAAATTGCTTTTTTGTGAGATACAGCTCAGGTAAGAATGTGTGTTTGTCTGATACCATGTTGTCACGTTAGTCGATAGTAGCTTATCACATTAGTCAGGCTTAGTATGTTTAATAAACTGTAACTTAAACATTAAAAGTGCAATTTTCTGCATGCCAGCTTTTGAATGCGTAGACTGTCGTTGGATGTTACGGGACAAGGATCCGCGCCAGAACTGCGACTTTAGGGAGCAGAGGAACTTGTGGTAGAATGCATGGTGAATCTAAACGCTTCGCCTAAGGGCGGGCAGATAACTTCAGTACTTTAGTAAATGACAGAATAGTGAAACGCTATCGTGCACTTGGTGCAGGGTTTGTCTAGCGACAGGCGTGCAGGAAACTGGCGGGTGGCCGGTGTGCGCACGTGCAGAGCCGCTGCCGGAGACACCTGCTGGCCAGCGGCCCATTTTACTGGCGTCGACGGCGACGGGTACTCGGTGTCTCTTCCAGCCGGCGCTCACTGTTCACCTGTCCCACCACTCACTGCCGCTTTCTCCGCCTCGGACCAGAGTACCTTACGCAAAGATCCAAAGTGCGGTGGCCTTGTGGAGGGGATCCCGTTCACGTGGCGTTAATCCCGTAGATTTCTGCCTGCGGGGACATTTAACAATCATCTGTAAACACAATGAGCATCTCCTGTACTGCAACGGACAGATGGCTATCTTACGTTGCAATGTCCACGACAAGGATTTGTTTCCGGACATCATAGAATTTTTTTCTAGTTTTGATAACTACTATCTCCGGTAAGAATATAAGACACTTCAAAACATCACAGCGTATTTGTTCCTACATTACGCAAGCCTTTATTTTTAAAATTCAATGGACTAGTCAGTGTCTGTAACATAGGGTAGTCTTTAGAAAAGTGCTCCAGCAATCTGAATATCTGCTTGTCTATAAGGATTTCTCTTTCTGCTCATTGCCGTTAGTCAGGTCAATTTTACGACAGAGAAATTTGAAGTACATATTTTAACATGTAAATTACAGCTAAAAGATTAATACATTGAAGCTGGGAATTCTGACACCATAGTACGCCAGAAGTTCTAGGTACGCTGCTGTGCACGATACGCCTTATGCAGTGGACTGCGTGGAAGCAAGACCGGTTCGAGAAACAGGTACGTCAAACCACGTTCCTAAAACATAGTGAAGACAGAAATATGATGACAAACTGGTATACCCATTATCCCTTTAAAATATACCCTTTTACACAGTAGCAAACTATAATTCGCAAGATTGACACTTTCTGCGTTTGCGGTTTATTCTGCTCACCCAGAGTCTCCCTTCCGTTCACTGACGTATGACATGCTGATCAGACATGGAGATTGCCACTTTTATTCTCCAAGTCTTATTCGCACCTGCGTAACATTCCTCGCTTCACTGAATCGTTGCGTGACGTGCTATCCGCGGCGAACGCTCTACGGTGTAAGTGTGTGGTATACGGGTGACTACGGTGTACGACGCGCATTATTCGCTTTTAGAAGCCGCCGAAAACTGTCGTTACAAGCCCTGGTAAACAGGGTGCGAAACGGGGTAGGAGCTAGCTCGGTAATCAGGTCTGCAGCGTTAATATTAGTTACCATAACAATGCACTTGTCGTACATTGTGCGAAGTAGTGTGTTTATAAATAAGCCTCCAATTTTCGGTTGTGAAGCAAGTTTGAGGTTTTCATTAGTTGCGAGTTTTTGAGTCAAACAAAGGAGTCGAGGCAGTGGAGGCAATACAAAATACTTGCGTCTCTTCCTGGGAAGTAGCCTTAGAGATATAATCGGAATAAAATAGCTATGCCTGCTGATTTGACATTAGTGATTGCCGACGATCCCGAAATAAAACCAACGGGCGTAGATCAGGGCCTTCTTGATGGCATATTCCAGTGCCTGTGCATGGACGTCCGAAGGAGCAGCCACTGCGGCGACTACGGCGTCATGAAACACGCGCCAGTGTGGACAGCCATCAGCTGTAGAATAGAATGACGACAATGAAAGTCTGTGCCGGATTTGCCGCTTATCGCCAGCGACCGTCGCCTCACCGTTTGGCTATCCGATACGACTCACGGCCAGGCCTTAACTTCCGTATGTCGTTAGCCTGTATTCATACATTACATCCATCATGTGTATTCACGTACAAGGGTGACATTTTACTTCAAAGTCGCATGCCCCGTGTCGGTGGATAAATACGACACTGCGGCGCCTTTGTCATTAGGAGGAGTCACGGTACGAGGTTGTTTCGGAGGTGCATGCGTGGGCCTGGCCGTGAGCCGTACTCGGATAGCCAGATGGTGAGCCGACCCCCCGCGATTAGCGGCAGAACCGGGTTCCAGTCCCCAGCCGGCACAGGGTTTCACTGTCCTCATTCCGTCCTACAGCTGATGGTTCTCCATATTCACAACTCTGAGTACATTTCATTTATTCCTTGATGCTGTATTCTGTCAGGAACAATTTTAGTCGATTCGAGATTTAGCTATTACAGCGGGTTGTGTCCAATCAGATGTTATACGACTTCCTTATTTCAGGCGCAGTGTAAGAATGTCCGGTCCCCAGAACCTGGATTTTGCAACCGAACGCACCACTAAAATCACAAGGTAACCGTCTGAGTACGTTTCCTCATCGTCAATTACGTATTGGGCAGCGTAGGTTATTCCTATCCGTAACTGTGCCTGCGGAATAAAACTAGTTGCTGTACGTAAAGAGCAGACAGGGTGGACTCTAGTAAAAAATCCACACCTCCACCCACAGAGTATGATGTTGATACAGATCTGCAGAGGAGGCGTATGCTACGAACTGCTTCCCGCGTACATAATCACAAGTGCTGACGCCTATTTCCGAAGGTAGGCAGCGCTAAACGTACTGTGACGACTACTTCTAGCAAATTTCTAATTTCCTCATTATTTAAAATAAAATTATTTTTCAGGACACACTCTCCGATAATTTGAATCAGAATAACACCTGGCAATGTACTGTACCTATTACCTTTAGGTGTAGTGCTCCAAAAGACGTATGCACTGTGCGACCTCAATCAGGCTAGGGTCGTACAACCTGCGCAGACGCTCGGTTTCGTTCCTCCACTGCCTCCGTAGCTGGGGTCGCTAACGTGTTACAGTTGCTATCAGACCGCTCGACATTGTCGGGATTAAATGTAAACCGCTCTGTGGTATGACTCTGGAGATATTAACGCTCCTGGCACTTTTTGCTTAAGCTGTGCCCTATCATTCTGTAGCTGCCATCAACAACAAAGACAAACCCCGGAGCCTTTCCTTCTGGCAAGAGTCCCCACGCGATGGTACAAAAGTGGCCCCACCCGGCTAGGGACGCCCGATGTGTCGAGGAAGTTCAGAGTTCTCTAAGAATGTAATTGAAGTCATAGCGATTGTAAAGGAAATGGAAGATATGATGATACGAGTTCGGAATAGAATAGGAATTTTCATTACAGGTGTTAGGTGTTACAGACGTTGAACAGCGTACGACGTACAGCGGAAATTCGGTGAGCCACGGGGTAAAAAATGTGGACAGATAAGGCATCTGGATCGGGATTTGCAGGTAAAAGCCTAAGAAGAGACGTAATCAGTGGATGTGGGATGGGAATAGTAATCCATCGTTAAAAAACACAGAGGGATCTGTAGCTGCCACGCCACACTTCCAGAAAATGTAAGTACAACCAAAATGTTTATAGTGACGGAATTTTGCTTACGTAGCGTAGAGGGTGGAAGAAAACGTATACGTGGGTACGCAGGTGCGCATAACATTTCTGGACCTCACGGGCAAAAAGAGCTTGGGACCGCCCCAATGTAAGCTACCAGTAAGCTAAGTAGATGGAAACGATATTGGTGCTAGCGTTGATGAATTTTCAGGATGGTTACAGCACAATTTTACGGCTAGATTTCTCATTTGAACATCACGTTAAATTGACCTTGATTCACAGGTGACAGAACTCGATGGGTCGTTGTTCCATTGGGGAGGGGGACTGCTGACAATGCCGCAACTTTTACGAATCGCCGATGGGGAAGCACTTAGACTGCGTGCACGACTAGTAAGGATCAGTTTGTGACGTGTGTGGGTCGTCTGGGTAGAACGGCTCGCACACATCGTATTAGGTTCGGCTGTTCCGAGATGGGAAGAGGAACTGTGACAGTGCAAAGAAATTAGTGACACACGAACCTACACTTTATCTGGCTGCGATACTGGAACAACCCGCTGGATGCGCTTGCGGACGGAGACAGCCCGGCAACGGCCTGTCATGGCGACCATTACTCAATACCGTGGTAACAAGACTATGTCGTTCATAGCCAAACAATAACTGGCAAACGGGGTATCAAAGTGACCAGCGTGAGGGCTAGTTTCTCATGAAAGTATTTAACTGCTTGAAAGTAATCAGGGTAATTAATGAAAATTTAGCCGGCCGGAGTGGCCGAGCGGTTCTAGGCGCTACAGTCTGGAACCGCGCGACCGCTACGGTCGCAGGTTCGATCCTGCCTCGGGCATGGATGTGTGTGATGTCCTTAGGTTAGTTAGGTTTAAGTAGTTCTAAGTTCTAGGGGACTGATGACGTCACAAGTTAAGTCCCATAGTGCTCAGAGCCATTTGAACCATTTCTTGCGATATGGTAGCACGAGGTATGGAAAAACTACCGTTAGATAAACGTAGGAACTAATCTGCCACTAAACGTATTTAGTGGAGCCACAGAAAAAACGACGATTTAGGTAAAGCGTGGTATTTTGTAAGCGACCGTTGTATGCTTACAGGAAATAGATGGTGAGCGGGTACTGTTTGTCGAATAGATGATTTTGGGACCGGTTACATGGAACTGTCTGAGAGACTGAAACCACAAATTTGATGTTCATTCAGGAAGACGATTTAGACAGAGCGAATTCTTACCGTAAGCTTAAGCGTGCCACCAATCTAATTGCATTACGGGGAATGTAGCACATTTGAAAGGAGCAGAGAAGTTATTGGTGGGTCATTGGTAGAATATAAGGATCTTCCTTGTCCTCGCAGGTCTTTGCCAGCATAAAATATTGACTACGAATGACCCTCCGAAATCAACTCATTGTCTGCGAATTCTTTGACATCAGTTGCATTAGGTATAGATTTGCTACGAAATAGTGACATACAAAAATTTATGCCACACTCGGACTCGAACTCAGATTTCATGATTATCGTATGTTGTTCCCTGAACCACTTTTTTTATGGAAAATGGATGAGGTGGTTGGGTGGCGGAGGGGTGGGCAGGGGTCGCAACTGGAGGCCTGGCCACGATGTCTCTTCCCTCCTATTCCTGACGATGTGCTATAAGGGATGCAATGGTTTTATTGTTTTTATTTTTTGTATTTAATTAATTAATTTGGTTTTTAAGCAGTAAGTAACTGAAACTAATAAGTAAACTCGGTGCGTCGAATCGGGGACACACATAACTGAAAACATACTAATAGTTGCAGCAAACGGCAAAAAGAAAGAGACCAAAGTGTGACTCTAAGGAAGCTATTAAATAAAACCTAAGGGTGGAATCCGTACCCGTCTTGCACCGGATGGGACACAAAAACTGCGAGGAACCTTTCGCACTGGGGACGAACAGAGGAAAGTGGGCAAATACTGCTATATAGTGCGAGCGGTCACAACGAAACTCTCCATCTGCTGTATCATCCAGGTATGACTTCTCGCAATCACCGAGGTAGATCCCACGTTGCACCGTGTAGTGCTCTATCATCGTCTTGTAAGTTTTTGCTTCTCTTACCCGTGATGATCCAGCTGCGTGGAGGGTCGTGGAACGCACTCCACAAATAAATGGAAAAATATTGTCGATACTTTGCGTTACGGAGGATCTTGCAATGTCGTTCCTGCAAATAGTTCCAAAAGTCTAAAGCGTTCTTAGTGCCGCTCTGCATACTGACATGCTGTCACTGATGGTGGAAAAGGATCAACACTGGTGGGCTGAATTCCCCTGCGTGTCGTCCAACTTGATGGGCAAGGAGTTTTCCTCACCGTCGTCCGCCCAGTCACCATGAAATACCGTCGGCTGTTGGTGGCTGCTGGTGGCTGCTGCGGCACTCGGCACACTCCTTCAGCGCCACTGGCTGGTACTCGGCATGTGATCCTGCTGCTCTGTGGGGTCTGAGGGACTGAAGCTGCCACCGTGGCTACCTGTTGTGTGAGATGTTACTGCGGCCCCTGTACCGCCGGTACCGTCGTCGGAGTGGCCACAGTCCATGTCAGACGTTCGCTGCAAGCACTCGTCCGATGGAGCACGCCGCCGTCTCTTGTGTTTCCGCGGGGAACGCTGTTTACGGACGTGTGTTTCAGTATCCGAATGTGGGTGGATCTCTTCAGCTGCTCCGGTGTCTGGAGGAAAAGCCGCTGTCGGCACAACCCGTGGGTCAATGTCCAACCTGTCATCTGTGCTTTCTTGCAAGGTCGGTCGGTGATTATACTCAGGAGGGGGCGCCGTGGTAGAGGCCGGATCCGGTGTTGCAGAATCCATCGTGGCCTCGCTATCGGGGGCGGCTATCGGACGAATGTGGTCAGCATCGGAAAGGGTTGCCGCCCGTGCAACCCTGGCATAATTGAGAGGAAGGGTTGTCACCATAGAAGCAGGCATAGATTCAACTGTCGGGATTTGAAGAAGCCATCGTTGGAGACAACCCGTGTTCCGTCATACATAATAATCGCCCTATATTCGCCAGTGACAAGATAGGACGGTACATGTTTTGTCAGTTCAATTTTGATGTGTCGCATCCCATTAATAACCGGGTAAGTTGTAAAGGTGGTCCATTTTTCGTCACATAGCTCACCACTCTGCCGTAGGGCTGGAAAGCCGCGGTGACTACGTCCGGTGGTATTTTGAATGGGATTTGGAAGACTTGTATAGTTCGTAGAGCAAGCATCGCGTTAGCAATAGAGAATGCGCCAAAATGGAGATCAAAATGTCTGAATTTAAGATCGTTCGCATGTGCGTTCATGATTCTATTGCACACCTCATCACTTACTAACTTGACGTAAACAACATTGCTCGTGATAGAGAGATGGATACCAATTATGTCCTGCGGATCAGTTTTAACGTCTTCACGTAGAAAACGTTCCACTTCAAAAGCTCATGGCCGTGCAACATCGCGTTGAAAACTGATCTTGATGATGATTTGTATGAATGTGCCATATTACGTAAATAGTCGTGAACTCTAAACTAGTCCGACGAGGTAGTGTAAGGTGGGAGAATAAATGAAGGTCAGACTCGCACCTTACATGAGAGCTTTATACATCGCAATGGGAAGGTCAATATGACACCTAACTTAATTCGTCGGTACTGAGCAAATTTTCTTATCAGTATATAGTGCAAAAAACGGTGACACTCAATCGACGGTAATTAACACACCATTCCTATAATGCATGTTTGAACGGAAGATGAAAGAAACAGCGAGAGGCATTTTAGTTTGGAATTCAGAGGGACGAGGGCAAAAGCGAGGCCGCGCTGCAGGGGGTACCACGGAAACATGTCATTTCAACTTACACAGCTGTCTTCAATCCTTGAATAAGTAAACTACAAATATTGCATCTTACGGTAGTAAACGCCGGCCGGAGTGGCCGAGCGGTTCTAGGCGCTACAGTCTGGAACCGCGCGATCGCTACGGTCGCAGGTTCGAATCCTGCCTCGGGCATGGATGTGTGTGATGTCCTTAGGTCAGTTAGGGTGAAGTAGTTCTAAGTTCTAGGGGACTGATGACCTCAGAAGTTAAGTCCCAAAGTGGTCAGAGCCATTTGAACCATTTGAACAGTAGTAAACAACTACGGACACTCGCGACCGCGCGGTGGGGACGTAATGAGGCGCAGCGCTGCGAAAAGCAGGAGCGTTGGATACGTACAGGAGTTAGATTGTGAGCAGGTAGTGTTTGTCGAGATAGATAATTTTGGGACCGGTTACATGGAATCGTCCAAGATGTTGAACCCACAGATTTGGAGAGAGCGAATTCTTACCGTTAAGCCGTCCACCAATCTAATTGCATTACGGGGAAGGTAGCACATTTGAAAGGAGCAGATATGTTAGTGGTGGGTCATTGGTAGAATATAAGGATCTGCCTAGTTGTCGCAGGACTTTGCCAGCATACGATGTGCTCCGAAATTAACTCATTGTCTGCGAGTTCTGTGACATCAGTTGTATCAGGCATAGATTTGCTACTCAACAGTGACATATAAACATTTGTGCCACACTGGTACTCGAATCTGGATTTCATGATTGTGTACTGTTGCCTAAACCATTTTTGATTTTGATCTTATTTTGTCCGTTATTGTTCGTTTTATTTGCTCGGAGCGGACGTCCCCTGACGCTTGGTCAAGTTCATCGATAAGCCATTGAGTGAATCTTTTTTTATTACGGAAGGCAGCTAACCCCCTGACCGACATGCTGAGTTACCGTGCCGGTGCACTTACGCTGCCCGCGCACACTCCCTGGGCAGTTCCAAACTTCCGTACGTCACACTGCCTACAGCCTTCTGTCGGATTCCCAGAACAGAAAATGGGATATCAGGGAATCTACTCCTGATGCAGACAGCCAGTTGATGTCGAAAGCATTTCGCACAGCTACGGCTTGTCGACTGTGCCTGTTCTTTCAGGAGTGCATATAAATATGCAACCAGTGATGGAAGAATTTATGAATCGACAATTACTTCATGGTGTTACTGACAGAAGTACGGGTCCCGTAGAAGTGCCAGTGGTAATGATCCTAAATAAAAGTGCAAATGATACGAAAGTAGTTTAACAGGTTTATCGTACAGCTGCTTATCCAATCACAAATGTAACAGGTAATTTGGAGCAGTGCAGGTATTTTTCTACTATGTACGTGCAGAGTGGTTATCACCAGTTAGAGGCAGCACCAGAGGATTGCCCAAAGACAGTTTCCATGGTCTCACCATACTTTTATTGTCCGTAGTGAAATATGCTATTTGGATTGAAAAATGGACCAACCACGTTTCAGTGTGTCTTAAAAAAAGTACTGCAGAGTTTGAAATGCAAGAAATGTATGGATTATGTAGATGATCATCGTCTTTGTGAAGAATATGGCACAGGGTGTATTTTGAGTAAGGTAAGTGTTGAAGGAGTTGTGCACAGTGCACTTAACACTCAGTTGAGAAAATTACTACATCGTGTTAGAAGAAGTACAATGTTTAAGGCGTTTAAGTTGTCATGAGGGAGTCCAGGTGGACCACAGGGTAATAAAAGACGTACATCATTTTCTGGCACCTTGTACAGTTGCAGTCGTTCTTGGCCCTGGCTCATTATTACCGGAAGGTTCTACGAAAATCTTCATAAATAGCACAGCTACTCACTCGTCTACTGAGGAAGCGGTGAAGTTTTATTGGTCAGCAGAGTGTCAAGATGCTTACAATTAGGTGAAAGAGTTGTTCAAAACTGTTTTCCCAAATTATAAGAAAGAATTTTGCTGTTATGCAACACAAGCAGCCACGTACCTGGTTGGATATTATGTCAGAAAGTGGATGGGGTAGAACCTCGGGTCGCCTATGCCTCATGACTGCTGGCTTCAGTGGAAGAGAACCAGTCTACCACAGACAAAGACATGATAAGTCACATACTTGGCATAAAATATTTTTTATTTTATTTGTATAGAAATAAATTCAACGTAATAATGGATCATCCAGCATGAAGCGGCTATTACGTTTAGAAAAACTCATTATTCTGGTTAACATGCTGTGCAATAAAACTCAGTGTATTTGATTTTGAGGTGATTTATCAACCTAAAATTTCACCCGGGAGAGACGGTGGCTTGAGTTGGAAAATATGTCTGATACAACGAGCAGGTTCCACAATTGTGAAATGAAAAAAGGCAGAAGATACCAAAGAACACAGGAAGCTATTTGCAATGCAAACACAATTCACTGTGTAAAATAGAATGTAGTGCAAACAAAACAAAACTGTGACCTTGTTTTGACGTGTCGATTATTTTGTTTGTAGATGTATCATCTACTTTGTGAAATGGAGCGTTGGTCACGTGTATTAGCAGGCCATGGAGGTCGTGGAACAACAAAATTACATGCAGCCAAACAGTACTGGTGATGGACATGAAGCAATACGTAAAGGACAGTGACATATGCGCCACTACAAGTCGAATTAAATCGCCATTGCGCTCGACTGGAAGTCAGCAAACCGTCTGAGGTGAGCTGAACATTGCGCGTCCAATGTGGGCCGGCGCCGACGGAGAATTTTCACGTGGTAACGACAGTAGATCACTTTTCACACTTTGTACGAATGATAGCTATACCAAATCAACACCCAAACACAGAGGTACAACACTTGGTTAATAATTGGTTATTTAAGTTCAGTACTCCAGAGATGTCGATTACGAACGTAGGTACTAACTTCTTGTCAGAACTGATAACGCAGCTCTGTCATCTGTTACGAAATAGTAAATGAAGAAAAAACGTGTCACACCATAAGAAAATGGCTGAGTGGAAAGGATTCCTCGAAGAACAGTCATCATAATGAGGTGCGATATTATCTTACGTAGTAAGAACCTACAATTCAAAAACTCATGACAGTATATGTCTCTCGCCACAAGAAGTAATGTATGGAAAGAAGAGGTCACCACCATTTGATACAATGAAACCCATTGTGTGGTTGACAAGTTAATCAGTGTAGAACTTTGTGTACACCTTACGGAAAGTATGGTACCAAGTGGAAAAACCTATTACGAAGATCCTAGAAACAAAGAGAGAATGCAATAATTGAATTCCAAGTCGTAGGGCAATAGGTGATGTTGACGAGTCTTTACAAGCCGAAGGGAAAAACCTAAAAATATTATGCACGGCACATTAAAACTGCGCTGGACACTAAAACTCAGTGAATTAGCTGCTGCAGAGTGAAAATATTCGTTCTGGAATTTTGAACACTTTACCAAGGTCCGTATCAAGTTGCCAAGATAATGTTTCCAGTTAATGTAAAGTAACTACTCCATATTCGCGCAAAAGCTAGCCACGTTGACATGTTATACCCTTTCGGGGTGCATTGGAGGCTTTGCGACGATTGCCGGCGTCAGTCCCAGGAAAGGGGGAGGGGTAAGAAAGGAAAAGTGGCGCGAAAATTTGAACCAGCCGCCGTCACGCAGTACGCGCCTTCCTCGCTATACGTGCTGATGTCGAGAGGTAAGCTGACAGTAGCAGGCACCGACGGCCTGTAAGAATCCTACGTTAAAAGCGCGTGTTGAGTGAAATGGCGAACTTTATACCCATCGAAATAAAGAAGATTCTGTTAGTTACAATAGATAAGAAGACTCACGCATTGCAGGCAGCAGCAGATCTGCGCCGATGCCTGAGGGAGCAAGTTGCAGTATGTGCGAACTGTCGTGGGGACGCGTCGAACGGAACGAGTTCTTTGTTGACCGGGGGATGTGAGAGGACTCCCGCGAGACATACGTACAGCCCAGAACCTCTCTGAATGTACGATTCTGTAACCGGTACCACCTGCTGCGAACAAGGACGTTCAAAGGGAACAGAATTGTTGGAATTACTGAAAAACGCGATACTGCTAAATGGGGCTTAATGTGATATCTCGGGACCAACTTTTGTGAATCCCGCAGCGACAACAGGGACTACGGCTCCGAACCTAACGTATCCTCTGCTGTACGTACCTAGTAATCCTTCTGAAATCCTGCCAGCAAAGAGCCTAACTTAATGGAATAATATCCTCGATTTCACCATACTGAATTCCCTCGACAAGATGATAGTAGCACAGAATGGGCACATTGACGCAGAGCTGTTGATCCAGCATATTTAACAATACTGCAGTGTATCAGCACCTAGTCACGGTGATGGAAACTTTCTCGATCGCCGTCGTTGCTCGTGTAAGCTGTTTCCGTCAGTTGTCGGCGAGCCGTCCTCCATCCGATCTTCCAGTCCGTTGCCTTCCAACCCAGTGGCCCGACCACAAGGTTTGACCGAGTCACGATACGTTCTCGGTGTACCGGCCGCGTTGAACTGTGTGACGGAACGCGTAGGGAAGAAGAACGAGCAATGTATAAAGTGTAAATAGTGGTGTGAGAGAGACTGCAGAGTAGGTGCAGGGGGGATACAGCAGTGCCGTGTCGGTTAGTTGTCGATAGGTTCAGCAGCAGCCTGGAATTCTCCCATGGGACGGGAAATGTTGAGGCGTCAACCTCAGGTTCTGAAAGGTTTACGGGCCACCCATCGACGTAATTCTGAAACTGGCCGTCGAAACATGGTCGGTGCGGCACCCTGCTAGACTGCACGGTGCAGCGTTTCTACCTGCGGCTACGTGACCGTGGCTGGAGCGAGTACACGCGCTGACGGCTCTGGACTCCAGCCAGTCTCCGAGGGTCGCGGGACCGTGTCGGGGCGGGGTGCCTCCATCTTCCTAGCAGGTGCTCCGGTGCACGCTGGCCCAGCTGCGGAGCTCACTGACGAGGGAGGGCAACTTCGACACCGGCACACCGCTCCTCTGCCCCAGCGTACGTCTCCCGCTATTTAGTTATTCATTAATGCGATTAGTCCGATTGGAGCACACGATAAATCAACTTTGGTTTTGTTTCTTTCTTCGTATTTAATTTTCATTGCTCCCACGCGTCCCCCGTGCCTAGGGAATGTCGTTGCTTTTCTTCCTGGGTCCTCTTTCTTCCTTTTGCAGACCTCTGTCTTTGGTGAAATTTTGCCTTTTGTGTTGCTTCGCTAAAAAGTACTGTCTTCTATTATGTCCATTATAATTCCCGTGTTTTTCATATCTTTGTCGATTTCGGTGAATCGAGTGAGTTTGGATTTGTAGCTGTTTAGTATACTGAAAATCTGTTCGTTTAGTTTGTTATTATCAATTCGGTATATGTGGCCATAGAACTGTAGTCTTCTTTTCCTCATTACATCAGTTAGTTTTTTTTTTTTAAATTCAAATACAGCTCTCTGATCTTAATTTGTATTCAACATTAGCGTTACATCTAGGTCCAATGCTTTCCTTGGAATTCTTCTTTCAACATTTTACCAGTTTTTCGAGAGCGCTAAATCTTGTTAGCTTAAGACTCTGCTGCATACAGTATTTCGGGCTATGGTAGTGTCTTAGTTTTGTGTTGCAGAAAAAGTTTTTGTCTTCTTTATGGTTTTCGGTCATTTGGAATGCGATTTCCATTTTATGTACTGTATTTTCTGTGACCATATTTTCTATTGTGTTGATCGTTATCCATTCTCCTAGGGATTTAAAACAGTTTGTTTTAGACATTGTGTTGTTATGAATTTTAAGTTTTTCAGTGGCATCACTGATATCTGTCACGAAGTGTGCTTTCTCAAATAATATTTTTAGTCTTTTTTTTTGTCTGCTTGTTTCTGTAGTTGTTTGATTTGTTCTTTAGCATCATCCAGTGAATCAGTAATTAACGCCGCATCATCTGCAAAAGGTAGACAATCTATGGTAATTTTATTTTGGATTCTTCCTAGTTGAACATCCTTAGTATTGATGTTTTTTTTTTTCATTCTGTCACCCCCTTCTCTCACATGCAGTTAATTTAAAAAATTTTTGACAGTTTCCCCATAAATTTTAGTTTTGACTTTGTGTTTCTTAAAGTTCCATTGATTATTTCATTTGTTTTATTGTGGATTTGGTATTTCCTTAAAACGTTGATCAGTGCAGTGTATCAACTGAGTTATAAGCTTTTTTAAAATCTACAAAAATTATCATATATTCCAGCTGTCTTGTTTTCCTAATTTCTGTTATGTTCTTTGGATACAGTATTTGCTCTGTATAAGACCTTCCCTTCCTAAATTCTGCAATTTGTTGCCCAAATTTCATTAATGATTTTTGTTAGACATAGAATAATGTTACTAGACTATTCCCCTAATTCGGCAACTATATTGTCTTCTCCTGATTTTTTTTTTGTTATTTTTAACTTGTTTTGTGATTTATTTGATTTCTTCTATTGTTGATGGCTTTGAGTACGGTTGTATCTGGATTACATTATCAAAAATAAATTCTTCTTTTGGTGGATCACAGTTGTATAATTCTTTAAATTAGTCCGCAGTATTCTACGGTTCTTTGTGTTATTACATAGTCTTTTGTGTTTTTGGATCTATAAACTGTAAACTGGACGGTCTATTTCTTTTCTTTTTTAAATACTGGTTTAGCCTCGAATTCAATGAACCCAACCAGCGCTCTCGGCAACTTTTATACTGAGTACCTGCATTACAGTGTGTCGCCTGCTGTTACCGTAACATCTACGATCGGGAGGTGGTCGGCTGCCGTCGACCTCGTGTACGGAAACGTCAGATAGTGGTGTGTTGCTGAGCAGGCGTCTGCGGCTGGAGCCGCGACGCCACGCCGCGCCTCGCGCACGGGCCGCTGCCGCACAGTCTGAAGCGGCCACCGCCCCCAACTGCTGGCTGGTCCATTTCCTGTGTTTGTCAGAGTTTTCACTGCGGATCGAATATCCCCTCAGTTTTCGGGCGGGAGTCCCGCATATTTTTAAATTGTGTTCCGTTATCTCGGCTGACAGCGTTACAGCAATTCTCAAAGTGGGACTATTGCAAGTTCTAAAATCACCTTACAGAGTGTACAGCAAACTAGTATGGACGGTAACACCTTTGGTAACAAGAGCTTTAGCCACAGATTAAGCCTCATGCACCTATGAGTAAAACGAGCGCCTTCTACAGCCTATTAAGCCAGAAGTAGATGAACATTGTATTTCCACTGGCTATTCCATCGATTGCGGTAAAGCTAAGGTACTGGCCACAGCTTCATCCTACTGAGATTCAGTGGTGAAGGAAGATGTGGAAATACAGTCAGCAGACAACCTGCTCAAACGAGACCGGGGTTTCGAGATCGACAAATCTTGGAAACCCTCCTTTTCAAGTTTGCGCTCTCAAAGGAAATATTCTGATGAGGGACGTCTTTGGCCTCGAACGCTCGAAACCGCACGAAACCGGGCTTAGACTGTCACTCGATAATTAAAACGACAGCGATCTTTGTCATTTCCATGCAAACCCCGCACTTGTCTGCTACCGCTATCAGACGGTGGCGTGTTGTGGCTGCACTCACAAGTGCCCGGGTTGCAGGAATGGTGTAGTTGCAGTGCGAATATCTCGTCTCTTGTACTCTCTCGCATGTTGTTACCGTGTCAACTGTGTACGGTGATGTCACGAGGAGAATTAAGGCTACGAATGTGGTCCAGGTATTAGAGACAAAGTTTCGACGTGCTGAATGAAATCGGAATCGGGGAGACACAGTTCGTTCTAACAAAAGGTGAGCGGAGCTCGTTTCAAAGGAAACACACTGACGCAATTACAAACTATAAATCACAATCTGATAGATCGAGGTCGTAAGGGTCTACTGGTCACTATTGGCTCTTGCAAATGTTGACAGTAGAAGAGTCTAAAATGGGTGGCTTGGACAATTTTAAAGCCTCGATTTCTTTTATCGACAATCTTAAGGGTGAATACGGCATTCCATTGTGATATTACCATATTTGTCACACGTAAGGAGATAGAAGATGAAAGTAACACACGCAGTTTGTGGAGGAAGTGAACGTGTGTATGAAAGAGGAGGGTGTGCAGAAAGGAAATGTTTGGATCAATGTCCAGAGTCAATTCCAGCATGAAATATGTTCATTATCAATACTGTCTCACAGAGGAAAGAAAACTACAGCTAGTGTGTTGCAATCTGAACGCAGCCTTACCCACAGCTAAACAACAGCTTATCGGTGACAAGTTCTACATATGTTTTAAAGAGGCACAAGGAACTTTTGAAACAAATGTTAGAGAGAAACTTGAAACAACGTGCCCATGAAACAGTCCTCGGCGAATACGTAACATGTGAAAAAAGTCTATTGCTATGTGATTTATGGTCAGATCATGCAGATTTTACCCTTGTGTGAGTATGTTTTCCAAACAAAGCTGTTATGCTGAACATACTGCCAGCGAAAAAAAAAAGCAAAATACTGGCAACCACTTGATGTTGTCTTCTTTCGGCAATACAGGACTCTCGGCAATTCCCGTTACGAAAATTTTAAAAGAGAGTGAGTGCATAATATTGTGAATAGGAACCCACGGTCAGAAACGTACCGTTTCCCCTTTACGACAGTTTCAGTTCCGATGTGTAACGCGTCCTCGTCTGCTGAGAGAAAGAGAAAAATATCAGAGTTGCTTGTCCTGTTAATAAAAACAAATGTGCTTAAGTGATAAATAGATGTTTCTTTATGCTTCCTTTCGAATTGTTACCTAGTAATTGTACTGCGTCACGCCTAATTGAGTTCCTCAACCAGAAGTTGTACAAGTTTGTTCCGGGAATTTCCGAACACCGTGTATAAGCTCTGTATCAGAAGGATTGCTGATTTTGTAAAACTACAATATGACAAGCCACAAGTGAAGATATACGGTCGTTGTTTCATCATCCAACTTCAGGCTGTGATTTACAATCAGTTTTCTTCACCAAAGTTCTCGCCTATGTTACAAAATACCTGGCGAAAGGCAAGTTATGCCACTGACATACCTGTACCACTGTTTGAAAGTGTAATTAGTATGGCTTTCGACAGTGGACTGCTCGAATGCGAGAGTGATTTTTAATGTAAAAACGTGACTATTCTTCTCTTCCACTTTGTTTTAATCGCTTCATCGAAATCTCACATTTGCACTACGAGGACTAATACGAGCACTGTCAAGTGTGTGGGATATCTGCATTTTGCAGTATTATAATTACTTTAGGTAGCGGGTTGTGGTGCTGTCGAGTGAAAGTATAATGACACACTGACTCACGTATAATTTTCCTCAGATGGTACTGATATCTTGCTACTTTGTTCCTCTCTACTGAAATGTCACTTGTTGTTGAATGCAAAGATTCGCGTGGAAATGACTCAGACTACCGTTTTTTTTTTTTTAATGATTAGCAGGGTTTTGTGGGGTTCCGAGCGTTCGAGGTCAAAGGTATCCCTCGTGAGTCTTCGTGCGATCGAGAATTGCATCTTGTCATGGTCCACCCGGCTTTTCCCCATCGGAGGTTCGAGTCCTCCCTCGGGCATGAGAGTGTGTTGTCCTTAGCGTAAGTTAGAGTGAGCTAGATTAAGTGGTGTGTAAGCTTAGGGGCCGATGACCTCAGCAGTTTGCTCCCATAAGATCTTAACACAAATTTCCAATTTTCCATCGACGATTATATACAACGCACTTGGTAGGCACTGTGAACTCGGCGACTCTACGTTTCCTTCGTGTGTTCCCGGATGCGCACCCGAAAAATGGCGGTGTGAAGCCGGTTTCCAGATGCGAGGGACGTGGTGCGGCTGCTCGACGGTCCACGGCGCTGGAGTGTCTCCAGCAGCCGGCCACACACTGGCGCGCCACCCGCACCGCACCCTGCTGCCCAGCAGGCGCACCGCAGGGCCGCGGCAGGCTCAGAGGGATTCCCCTCCTTACAGGACACAAGACGGTCTGCTCGCAAACGGACAACGTCTACACGAGAAACCAGCTGCGCAACTACTCCTTATATGCGCAATGTATGCGCGACGTTACTCCTACGTGCACTGTGCGGTCAAGTTGCAGTGCTAATCGGTAATGAAATATATTTCGAACTCGTTTGACATTTCTTGCATGCAGTATCGATGCTGTTCCGATTTCAATGGCCAGCGGTGTACTTAATTTGCGAGTTATGTTGCAATCGCTCGAGAATAAGATTACGAGACTACTGAATTTCATTTAGTGGATGCAGCCAAATGCACTGTCTCGAAAACCTCACTATAGGGCGTGAACGGTCGATACTTAAGCGCTCGTCTCCAGCTGAAAGTATCGTACGAAATGCCACTCGATACGGCATTCGTCAGATTCAGGAGTTCATCGTGTTACCACAAGTCACGAGCGCCCGCTGACTTTCCAGTGCGCTCGCTGTCCTTGCAACTTTTCTGAACGCCGACACGAGGAATTTATAAAGCGATTTATGCTTCTGTCTGTGTGTGTGCCCCTTATGTACTATAGCTCATACTAGCAATACCATGCCAACCCCCATACAAAAGGAATCGATGTCTGGTGTATAAAGTAAAGAAGTGATAAATTAAAATGTCGCGTTTGACGCTTAAATTTTACAATGTGAAGAAGAAATATTTAGTAAGCCACAAAACGTTGAAAAAATGTTTGATATTATGTTTGGCGTTTGTTGTAAGTCGTTAAGTGGTGTCATTTTGGAGCGCCGCACGAGTACGATGTGGGTGGGTGCTCTGCGCTCTGCGCTCTGCGCTCTGCGCTCTGCGCTCGGTTTCAACAAAACGTAGCTCTTCACGCAGCACGTAATTGTCTGTGACGTCGTGTCTGCTCGACTACGTGGCGCATAATCGTTTGATTTTGCAGGTACGCGGAGGCACTGTCTGCAGAACGTGCTGCGAATAGAATCAGCACTACAGAAGTTGTTCCGCATCAGCAGCGAAAATAGAGTAAGCGATAACTTTTTTTGTTTTTCCTCTAATTATTTCGTGTCGTGTGTCAGCGACAAAAGATTCGATTAGGTTCAAAACTATGTGCAAATTTTGTTGGCAGTCGCCAAGTGCTGTCTTCCGTTACAGCCTCGCAACTGTCGGCGGTATCCAATGCTTGCCTGCCGCAATCTTTACAGAATATAAAATGGCAAGAAATGAACACAGTACGGTGCGATTGCAGTATACAGACTTTTATTGTTCCCAGATTCCTGTTCAAACAATCTTGTGCTTATCAAAAAATCGTTCAAATGGCTCTGAGCACTATGGGACTTATTATCTGTGGTCATCAGTCCCCTAGAACTTAGAACTACTTAAACCTATCTAACCTAAGGACATCACACACATCCATGTCCGAGGCAGGATTCGAACCTGCGACCGTAGCCGTCAGTGGTTCCAGACTGAAGCGCCTAGAACCGCACGGCCACACCGGCCGGCTTGTGCTTATCAACTGTGTGTTTTTTAATCACGGTGTGTGTATGTGTGGAGGTCCTTTTGTGCTTTGACTTAAGGTAATGTAATATGGCACTTTGATAACTTGTCCCGTGCGCTCAGATGGTGGCAGGTTAAGATTTTGAAACCGGTCATCTGGAACAATAAAAGTTTCTATGCTGCGATCGCTATTCATTTCTAGGAATAAGGACCAGATCCATTCATTCCCTTGGGCGTTAAACCACCACCGGCTGTCGTAATTAGGAAGTCCACCTGCATCACGCCTGCACACACACACACACACACACACACACACACACACACACATAGCTGATCACTTCGCAGCGCGTGGCTCACAGTACCGCCCCACACTTTCCACTCCTACAGCCAGGTAAAACTATTGTCTCTGTATCCGTGTACACTCCTGAACATATCCCATCTCATTTTACCCCCCCTTGTCCTATACTATAGTTCAATTCTTTTATCTTGGCGGCTCGCGCATGCCCGCCCAGACGCGGGAGATTGCTGCGTTGCCAGTTGTACGCGCCAAGAGAAGCAGCGCCATAGTATAGCATAGTTCGCAACTTACGTTTAGGGGGGAGCGCGCAGTTTATGAAGTAAAGCCACCACAGCCGCATTAACCCTTTCGCTGCTACAGAGACGTGCTCCCCGCATTCCGCGATTTTGGCATCATTGCACTGCTCGCCTGTGCAGACACATGGTGTTTCGACTGCTTTGACACACTTTATCATTAGATTTCACAAAAACTATTTGGCCCAAAAATTTGATTTTTAGACATCTTCTTGACTGTACCTTCCCCCCATAAATGACTTAATTTTGTTTCGATGTTCAACGCAGTTATTGTGCAGGATTAGATGTAGTAAACCATTGCACGAAATTTTGAAGGGTTTGCAGAAGTAAAAGTCCATAGTGTATACTTTCTGTATGGTCGATTTTAGCTGCCACTAGAAATTTCAAAAAATTACATTCAAACAAATAAAATTCATGAAGTAAGACATGTCGATATTGTTTTTAAAATAAAGAAAATATAAAGCAGCAATCAAGGTTTGAACTGAGAATCTTTCACTTTGCAGCCATACACCCATTACGCTAACACACCTCATCATTCAATATGATTCCCGGAGGACTTTAAAAGATCACGCAAAATACCGACAAACACTGTTGGTATGATTATGAATTACTCACGTTTCGTCGAAGTACAATAGGAAATAAACAATTACCGCTGTTCTTTATTGCGAAAAAGCAGTTAGTGAGAATGATACAAACACCTTTCCTTGCTATCGCCTGAATTAGGAGGCTTATTGCTTGTTTGGTTTAATTAATTAATAGAATATGAAGCAATTGGTATAAAGAATGCTTTTTCCAAACTTTCTATAAATGAAAGTTTGCTATCAACACATTGATTTTGTTCAATTACTTTATTTATGACTGAACGTTTCTAAAATTGAAGACACTCGTCCATGCTCTGCACTGCAGTCGAGCCCTGGCAACGTCGTTCTCTGTTCATTGGCTGACTGTGTTTTGTGACATCAGATGCACAGAACGAACCTAAACTCGGCCGCCGTCATAAATGACTCGCACTTTAGTAGCCACGATTTATTATGCATCCAGAGGAATTGTAGGTCTACTACGAATGCCGCTTCTGGAGATTAGTTTCAAGGCTTTCGTGAGAATGTGTAATACACTCTGTTCCAATGACTTCCATATCAGTTCTCTGAGAATTTCTCCTAAACTTCTGTATGAGCCGTACCGATGAGGACTATAGGATGGTGATGACAATGTGTGGTTGGACGCACGACAGCAAGGAATGAACTGTACTGATTTTACTGATATGCAATGATGCTAGCAGCGCTTATCTTAATTCTCTCTATTTCTTCCACTAGCCCACCTTTGTAGGAATCCACTCTAGCAGAGCTGTAGTAAAGGTAACATTAGCATCAACTACGTGATTTCCTGCAGTTTCGCAGAATCGTCGCAACAAGTATAACCAAGTATTGATTTCGTGTGCTAGTTCATTTTCCCATCTTCCATTATCTCTCCGCGGTCGTTTCTTGTGTCTTGGAAATAACTCCATTTACCATCTATTCGTCTCGATGAAAATCTTACTCGCCTTCTCCGTATCTCCGTTACAGTTATAATTATGCCTTACACTTTGTTTTTATCCATGAACTAGCGAACCCGGCAATGCTATGCAATTGCTCACAATGCATGGGAATTATATATACGCCCTAATCTCTTTGTACTCGCGTCTCTCTGTCCAGCTGCTCTTCCCTTTCTCTCTGTCCACCGCTATTCTCTCCCCCCCCCCCCCCCCCCTCGTATTTGTCCAACTGCGTTTCCTCGCCCTCTTTTCTGGATATTACTAACAACGTTTCCCATTTATCTATTACGTATATATTTACGTGCGGTATATATTAAAATAAGTAACCTATGTCCGTTCGAACGTTTATTGGAGTATCGTGTAAAAATTGAAGCAAATCGTTGAAGAATTTTTTGCCTCTCTTCGTGTCTTATACGGACATTTATGTGGGGCAGAACCCTTCTCGTCCACCCTCGGTTGCCCCCCCCCCCCCCCACCCCTCCCCTGGTGGATCCGAAAGCGCTCGAGCCAAACTTTCCCCGACTGGTGGCATTGAGTCGCTGAGTCGCTACCCGTTTACTGTATCGTTGTTAATAGATAATTGTTGTTACCGCTTGTCGGTTTTAGTGCTCCGTCATCTCTCGAATCGTTTCTGTCGGTGTTAGTGTTTTTTGTTCAGTACTGCACATATGAAATTTTTAGTGCTTAGTGTTCGGTGGTTTTACGACCTTTTCTTGTGTGTTCGTTACAGCTCTGTATATATTTGTTTTACACGTGTGTTCTGTACAGTTGTGTACGTTTGTTCAACACGTCAGAAGTGAAACGCGAGCACGTTAGTCTTTCACTGAATGAAAAATTAACACTGCTACCAAGACTGGACAAAGGGGAATCACTTTAAAAAATTACCACGGGACTCAGTTACTACAGCGAAAGATAGGAGAAGGAATAGGAAAGACATCGTATCATGTGCAGTAACCAGAGATGATGAAAACGTTGTTAAGAATTTCAAAACATTGAAGAAACCTAAATTGAACTGCTTGACAACTAAATGGGATATTGTTCCACACAGAAAGAAGGAAAGGTACCCCAATAACTATACTTTTGCACAAAAAAATTGAAGCCGAAAGTGGTTCACAGCTAGTGAAGGCTGCATTCGTCGCTGGAAAATCCGTCATGGCGTCCGGTTTGTTTCAATTTCTGGTGAAAAATTATACAGGGCGAAAAGTATTTAAACCGACAAACTTTGGGAGGTTGTAGGGGACATAAAAACAAATATATTTCCCTAACGTCATTTTTTCCTATGAGGAGTATTTAAACCGGTACAGGAAGATTTCTCTGGCGGCAAATTAATTAAACCAACAAACACTTTTCCATTTTTTATGACCAAGAGACAACACATTAACACAACCCAATTTCAATTACAGTAGATTTTCAAAAGCGCCTCCATTTACACGTAAAGAAAGGTTACACCGTCGGTCAGGTTCTGTCTGACACGGGCAAAAACCCCAGGAGTATCCTGAGTTGTTCTTACTGCTGCTACTATCCGGGCAACCAGATCCTCTTCTGATGCAAACAGGAGTTGCGTAAACGAGGTTGCGCATCTCTGCCCACACAAAAAAGTCCAGATGGGATATATCTGGGGATCGAGTAGACCATGGTACAGGACCACCTTTCCCAATCCACGTTTCTGGGAATCGTCGGTCCAGGAATCGACGCACACGACGACTGAAATGTGCCGCCGCCCTGTCATGTTGGCACCGCATGCGTTGTCTTGTAGGGAGCGGGACGTCTTCCAGCATTCTGGCAATGCTCTGGCGAGAAAATTGTAATAGTGCCTGCCATTTAATGGCCTAGGTAGCAGATACGGGCCAATTAAACAGGCCCCCAATAACACCGACCCACACATTAACGAAGAACCGCACTTGATGAGTGCTCGTAACTGTGGCATGTGGGTTATCCTCACTCCAAACATACGAATTGTGCATGTTGAAGACTCCATCACGCCCGAACGTTGCTTCATCGGTAAGCAACACAGAGGGTGGAAATGTAGGATGCATTTCAAATTGTTCCAGGTACCACTGCGAAAACTGTGCTCTGGGTGGCTAATCAACTGGTTCCAGGTTGTGGACACGCTGTAAGTGAAATGGGCGTAAAAATTGCTCTCGAAGCACTGTTCTTACATTCGTCTGATTCGTCCCCATGTTACGTGCAATTGCACCAGTGCTGACTGAAGGATCCCGCTGCACATGCGGCAAGACAGCTTCCTGAAATTGCAGCGTTCTTACCGTGCGACGGCCTCCCTGTCCAGGTAATCTGCTAAATGACCCGGTTTCACGCAGACGTTGGTACACAGCAGCAAAGGTCGTATAATGCGGGATACGGTGATTAGGACATTATTGTTGATAAACTCGCTGTGCAGCTCGTCCGTTGTGGTGCGCTACGTAGTACGTACCAACCATGTCAGTGTACTCACTCCAGGTGGATCGCTCCATTAGTAAACAGAGACGACGCACTACTACACTGGTGAACAGCAGTTGCCTACAACTGAAGAGCGTAATTCGGCCTCCACCCGTTTAAATAATCCTGATAGGAAAAAATGACATTAGGGAAAAATGTTTGTTTTGATGTCCCCTCCAACCTGTCAAAGTTTGTCGGTTTAAGTACTTTTCACCCTGTATGCTGGTGGCGAGGCGGCTAAAGAATTTTCTGTGAAGTTTCAACAAATTGTAGAAGAAAATGAACTGTTACCTTGCCAAGTTTATAAAATAGACGAGGCAGGCCTAAACTATAAAATGCTGCCAAACAAAACGTTCAATGCATCAAATGAAACAGTGGCGGGAAGGAAACTTACAGAAGATAGGCTAACCGTTGCTCCTTGTAGCAATGCTGACGGTACACACAAGCTTCCCCTGTTCATTGTTGTAAGAAGCCTACGGCATTCAAAAACATTATTGACTTATCTTCCTTGCCGGTTTGTTATAGCGACCAAAAATCTGCTCGGATGGACTGCAGTCTTTTCAGATCTCGGTTTTTCGACGAGTTCGTGCCGTCTGTTAAAACAAAAAAAAAAAAACCTCCTTCGTGCTGTATTGCTGTTGGATATAGCACCGTCACATTCATCTAAGAAAAGTGTTGTGAAAGGCGACATAAAAGCTATCGTCCTTTCATCAAATATCATTCGACCAGTGGATAAGGGAGTAGCAGAATGGTTAAAAGAGGTGGTATCGCAGAAAGTACATCAGCTCAATTTTAGAAAAGTCCCAAGAGGGTTATAACGTACTTGAAGCTATGAAATCCCTCAACGCCAGAGATGCTATCTGTACGACTGCTGAGTCATGAGAGCAGTGACCGAGACCTGACAGGCTGCGAAAATCTCGGCGTAAGCTTTGGCCGCAAGGTGTGACGGAGAGTGACCAGACGCGCAGGAAATCTTGGTAGGTCTACAAAATGTACAACCGAATGTGCCTGCCAGTGAAGTTGAGGGGTTCATTGCCCAGTGTGGTAAAGACTGTGAAACCAGAGAAGAGCTCAGTGACAACCGGACTGCAGGCGGTGTTTCGGAAAAAGAAATGTGAAGGAAGTGTGAGCGACGACGCGGACGGTGATGGCGAGCCCCCTGTACCCGGACTTGACACGCCGACGCCAACAACGCTTTTCTTATTGCGCTTCAGTACTTCGAGGAGAACCGAGCCGCAACACCTATCGACATTTTGTACAGCAAGAAATGGAGGAACATTGGAGATAAATCTGGAATTCTACCTGATACACAAAAGTATATAACTGACTTTTTTCCTAAGTAAATTTTTACTGGCGTGTAGGTTGCCTTTAGCTTTTACAGTGCTGTACACACGTGCTGTACGGAACAGTACAGTAAATACATGCTACACAGAATTTCTCTTTTTCAGTATGTGATAATAACAGCTTTTGCGCGGTTTACTGCTGCGTTTTTACTATAGAGAGCAATTTGCTTACGTGCAGTAGTCATTTTTGAGTTCAGAAATTGTTTATTTTAGTCAAAGTCCGTATTTACCTGTTCTTTCTGATCATCCGACCTTTTTTGCGTTCCGACTACCCCATTCCCAAGGTTGATAAATTGCAGGGCTGTACTGCACCTCTCACGTTAAAGAAGTATATAGTCTACGTTCATCCGAAAGTGTATTAGAGTATCGTGTAAAAATGCGAACTGAATTAGTCAAGAACTTTTTGAGAATTTTTGCTAATAACGTTTCCTCTTTATGTATTGTATGCTGCTGGAAAAAACAGTACACCTGGAGACACGTCGCCTTTGACATAATATTGACAACGGTTTGAACGTCGCCTGGCAACAAACTGCGTATTGGGGTAGCTACCAGAGCACCACCTGTCTGTTCCCTTTAGTAGGGAATGATCGCAGCCAGAAAGAAAGGTCAGTGTGGTGCAAACGTGTGAAGCAAGCGGTCAACTGTGCCACGGGGGTGCCCTGCAGCCAGAAGAACGCGTTTTAGAGGGCTCAGATTGTGGCCTTGCGAGTGGCGCGGTCGTCCTCTCGGAGAACTGCCGCGCGAGTTGGTCGTGCTGCGTCAGTTTGCAGCGGTGCTGGTACCGGTGGCACGCGAACATTCACACACCCGCAGACGAGGTCGTGTAATAAGGGCAGCAATGGCACATCGTATAGCACAGATAACAGGGCTCGCGAGCCCAGACGTGTCAACACGAGCTGTTGCGGACCGGTTATTAGCAGTGCGACTACGGGGACGCACAGCTGTAGCCCGTCTTCCACTCACCACACAGCAGCGAGGTCCACTGTTCGACTGTTGCCGTCACAGGATGACTTGGGAGTCAGAACGGCGTGTCGTCGTCTTCAGAGTCTGCCTGCACGCGGGTGACGGTCCTTTGCGTGTGTGACGTGGGCACGGTAAGCGCTGTCTCAGAGTGTGCGTTCTTCCAACACACACTGGCCCCCCCTCCGAGGCCTTAGGCCGTCGGCACACGGACCGTGCTGTCGAACGTTAACGTTGAGCGTGCCGAGTTCAACGTGCTGCTGAACGCTCAGGAGCGATGCAACTTGTGCATACGGTACGTGGGCCCCAACGTGGTATGCGCGATCGCAACGCACTCCAGCGGCAGTTTGAGGGATGTTTCTAGTTCGTAAATTACACCGTTTGCGAATCGGGCACGCCTAAAATTCCCACGTTAGCTCTATTAAAACGCACATTTCCTCCATCGTCCACGGAAAGGAAAGTACCAAAAAAATGGTTCAAGTGGCTCTGAGCACTATGGGACTCAACTGCTGAGGTCATTAGTCCCCTAGAACTTAGAACTAGTTAAACCTAACTAACCTAAGGAGATCACAAACATCCATGCCCGAGGCAGGATTCGAACCTGCGACCGTAACGGCCTTGCGGTTCCAGACTGCAGCGCCTTTAACCGCACGGTCATTTCGGCCGGCAAGGAAAGTACCGTGTCCAATCAATAAGGACACAGGCTTATAAAAGTTCCATTACAAACAGTGCGGTACAAATTTGGAATACTTCTCCGCATAAGATAAACATTATTCCATCATTCCCACATTTTAGTAAAACCCCAAGGTCAGTCTTACTTAATCGCTGTTCCTACCCAGTAGCAGGATCTTTGCAACATGCGTATTACGAAGCGTAAAAGAAAAACGAGCAAAATATCTTTATACAAGTAGCGCAAGCTGTCCGCTAATTAAGCCAATCGAACAAAGTCACCCCTCAAAAAAAGGTGAACTTATATTTACATAACATCAAATATTATAGCATATACTTATATTATACTAATAACAAAGTATGAGAACTAAATAAAAACGCGAATGTTAGGAAAGAAAAATTTGGGAGCGTTTAGACGGTAACCACAGCCCCATCAAAGATTCATTAATGGACAGAGACGCTACTCACTACGCTAAACCAACAACAGGCTGCGACTTCTTAACAATATTGTGTTATCCCTTGCTATCGTAGATAATTATATTATTAATTGAAATTTAATTATAACAAATTGTACGAAGAACAATGCGTTTTGGGTGGATCCTCAGTGTGTCGCTGCCTTCAAGTAGCCTACTCTCATAATACGCAAGTTACAATAATTCTTTCGCCATGAATATGATGTTTCTCATTGTTTCACTGTAACGAATCACACAACTAACAACGGGTTTTCCAGTGATTCTCAATTTGCTGGTGCTCAGAAACGGCATATATACATATAGGTTTGAAATGAATGCCAATATGGCGCCTCACAACTCTGTACTGAAGGGAGACGGCGTGCGTGTGACGTAGGTGGCGGTGTGCCATCTCATTGGTCAACGCTCAGACGCACGCTCAGAATATCTGACGTGCCAGATATTGCTCTGCACGTTCGGAAAACTCCGGAACGTGCTATTCCACGCTATGACGTCAGAAACTGGGCACGCTCAACGCTCAACGTTCGGATGCACGGTACGTGTGCCGACGGTTTTAGGGTCCGACAAGCTACAGCTCTCGTTCACCTTTGGTGTTTCTGGAGGGGGCGGTAACCAGTGATCGGTATGTGTGAGGCCCGTTCCTTTGCCGTTCTCGCGTGAGGAAGGCGACGTGTTGTTCCAGCCGGCAGTACAGTGCCCGCCCACAGACTGCACGTGACACGCAGTGGGCCCTGCGTGGCACGCAGCGACTCTCCTGGCCAGCACCGTCTCCAGTCTTATCTCCAACTGAGGACGTGTCGGAGACGACGGTTCGAGGCGTGACTCGTGCAACTCGTTAGCCAAAACCTCTTACAGAACTACGTGGACAGGTCGAACAGGCGTGGCGCAACTACTACAGGACGGTATTCGCCATTTGTACCATCGATTGGACGCCGGAGTCAGCGCCTGCACTGCCGCCACTGGAGGCTACTCAACGTAATAGTATGGGTGTTCCAGCAAGGCGAGGGTCGATACCTGGTACCTCGCAACCGCTTCTGCTATTGATCTGTAAATCTAATCATTTCATGTACTCCATCCATATGCACTGTTGCAATAGTATATGTATATATCTGCCACGACATCTAGGTAGATGATTGTTGCAGTGTCTGTGTGTTTATGGGTTGCGTTTATTCATATGACTTGTGAAGCCAATGGCAGCACGGCATCTCTTGCCGCAATTGTCACAAGTGTATCTGGCTGCTGAGGCAGGAGCAGTGGTAGCATTGCGAAGCTTTATCTGCCTTAATCTGTCTAACAAGCCTTCATCGTGCTTCGACATTCCAGATGATCTCATGCTATCCCGTGCCTCCCACCTGTTTGTGTCGATTCCAGAGCTCTCCATATCTCGTTTACAGGAGTCCTTGAACCTCAATACGGGACGTCCTACAGGTCTTTTGGCTATAGAGATCTCTCCGAGCATCACCTCACGTGGTAATCTGTCAGAATCCATACGGTGGACGTGCCCCAGCCAGCGGAGTCATCTCTGCTTCAAGATAGCTAAAATACTGTTGCAGTTAGTTTTAGGTAGCACTGCTTTGTTGGTCACACGGTCCTTCCACGTTACTCCGAGGATGGATCTCATGCACTGCATGTGGAAAGCATTAAGGCGACGTTCTTGTTTGCCATAGGTAGTCTATGTTTCCGATGCAACAAAAGGATGCTGAGGACGCAAGTTTCGTGTACAAGAATTTTGGTGGTCAAAGAGAGTTGTTGTTTTTCCAAACACGTGTAGAGAGTTTGCCAAAAGTTGTCGCAGCTCTTCCAATGCGAGCATCAATTTCCCTGTCAACAGACATGTTTGATTCTATAGTAGATCCAAGATAGCAGAAGTTATCTACAACTTGCAGAATAGTGCCATCTAGTGTGATATTCGGCTTTGTGTTAGCACCCTGAACCATAATTACGGTCTTACTGCTGTTTACACTCATCGAGAATAGGTGGCATGCGTGACTAAATCTTGATGATAGCTCTTGCAGCTCTTCTGCGGAGTTCGCAACAATTGCAGCATCATCAGCATACAGGAGTTTACGAGCGACTATCTCGTAGCGCTTTGTCTTACTCTTCAGAAGATTGACATTGGAAAGCCTTAAATCTTTCCTGGTATGCAGATGTACTCCAACATTGCAATTCTCGAGAGCCACTTGGAGCAGACCCGAGAGGAAAATTCCAAAAAGTATAGGTGCCAACACACAGCCTTGTCTTACGCCACAGTTCATACTGAATGGTTTAGATGTACTGCCATCCAAGATTACAGAGCCACGCATATTGACGTGAAAAGATCTTATTAAAGACAGTAAAGTTGGGGGACATCCAATTTTGTCCAATATGCTGTAGAGTCCCTCCCTACTGACGGTGTCAATAATAAATCTCTAGTAAACTGGATACCTCTAACAGGGTGTACTAATTTTTTCCTCCGGTGTGTACATATTCATATGCTTTATGTATTGAAAAATATGTAGACCACGTCCGTTAGAGCGTTTATTAGAGTACTGTGTGAAAATCTGCAGCAAATCTATCAAGAACTTTTCGAGATTTTTGCTGACCATGTTACCCCTTTATGTATGGGATATACACTGCTCTCCATAAGTATGGAAACATCAGGTTGTTGTGGACAGTGGATAGGAAGTACATTGTAAAATTGCATTTTATTATTTTCTAAATGTTTATTAAGCTCCAACAATAGAAAGCTAAATGCAGCTTCTAAATTTTAGCTTTCTCAAAATAGCCACGTTTTGCTTTAATGACTGACTTGCTCATTCTCGATATGTGACAGGTCAGTTCTTCCAGGTTTTCAGTTGGCACTGGTCTCTGGGCTTGCTCCCACTCGTGGTTCCCGGTTTTCGGGCCCTCCTATCCCACTCTTCCCATAGCGGCTGGGGGTTACAGTCGGGGGGCTCGGGAGGCCTTTACATGTTTCTTCCTGAATTTTCCAAACCTCTAGACTTCATGTAGCTCTGACACAAACTGGATGCGTGTTTCGGGTGGTTGTCTTGGTGCAAGACAAACCTTTTCCCAGTCACACGCAAACCAGTCGTTTTGGCATGTCGCTGGAGAACAGCGTGATAATAAATGTAATGGCAAATGTGGTCCACGGATGTTGTCAGCGTCACAATAGCAGCCATATGCACAATCTGTGTATCTTCCTGAAAGTCGCATCCCGCACA
Organism: Schistocerca americana; assembly: GCF_021461395.2. NCBI lineage: Eukaryota > Metazoa > Arthropoda > Insecta > Orthoptera > Acrididae > Schistocerca > Schistocerca americana. Next base: position 21,893,350 of record NC_060122.1, on the reverse strand, counting down.
TAAACACAGAATTAACGCCAATGATTTCTTCGAGAATGTAATCATGACACGAAAGAGATACCGAAGAAACAACAATGACGTACACCCGTGCTAGGGAGTCCAGAAATTTCAAAATTCCGGAACTGCTAGGGATGCAATGAAAATGGTAGAAACGAAGTTAAAAAAAGTTATTAAAAAGGACATTTTTATTACTACTGACAGAATGGAAAATAGTGTCTTTCTCTGGAAGCTCGATGTCTTAGGTCCCAATTAACAATTCTCAAAAAAAGTCGTTCTGTTAATGCCAGGTTCGGCCATTTACATAAAATTACCAAAATGCTTGAGAAATTAGTAACCAGTACAGATTAATGAAATGAACGATAAGCCTATTGCTGACACTGCCCGCCTTGTGTCTTTACATGTCAACAAACCTTGATGCGAATGGGCCAATTCCTGACGCCGTTGTGATCATCAGAGCAAATTTGCTAAAATATAAAAGACAATCTCAGTAACAAATTGTTGAATTCCATGAACTTTTACAATTTATTACCGAATATAATTATTTTTCTTTTAAAAATGAATTTTATATGCAAAAAGAGGGACTGCCCATGGGCCCTTGTATATCTGGAACCACAGCAGACATTTTCATGAATCATCTTGAAAAAAAAAAATTCTCATTAACCGGTGGATAAAATCTCTTGTTACAAGCGCTCTATTGATAATAGGTGCTTCTGATCTATGGAGGGGAGAAGAAGTCAAATAACCAAAAACTTTATGCCTTTGATTTCTAATGGATAGAGCGTTTATAGTCCTGATGAAATAGGAGGACAAAATGATTGAGCTAACGAGCGTAAAACAGCTGAGAAAGAGGTAACAGTTATCACGAAAACACTGTGAATAAGTTAATACCCAAGAAACAGCGCACGAATAGAAATGAGAATGCCGTGCAGGATATTAAGAGTGTCACAGTTCCGTACTTCGGTAATCTTTCTCAGAAAGTGGCTAATGTTTTGAAATCTTTTAACTCGATGCTGTATTTAAGATCAACAGTACACTGCGATTTAAGGTAAACAACAATTTAGAACGTGAAGACAAATTCGTAAGAGATGGTATAGAGAAAATTAAATGGAACGCCTACTACGCAAGCTACACAAGCTAAACTGGTGGATCCTTTAAGTCACGGTACAAAGAATATAGAGGTTATTTTCGATTTAACAGCTTCGAGAAGTAATCCGTAGCCACGCATTTTCTTGATATTAGTGGTCATTCCATTTTCGGAATTGGTGAGGATCTTGCAATTTTGCAGATACAAGAAAAAGGCAAGAAACTGGATCCACTAAAACAACTATGTACATGGCGTGGGAAATCATAATGCATTAAATGAACAGCTTACCTGTGACACAAATAACTTTTTTAGAAACTTTGCAGTTTTTTATGTGTAATTATTTAACGAATTTACAGGATAGCGTTACCTTTCCTTTCTTGTAGGGGTTTGTGTTTTCGGGCGTCATCCTTTTTTCTTCGGTGTCTCTTTGACGTCGTGTTTACATTCACGTGTTTTACCTGCGGGATGTGGTTTTCAGGAAGAAACAGGGCTGTGCACGCAGATGGGTGTTATTGTGACGCTGGCTGTACCGATACGCCATTGCACACTGTCTTTAAATTAAATACAGCACACGTCAGGACAACTGGTGCGCCATATTCTCCGTACTCATACAGATCTCGCGGTATTGCTTAGAGGCAAGCTCCCTCTTGCGGATCCTACTCCTTTGCCGCAAGAATACTGCAAGTTTCCTTGTTATTTCGCTCCCACGAAACACATAATGAGGTCAAACCCTCAGATAATTAACTGATGAAACTGCATATTTAATTGTAAATTAGCTAGGTGAGGGTGACATATAGGATGTTTTTTCGGGAGTTCCCTGAGTCGGTTCGTAAGAAGCCACAATGCGCGTTTCTGTTTCGCTGTATATATCCTTTTTATTTTCCACAGACTCTTTAAATAAATTTTTATTTCTGCACCTCTCTCCGACATTCCACGTGCAGTCATTTCTCATTCTTCACATTATGCGTCCCCGTTGCTGTATTCAGCACTGCTGTGCTCGTCAATACGTGCTTCACAAGACCAGTAGAATGAGTGTTGAACTCGGGATCGTTTCTTAGCTTCCTGGGCACAGTGACAATCGCACAAAAGGAGAAGCAAGTCTCTGGAATGGTCATTACGCAGCGCGGACGCGCCGAAGTGCAGCTGTGTGGAGTGCCAGGGCACGCGCTGCCCCATCAGACCACTTACTGTGTGGGTGCGAGCCACGCGACACTTTTCCCGCGGCGCTTCCACACTTCTTAATGCGGCTGCAGCCGGGAGCGGCACGGTACGTCGCTACGTCTCTTCATTCCGTTGCGCCCCCGTTTCTTAGCGTAGTCACAGCGAAATGAAACATGTATAAATGCTTCCACGAGTTTTAATTTAACGTCGTATGAAAAGAAAGACAATATAGGGGATTCATCCATTTTTATAGAGTTCACCCGTTTTCTACAGATTATATAAAGACCTGTGTTGTGCTTGAGAGTTACGGTTATGAAACTGAAAATATACTATCGATAAATGAGCTTGAACATGTGCAGGCATCTGCTAGATACGTCGAGCAATTTTAGCAAATAGTATGAAGAACGTAATGATCGCTTACTTTTTGACTTCAGCTGGGTGTGGTAACTGCCAGTTTTCTAGAATATATTTGTAGTTTTCTAGAATATATATCTAAAATACATAACTGATTACGCAGGTGAATAGATTTTAATAAACCAAGGTGCGAGTGAGACAAGGCTGTACTAAGCCTACTTTTTTTGTTCAGATGACGCCATCCGAAAATGGAAACAAAGAGCGTCAGAAAGGATCCATATAAACAAGAATAAATATATTAACATAATATTATGCAAATGACACTGAATTAGTGATAAATTGTGAACACGACCTACAAAACCCAGGCGTATGAAATGCGTGTTTGACCATTAGCTGTTTTTATTTTAAACCCAAATATCAACCGGTTTCAGTCATGGACCATCTTCACGAATAAGGGTTAAAATGGTTTAAACCACCACATTGCATGTATAATTCCTTAAATAATGTCCAGAGCATGTCAAGAATGTCAATATTTGTCGCAGAAACTTTTGGAAGCAAACGTAGTAATATTAGTATGTCGTTCATTGATATTCGTCATGTGCTTTTAGAAGCAAACGTACTAATATTAGTACGTTTACTTCCGAAAGTCGTGTGTCGTATACTGATATTCATGACGCGCTCTGCACATTATTTAAGTAATGACAAACGTAATGTGGTGGCTCAAACCGTCTTAACCCTTGTCCATGGAGATGGTTCATGACTGAAATCGGTTGATATTTGGGTTTAAAATAAAAACAGCTGATGGCTAAACATGCATTTTATACCTTACTTGAGGGTCATCTTCTGAAAATGCTATCTTTTAAATTGCATGGGAAATACCCAGTACGAAATAAAATCGTAACTGAAGATGCTATTTTGCTACAAGGGAGCTACTTCACTTTTACCGAAGATAAGAATGTAAATGTTAAATTACAGAGAGATCAGAGTGGACGTGCCGCTGTAAGCAGAACATTAAAAAAAATACGCGGGGAATTACAAAAATTGAAGTCTGTAAGTTGATGGCTGGACAGGATTCTTGATGAAAAGGTAAGACAAGAACTGAATATTTTTGCTGTAAATGACAAAGTAGAAGGAAATAAAAAAACTGGAAAAAACATGTAGCATGCATGAAAGAAACGAGTATTCCTTCGCAAACCTCTAGAAAAGGCAGAAAAACAGCCGAGGATAATTTCAATGTAAAAACATGTATAATTGGTCTTATTTAAGCCATAACGCAGCAGCAGTAATGGCCTCGTGCACGTCGGAATTGAGAATTTCGTTTTAGCTGTAGAGTTACCATGTTTTGTATGCACAAAATGCATGCTGTATCCTTGAGATTCACCAGGTATTACCACAGTGATTGTGTGTGAAATAACGAAAATTAAAATGTTTCAGACACGCCAGTGCAGGTAATGAAGACTTGGAAATTCTGTCAATAGGTCTTCTAAACACTTGTCAGCATTTCCCGCAAAAGCAACAGTAAGGCGCGTTGATACTATGGCTTTCTGCCCAGCATCGCCATGAAGATGTAGATCCGCCAGTTTCAGAGCACACGTGGTCATCAGAAAAACATGAAGGCAATGTCCGTAGCAGTACAGTCGCTGTACTTTCGCCAGGGACAATGATTTTACGATGTTGGCGCCACCATCTGTCACAAATGTTACAGTTCTCAACATTTCAGATGTTAGCCCTATTCTTTCATTTTCCTGTAGCATTTCCTTACCAACATTTTCTGCTGTCTCATATTCATAAGAGAATCTTCTGGTGAATAGAACCCTTTAGGTCTATGGAATGAACAGTTAGAGTGAAGTGATTTTTTTTGGTGAAATTCTCAGGCCAAAAGTCGGCTGTAGCCGCGACGCATTCTTTCTGTACGGCTTTAAAAACTTCTGGCAGTATTTCGTCTTTAGCAGCATTTGCACGTGAAGCAACAGCATGCGAAATTGTTGCAGAATCACACAGTAACTCGGATGCATTGATACACCCATACTCTGCTCCCGTCTCAATGCATACTTGCACTAGTTCGTAGAACGTGGATCTGTCCATATGGTGAACGGCCGAAAGTCACCTGCACCCCTATTAACACAAGCATCCGTAAACCTGACCTTCACTTCGCAAGTTAACTTCGTTGCGCAAGTGTCCACATGCGTGGTTGTACTGAAACATTGACGGTTTGGCAGCCAGGAGGGCCTGAAACCTTTTTTTGAAAGGTTTTAGGGTGGAACATGAAAAGCATTTACAAAAGCCGTCAACATAGTCTGGGCTCGTTAAGTGTCTACCTGTTTTGACCCGCACTACCCAGTAACCATTAAAAAAATTTTCCCGAGAGTTTTGGTTTTCTAATTCTAGAATCAATTTCCCCTCTGTTGCATACATAGTTCCACGCAGTCAGCGCGTACACAACTTTCCCACTACACCGCGCCCCGCTAAGCACAACAGCGCAGGCGCAGCGCTCGTCCGTCTCCGCACTACGAGATGGCGCAGCCTTAGAGACGGACCAGATTCTGCTTCCGCCGATCCGCGTATTAATATGTAACGCAGCCAATGAGATTGCTGCTAACGTAGCACCTTTTCTCCTCGGGGATCACACTCACCCAGCGATACCTGAACGCGGGAGGTATTATAACGAGTGCACAGATCTCCGATTAGTCAGTCTGGATTTGTCTGCACCAGTCTGTACCAGTCTGTGTTAGTCTGTACCAGTCTATCGTCAAGTTTCAGTCTGCACCTAATAAGATTACTATATTCCTGTACATAGCCAAGAAGATAAATGAACACTTTGCCAAGTATCAGAGATATGTGACAATAAGATTAACGTACCAAGACCAAAGGAACTTCAGATTGTCAATTGTAAACAGCATCCAGAATCAAGTTACGTAATGTCTATGCTTTTCATTATTTTAATAAATGTGCGTGAAAATTAATCAATTTCTGCTTAAAGTTGGTCACCGTCAATCTGCTACTCTAAGCGTGCTAGTGGCATTTCTATCGTCTGACCTAACGGCAGAAGATAAACACGCGGCGATAAGACCACGAGACATATTGCTGACACTCACCTACTTCGTTAGAGCGACAAGTCAAATAATCTGATGGTGTGTGTACTGAAGGTCTTACAGTACGCACACCAAACCCTCTGGCAGAACAGAGCGCAGAAATTTACGTAGACTCTGTCAGTATATGTTTCTTACGTTAGTATTATTATTAACTCAGGTCTGTCTTCGGTGTAGCGTTAACGTGCTTTCTGGAGAATAAACACTGTCCGCAAGTCTAGACGTTGCGTGTCAAGTGACTGATAAGGCGCGCCGAGGAATGATGGATGTAACTTTGTGAAACACACTGTACTTGCTTCTTCTGATGTAGTGATGAAGAGAGAGGGGGGAATTGTGTGGCCACTCTGCTGCTTGCAGGAAAGTGCACTGTGACATCCGGCGACCTGCCTTCCTTTAACTTCTACCCTCTTTCTCCGCCCTCCCCCATCCACTTCTCCACCACCACCATCACCATGTGCACTATTAAAGACTTAATACGGCTCCACTGTACTTGAATGTGGTACACACTTTAAATATTTCTTAGTAAACCAGTTCATTTAACAATAAACATTAATTTTACGCGATTTGTACTGGGAAACATTTTCCCTCGAAGCAGCTGTTTTCGAGTCATTCGAGAAAAATAAAAAAAGCCCCCGACGTGCACGCTCACATCCTACAGGCGAGAATCTTTAGTTTATTGTTCGTGGCACTTCCTCCTACGACTGTACAAACATTTGCGACTACACAAATTTCTTCCCGTAACTTAACTTCGTCGAAAATAGGAAATAGTGTGAAACAGCAGGTGACAGAGAAAGCGAGGAAGAGGAGTTGGATAGAGAGAAGGGCGATGGGGAGATGTTCATTGAGAGGTCGGGGGAGAGGTGCAAGAGGAGACGGACGGAGAACGGGGAGGAGAGGTGGACAGACAGAAGGCTGAAGAGGGGGCGGAGGGCGGCTGCAGGGTAAGAGGGAGAGGGTGCGACCTCCAAGTGGAAGTTGGTGTGATGTGAGCAGGGGTGTGACCAAGCAGGAGGGGGAAGGCGGATTAGGGAAAAGATTTAAATATTTTCCCATTACTTTGATGAAACCGTGGCTAACAATTACCAGCACAGATTTAATTAACTTGGAATACTTCAAAAATCTGCAGTTCAATTTGCCCCTGATGTCCAGCGTGTCAGTCAGGTGACGAGAATGTGGACTGGAACGAGTCAATATTTTTGCGAAAGTGCTTCGTGAATAAAGATCGTGCCACATATAAGGGGAGCGAAGATCGTATCTCGCGGCTGAATACCGGATATAAGTTAAACATTGTCTCTGGATTCGTCTGGTGTAAAACAGAGATTCAGACATATATGTGCGCAGTATGTGTGACGTGTCGGTGCACGGCTGGAGACAGAGGTAAAATATCGAAACGTCTCTGGTGTCATGTGATGCTCAGGGGCCAGAATCGACGCCTGTGGACACTCTCGATGGACTCGCTCTCAGGAATTCTTTTCATTTACAGAGACGACAGGCTGCAGTCTGTTAATCGCATAGTTTCCAGACCACTACGAGGCTGGAAAAACTCCAACGTCACGTTTTCCTATGAGCAATGTCAAATGAGCGGTATCACGTGCTTTGCTGCACTCTAGTAGCGTCAATATTGCGGATTCACAGCTGCTACGGCCTGTTTCACGTCACCGTATCCCTTTATTAGTGCAATGCTTATGCTGTGGTGTACGTGGAAACTGGACTGATATTTGTCATATAAGTAGAATTTGCGTAAGTCAATGTATCGTGAAAAATTTATTCCAGGGCTTTCGATATAGCGATTAAGATGCTAATTCTCCTGTAGTCATTAGGTAAGCTTTTTTTCTTAGGAAATTCAAAGATTAAATTTATTTCGATCACAAGTAATCAGTGAAATCATGGTCTGATCATTAGAAACTGGAACGAAACGTAGCACAAAAGTTTTTTATGGGAACTGCTAGACATTAATGTTCTCCGAGTAAGAGGAACGTGGTAAACTGGAAAACCGTCTGGTAGCGCACAAAGAATTCGCTCCCCCGAGTTGGCCTGCACGCAGCAGCGACCATCAACACGGATTGCGGGCTGAAGAAGTCCGCGTGTTGCTGAACGTGTGAGGACCGTGGCGCAGAGCTGGCACGTCGGCTCGCAGCTCGGCCGTTCTCCGAGTAATAAACAACTATTGAAACAGCGGCGAATGCAGCGGCTTTGCGGAACAATAGGAGAGGGTGTGGGAGCCTGGGGTCCTATTCACGGAAGCCGCAACTCCGGCTGCGGGAGGCAGCAGAGGGGCCGCCTAACTCAATAGCCGGCGGAAGAGGCGAGTGGAGGGAGGCGGCGGGCGAACGTCGCCGCGCTCTGCCGAGTGACTGTTTTAATGAAAGGGGGAGGGGGTGAGGCGCAGCGTGGCGGGTAACAAGGGGGGGGGGGGGCGCGGGCGGGGGCGGAGGGCGCAGGCACACACCACACTCCCGCTGGCTGCTGCCGCTCCACAGTGTTGGGGTTCAGTTCCCTCCAACTCTCTGCACGGCTGCAGAATGCAGCTGTGGCGCGAGCACCGACACACGTGGGTGAACGGTGGGCTCCAGAAACCTTTACACGCGAGCGTCGGGCGACACTTGACGCTAACACGGTGCCTTAACTATCGCTGTACGCTGATGAGCTCGTTTGGATGTGTTTGGAACGAAATACATCACTGTTTCTGACTATCAGGGATCCGACGGTTTGTTGGTAGTTTTGTAGAGGTATGTAGCATTAGATCGCACAGACCGTCTAATTAGCATACATAACGCGCCACTGGTTAGCGTACGCAGTGATGTGTCCGACAGAGACTTGGATGGGTTTCAGGCACGATCAGGCAAATTCGGTCGACGAGACATTAAGGTGTGTTCACTAAAATGCTGTTAAAACCACTGTAGCACAGTTCTGGCTCTGAGGCACGGTCAATCATACTACTGGAAGATCACATCGCTGTCAGGGAAGAGATCGAGCGTCAAGGGATGTAGGTGACTGGTAGCTGTCAATATGTGTTTGATTACTATCGTAGGACCCGTGCGAACACAGGAGAATGTCTCCCATAACACAAGACCACATCCACCGGCCTGTGTCTGTGGAAAGCTGCACGGTTCGAGCCGCTGCTGACCTAGTTGCGGCGTTTGTGCAGATGAACGTCGACTTACAGCAGCAAAAATGTGATTCACCTGAAGTGCCGATATGTTTGCATTGATCAACGGTCGACTCTCGATCGTTCCCTGCCTACTGCAATACTAATTCACGATGTCGTAGGGTCAACATGTGGACACACAGGTGGAGTCTGCTGTGGAGGTCCAAGTTCGACAGTGTACGACGAATGGTGAGCTCCGTAACACTCGTGTGTGCGGCAGCGCTACACTCTTTCGGTAGCTATGCCAGAGATGACCACGTATCTTACTTTAGACAGCAGACAAGCCTCCGAATCTCACGTTCTGTGCAGAATCGTTGACGTCCAACCATTCAGCGCCTAGCGGTAGTGTAACTGTCCTTCTATCTCTTTGCGTAGATGCTCACAACAGTAGCACGTCAACATTCGTCTAGCTTCACCGTTTTCGACATACTCTTTCACAGGCTACGGATAATAATAATCTACCGTTTGTCAAACTCGCTTATCTCAATGGATTTCCCCATTTCCAGCCCATACCTTCTGTCTCTTCTCTGCTGACACACTTTGGCTACTGCGTCACAACGCCAGCAGGCGGCATCCGACATCGCCGTGGGTAGTGGCCGTAATGTTTTGGCTTATCAGTGTATAAAGCGTGGGCGAATTAAATCTGGTCTGGAACGTATTTAATGCACCTTAAAACAGGAAACTCAGTTTACATCACCCGCCCCTGGGATAGATGACGTCAGTTGGGTTATCGATCTTAAGGTCCGTTAAATATGTCCCGGGCCAATGTTATTTCGTCCACACCGTATGGCCGGTTTCAGTGCTTTAACTGGCGATACTTTCTAAGAAAGAGAAGGGAAGAAGGACTGGGTTCGGGAGAGACGAGCAGCAGCTGGGTGTAGGCGAACAGAGGGAAGGAGACGAGGCCGTCCGTGTCCCGTTGTGTGTCTGCAACCTCACACCGCTGGCCGTCGCATGTTGTGTGCCGTGGGATACTTCCCTGCTTCAGGCACGTTCAGCTGCCAGTAAATCTCCGTACGACCCCTAACGTAAGACACGTTAGGGAGACGTTCGTCTTAGGAACTATTACGCTACACGGCTGCTCCTAGAACGTATGCACTGGGAGTTCGAACAGCAAACCTCTCTGGGGCGGCAGACGCTTCTCCTGGAGCGCCTCCCGCTGGAGGGTGTCGAGCGCCATCGTCCGAAGCGCGCCACTCTTCTTGTAGCCAACTCGGTGCTGGTCCACACTGACGATCATTGCTCAAGAATCGGCGAGAACAGTGCTGTGTAAACCATGTCTTCCGTAGATCAACGACATCTCCTTAATATCCTTCCAATGCACGTCAGACTGGCGTCTGATTTTTCTGCCATTACGCGCAGTAAACATGAAGCATCTAATATCAGGTCGGAAAATGAAGTTACACAATCAGCCTTTTATTTATGTAGTTTCAGAATTTTGCTGGGGATTTCTGTTGCAGTTGCGTGGCTACTTTCCAACGTAGCCGTTCATTTTTCAACCCACACCTACAGAACATTGCAGTATTAATAAACGTGTGATTAAAATAACATTAACATAATATAATCTGCGCGTGTTCTTAAAGGACAACTAGCGTTTTTCGTTGTAATGTACCTGCGCTAAAGGTGTTTATCGAAGTAGAATTCCACCGACATACTTCGGTAACGTCCATAAAACGCATAGTCATACAAAAATGTGGCGTGTACTATTAGGCACGTATTGCAAACAAGTTTACATTATATGAACGTCAGTTGAACGTTATAATTTTAACAGTAAACTGTCGAAGTATTCGTAATAAAGTTCCCGAATTTACTGCCCACCAGGAAAGTTCTCGCTCTCCGATTATGTTTGGCCCCGAGAGCTGGCTGAAACCGAAGTGGAAGGGTCTGAGGTGTTTTGCGAGAGAGACAGATTAGAGACCAAAGGAGCGCCAGTGTTCACTGTAGCTCACAAAAGTATTCTCTCAGTGAGGTCCAAGTTGAGTGTGACAGTAAAGTTATCTGGTCACGTATAACAGGTGTAGGTGAAACCAAGTTAATTGGTGGATGGTGTTACCGGCCACCTGATTCTGCTGTGACAGCTCTACAAAGAAAGTCTACGGTCAGCAGCTCGTAAATATCTAGATCATGCAATACTAGTTGCAGGTGACTTTCACCTACCGAATACAGACTGGGATATCTACGGATTCATTGTGGGACGTACAGACAGACAGTCATGTGAAATACTAGCTCGACAGCCCACACGTAACGGAAATGTCGTAGACCTGGTGGCTGCAAATAGGCCGGACGTTATCGACAATGTCAGTACAGAAATGGGCATTGGTAATCTCGATGTGATTATAGCAACTATGATTACGAAAGATAATAAATCAGTAAAGAAGGCCGGGAGAGTGTTTCCGATTGTTGCATTCTCGTCGCCACTGTTGTGTCCTGTACCGTAGGGGTCAAGGGAGAGGCCGTTGTTACGGGTGTGCGGTATCCTCTTTCTACAACACAGCTGCAGACGTGTGTAACAGAGTTCTGTATTTACATAAACGGAAGCTGCTTAACTTGAAGAGTCGATGAGTTGAGATACGAGCTCTTCACTAATACTCCACGTTAGTCTCACTGCTGGTGAAGTACAAGTCCCTCTAAGCGATGAATGACAGGCGCCAAACTAGGATGCGAGTTAGTGCGCGAGCGACTGCGTTAGTGACTGAGACTGCGACAGAGTCTGACTCAGGCAGCAGACAGCCGTCTCACTACTTGCGCCAGAGAGGGCGTTGGCGGCTTGTTGCTGGCGAGCGTCTCTCTGGCCTCTCTCCGTACGGGCGCGCTCGATTCGGCACCTCCTGCCGACCTTCTCGCTACACCTTTGCTGACCGGAGTGGAGTGCTGGCGACAGCTTACTCCTTCACATTACTACATAGAGCAGGTAAGCTGTAAGGATCTCACTCAGACAGTGTATTGACATCACTTAGTTCCAGTAAGACGGGATTATGGAAAATTTTTAAGAAGATTGTAAGTTGTGGTCTGAGGAGTTGTGTGCCTAGTAAGTGGATAAAGGATGGAAAAGGCCCACCGTAGTTTAATAACGAGATTCGGAGGATGCTGAGAAAGCAGGGGCTGTTGCTTTAGCGGTTGAAAAGGGAACGCACAAATGACGACAACCGAAGGTTAACAGAGATTCGTGCGTCTGTGAAAAGATCTGTGCGCGAAGCATACAACAGCTACCACCGTCACATCTTAGCAAAAGATCTGGCAGAGAATCCGAGGGAATTCTGGTCTCGTGTAAACCGGTAAGCGGGTAAAAGGCTTCCATTCAGTCCCTTGCTGACCAGTCTGGTGTGGCAGTTGAAGATAGCAAAATGAAAGCCGATGTTCTAAGTTTCACGTTCGAGAAATCGTGCACACAGGAGAATCGTCAAACATACCGTCATGTCACCATCAGACAGACTCCTGTATGGACGATATACTAATAAGCATCCCTGCCGAACACTACAATAGCAAATTCCAACAATGCAAACCAGCCACAGTATGCACACAGCACAGTCAGTGATTCTCATATAGAGCGCTACATGGCGTTACCAACATAAAAACCTAACAAGCCTACTTACACACTCTGTAGGTATAAATGACAATACGTCGAAGAAAGAAACACGCACACTGTTGATCACACATAGGCTTTAATAAAGTCTGACTCCCCTTTACATTAATGAGAATTAAACAGTTCGTAGCGTGCCTTGTTAATTGCAGTGCGGTTGATGATGCGATGTCAAAAGGAACGCTTCTGCATTTTTCTTCACTTGTGTGGTTACAGCAATGCGACAATGGTGTCGCGAAGACTTCACGTATTCGGCGTTCTTGAGGCAAAATTAACAACTGCAAACCAATAACTGGGCCTGATAAGTGTTGCAACCACGGCTAATTATTGACAGGCGTGACTTTTCAATAAAGAAGTGTGCAGTTTCATCACAAGGTGCGAAGGTTAGCGGGGCACGCCAAGAACTCGCCACTGCCGCCCCTCACTGCTGGCGTGCTCAGTCTGCCTGCGCCTAAATGTGTTCCGTGTGAAAGGTGTTCCACCTGTTAGCCCTGTCTCAGCACTGTCTGCTCAGGGCGCAGAGAACAGGTGTTCCCCGAAAGGAAACAAGGGCCTGCTTCAACCCTAGCCGCTTCCTTATCTCATGTTTGTTTTGCCACTTGTAATAATAAATGATGGTAAGCTAAGGATGACCTCAGACCGTATATAATTCTTTATCAATAATTTTATAGTGTGTTTGTGTAATAAAATGTTATAAACTGTACCAAATAAGCACGATAAAGCTCACACACTAAGTACATGGACACTAACATTGTTCTGTTAATACACTGTAGTTAATTCCTGACACGCTGCACGCACACTGTGTTCACATAAGCCACTCGTTTCTCCAATACATTTGTTGAAGATAGTATTCAGTCCTAATTACACAGCGAGCAACGTATTTTTGATTGCCACAGTGATTGGGATACTCCCAAATGCTTGCTTTAATAGCTGAAGCACCTGTGGGATGGTTACACTAATTTTTCGTGTTATGATTTGTTACCCTTTAGTACATACTGTCATGGCTCCAGCCACGCTGCGAGCAGCAACACATATTTGAAAAAATAACAACTGAGCCCTCTGAATTTCTGAATTTCTCTGGTGTAGGTCATGGGCACGAGAAAGAAGTAAGATATGGGCTGAAAATAGAACTGAAACGCATATGTGTTCCGGGAAAATGTGGGCCAGAAACACAACTTCCCAGAGGTGAAAGTAGATTATGGGCTGAAAACAGATTGGAAAAGTGTGTGTGTGGGCCAGACACCGTCAGTGCATACTACAATTATTCAGATGTTTACGTCATTGGACCTGAGAGAAACAGATGTCTGGTACAAGGAAAACGTTAAGAGCAGAGTTGGATTGTGTTACACAGCGAATATTTCAGTTAAGAGGCTAGTAAATGGTGCCGAATGGGCATTTTAATCCGCGGACAACTCGCTGCTAACTGTAAACAGCTTCAGGGACACACACAATTTGCGCGGTTGACCGCGCCAAATTGCCTCACTTAAACCTCTGTCAACAACGCGCGTCATCTTGTCTTTTTTTGACACGAGATTACCGAATACTTGCGAACAGCAAATGGTCGTTTATACGGAAACACTGTTAAATAGCATCTGCGCAGACGACATGTAGTGTAGGGTGCTTCACTTTTCGAACAGTTGTTCGCCTGTCGAAAGACTGGCTGCAAGTTTTCAAAACAATGTTTCTTCTGTTAGCCCTTAAATTTAGGTCGATACTGTAACAATTCGGATGAAAGGAATGAATGACAAGCCACAAATTCTCGAGCATAAAACTGGAGGTTTCTTCCTTGACGGACTCTCATTCTCTGTCGACATACCGAAGCTCCATCGTGACTCAATTCTTACTTAAATAAAGGAAATATGAAGACAAAGATCTCCAATATTGCAGCTAAAACTGGTCTCAAAATGTCATACGTGAGAAATTCTTACGCTTAACTTGAAACGTCCCCTTAGAGAAATTATACATGAAACAACCTACTTACTAACTCTACGTTAGCTGGATACTCGACGCGGCAAAATATCCCAGGTATCAGACACAGATACGTCGGCGAAATCATCCAACGTTCAGGATTAAACAGTAAAGCAAAGAGTGAGAGAGTCTCTAGTCTACAGAACAACTGGAAAAAAATTATCAAAACTACTACACATCACCGAATGCAAAACGTAAACAATACAGCACTTTAATCATACGAGAAGTATTATTGTCGTCGTAAAACGTAGTTGCCTATTCTTTCTTCCCTCTCCATTCTTCGCTTTGCGAATCACATGTCTAAAATACGGCGCTACTTTTCTCAACTACATCTACACTCTGCAAACCTCTGCGACGTGCATGCGAACGGTACTTCCATTGTACCAGCTATCAGGGGTTCTTGCCACCCCAACGGTGGTTGACCAAACGCCCGTGTGCGCGCTGCGCTCACTCTTCTGTCCGCGCGGTCCCTCTGTAGCGGCAGGCAGAGAAGTAGGCTCTCGTGAGACAATTCGATTTAACCTTTAGGTGTGTCAGCATCGCCTTAACATCTTCCGTGGGTCAAACAAACTTGTTACCATTAGAGCTGCTCTTCTTTGAAAACGCTCAACATCCTCCGTTAGTCCCATTAGGCATAGGTCCCACACACTTGGACGACATTCTAGGATGTGATCATGTATGTCTTTTGCCAGCATTCTACCAACGTGCCGAGGTCTGTCGTGTGTTTTACTTACGACGCAACCTATGTGGTCGTATCATTGCACTGATCAGTCAGAACATTATGACCTAACAGCCGGTACGTCCACCTTTCGCACGGACAGCTGCGGCGACGCGTCGTGGCGTGGAAGCAGTGAGGCCTCGGTGGGTCGCAGGACGGAGATGGCACCACATCTGCACACACAGATCACTTAATTCCCGCAAATTTCGAGGAGCGGGCGATGAGCTCTGACGTCAAGTACAGTAACGTTACAAATGTATTCGGATTTAGATCTCGCAAGATGGGGAGCCAGCACATCAACTGGAATTCGTCACTGTGTCCCTCGAACCAGCCCTGGCCTCGTAACATGGCGCATTGTCTTGCTGAAAAATGCCACTGCCGTGTGGTGTGCAACCAGGTACGACACTCCTTGGCCCTCATGGTGCCTAGCACGAGCTCAGTAGCACTCGTGGGTGGCGATGTCCGCAGAGCATAATGGAGCCATCGCCAGCTTGCCTGCGTCCCTCAATGAAGGTGTCAATGAGATGTTCCCCGGACGACGACAGATTCGCGCCCTCCCATCGGCATGAAGAAGAAAGTACCGGGATTCATCAGACCGTCCGGCGCTCTGCCAATGTGCCCATTTCAGTCGGCTGCGGCGGCCCATCCTTAGGAGTGTTCGGTGCACTGTGTGTTCAGACGCGCTTGTACTCTGCCCAGCATTAAACTCTGATATTGCTTCCGCCACAGCTAGCCACCGTCGTGTTTGTGACTGCCCAGCCAACGACGTCCAATATCTTATGAGGCGTGGCCGCCCATCCCTGTTACGTGGGTTCACCACGTGTTGAGCACTCCTGGAACGTCAGGAAAGTCGTGCATTTCCGAAACGCTCGGGCCGAGCCTCCGGACCGTCACAGTGTGGCCTCGGTCAAACTGTGACAGACTGCACGCCTTCCCCATCCCAGCAACGCACAGCACGCTCACTGACACGGCATGCAGCGTGCGCGGGTCTCGCCAGAGGCACTCGCTACTGCTGTCACCTGGCCGGCTTTGTATCGACAGCAGGTCGGAGGCCATGATGTCCTGGTTGATCACTGTACGCATTCTTACACCAGGTACTTGCGACTCGCTCATATCCAACTTCCGACACACTCGTGTTGTAATCATAAAATGGTTCGTTCTTTCTTTCATTATATTTTTGTCCTGCTTTTTTGAGATAATACTTCATTATAGCTATAAGCATAATTTTCGAAACGTCTTACGTTACTGAAGTTGACTGCAAGCTCATTAATATGCGAGGACTATTCGGAAAGTTCGGTCCGATCGGTCGCGAAATGGAAACCGCTGTCAAAGGGAAACATGTTTTATTTGCAAAAGTATTCTGCGGCTTCCACCTACTTCTCTACGTAGTCACCCCTCCGACTTACAGACTTATCGAACGGTTGTATCGACTTTCCAATAGCCTCGTTTCGGTTACTTCTCTACGCCGGAGTGCCGTTTGTTGTCGGTGCCGAAACATTGTCTTCGTAGAGAGCGGTTCATGTGAGCACAGGTGAACATCGGAGGGAGCCAAACCCAGGATGTGTGGAGGGCGATCAAACACTTCCCATCGGAGACGCTGCAGTGACCTCCGCAGTGTGCGGCAGAGAACTGTCGCGGAGAAGGAAATGCATGACAGGGTACGTTGCACGAAGTCAGGCGAACCTTCGCAGCGGGCGCCCCTACTTGGTGCGAGACACTATCGTTCTACGGGCCTTTACGTGCTCACTGCGTGCTCCCAAGTCCAAAGAGCGGCTTGGCGCGATCCACTGGTACCGGTATACTAGAGACACTGCCCAATACGTCTGTGCAAGGCGTCATCGGATATTCACTGTCGTCTCTATTTCACTACCGATCGTACAGCCCTCGTGGAACATGCTTCCATGAAAGTGAAACGGTAGAGGAAAACTCGTATCTCTTGGCAGCACTTCATTACCCATCTCAGGTGGGAACACGAGTCATTTATCTTTTTTTTTCTGGCTCCCGGTGAGTTTGTTAGAGTGTTTCGGAATGCACATGTGAGTTGATGGTGATGCCCAGGGACAGAAACGTGACCAGAAACACTGTGCGCTAGTTGTTCCGTGTCTGATGGCTTTGGCTGGGCTTCGCCTTTTTCGGCAATGGCCGGTGACAACGAATGTCTCCTGTCTGTGGACTGTATTTGACTCGGAGACTCGAGTGCCATAGCCACAACTCGCTCGCAGTGAGGATACGGTGCAACGTCCCCTTAGAAAAATTATACATGACTGTGCTTTAACTCACACACAATATTTTTTAGCGCAACGCAAACTGACTTTCAATAATCCTTTGATTGTTCCTGTTTTGTGAGTAAAAACTGTGGACTTTGCTTGTAAAATCTCAAAAAGGTCCTGCCTATCAGTGTCATTACAGTTCTCAATTGTTTGAATTTTATTCTGAATTAACTCATTAGTATCACATATGCCGTCGATATCATCCCTGTCAGTACTTGCAGAGTGATTTTTAGTGTCTAGTTCCGTCGAAAATTCCGAACTGTTGTCTAACAAAAACTGGTTCAAATGGCTCTGAGCACTATGGGACTCAACTGCTGAGGTCATTAGTCCCCTAGAACTTAGAACTAGTTAAACCTAACTAACCTAAGGACATCACAAACATCCATGCCTGAGGCAGCATTCGAACCTGCGACCGTAGCGGTCTTGCGATTCCAGACTGCAGCGCCTTTAACCGCACGGCCACTTCGGCCGGCTGTTGTCTAACAGGACGTAAAGCCGATTAATTTCCTCGTCATGGTTTGAGAGCTAAATTTCAAAACTATTGACTTACCATCTTTCTCGAAACTTATTTCAGCATCGTGAAAGTTTAAGATTGCTTTGTATTAATTTAAAAATTCTACTCCCAATATAATTTCCGTCGACAATAATGGTGTGAGTTCCTCTAGTCATGTCCTAGTCCATGAACCACGGGCAACGTATGAGTGGCCAAGTAAGTGGTCCCGACAGTTGGGATACCAGTTACTTTGGAATAAGGCTGGGCATCTCGGACATATTCTGAGTCGTGGTCACCTTTGTGCTCATACGGCAAAAACTACTAAATCCACCGGTTAGTCCCTCAACCGTTGGGGGTAAAACCCAATGGGACTCGGGGCAAGTAAGGCTAGCAACCTGCTTCCCTGGTACTTTAAATACGATGCTGGCAATAATCAGAGCAAAATGCCTCGGACCTTTGGAGGTGACGGAGTCCCACCTCTAACTGACAAACCAGGGACTCCTAAGATACGACTTGGCAAACAAATGGTAATGAGATGGGGAGCTATTAATATCAATGGGGGCTACTCTGGGAAGAAGGTAGAGCTAGCAGAGGCTGCAAGTAAGATGGGGCTGGACGTTTTAGCTGTTAGTGACATTCGGGTAAGGGGTGAGAAAGAAGAGGAAGTGGGAGAATACAAGGTCTACCTGTCAGGAGTCAAAGCAGGAATAGCACAACGGGGTGTAGGGCTTTACATCAGGAAAGAAATGCAACCCAGCGTAGTTGCAATAAGGTATGTAAACGAACGACTGATGTGGATAGATTTGACAGTGTCTAGCAAGAAACTTAGGATTGTGTCAGTATATTCGCATTGTGAAGGGACAGATCAAGATAAGATGGATAGTTTTTATGAGGGACTCAGTGATGTAGTTGTTAGAGTAAAGGACAAGGACAGTATTCTGCTCACAGGTGATTTTAACGCCAGGATTGGAAATCGAACAGAAGGGTATGAAAAGGTTATGGGTAAATTTGGAGAGGATATGGAGGCCAACAGGAACGGGAAACAACTCTTGGATTTCTGTGCCAGTATCGGCTTAGTAATCACAAACTCCTTTTTTAAACATAAGAACATTCACCGGTATACTTGGGAAGGCAGGGGAACCAAATCTGTCATTGACTATATAATAACAGATCAGGAATTCAGGAAGGCTGTGAGGGACACACGTGTATTCAGGGGATTCTTTGATGACACTGATCATTGTTTAATCTGCAGTGAAATTGGGATTGTGAGGCCGAAAGTGCAGGAGGTCAGGTCCATATGTAGGAGGATAAGAGTGGAGAAACTTCAGGATAAGGAAATCAGGCACAAGTACATAACAGCGATCTCAGAAAGGTACCAGTTAGTTGAATGAAGTCAATTACATTCATTGGAAAAGGAATGGACAAGGTACAGGGACACAGTACTAGAAGTGGCTAAAGAATGTCTTGGAACAGTAGTGTGTAAAAGTAGGATGAAGCAAACAGCTTGGTGGAATGACACAGTCAAGGCAGCCTGTAAAAGGAAAAATAGGGCGTATCAAAAATGGCTACATACTACAACTCAGGTAGACAGAGAAAGTTATGTTGAAGAAAGAAACAAAGCCAAACAGATAATTGCAGCATCCAAGAAGAAATCTTGGGAAGACTTTGGAAACAGGTTGGAGACTATGGGTCACGCTGCTGGAAAACCATTCTGGAGTGTAATTAGCAGTCTTCGAAAGGGAGGTAAGAAGGAAATGACAAGTATTTTGGACAGGTCAGGAAAACTGCTGGTGAATCCTGTGGATGCCTTGGGCAGATGGAGGGAATATTTTGAAGAGTTGCTCAATGTAGGTGAAAATGCAATCAGTAATGTTTCAGATTTCGAGGTAGAATGGGATAGGAATGATGATGGAAATAGGATCACATTTGAGGAAGTGGAGAAAATGGTCAATAGATTGCAGTGCAATAAAGCAGCTGGGGTGGATGAAATTAAGTCGGAACTCATCAAATACAGTGGAATGTCAGGTCTTAAATGGCTACACAGGATAATTGAAATGGCCTGGGAGTCGGGGCAGGTTCCATCAGACTGGACAAAAGCAGTAATCACACCAATCTTTAAACATGGAAACAGAAAAGATTGTAACAACTACAGAGGTATCTCTTTAATCAGCATTGTGGGTAAAATCTTCTCAGGTATTGTTGAAAGGAAAGTGCGAGTATTACTTGAGGACCAATTGGATGAAAATCAGTGTGGGTTTAGGCCTCTTAGAGGTTGTCAGGACCAGATCTTTAGCTTACGGCAAATAATGGAGAAGTGTTATGAGTGGAACAGGGAATTGTATCTATGCTTTATAGATCTAGAAAAGGCATATGACCGGGTTCCTAGGAGGAAGTTATTGTCTGTTCTACGAGATTATGGAATAGGAGGCAAACATTTGCAAGCAATTAAAGGTCTTTACATGGATAGTCAGGCAGCAGTTAGAGTTGACGGTAAATTGAGTTCATGGTTCAGAGTAGTTTCAGGGGTAAGACAAGGCTGCAACCTGTCTCCACTGTTGTTCATATTATTTATGGATCATATGTTGAAAACAATAGACTGGCTGGGTGAGATTAAGATATGTGAACACAAAATAAGCAGTCTTGTATATGCGGATGACTTAGTTGTGATGGCAGATTCGATTGAAAGTTTGCAAAGTAATATTTCAGAGCTAGATCAGAAATGTAAGGACTATGGTATGAAGATTAGCATCTCCAAAACAAAAGTAATGTCAGTGGAAAAGGAATATAAACGGATTGAGTGCCAAATAGGAGGAACAAAGTTCGAACAGGTGGACGGTTTCAAGTACTTAGGATGCATATTCTCACAGGATGGCAACCTAGTGAAAGAAGTGGAAGCGAGGTGTAGCAAAGCTAATGCAGTGAGCGCTCAGCTACGATCTACTCTGTTCTGCAAGAAGGAAGTCAGTACCAAGACTAAGTTATCTGTGCACCGTTCAATCTTTCGACCAACTTTGTTGTATGGAAGCGAAAGCTGGGTGGATTCAGGTTACCTTATCAACAAGGTTGAGGTTACGGATATGAAAGTAGCTAGGATGATTGCAGGTACTAGTAGATGGGAGCAATGGCAGGAGGGTGTCCACAATGAGGAAATCAAGGAAAAACTGGGAATGAACTATAGATGTAGCAGTCAGGGCGAACAGGCTTAGATGGTGGGGTCATGTTACACGCATGGGAGAAGCAAGGTTACCCAAGAGACTCATGGGTTCGGCAGTAGAGGGTAGGAGGGGTCGGGGCACACCAAGGAGAAGGTACCTGGATTCGGTTAAGAATGATTTTGAAGTAATAGGTTTAACATTAGAAGAGGCATCAATGTTAGCACTGAATAGGGGATCATGGAGGAATTTTATAAGGGGGGCTATGCTCCAGACTGAACGCTGAAAGGCATAATCAGTCTTAAATGATGATGATGATGATGATGAATAATGGAACAATAAGAAAATTCATAGAGAAGCTGTGGCTTTGACAAAAGAATTCTAAGTTGGTTTGTTGGCGTACATCTACACTTTTTCCAGCGATTGCACCTTGTAATTTAATGTAACGAAAGTGTGGGGCAATCGTTCGATTTGTTGCATTTGCTAAAAGTTGTTTCACTAATTACTGAAATGGGACTGCCAGAGTCAAGTACTGCCGTAAATTTTACGTCATTGACTGTCATGTGAATCACAGGATATGCAATGTTGTTATGTTTTACGTCGTGTTCCTGGAGTAATATGTCCCTAATGTCTTCCATTTTTACGTAATTACTAGCCACGGCAGCTACGTCGTCAGCTTAATAAGTACGTTTTGTGGCTGCCAGCGGTGTGAGTCATTGCCTATTGTCTCTTTGTTGGCGCGCGTCGTTATTGGGATTTGGAGATCTAACTTCTACAAATTCACCTTGTCGAGAGGGCCCTGCCCTCTTTGAATCCCGCCAGTTCTGATGAAATTCAGGTCTGTCGTTTTGTCGGTAGTTAACATAGTTTCTTTTTTGTCGGTCATGCGATGGAGAATTTCTCCCGGAATCGTAACTGCGCAGGTGGACCGTTGCGTCTGACGTTATTCTGTCTCCCTTGATAGCAATTTTTCTCTGATTGTCTCTGTGATAGTCATTACCGCGGAGAGGTGACCTTTCCCTGTAATTATTACTACTCTACCAACGGTTGTCATACGGGTGGTGTCTGTTTTGGTCACGATTTACGTTGTAAGAATAGCCTTGTCGTGTCCAGTTATTATTTCTGTCATCGCGGAATTGTGGCGGATGTGACCTGTAATTGTTGTGCTCCTGTTTTCGCGTTCCGCGATTGTCAGTGTCAATTTCCAATTCTTGTAACAGTCCCTGAAAAGCTTCAATGTCGTCTTTGCAACGTCCTGCCAAAATAATGTGTCGTAAATGTTCAGGAAATTTGATTAAGCAAATGCGGATGAGTTCTGAAGGGCTGTATGGGTTTGAAAGATACTGATTCTTATGTAACATGTCTTCGAAATATTTTACAAGACTGGAAAATTCAGATTGTTCGAAATGTTTCATCATTATGATGCTATATTTTACTCGGTCTTGTGTAGCTTGAGACCAATATGCTGAGAGGAAGGCATGATAAAATTCTCCTTCACTGTGACAATCGTGAATGACCGATTGCATTCTTACAGCTGGTTCATTCTCTAAATAGCCACACATAAATTCTAATCTGTGCTCTAATGACCACTTGGGAGGAAAACAATGAGAGGATTGATGAAGCCACGCTTGTGGATAAATGTCGTTGCCGGAATTCTTAAATGTTTTGAATTTAAGTGTAGTAATAAACAGCTTATAGTCAAAATCATCATGTCGGCGATTCGCACATCGGTCATTGTTACTTCTTTTTGGCGGTTCCATCTCAAAATTCGGTGTACCTTGCCAATTTCTTTCATAACTTATGTTATTATTTTGTGGCTGTTCCGTATTTCTATGTCCCTCTTCCCGTATTGGAGCGCGAGTGTCGTCTGAGATATGTAGTCCGCAGCTCGTGGTCGTGCGGTAGCGTTCTCGCTTCCCACGCCCGGCTTCCCGGGTTCGATTCCCAGCGGGATCAGGGATTTTCTCTGCCTCGTGATGACTGGGTGTTGTGTGATGTCCTTAGGTTAGTTAGGTTTAAGTAAGTTCTAGGGGACTGATGACCATAGATATTAAGTCCCATAGTGCTCAGAGCCATTTTTTTTTTTGAGATATGTAATTCTTGTATTACCTGTGTCAACTGATCTTGTACTTCCCGGATTTCTCTTTGGTGTTGCGTATTGATTTGATTTTGATTTTGTTTGAATTTTCTAATTTGTTCATACTCTTCTGTGTCATTCAGATCATCATCTACCTTTGTAGGTAAGTTAGTGAACTGATCCGAAAGTTCGGCTACTTTCTCCGATAGTGAACTGATTTCCTCAGTGTGTTTTTCTGAACCAAGTTTCAGAGTTTCCATTTGTGTTGAAATCGTATCTGCTGTGTCCTTTAAGTTTTCCTGAGTTTTTTCGAGTTGCATAACCGAATCGGTAGATGCAACTGACTCAATTTTAGCTTGCAAGGTGTCGTGATTTTCATGAACAATAGGTTGCAGTTCTTTTATGGCTGCTTCGTGATTCTGTAATGCATTTTAATGACGTGAAAAAATAGTTGAAAATGCTCACAAATTTGTGTTTTTACGTCATTACAGACTTTTTGACGTTTCGATTCGATTTTAAGTAACTCAGACCTTCACGCGTTTGTTCAAGCGTTTGTTCCAATGAGTCTAACTTTTGAAGCTGTTGCTGTGTTTGTCTCTGATTTTGTTCCATCGCGTCTAACTTTTGAAGATTTTGTCCCATTTGTTTCTGATTTTGTTCAAGCGTTGTGTCTAACTTCTGTAGCCTTTGTCCCATTTGTTACATTAACTGTAATAACAATGCACTGATGTCTGAAACATGTTCCGCAGTGCTATTCGGCAGCGCATTTGAACCGGCAATATTCGCATTTTGAAAAGCAGAAAATGCGTCTTATTTGAGAAAACGGTGAGGACGCAAAACCTGAATCTACAGTATTTGCGAGATCATCTGCTCTCAAAACTTATGTAAGTAGGCTGTTTAGGTTCTTATATTGGTAACGCCATCGCCACCTAGCGCTCTGTATGAAAATCACTGACTGTGCTGTGTGCAGTCTGTGGCTGGGTGGCATTGTTGGAATTTGCTATTGTAATGTTGGGCAGTTGGAGGTGAGCCGCCAGGAGTGGTGGATGTGGGGAGTGAGATGGCGGAGTTTTGAGAGCGGATGATCTGGACAGAGACAGTAAATGTGTAATATTGGATATCATGGACTGATATAGATGTTACGACTTTTGAACACTATTAAGGTAAATACATTGTTTGTTCTCTATCAAAATCTTTCATTTGCTAACTATGCTTATCAGTAGTTAGTGCCTTCAGTAGTTTGAATCTTTTATTTAGCTGTCAGTATTGGCGCTCGCTGTATTGCAGTAGTTTGAGTAACGAAGATTTTTGTGAAGTAAGTGATTCATGAAAGGTATAGGTTATTGTTAGTCAGGGCAATTCTTTTGTAGGCATTTTTGAAAGTCAGATTGCGTTGCGCTAAAAATATTGTGTGTCAGTTTAGTGTTGATCAGAATAGGTTCAAAATGGCTCTGAGCACTATGGGACTCAACGGCTGAGGTCATTAGTCCCCTAGAACTTAGAGCTAGTTAAACCTAACTAACCTAAGGACATCACAAACATCCATGCCCGAGGCAGGATTCGAACCTGCGACCGTAGCGGTCTTGCGGTTCCAGACTGCAGCGCCTTTAACCGCACGGCCATTTCGGCCGGCCTTTAACCTAACTAACCTAAGGACAGCACACAACACCCAGCCATCACGAGGCAGAGAAAATCCCTGACCCCGCCGGGAATCGAACCCGGGAACCCGGGCGCGGGAAGCGAGAACGCTACATCAGAATAGGTGAAGAGCGAAATGTCTGAGTACGTTCAGTTCTGCTCAGCTGTTTGAAAATCAAATAATGTAAGAGGTTTATCAGCACAGTAATTCATTAATTTTTGTAAGGGGACGTGCATCTCTAGGAGCTGCTTTAAGCGTTACGTGCGGTGCCAACACTGGTACTTGTTTGTGCTGCATTGTCGCGAAGCGCGCCCTGCCTGCGCTTGCCCTCCAGTAACCCACGAGAGCCATGTGGGCAAGTGTCGTACAACGTGATTTTGTTTACAATGAAAGAAGGAGCATACTTAAATGCTTAAAATCTGGAAAATACTCAATTTACACATTTGTTGTATAATTTCCCGGTCGGAATAAGGGCCACGTCGCCACACCGAGATCGCTAAAAAGTTAGGAAATCTTGCGCGTAAGAGATTAATGTCAAAATATTAAGACTCTCGAGAACAAATCAGAAATTTTGCAAAAACGGGTATCGGATTAATATGAGCGCAACGGCATCGTGTCCGAGCCACGCACTCTTCCTGTCTCGAGAAACAAAAACTAGCGAACAAAAATATTTGCTTTACGAAAGTGGAACGAAGTACCACGTAGGTAGTAAATGCTGGTAAATCGTGCTAATCGCGCAGGAGAGCCTTTAAACCAAGGGCGCGTTGAGTCTCGTTGACTTCTCCCTCTCTTCTTACAGTATCCGGCCCTTATCAATCCCAAGCCAACACACACGTTAATGCACTGTTGTGAGATCTAACGAATTTTCGAGAATTGAAGAAAACTAATGCTGCAGTAAGGGACTGGAAACGACGATGTGATCGAATTTTACGTTTATTTTGCGCACAAAAATTCGTAGTAATCGTTTAAAATTTGCATGTGTAGTGGTGTAGTCTGCAAAGGCAAAACCGTCGCTTTAAATAGGGCGTCATATGGAAAGACAAACAAAAGGAAATGTTTAGTAGCGTTAGGGAAACTGCAAAATGCATTGTCTGATACTATTTTTGTTAAATTGTTGCTTATGGCTGTGAAATGACGAGCTCTTAACTGCGCGGGCGTGACGCGCACGCGCTGGAGCTCCAGGCCAGCGCCGGCCGCCGCTCCTCCAGCCGAATGCCCTCCACTCCAGCAGCGCAGGCTGTACGGCTGTACGTGCTCTAAATCACAGCCTACACTCGATAACCTCCAACTCTGTATTTTCAGATTCATTTCTGCTCTCACTTTCAATTACATAATAGTGACTCTACTACAAAAAGTACGGCAAAAAACGCTATTAATATTACTATCACTGTGAACCACTGCTAGTACATGGTACAAGGTGAGCAAAATTAAACTGGCTCGGAAAATATTTCGTCCACCTTAAAAGTGGCAAACGCAACTTACACCGTCGGCCCTAAAGGTGCACGTGATCCATCTCGGTTTGCCTATGTTAAAGTGCATGAAATATTTTCCGATGCACTTCAGTTTTATCTATCCTGTACATACACCATCTATCCGAAAAATTCCGAGACAGCTTCTATTCCTGTAGTCGAGTCAAACTGTCGCAAAAAAAGCCTGTCCCTTGTAAAATTTGGGGTACGAGATTTTATTCTATAAACTCATCTATTTTTTTTTAAAAGAGCACATAATTCTCTACTAATTTGATTACTATAGCTTTTTTTCTGCACGCAGTACCGAGAGCGCTGAAGTTCGTAAAAAAATAACGATTTTTCAAACTTTGTCCAAAATAGCAAACTATCAAGTTTTTGAGTACTTTTATGCAAGTCCCTGTCGATGTAGTACCAGTATATTATATGTCATGCTATACACCGGAATACAAAGTCTCACTTTGCGGCATAACCATTACTGTCATTACACTCGCTACCTACTAACAATGTCAGGCCATATTGATTCAAGTTTTTATGTGACATTTACGACTGCGTACACGTGTCGTACATGTTTTATAGTTGAATGACGTTAATGATGAGGAAGAGCAAAAAGCGTGTAGACATTGTTATGTAGCGGACAATATCGCATTTATGGGATTTATTTTTGGAGACGGTCAACCTTGATCAACACGCAATTTCTTATTTTTCTTTCTATTCCCCAGACTTGTTTCGCTGAATTTTCAGCTTACTTTAACTTCTATCTTTATCTTCCACAGGACAGGAAAATTACTTTTCATTACTGGGACACAAATAAATTTGAATTTTTTTTGTGTATACATTGTTACCACGTGCTGTGAATTTTCTGGATTTTATGTAATTTAATGCAGTTGTTTTGTTTCTCAGTTTGTCATCAGCAGCCATGGTTGGTTGGTTGGTTTGGGGAAGGAGACCAGACATCGAGGTCATCGGCCTCATCGGATTAGGGAAGGACGGGGAAGGAAGTCGGCCGTGCCCTTTGAAAGGAACCATCCCGGCATTTGCCTGGAGCGATTTAGGGAAATCACGGAAAACCTAAATCAGGATGGCCGGACGCGATCAGCAGCCATATAGAACTTACTGTAGAACAGTTATTTACTTGGAAAATTAACGACTGGGCATGTTACTGTTATGCCTACCATTAATAGTAAAAGGAAATTTTTGTGTGTGTTTTGTCTGTGTGTATGTATGTGTGTGTGTGTGTGTGTGTGTGTGTGTGTGTGTGTCTTTGTGTGTGTGTTTGTGTGTGTGTGTGAGTGTGTCCTGTGTGTTCTGAATACGTTCTACTTTCTTTTATTGGTTTCCTCATTATCGTCACTGTTTAGGCATACGCTAGAAACAAGATGGACGAGTAAAATTGAATGTTTTCTCGGTGGGAATTTTGAATCTTTGCGGATTGTATCTCTGTGTGAGTTTGTGTGTTTGTGTGAGTGTGTGTGTGCGTAAAAATCAAAAGTTACAAAAATAAAATTAAAAATTAAAAAAATAAGTTCCCCACAGAGTATTGATTAATGGTAGACTCAGTCGTAAATTTTCGAAGTAAATAATTCTTCTACGTTATGTTCTGTATGATTGCAGATGACAATTTGTAGGGCAAAACGACTGCATTAAATTCCATAAAATCCAAAAAATCCTCAGCATGTGATACAAGGTATATATACAGAAAAACTTGGCTGTTTTTCAAATATATAAATACTGTTTTTAAAAATTCAAATTTATTTGTGTCCCAGTAATGAAAAGTAATTTTCCTGTCCTATGGAAGATAAAGATAGAAGTTAAAGTAAGCTGAAAATTCAGCGAAACATGTCTGGGGAATAGAAAGAAAAATAAGAAATTGCGTGTTGATCAAGGTTGACCGTCTCCAAAAATAAATCCCATAAATGCGATGTTGTCCGCTACATAACAATGTCTACACGCTTTTTGCTCTTCATCATCATTAACGCCATTCAACTATAAAACATGTACGACACGTGTGCGCAGTCGTAAATGTCACATAAAAACTTGAATCAATATGGCCTGACATTGTTAGTAGGTAGCGAGTGTAATGACAGTAATGGATATGCCGTAAAGTGAGACTTTGTGTTCCGGTGTATAGCATGACATATAATATACTGGTACTACATCGAGAGGGACTGGCATAAAAGTACTCAAAAACTTGATAGTTTGCTATTTTGGACAATGTTTGAAAAATCGTTATTTTTTTACGAACTTCAGCGCTCTCGGTACTGCGTGCAGAAAAAAGCTATAGTAATCAAATTAGTAGAGAATTATGTGCTCTTTGAAAGAGCGAATAGGAACCAAAGAGTTACGAGCGCAATGAACTGAGATATTTTGAAACAACCGAAAAAATTTCGACATTTTCAAAGTTTTTTGAACTACAGGAAACTCAGCCAACATGATTGTTATTGACAAAACTTGGTTTTGAACGAATTTAATAACTTAAATCTTGTATCACACCGTTTGCAAGGTGTATCTGCTATTTGAGCGAACTTTTCAGCGGTATCCCGAGACTCACCTGTCGGCCAACTACGACGAACTCTGAGCCTCCGTCGTCTAGTCTTCACGCCTCGCTGCTTTTACTCACTGTGTGTTCCAGACGTACGCCTTTTACAGTCTGAGAAGTTGTATTGGTTTTTAGTGAAACGGCGTTTCTTTTGTTATTAAATCTCTGTTCTGTGGTCGCTAAAAGCCCTTTTTCTTGTTTCCTGTGTTTCGTAATTTCTCATCAAACATCTCTCCTTGGGAGATATAGCGAGAACCTCGGACAGTGGCGGGCGTCAGTTTCAGGAGAGCGGCTCGCGCTGAATCGCCGCACCGAGTCTTCGCTGTAAGCGCGGTCCAAGTTCAGACGTTCTGAACGGCGTGCACGGGTTGTATTACACGAGAAAGGAAGCTGGAGACGAGGCTGGCCTGCAGGGAGGGGGCGGGGCAGCGGAGCTGTGCGCCCAGCCACTGCCAGAGGAGTCGAAGGCGCTCCTCGTGGTGCTGTTTGTTGTCGCCACACCAACCAGCTGTTCTGTTTCCACTCCATCCTGCTTCTTGTCGCGTCCTTCCGTAATTACGAGCCAATTCGATTTGCTCAGCTTTAATACAGAGTGAGGCAGATAAAAGTGACGCGGACTAGTGGATACGATTGGACGTGAATGTATGCCTACAACTACACCCCTCGACGTGCACACCACGTGTACGCGCGCCACGTGTTCCGCAGCGGTTCAGAGCGCAGAGCGGACTGTGTCAGTGTGGGTGGAGCAGTGCAGAGGGGACGATGGTGCTCACAGTGCAGTAGCGGGTCTCAATTGCGGCAAGTTACAGGACGACTAAGTCGTGGAAAGTTGTTTGCTAGGAAGTTTGATGGTGTCAAAGTGCCAGCAATGAGTGCCACGCAACGCTTAGTCCGTAAAAAGCGTCAGACAGGATCTGTTTTGAACAAGTCTAAAAACATTCCGAAACGTCCCGCACACCGGAAAACGTGGCTGCAGTTCACTAGAAAATCTTTGAGAGTCCTACCAAATCAACCCGACGCCTGTTGCAAGAGATCGGCGTATCACGTCGATCGCGCGGACGAATACTCCACCTGGACCTGCACGTGCATCCCTACCGACTGTCTGTCGATCGTGCATTGAAACCAGCAGGTGCTCTTCAGCGCCTCCAGTTTTATGAGTGGCTGCTCAATGAATGGCTTGTCTGATCAAGCCTGCTTACACCTGAATGTTTATGTCAGCTCGCAGAATCACAGGTTCTGGGCAGCGGAGAATCCGCATAACTTCCGCGAAACACCATTGCACGATCAGAAGGTCGGGGTTTGGTGCGCAGTGTCTGCAAGTCGCATTGTTGGTCCCATCTTCTTTCGTTAGACGCTGACTTCCGCTCATTACATTGCCAGCATTTTGATACCATCTGTGGCAGCAGTAACGGAGTAGAAAAAGACCTACAGTTACTTCCGACAGGATGGAGCACCTGCCCATACAGCCGGCAGAGCCTTGCGACATTCTCCTCGCCTAACAGAGTTGTCGGCAGAGGTGAGTCTGGTCGCGGCCCTTGCAGCTCACTTTGCGTGGGGAGCCCACATGGCTAAAGTGTATCACAACAGCCTCATAGTCTTCCAGAACTGCAGCAGAACGTATCGGATGAGACTGCAGCAACTCCAGCAATCCAGCTTCTATCCGCCTTCATCAACTTGCTGAGCAGGGCTCAAATGTGCCATGAGATGAATGGTGCTCACTTTCAACATCTGCTATAGTCAGTTTAGTACTGTATATCCTTTGCTCTGCTGTGTTTCCTTGTACCCTGGAACTCTGTTCTCCAGGCAACTTTCATTTGCCATACCCTGGAAGTTGCTTCACCTTTTCCGCCGCGGCTGCCACTCCTTGTGCTTAACAGATTCAACGAGGCTACTACAAGCAGTTAGCGTAGATGAACGTGCAAGCCAAGCTGATAACTTTGCGGGGAGTGTGAGGAGAATGATACCGAACACACAAGTCACCAATAAACCTGAGATGGTCTTATACCAGGTGTACGCCTCGTAAATCTGAGTGACGAAAGCACAGCAAAAAGTAAAGCGCAAGCAACAAACCGGATTTCTCAAAAATCGGATAGGTGTAACAAAAAGGGAATAGGTGATAGATGAAAGTAACACGGAGATAACATGTGAGTTACCCCTGCGAGAGGAGATTCAGGGCAAAACTTTGAAATGGTATGGACGCGATTAAACGTTTCTTTCATCCGCGTGTCGGGGCTTCCGTGACGTCGCTTGGAAGGGGAGTAGCGGACGCGCGCAGAATCCGTCGTCTTTCACGGGTAAATTACGCTACGCACTGCTCGGCGCATTTAACTAGTTTAGTGGAGGACCTGCTCTGCTACGCTACCATTTGTTATAAATAACTGTAGCTAGCCTCGCTATGGACAGAGAGACAGGTTCTGGTAAGTCAGAGGTCTGTAATTTAAAGCTCTGTAGTTGTTACTAGTTTTAAGAAACACATGTGAGCACTGGAGTGAAATATGTTGACGACCAGCAGTTCTTGCCAATATCAACCCTAGCTCGTAGCCACCGCAAAAACAAAACAGCAACAGCCGGCTGGTGTGGCCGAGCGGTTCTAGGCGCTTCAGTCTAGAACCGCGCGACCGCTACGGTCGCAGGTTCGGATCCTGCCTTGGGCATGGATGTGTGTGATGTCCTTAGGTTAGTTAGGTTTAAGTAGTTCTAAGTTCTAGGGGACTGATGACCTCAGATGTTAAGTCTCATAGTGCACAGAGCCATTTGAGCCAAAACGGTCACACTCTTGAGTGTCAATACGGAAAGAGTCACAAAATAAACAACTCTCAAATTTGCACGTAAATAAACGAAATTTGTCCGCACGAACGAGGTCTAGCCAGATCCACCAGTTTTTACCCAAGAGCATCCTCAGCCAGTGAGTGACTTCCCAGTCTTGTTCTCAGGTGTCTCTCTTTACCAAAGAAGTCACAACGGAAAGGACACAAACGACACCTCCGCCTCAGAGCGCCACGACTGCTGCTGGCCGAATGCTCGATTTTCTGAGCCCTCAAAATGCTGCGCAGACAGTCAGAAACAGGAGAAGAGTGCAGGTATTCCAGCCAGTGAGAATCGGGAGCAGAGTGCAGTCGTAACTTTTTCTGCGAGGGACGCTGGAACATGGCTGGCACACTGGAGTGGCCGGGAAATGACGTGTTACAGTGTTAAGAGAACGAATGGTAAGGGTAGCTGTGGAAAGATGGACGAAGTGAAGATACAAGGGGAGAGACTGAGGGGTAGACCGATGAACAAGTGGGCACGAGGATTCGAGAAAGACTGCGCCAGATTGGCGACAGGCAGGTGGTAGTGGGCGTCACGTCTCGAGTGCCGCGAGGATGTACTCGGGGAAGTAGAGGCCGGTGGGAGCGAGAGTGTTCCGCCGTAGCTGTGCAGCTTCCGCAGCGACGTACGCTGCTTTGAAGTGGTCCGTGACTGTACGTCGTCAGGTGACCGAGTCAGTTCCTGACACGGTAGGGTCTACGGTTAGACGGGTAATACGTTGTGTATGTTAGTGGAGGTACGCAGCGCTGCCACGTTCCCTTTTTCTCACCCCAAGTGCTCATTGCCTCCACATTCCTAACCTCCTCCCCTCCGGCACCCTGCTGTACGCTTTCGCTCAGACGACACAGCCCGTGCAGCCGGTGCCGCGGGCCGCTCTCGTCTCAGTGACCGCGCAGACAGCCAGCAACCCGGCAGCCCTGCGCCGGATGCCGAGGGCCTGCTGCAGATCGATGGCGCGCCGGCCGGCCCATTGTTACTCCGCACAATGGGAAGGCGCCGTCTTCAATGATTTGCGCCGGCCTGGGCTCTCTGCGGCTCTTTAACAAACGCGGCCGGAAGCAAACCTCATTTTCGCTGACAAATGCGGCGCAGTCGATGTAGATGCGGCGCGCGCCGCGCTGCCCAGCCTCGTGTCCGCCGCCGCTCATCTGGCTGCACGTGGACGGCCTGCCGTCGCTCTGTCCTCTCCCTGCCGCGCGCCGCCGTCGCTCTGCTCACTTCCCGCTTTTTACTGTTAACTGTGAACAGGCTTAACTCGCTACAAAAATGTTATACTTTGCGAATAGCACTGTCTAGGTACACCGATCGAAAAGAAGTCGCAACCCCCAGAGGGTGCCGTCCGACGTAAACGAAGGTCGGTAGGCGTGTTCCTGCGTCCGAAAGGCAGTGTCTGTTCAGATTGCGTGGCGCTAGTTGCGCCCCTGTTGGAATGCAGATCGGGTTTGCTTTAAACACACGCTGTGATGGTCGTGAGCGTTGAGACTGCATGCCGAGCGGCTCTAGCCGCTTCAGTCTGGAACCGCGCGACCGCTACGGTCGCAGGTTCGAATCCTGCCGGGGGCATGGATGTGTGTGATGTCCTTAGGTTAGTTAGGTTTAACCAGTTCTAACTTCTAGGGGACTGATGACCTCAGATGTTATGTCCCATAGTGCTCAGAGCCATTTGAACCATTTTTTTGAGACTGGACGTGCTGAGTTGATGTCAGGCAAGAATGCCTTCGAGGCGAGAAAGAGGCCATTACCGACACCGCACTGAGTCTGGACGAGGTCGTGTAACAGCGCTACGAGAAGCTGGACGTGTCTGGTGCGATACTGCAGGAGGCAGGAACGCAGCCAGCGTACACGTTCGCTGGTAGTGGTACGGTGGCAGGGAGGCTAGGCTGTGGACGGCCACGTGCCACTGCCGAGTGCTCTGGCGCATCGCAGTGTACCTGCAGCAGTAACGTGAGCGCCAGCTGGCACCGTGCTAACACCACCGACTGCTACAACTCCGTTACTTCGACGTCAGCTCTGAGGCAGAAGCCTTGTACAGTACATTCCACTCACCAGAAACTACCGCCATTTCCTGCCGTCGAGCGAGGGCAGGGTGGAGGTATATTTTCTGATGAAAGCTGGTTCTGCCTCGGAGCCAGTGATGGCTGTGTATTAGTTAGCGGAGGGCTTACCTCGAGCCTGTACCTGAGGTCTGCGGTGCGCTCTTCGTGTGACAGCAGGAGCTCTCTATCGTAGTTGTCCGACGCGCCGCGCCTACAAGTTTGTTCGTAAATCTGGCGATTAGTCGTGTCGTGCTGCCACGGTCACTGTGGTTGTTTCCAGACGGGATCCGCGCGGCCACGCAGCGCCGCTGCAGCCGCTCGTGCTCTGCACTGTGTCGACGCGCCGCCTCGGCCTGTTCCACCTCTACAGCTGTCTCCAGTCGTCGGACAACTCGGATGCCACGCACAGCTGGCATCGCCGACCGAGTGCAACGGGCGCGGAACTCCGTCCCACAGACTGACACCCACCACCTGTACGACACGATTCGTGGACGTTTGCGTGCTAGCCTTAAACATCCTGCCTGTTGAACCGGTTATTAACACCTGGAATGGCTTATCTCGCGCTTACATTAAACTGTCACCTTCCAATGTTAATCGCTTAAACATCTCACCTAGACAAATGCATTCCCCAAATTCCGTTACTCTACATTAATTACTTTTTTGGCGTCGCAATCTTGTTCCGTCAGTGTAATTTAATGTGTGTCTTTATTCATAACGTCGCTTCAGCTAATGCCATCGTCAGATCAAAATAAAGAACTTGTAAAGCGAGGTTCTGTCAGTATCGTTAAACTTATTTCAAAAGTGTCTGTTGCTACCGACAATGAAGCTAGTTCTACAAGTTCTGAGTTTTGATCTGATAGTGGCAGTAGCCGAAGCGACGTTATGAATAAAGACATATACTGAATGATCTAGACCGTGTTATTCACAAAATAGCCCAATGATCCTTTATTAACAAATGAGATAACCACCGCCTTACATTTTTCAATCTCTAGGTTGCTTTGAAAAAAGGGGACCGTTTTTTGTTTCGTTGCTTCCACTAATTACTGCACAGAATAACATTGTTATTAGTGCCATTAAGAGACGTAACGGCTTGTAGGAGTAATAGTGTGTCTTTAATTACATTTTCAGCTGACACTGCCGCAAAGGCGAAAGAGAGCGGGTGAGATTACAGTCTGTGTGTGAAGAACGGTGGGGTGTTGTCCTGTTGGCTGAATTACTGTAATTTAACGATAATCTGGCTGCCCAGTGGCGTCTTCTGCAATGTGTGATCGTCTTCCATTTGTACTTACAATTTCGGGACTATTTGTTACAATTTTTGGCAATTTTCTCCAAGTGTTGGAAACGGCCATTCACTGCAGGTCACACTCAAGCCAGCGCTAATATCCCACCTGCAGACAGTTTCCCCCGTTCTGAGAGGAGCAGGACAGGTACGTACTCGACGCGCCGCCTCCAGCGCGCTCCAGTGTTGGCGGTGTCCACCGTTTGCCGCCGGCCCATCACCTCTGCCAACACGTGTTCCCGGGCGCCGACACAGACTGCCGCCTTCCAGCTCGCTCTGGCTCTCAGTTTCGAGGCCGCGGGCCGGTGCAGGACCTAAAAAACTGATCATTCCCTGACAGCCGCCATGCCGTGTATGCTGTCACCAAGCTACGACGGGGACCCACTACAAACAAAACGACTGAAAGCTCAATTTTATGTGCTCATTCGATAGAGCGGTTCCAAATCAGTCTAAGAAAACAAATACCTGGGTAAAAATTTGATTACTTTTTTCATATACATTTGTACATAGAAAATAACTCATTCATTACGTTTAATTGGTAGCTACCCTTAGAACAAGCAGTATATGCGGTAAGTAATCGCAATCTGTACAGAAGCTACGGAGCTTTAGTATAAATACCACATACAAGAGGCAGATGACACCACATAGATGCACTTCAACAGAGGGATGATGAAACAGTCCATTTTACGCGTGAGATTACATAGTGAACGGTCGAATAAACTGTTTAATCACATGTTGTCAAATATAATTTATATGGCGATGTACTAGGGAGATGACATCACTTAATTCAGGGCAAGCATCGGTTAGGCAGGGGTATGCTTCTCTGCGGAGTCATCACAATAGTTGGCTAGCCAGACACTGTTTGCTATGTGAGATCACAGTCATTAAAGACGTTGCGTATAGACTGCAGTTTTGTATCAATTTATTGCATGAGATTGTTGAAGGCTGTAATAAACTTCAGAGGATAGAGGATTGCTACAGGGACCCAGACGTACGTAAAAGCGACTACTTCACGTCAAAAGATTAAAAGGTCCATACCTGTTCGATTGCGCCATTTGTTGAAACAGAACCGTGCAATGACTAGGGTTAACCATCCATACTGACCTAAAGCAGGATGACTAAATGGGGGAGAGAAACTCCTCCATGAACTTACAAAGCACTTGTTCCACTGATTTTTGAGTTTTGCTCTTGAGCCCAGCTCAGATTAATAGAAGACGCAACAGACGCGGCAGGACTCGTTTGGTAGATGCTTTCTCCACTGTCATATCGGTACAAACAGACTGTGATAGATAGAAGCGATGTCTAATTAGGGGTGAAGGCGTAAGGTCTGTTTGATCATTGCACTGGAAAACAATTGCTCTACCTTTCCCTATATCCTCACGATTAACAAATGTTCCGTCAAAGCTGCAGTCAGAGACAGTTACGACGTAACCCCCCCCCCCCCCCCCCAACCATGCACTGTGCAGTAATTGGCGGAGTATGTGTTTAGGTGTAGGTGGAGGCTGTTATCTGTAGGACGGCAGCAACCGCAGGAATCTGTAGTGGTTTGGAGGAAGACCTGCACAGTACCGACGATCGGAGCTTCATGTCAATAAATGTACTGCACCGCGTATAAACATGCAGAGAGACCCACCGCTTTTCTGTTACGCTGTTCACGACAAAGCACTGGAGACAGTTAGTCGTAAAATATCTGGAAGTAACCATCCAGAGGGATCTAAAGTGGAATGAGTACATAAAGCAAATAGTAGGAAAACTGAGTGCCATGCTGACGGGAGTCTTAAGCACGATAGAAGGAGTTTACAAAAATATTCGTCTCATTTTTACGAAATTATCCGACAGATTTTTAAGTATTGCTTCTCAGTGTGGGACCCTCTGCAGGTGAGACTGGTAGAACATCTAAGCTCTGATAGCTGCAGTTGATCAATATTCCGAATATTATTCCCGCCTGTATATTTAGAATATATTCTGAGTCTTGACAGCTTGTATTCTGTTATTCTGGATCATTAACATCCGAGAAAGTATAAATGGATGTCATTGTTGTGATCTGACCGTGGAGTGATATTTCGTAAGAATCAGTGCGCAAAAAGCTGTGTTTAAGAGATGGCTAAGTCAACACTCCATCTCTACAGCAGTCCATGTGTGCCTTGAGTGTATAAGAATAGGCTTGGGAAGTTGGTATTGTGTGGGTTGGCATTTGGAATAGTAGCGTTTGCAGATACACTTGCTGCATGGGGAACCTGTCTCACAGTTGGACAGTAGAAACAGCCACCCACACCAGATAAGGTAAACAATAAGAGCATTTATACATATTTGTAAATTTTCATACAGACTGAGGAAAACGTGGAAAATATGAAAGAAACGGAAAAAATGGAAAATGTTAAAAATAGGAAAAATCCAGATTCAAAATAGTAATACAGGACATCGGTCAAAATTAGCAGCATTAGCAATAGATATATGGAACAGGGCGAGAAGATGCTAGTTGTGGTACGAGGTACCCTCCGCCACGCACCGTATGGTGGATTGCGGAATATGTTTGTAGATGTAGATGTAGAGGAGGTATGACGTGACATGCACTTAAAAAAGGCATTATACCCAGGGAGTAATCGGAATATGCGATAGAGAGGGGTTGTAGCAACTAGATGTGGGAGTGGCGATGGCAGCTAATATACACCGATATATTCTTGCTACATAGTGGAGCTCGTCGACGTTAAAATCAGTGTTCTACAGGAATATTGTAGCAGCCTCGAGTAGACGATACCATGTCTTACCCATAATCGTCGTATTATAATTAAAGAGCTGAAGAAACATGTTTTAGGCTCCATCAACACCACATTTACATTCGCAAAGCAATTGCTGCACATGGGTAAGTTGTGTTTGAGTATCTGATGCAAACTATTATCTGTCTGCCTATAGTTTTAATTATTTAACATGTAAATCGA
Source organism: Schistocerca americana (assembly GCF_021461395.2). Taxonomy (NCBI): domain Eukaryota; kingdom Metazoa; phylum Arthropoda; class Insecta; order Orthoptera; family Acrididae; genus Schistocerca; species Schistocerca americana. The sequence goes on along the minus strand of NC_060122.1, from coordinate 21,855,550 downwards.
GACACTGTTGCATAGGAGGTTAATAAATATAAGCCGCTAAATTCCTTGTCTTAGGATTCGTTAGATGTGCAGAGTAAGACTGTGGACGCAAGGAAGACACGCGCGTTGTCTGCCTCTGCTAGATCCCCTGAACCAGCCGTATCCATCTCACGATGGGATATTTGCCGTGTGGAAATCGTCTCAAATGGTTAATTATATCATTTTACTCTCATAACATGCTTTTTTCTTCTTGAATTTCGGTGTTCTTTTATAACAACAGAAATGAAATTGAAGTAATATGAAAGCCCGCTAAAACGTACCATTCGACTCATCTGATGACTGTGACGTCGCTGGCTAGCTCATTGCACCTAATGTCACAGAGCTAATACAGTGCGATGTTTTGGAATTTACGATTCGGAAAATGGATTACAAATGGTGGGTAGTACGACACTGTACGGAAAGATCCATGAAAACCCTCGAAAAATTGTTTTTGAGTGTTACAGAGGACCGGAAGGTGTGTAAAAATTGGTTTCACCGTAGCAGCAAAATGGCACCACGTCGATGTCCAAGTTCCCGCACTTAATTAAAAATGTCTCGCCCTCTGACTATAACACTAATTCACCTCCGAGATACGCTTTCGCACTGTTACAAACGAGGATAGCGTCCGTCGACGGAATTAAATTCTTAATAGCAATGATCATTATATGCAATTCCTTGCGCACCTTTGTTGGTACATCGGCTGGTGAGGTGATGAACTGTCGAATCTTAAAAGATGACATCCACACGTCGCTGGTTCGAATCTACCGCGAAACAATATTTTGACTTACTTATAAAAGAAATCGACAGTTGCCGGCCGAAGTGGCCGTGCGGTTAAAGGCGCTGCAGTCTGGAACCGCAAGACCGCTACGGTCGCAGGTTCGAATCCTGCCTCGGGCATGGATGTTTGTGATGTCCTTAGGTTAGTTCGGTTTAACTAGTTCTAAGTTCTAGGGGACTAATGACCTCAGCAGTTGAGTCCCATAGTGCTCAGAGCCATTTGAACCATTTTTGAAATCGACAGTCCTTTAATATGGAAACCAAATCACAATTACAAAACTTTCCCACACCGATTGCAAACATTATTGTATTTTCCCTGGCGTTTACATGCGCTTACATTTGCAATGCCGTTCACACACGTCACGTTCAGGAAGATACCTTGATCTCGACCTCCTTGGAAAGCAACCAGAGACCAAAACTTGAGATGCATCTCTGTGGAGCTGAAGTGTGCAGGGCTGGTGAGCGGGCGCCGTCCCTCGCGGCCTGCTGCTCGCAGTCGTGTGGTCGTGTGGTCGTGCGGTCGGCTGTCCTGGGCCCTCACGACCGCGGGTGGGTCAGCCGCCTCACGCTCGGGGAGAAAGGTCACGCGCGCAGCCTGCCGCAAAGGTCACTCCGCGTAACGCAAACAGCGCGCATTTAAAACCTCACAGAGGCTGCGGCTGGCGCTTTGGAGAAGACTGCTGCCCGGGATGGCGGCACGACATCGTGTTTCTCTCCGATTTGCCGAGTTACGGGATCAGTAATTGTAAAAACCTCTTACGAAATATTTATGATTCCTGTCGAAACTAGTAACCTGAACTCCCGCTTCTTTAAAGAATCGAAAGTTTCTCCCACCGTTTTATTATCGTTTTCACCACTTCCTATTTCCTGAACTATTACTCACTACTTCAGACCGGAAAACGCAAGGAGCTCACAGATGAACTAAATAAACAAAAAATTTTAATAACAGGGATCCGAGAAATGAGTAACACCACAGAGGACCCATTAGAATCACAAGGATACAGAATTTACAAGGGGAAACATGGACCGAGGGCAATGAAACAATGTCCCCAGTTTGGAACAGGGTTTTTAGTAAACATAAAAATAATAGATTCAGTAACGGATTTCCAAGCAGTATCACCAAGAATTGCCACTCTAAGCTTTAAAACAATGAATAAAAGCTATACAATAATAAATGCTCATGCCCCAACAAATGAAAAAAATTGTCTAACAAAAACAAAGGAAGAGGTATATAAATTTTGGGGCCTTCTAGAACAAACTGTGAACAGAGTAAATAAAAAGAATGTAAAAATCTTATTGGGAGATTTCAATGCTCAGTTGGGAAAAGAAAGGAAATATAAAGATATAATTGGAAAATGGAGTACACATAAATTTACGAACAAAAACGGTCAAAGACTTGTAGAACTCTGTAGAGAACACAACCTTATATCTAAATCAACATACTTTAAGCGGAAGCCAAGTAAACTTAAAACATGGAAACATCCAGACTGGAGGAAGGGGGAGTGGCAGCTAGACCATGTCTGTATGCACAAAAATTTTCATAAGGAGATCCACGATGTTAAAGTACTGAGAGGAGTAGACACAGGCTCAGACCATTATATGGTTAAAATTAAAATCAAATTCACTTCGTTAAAGAATAGGACCGGAAAAACTAATAAAAGGAGGTTTGACCCACATCAGCTAATTAAAAATAATAAGTACCAACAAATAACACAAACCATCAAATTAACAGATCTAGAACAACTAGTGCCTAATCTTAAAAAAGAAGCAGAGAATCTAGCTCCCTTGAACCCACGAAGGAAACATGCATGATGGACATCAGAATGTGACAAATTCCATGAAGATAGACACCAAGCATGGTTAAAGTTTCAAACACATAAAACTGAAGAAAATGCCATCAACCTAAAAAATGAAAGAAAAAAATTCACTCAAAATATTAGAAGAATCAAGAGAGGATTTCATAAAGACATTATAAACTCTATAGAAGGTAATTATCATAAAACCAACTCCAGGCACTATTATAAAATCTTTGGGAAACAACTACAACAATATGAGGCCCCTACACTAACAATTGAATAGAATTGGGGAGAAGAGGATTTTGTGGCACAACTTGACAAGAAGAAGGGATCGGTTGGTAGGACATGTTCTGAGGCATCAAGGGATCACCAATTTAGTATTGGAGGGCAGCGTGGAGGGAAAAAATCGTAGAGGGAGACCAAGAGATGAATACACTAAGTAGATTCAGAAGGATGTAGGCTGCAGTACGTATTGGGAGATGAAGAAGCTTGCACGGGATAGAGTAGCATGGAGAGCTGCATCAAACCAGTCTCAGGACTGAAGACCACAACAACAACACTAACACTGGAAGATGAAGATGGGAGAATGACACACAGTAACAAGGAAAATGCAGAAATCATGGCAAAAGCATTTAACAAACTTCTAAATTGCGAGGAACCCAGAGAATCCTTACAAATCAACATAAATACCCCAATAAAAACCAAACCTAACAAACTAGATCCTCCAACTTTCCAAGAAGTAGAAAAAAATTTTAAAGAACAAAAAAATTATAAGGAGAAGATCAGGTTTTTGTTGAAATGTGGAAATATGCAAGTGACACAGTCAGGATCTCCCTACGCATGGCTCTAACAAAAACTTGGGTACCAGAACGATTTCCCGAACATTGGACCACAGCTATCATCCACCCACTACACGAAACGGGAGATAAGAGCAACCCAGACAACTACAGAGGAATCTCTCTCCTAGATTGCACATACAAAATTCTATCCAAGATCCTATATGAAAGAATCAAGGAGCAATTAGAACAGGAGTTAGGGGAATATCAGGGAGGTTTCAGACCGTGGAGAAGCTGTGCAGAGCAGATAATTAGTTTAAAGTTGATTATGGCATACTAAAAGAAACGGAAAAAACCTCTGGCAATAACATTTGTAGATTTTAAGAAGGCATATGGTTTGGTTTTTATTGGGGTATTTATGTTGATTTGTAAGGGTTCTTTGGGTTCCTCACAATTCAGAAGGTCTCCACAGACCTACAGTATTAAAAATCTTAAGAAATCTAGGACTCCATCCAAAACTAATTAAAATAATAAAACTCACTCTAACCAACACCAAATCAGAAGTGAAGTTTAGAGGAGAAATTTCGGAACCATTCCTCATAAAAACAGGCTTAAGACAAGGTGACTGCATATCACCATTACTGTTCAACTGTGCACTGGAATACATAATGAGAGAATGGTACAAGGACAATCCAAAGAGGGTAAGAATTGGAAGTGCAAAAGATGATATTAGCTGAAACTGCTTGGGATTCGCTGATGATCTTGCTCTCCTAGCCAACACCGTTCAAGAAGCCAGGCAACAAGTGAAATCACTACAAGAAATAGCAGAGAAAGTAGGTCTTAGAATATCATTTGAAAAAACGGAGATTATGCTAACTGATCCACCACTCGCAAACAAAGTTACAATAGGAGAACAGGAAATCAAAATTGTTGATAAATTTAAATATTTAGGCGAAATAATAACATACAGTCTAAATGAGAAGCCATCATGGCAGAATAGAATAAAAAAACTGAACTATGAAAATTACATTACCAAAACTAGATACAACAAAAAAAGCCTATCTACAGATGCAATATTAAAACACTATAAAACAGTTACACAACCAGAAATAACGTATGCAGCTGAAACTATCTTCAAAACAACCAATACAGCAGAAATTGAGAGAATACTAAAAATAGAAAGAAGTATAATTATGACATGTATAAATAAACAGTATAAAAGAAATGGACATTGGAGAATAGCATCAAATGAAACAGTATATAAGAAAATAGAACCAGTCATGAGCACAATCAGGAAGAAACGCATCTCATTCTTTGGACATCTGATGAGAACTCCAGAAAACAGAATTAGTAAAAAAAATACAAAAATTGTGGAATAGCAAGAGCGACATTAAATGGGTCACAGAAATTAAGGAAGATATAAAAGAACTTCAAATTACAGTAGATGACCTAAAAAACAAGACAGAGAAAACCAGAATACTGCAAGACCCGCAAACGAGACTACAAATGAAAATCAATAAAAGGAGTACAGGAAGAGTTGTCTCAGATGAAGAAAGAAAGAAAATATCTGAAAGAATGAAGAAATATTGGGCAGACAGATGAGCAAAACACCTTTCATATAAGAATAGACTCTAATAATTATATTACCTAAATATCATATTAACTTATTGTTGAACCAAATTGTATCCCTCAACTTGTTTAGAACTTTGTATTTTTGACTAGAGTGGTCCAATGAAGGCGATAAAATAAATAATAAAAACTCGTACAGTGATATAATTTTTCACGTATGGATACTGTCTGCAAAATACGTTGCGAATAGAGCTGACAGTAAAGAAGTAAAAAATTAAAACGTCGTGCCTCAGGCTGAAGTTTCGCTCCACGAGCAGCGAAAATGCAGTAAACAGTAAACTTTTATTCCTTTCGTTAGTTGGTTGGTGGTATCAACAAAAAAAATTTAAAAAAGCTTTGAATTACGCTTTAATTTTTTTAGAAGCCGCTAAGTAGTCTCAGTTCGTTCTCAACCATTGCTCGACTATAATGTGAGTGACCTCCGCGGCGTGAGGTAAGCTACCTCAGGACATGCAGGTCCGGCGCTTAAATCAAGACAAACGAAACTTTTATTTTTTAAGCAAATTTATTAAAACAAAATACAAACGAAAATGAGTAATACTTTAACATATAAGTAGTGGTACCTTTCAAGAGTAGCCCCCTCCAGCCACAACGACCGCCTCCAATCCCATGCTGCTGCGATCACACTCACTCTGTAAAATATCGCTGTCCATATTCGCGAATGCTTCGATAGCGATACGTAGATGTGCCTCGTTGAGCCGTGCATGGCCCGTGTTCCCGCCATCAAGTATTTTACACCCTGTTTTTAACGTACTTCCACCCCACTGCGTTAATTTAGATTACTACTGTCACTGAGTTACTGCTTTGCCATACCATGAGTGACGCTAGCAGCACGTGTCGACATATCCCTCTCGTGGTATCTTTGCTCGTCTGGTATTACTACCCGCTCGTTGTCTGTTGTAAGCTAGTTGGTCGCAGTTCGGCGTCGCGAGTTCGGGTCTGCCGGTCAGCGGGAACGCGTCTGGAGCGCAGTCCGGACCTGCCAGTCGGGGAGTTGCGATGTGGCACTGGCGCAGTCGGGTTGGAGCGGCAGTGAGGTCTGCGTCGACACGGCTCGCCCGACCACTGCCGCCACGCATCACTTGAGCCGCGCCACGGTCTTGGTGGATCGTCGGTCGGCCGTCCTACGGGACGACGCATTTTCGTTCGCTGATCGTTCATCAGTCGGCTGTGTGTGCGTGCGCATCGACTCCGGATTTGTCTTCGTGCGTGCTTAGTTGTGTATTGTTCAAGTCTTCGTGCAAGTGTTTGTCAGGTTGTGTGTGTAGTTGGCGTTATTTCCTTGAGAAGTCATCTTAAATGTCGTCGGCGCACTGCCTCTGAGAGGTCGGTCGTCTCACCGGGCGACGTGTAACTGGTCCTCTGAGCGCTTCCGGGCCCCTTCAGTTACCATCTTGTGGAACTTGGGGCGGCCCTTTCCTGGTGCAGGGATGTCGTTTTGCCAGTGGGCGTGTTTCCTCTGCACGGTTGGGTCCGAGCCAGTGTTTTCGCCGTCGTGTGTCTGGGAGTGAGTGGGAGACGCACCAGCAGTGCAGTCGCGACGGAGCAGCAGTCGCGGACGGACCAGCAGTCCAGTCGGTAGGTTGTTGCGGACGAGGGAAGCTATCTCCGCGCGGTGCAGTCGGCTGGGGTCGCTGGCAGCCCCTGCGCAGTGACGGAGCGTGTGTGGAGCTGTCCGATCGCTACGACCTTCGTGGTTCACCGACCCAGGACGTCAGAGTTCAATATTCGTTTCAACTACCCAAGCCACGTCCGTTCATGTTGTGGTGGTCCGTTGATTTGCTGTTGGGGAGGTTTTCATGTGAACAACACCGAGCTGCTGAAATTTAGCCGCCATGCGGTTCAATTAACTATTATGGTCGACTACAATTTGAGTGCACCAGTGGAATTTTCTGTCTCGTGGCTGTTCGGGTTCTGGTTACCTGCCCTGGGCACTGACGTAAATTCAGGCAGTGTTCTTTTGAGTGAAGTTATCTATATTACCGTGTTTCAAATTCAAGTGTACCAGCGGAATTTTCTGCCTAGTGGCCGTCAGTGTTCCGGTTAGCTGCCCTGGTCACTAACGTAATTTCAGGCAGCGTCCTCTCCTCACCTTTTGTCGTTGTCCAACATGGTGTGCAATTCTGACAGCTAATACATACTCCATTGCGGATTATCACGTTTGTAATGTTGCCGGTTTGAGTTCTCATGTACTGATTGACGGGAACCAAGTTGTTGTGTCGGTTGGTCCTTGGCTGTCCCCTCGTTGGGTTCCGACGGATCCAGTGTAGTTGGGCTCACCACCTGTCTCGCCTAAGTGTACGAGGGCAGACCGTCCTCCCTGGAGGCTTCTGAGTGCCAGCGGTGTTTAATTATCTGTTGTCAGCTACTTTAAATACAAGGCTTATGGCTTTTTTTATTTTCTTATAAATTTTGCAAAATTAATTTTTAAATTTATCTTTCAAGCTTAAACATTGCGGCCTTCTGCCTTTAAAAGATTATGGTAATATATTTTAAGATTTCGGAACTTAATTATGGCCTTCAGCCATTGGTATTGCACCTTCCATATGTATGTTCTATCTGCTTAGCCTTAAGGCTTTGCACGTAGCCATGATACGTTTACTTATTTATTTCATTTGCCTCTTTAATTGCATTCTAATCTTGTCGATTTTTAAGATTTCTTGTTGTTAAACTTTCTGGTTTTCTGCCTTTAAAAGTCTGTGGTAATATGTTCTAAAATTTTGAAATTTAATCGTGGCCCTCAGCCATTTGTATTGCATTTTCACATATTTGCTGTTTTTTTTAAATTATTTTATTGCTATCTTAATTGGATTTTTATCTTGTAGATTTGTTAAGATTTCTTGTTTGGGGGCCTTCAGCCGTGAAATAGTTGCATTCGGTAAACGTCCGGCTATGTGCCGCTTTGGTTGTAAAGGGTATTAAATTACAATAAATGACAATTAGAAGGAGAAACTGTGGCCCTTTCCACACTCCTATTACGTGTTCTGCCCAGTGAGTTCAGCGGGCGTATCACTCGTGTTATTGGTAACTCTTTCGACTGCGCTCCAAACATAGTAGTCGAGGGGGTTCGAATTCGGGTTATTCGGGGGCAGAACTCCTTTGACCAGAACATGTAATCGCTATCCGAGAGCCAGTTTCGGACTAAATGGCCGTCCGCCGCATTGCCCGCTCGAGGACATTCAATGCCGACGCCAGTTTCCTCAGCGATTTTCCCGGGTCCTCCAAAATCGGCACCTGAGCCTTTTCGATGACTGTCGTAGTTGGAGACACGCGTTTCCTCGAATTAGTTTCCCTCGCCGGGTTAGCGGAACCTTCCCCAGACGTCTCCGAAGCATTAAACTTGACCACAACATCGTAAACAGTTGATCTCGGGTGCTCGGAGGATCTAACTACTTCAGTGGCGACGCCCAGCGTGAAGACTTTCGATAACCGCGGCCCTTATAGTGTACTCCGCACTTGTCCGGAACATGTCGGTCGTTTTGGGGTTCTGACTGTTTACTACATGCGTACGGCTTTCAAGAACGCCAATCGCGACCTCTGAACTGCGATATTTCGAGAAATTCAAATGGAAATTTGTCCGGATTTAAGCGCCGCACCCTGTATGCACTCTTTCTGGCTTTTGTATTAAACCTTTATCCTGGGACTACACCTCTCCATGAGCACATTATGACAGCATTTTAAATTTTTAAATTCGGTCAAAAATTACGTGAAATATTGAAAATAAAATGTTTGTTGCAAGTAAAACCCGTTAGATAGGCGACTTGCTACTGGAACGAGGAGACCAGCTGACCGTTTCAGCTGATTAGTAATTCAGGTGTAAGCTGATAGCAACTTCTTGTGGTTCAATGACCTGGCGCGAGCTCAGTTGGACGCCACTTCGGCGATTTTTGATGTCCCTAACCTGTCACGGTTATCTAACCAGCCAGCCGGTGTGGCCGAGCGGTTCTAGGCGCCTCAGTCCGGAACCGCGCGACTGCTACGGTCCCAGGTTCTAATCCTGCCTCGGGCATGGATGTGTGCGATGTCCTTAGGTTAGTTAGGTTTAAGTTCTAGGTGACTCATGACGTTCGATGTTAAGTCCCATAGTGCTCAGAGCCATTTAAACCATTTTTTTTTAAACAGCTGACGACTAGGTACTCCTGCAGCAAACGGTACCTATGGCATTTGTCAGCGCTGGTTCACTTCCTTTATCGATATTTGTTCAGCGGTAGTAACGGTACAGTTGAGCCTCTAAAACAAATAATGTGATGTGTTGTTTGATGTGTTTTGTGGACCTTGCTTTGAGGAAAATAATAGCTGAACAGACGAACGTATACGCAGAACAGTTGATAGATTCTCAACACAGTTTAGTAACACCTTGCAGGATTCGCATTTAGCAGGATACTACAAGCCGTGAGGTAAAAACACTTACTGCAAGCTTCGTACTTCAAGGAATTTTTGACAAACCAGATCACAACATATACTTGTCAAAGAGAGACTCGGCTGACACACCTTTCTTCAGGCAACTGGTGAGGGAAAAGGTGTTTCATCGTTTATTGAAATTCCTGCACTTTGTTGACAATATCTCATATGGTCCGCTAGACACTTAGAACAGAAAACTGCTCAAAATTCACCTGATTACGGAGTATCTGCGGCGTAAATACAGATCAGTATAGTGTACATGCCAGAAGGGAACATCGCCGTTGACGTATCTTTGTCGTTCTGGAAAGGACGGCTTTGACGAAGGCAGTTTCTTCCATCAGATTCGGCACTCTGTGAAAGCAGCTCCGGGTGTGTATGGGACTTTATTGTTTACACTGCAAAGGACTCTAATTGTGGTAGCCACTACCCAAGAGAAGAACTAACCTCCGGTATTGTCTCGTTGCACATGACCTAATCGGGAATAATCAGTGTATTTTTCTTGACAGCTGGTAAACGAGCGAAGATTTGTTGAACAAACTAACCAACAACAACACCGACGTTGTCGGCAGACAGTGGCAAGACAGGATGGGAAAATGAAAAACGGAAAAAAGGAGAGTACGTAACAGGGTACACAGGGAAGCAGATGGTAATGAGAAGGAATGAGAAAAGAGACGTTGTTATGATCAGCATCTCTCACGACGATACATTTTTAAAAGTAGAAATCGCTGAAAGCCACATGTCGTGATTACAACAAGAATATGAGAGGCGTGGATAGATGCGAATCTCAGTTGCACATCTGTTATCAGAAGCCTTTCCCCCACTTGTTGGACACTGTACGCTTCACTGCACACGTTCTGTACAAGGAGCACGGTGGCGAACAAAGTAGAATGTGCTTCGTGACTAGTCCTGGCGAGCAGGTGGCCACATCTTCACCACAACGAGCGACGTCGCTAGGACAGCGAAAGGAACACGCCTTACAGCCATCCATTTTCCAGACCTTCTGCCGCCAACGAAGACCGACGAGGAGGTGTGTGGTGTGCACGAGGAAAGGCCTTCGCAAAGAGACTTGATACCAGCACGCAGAATGCGAAGTTCTCTTCTGCGCAGTAACTTGGGTGTAAAATGTTTCACAGTGAAGTCGACTTGTAATATGGTGAAAATAAATTTTCGTTAACTTCTGCAACATATTTTATTCATTCCAACCCAATATAATTCAAAATTGAGAAACGAAAACGTGAAGGGAAACTTTTAGGTGTGAGAAAAGTACACAAGAGGGCCGTGCCAGGGCGAGCTGGTGCAAACCACCCACCGAGGAAGAGGCCCGCCCACGCTAGCTGCCCGCTCCACCGGCTAACCGGCCCGCGCTCCCCAGCTAGCCGGGCAGCCGGGCTGCCGCACGCCGGCGGCCGAAAGGGCGGCGTGCTCTGCTGTGCACGACCCAGCCGCCCGCATCTCGTGGTCGTGCGGTAGCGTTCTCGCTTCCCACGCCCGGGTTCCCGGGTTCGATTCCCGGCGGGGTCAGGGATTTTCTCTGCCTCGTGATGGCTGGGTGTTGTGTGCTGTCCTTAGGTTAGTTAGGTTTAAGTAGTTCTAAGTTCTAGGGGACTGATGACCATAGATGTTAAGTCCCATAGTGCTCAGAGCCATTTGAACCACGACCCAGCCGGGCTGCCTTGCCTGACCGTCTTCCCGCTGTGCTGCGCCACGTAGCAGTTTATTCTGTTCGCTTCCACTGTAGTGTAATGAACAGCGTCCGGAAGTTGATGAAAATACCCCAGTACCACAAGGTGAGGCTCAATGAAGTATATACTCGTATATTCATTTTGTGTCACTGTAGGCCAGAAAATACGGTTGTTATTTGTCTTTTTTTTCTTTTATTTATTTCGATATGAACGGTTTTCTCTTCCGACTAGTACTGGCTACTCTCAGTTCGAACCGACATCAGGTCACCTCTAATAATGCTTTCCACAGCATGCAGAACCATCTCTGGAAGTCGAAATCCTTTGCACCTTAGAACCTACAGATGTCTACTACACTGCAACTCCGACTGAAGTTGGATTTTTGAAGACTATTTTCTGTAGCCTTACTTCCATGCAAACATGATTCCAGATACACCAATTTTAATTATTTTTTGCCAGGATGTGTGCAGCGGGTTCCCTGAATCCATTCTAAGCGGCCAAAACAGTTGATTTTAATTTCTCCGAATGCATTTTATTAAAAAGGAAGTTTCGTTTGCCGTGTTATGTTAATGTAAGAAATACATGTCTGAAAGAGAAAACTTTCCGTTCATATTAAGCTTTCTTCGCGCTACGGTGCATACTACCGGAATGTGGTTTTTTAATACCAACTGAGCCAGTTTTTTCCTACTTTAGTCACTATTTGTCCAAATTTAAGAAGTCTATATACTGCTAAATGGCCTTAAGTTCTTAGCATACATTTCCACACACTTGTCAGCCGCCGGCCGGTGTGACCGTGCGGTTAAAGGCGCTTCAGTCTGGAACCGCGTGACCGCTACGGTCGCAGGTTCGAATCGTGCCTCGGGCATGGATGTGTGTGATGTCCTTAGGTTAGTTAGGTTTAATTAGTTCTAAGTTCTAGGCGACTGATGACCTCAGAAGTTAAGTCGCATATTGCTCAGAGCCATTTGAACCATTTTTGAACTTGTCAGCCACTAAATTTTTGTCATCTTTCAAAATATTTCTGGAGCGAGGAAGCTGCTGGTCGAATTTTACAACGATATCGTAACTTACTAGAGGTGCTCGAAGGAATGTTTAGTAAATTTTTACACAATTTGCATTTCGAGGCACCTACCGATTTATTTGAAGCGGCTTCATAAACCCCCAACTTTTCCCCCGGTAGACATGCGCTCTGTTCCGCATCTGGTACATATTACCAACTTGTTAATTTCTCCTCAGACTCCTTTAAGTTTGGTTTGTTCACTTTGCTGCTTCCATCGTTACTATAACGGAGCTGCCGTGAAAGTACCTACGCAAACATATACCCGGCTGTTGACGCCAGACAGATACGGTAGCCTGTTGTCAGGTGCGGCAGGCTGAACGTGTGCCGTGAAGCTTGCCGGGCTTTCGGAAACGCAAGCTATCCTGCTTTGATCACTCCGCGTGCCCTCTTGTCTGCGTTGCGGCAGGTCGAGCTGCTTCGGCTGTTGCGGCGGAGCTGGGGGCAGGCAGGCTGGAAGGAGGACCTGTGCGCTCCTGGCTGCAGCTTCGCGGTCTCCCAGTTCTTCCTCCGCAGTTACCGCTGGACCACGGAACATATACCACTGTTACCAAGTACACAACCGCCGAGGCAAGGTCCACTCGAAAGAAACGACAGCAATCGAGAGAACACCTCCAACTCAGACAAGAAACTGCGAGCCGGACTCGTGACACGTTAAAACACGACCGCCTTGTGGCTGACACGCCGTATCGGCAGCTGATTTCCCCAAACTCCCAGCAGAATACGAGGACGTATGTAGCAGTCGACGACGGTGTCTCGGAAGCACCAGACGGCTTAGTCTGCTGAATGCGTGCTCTCCACCAATTGCAGCACACTCTCCAACACTTGAGACGTGAGCACCGTAAATTGCGAACTCGCTCGGTAAGCGAAACCCGACATGACCGGTTCTAAAGTCAGAGTAGCCAAAGTAGAGGGCGGGACAAATAAAAGTGGCCCGGGCGAGTGGATAAGATTGGAGGAGGAAAAGACCTACAGTTAGTTCCAACAGGATGGAGCAACCGCCCATACAGCCGGACAGAGTTGTTAGCAGAGGTCGGGCTCTACGCGGCCGTACCTGGGTACCGAGGTCACCTGATCTGTCACGGGGCGGTTATTTTGTGTGGGGAGCCCTAAAGTCTAAGGTGTATCGCAACAACCCTCAAACTGCAGAGGAAAATTTCGGACGAGACTGCAGCGGCTCTACTAGTCCAGCCTTTAGCAACACTCACCAGGGCCCAAAAGTGCTGAGAGATGAATGGTCGTCACTGTCAACAACTGCTGAGTCAAGATAATACTGTACTGCCTTCCCTCTGCTGTGTTTCTTCGCACCCTGGTACTCTGTTCTCCAGACCGCTTTTATTTGCCCGACCCCGTAATTCTCCCGCTTAGAGCCGTCAGAGTAAAACGGGATGTAGTTGCAGTGCCGGGAGCGGGTACTGTGAAACTTCACTGCGGTAGTGGGATGTGGAGCGCTCCTACTACACTGCACCAGATCTGGAATAAGTGTGGACTTGTCGAGATGTGAGGGTGAAAGCTGGCCGCACTTTTGTGCAAATATTGTGCCCGGGCCACAGCAGCTGGCTTCGTGTTACCACAAATATCTAAAATAGAAGCGTTCATTGTGGTGTGTGAACATGTCAATTACAAAATTGTTAATTTTGTGATGAAATTGTGATCGCATCTTTCATTACGCTGAAATTCACGAGTATACTTTCGTCGGTGTTTGTCTATCCGCTCTTCGAGATTTCTGTTCTACATAGTCCGCCCGCTTAGGTGAGTGCTGTCCGCGTCCGACTGTTAGGCGGTGGGCGCGCGTTCGATTCTTGGCCGAGTCGGAAATTTTCTCCGCTCTGGGATTAAGTGTTGCGTTATCCTCATTACCATTTCACCGACAGGCAACCGCCCAATTTGGCGTCAACTAAAGTGGACCTGCAAGCTGGGCGGCTGAAATTGCTCAGGTGAGGACTTCCGACCAACGATGCCATTCGACCAATCCATTTCTTTTTAAACACTCCTCACAAATTTCATACTAAAATTTAACTGACCCTTCACTCTGCGAATGAAGATGGGCAATCGGGGGAAGCACAGAAAGTTGAAGTATAAACGTCTTCGCAAGTACGGTCGTGACTGTATGTAGCTGTCCGGACACTTAGTGCAGCTACAGACTTTTCCCGAGGCCGCGTTGTCTGTGTGGTGGGGAAGTTACGACGCCGTTTGTCGCGGGCATACCGACGGCTTCTCGATGTTGATGTGCTCTGTTGGAGAGACCGGGTGGCCAGCAGAACGGCGCAGGATTTCTGGTCCGGTGGTTTTCCTCCTACTTTCGTGCTTCTAGTTGGACCAAAGGTGGGCGAGCACACGCCAGTTACAGTTGCTCGTTTGCAAAAAGCCGGACGTAGTCACCAGAAATCGAACCACGGACGTACGCGTGAGTGGCCTCCTCTCTGAGTCCGGGACGGTGGAACCAGCCAGTGATAGGCCGGTTAACCGTGACCGTGAACATGCGTTGTAAACAAAAGTTAGTCCAAACAAAGTTGATATCCAGTACACATTTTACGGGTGCAACGGTAAGCTTTTAACGGACCTTACAGTCCGTTTGGATTAGGTGTTTACAAACAGGTGAAAGGCACAGACGACAGTCCAGCAGGGACACGTGGGCAGCTGCTCAGTTGATAGAAACTCTCCTGTGTGAGAGCATAAGGTCACCTCGAGCCGTCCCACCGGGATGATTGAGTAGGAACGGCGGGCAGCGTTTCCCTCGTCGTCAGTCAGAAGGAACGACAGACAGGTTCCTCTTTTAATGGAGGCGCCAGGGTCGGGTGGCAGGCTCAGCTCGACCACGAAGTGCTTCTCCACACACAGCGGCGGACCGGACCCGCGGCGAAAGGAGGCCGACGTGGCGGTCGAAAGCGACGGCGCTAGTAGAGAGGTGCGCAGACGTAACCCGCACCGCCGCTGTGTGCTGCGCCGCGGGGCCCGCCGAAAGCGTGCGAGGCGGCCGCGGCGGCTGCGCGGCTGCAGCCCGCGATCAATATGGCGGCGGCGGAGGGCGAGCCGCGCCCCACGCGCACCTGCTGCCGGGTCGCTCAGAGCCGACACCGGCTCTGCGGAAGGAGCAGTCCGGAGCGGGTGCCGCTCGCTGACAGCTCTCCAGTTCGGTGCGGGGTCCCCTCCGTCCTGCTCGTGAGGAGCAAAATTGCCATCCGCCACTTCTCTGTATACATTAGACCTGTAGGTGATGCAGGTGCCGGGCAGGACCCTGGGCGAAGAGTCGCTCACAAAACACTTGTACGGCACGCGGCTGAATATTACTCCAGTTTGTGAGCCGCTTAGCAAACAGCAATCGTATGCAGAGACGGATAACGCGAGTGGCCGCAGGTGACGCTTAAATGCTGAAAGACTGGTCGGCAGGCGCTCGAGGGCAGAAGGTAACTTTCCTGCGGAAGCCTGCCTACACAGTTCAAAGACCCGGCATTACGTGAGGATCTGCAGCGTCCTCCGTTTCCCCGCTGTAAGGACGGCGACCGCGAGGTTACACCAATCGCAGCTCGCACACACCCGAACGGTCATTCTTGCTTTGCTCATCACGCGAACGGAATGGGAACAAGTCCCAGTATGTGGAAGGATGGCGAGGCTTTGGAATGCACATGTGAGTGGTTAGCAGACTACGGATACAGATGTACGCTGAGGAGGCAAAACATTGTGGCCACTTGCTTAATACGAGGGTTGGAACTTAAATCGTGGCAACTATTTATTCACAACCGATACAAAAGAGTTACATGTTTGCACCTGTTACTCTCCTTCAGAGTAGTCACCAGCGTTGTGTAGAACCCGTTGCCAGCGATGTGGAAGGCGTAGTATACCGTTAGCAGAGCCTGTTCTGTTGATAGTGCGAATAGAGCGGTCTACTGCCTGTCGAATCTCTGGCACAGTTCTGAAGCGAATGCCACGAATCAAATCAAAGTCACAAGGACCTAAGTCCGGAGAGTATGATGGATGGTACAGTACTTCCTAGTCCCATCGACCGAACAGGGCAGCCACAGCTTGCGCTGTGTGCGCCCGCGCATAAATGTGCAAAAAATGGTTCAAATGGCTCTGAGCACTATGGGACTCAACTGCTGAGGTCATTAGTCCCCTAGAACTTAGAACTAGTTAAACCTAACTAACCTAAGGACATCACAAACATCCATGCCCGAGGCAGGATTCGAACCTGCGACCGTAGCGGTCTTGCGGTTCCAGACTGCAGCGCCTTTAACCGCACGGCCACTTGGGCCGGCCAATAAATGTGCAAAATGATGGGTGGGTTGCACAGAAAGTGTCGCCGCTTCTTTCTCAAACCTATTCGCAGGTGATGCTCCAAAAACGAACAGTAATACTGTGCATTGACGGTCTGCTGTGGAGGAACGTAAAGCGTTAGGATAACACCATCACAATCGCAGACGAGAATCACCATAACTTTCACCATACTGGGGCTCTGACGCACTTTCGACTTTCGTGTCGAGCCATAATGAACCCATTCGTGGGAATGGCGTTTCAGTTTTGGCTCGTACGATGTGGCCCATGTCTCATCCAGTGTTACGATACGGCACGAGAAAGCCTCTCCTTCGCGCCCATAGCACTCCAAGTGCGTCTGAACAGCGTCGTGACGCATCCATTTCTACATTTTCGTCAAGTAATGCGGAACTCATCGTGATGCAATTTTTCGCACGCCCAGACATTCCTTCACGATGCGAAGCACAGTCGTACGCGCTAATCCGATGTAGTGGGCTTGCTCGTGAGTCGTGTGACGTCGATCACCGTCCACCAAGCGGCATCAGCATGCACTTCTTCTTTGGGGACGCCAGGACGACCTGCTCGATGCATGTCTGCCACAGTTTGCCGACCTTCGTTGAAGGCTTTTACCCAACGTGCCACTGGTCTGTACGGCAGTGCCGATTCCCCGCTCGCCTCTCGAAGACCTCGGTGACACTGTCGTGCTGTACGACCTCTGGCACATTCAGTCTCGATCCAACTCCGTTGTTCCTGTTTCGAAAACACAGTGACACCGTTCGTTAGACCGCTCGCTCACAAGTCACTGTGTTTGCCTCGATTGTGCGCACACCA
This sequence comes from Schistocerca americana, assembly GCF_021461395.2. Classification (NCBI taxonomy): domain Eukaryota; kingdom Metazoa; phylum Arthropoda; class Insecta; order Orthoptera; family Acrididae; genus Schistocerca; species Schistocerca americana. The sequence goes on along the minus strand of NC_060122.1, from coordinate 21,838,335 downwards.
GTGCCGGCCGCGGTGGCCGTGCGGTTCTAGGCGCTCTAGTCCGGAGCCGCGCTGCTGCTACGGTCGCAGGTTCGAATCCTGCCTCGGGCATGGGTGTGTGTGATGTCCTTAGGTTAGTTAGGTTTAAGTAGTTGTAAATTCTAGGGGACTAATGACCACAGCAGTTGAGTCCCATAGTGCTCAGAGCCATTTGCGCACACCAGTGATGTGGGACGGGCGAGTCCATTTGCTCGGAGGTAAGGTAGGCATCTCAACAACGTGAGCTAGCAGCGACAATAATAGATTCCATTGCATAGTGTCTCCACATTAGTGTTGCCACAATTTAAGTTCCAACCTACGGAGCTTGACTGCCCGTCTTTAGAAAGAAATACAGTGTTGATTCTGCGTATCAGGTCCCACAGTTCGTTGGTGGGTTTGTAGAGGTATGTGGCGGCAGATTGCTACGCAAAGGTCACGTGATTCGAATAAATAACGAGCCGTTGTTTTGCGTGAGCGGTGTTGGCGACCGATAGCAGCCAGGTGGGTCGCCGAGGCATCTGTGTCAGTTCAGTATAGTATAGTTCAGTGTAGCACGGTTCTGGCTCCGAGAGACGGACAATTATACCGCTGAAAGATGTCGGGGAAGACACCGAGCGCCGCGCGGGGTTAGCCGAGCGGTCTTGGGCGCTGCAGTAATGGGCCGTGCGGCTGGTCCCGGCGGAGGTTCGAGTCCTCCCTCGCGCATGGGCGTGTGTGTTTGTCCTGAGGATAATTTAGTAGTGTGTAAGCTTAGGGACTGATGACCTTAGCAGTTAAGTCCCATAAGATTTCACACACATTTGAACATTTTTGAAGACATCAAGCACGAAGGGATGATGCAGGTGGTTCGTAGCTGTCAACTTGTTTTCGATTACTACCACAGGTACCATGTAAGCGGGGGAAAATGTTCAAATGTGTGTTACGTTCCTGTGGGACCAAAGTGCTGAGGTCATCGGTCCCTAGACTTATACACTACTTAAACTAACGTAAACCAACTTATTCTAAGAACAACACACACACCCGCGCCCGAGGGAGGACTCGAACCTCCGGCTGGAGGGGCCGTAAGCGGAGGAGAATAACACTGCTCCCACCAGCTGGCGCCCGTGGCGCACTGCACCTTCCGACCCGCCTTTCACTTCGACGACGGCGTATGTGCGGACGACCATCTACATAGTGCAGCAAAAATGTGATTCACCGGAAGAGCCGACACGTTTGCATTGATCGACGGTCGAATCCCGATGGTATCGTATCATGCGCACTGCAATCGTAACTGACGATGTCGTTGGCTGTACATGTGAAGACACAGGGGCAGCCTGAACTTCCTCTCGAACGATGTAGGATGAACGGTGTGTTCCGAAACAGTCGAGCGTGCGCCAGTACTGTGCGATTTGGGAAGAGATACCGCAGATCACTGTCTGTCCCACTTTACAGAAGACAGAAGCCTCCGAACCCCGCGTTCTGTGAGGAGTCGTCGACGTCAAACCACTTAGCGCCTAGCGGTATTGTTGACGTCCAACCATTTTGTTCCTCGCGGTACATTCACTGTCCTTCTACTCCTTCCTGCAGATGTTCGCGATAGTAGCACTTGAACATTAGACCAACTCCCCCATTTTCGAGATACTCATTCACAGGCAGTGCTTAGTAATAATCTACACTTACTCAAAGTTGCTTACCTCGGTGCATTTCCCCATGTCCATATTTCATTTTCTTCCTGGGAAAACTTTCCACCAAAGCCCTGCAATGGGCAAAACTAGAATCTCGTCTCAACGTGTTACGTACTACGGAGACAGCGCGTACCTTCGCCAGTCCGTGTCTGCTCCGCTCACGTACTTTTGTTACCGCTTCGCATGCCTGCAGCGCCAGCAAGCGGCGTTCAGGGCCGCGGTGGGCGGTGGCCGTCACGCTGTGGCTGGTCAGCGCAGACGTGCAGAGGCTGGGGAGGCGCACACAGCGGGCCCGCCACGCAGCCGCCGTCCTCCAACTGGCTGCGGACTCGTTTGTGTGAAAGGCCCGCAGGGGACGCCGGCACAGACGGAGCGCCGCATTTCCATCACCGGCCGCTGCGATCGCCCAGCTCGTGCTCTTTCCACACTCGTATTGTCGTCGGCGGGATGTTTAACCCTAATCTTCGTTTCCTTTCCTTGTGCCTTAAATATCTCCGATGTCGTTAAACAAATACCTAATTGCGGTAGCTGTAGTTTTATTCATCCGTGGATCACGATTACAAGGAATTAGATATATTGTAGTATTTGCGCTAAATGAAAAAAATAAAAAATAAAAAAATTCCTCTGTACAGGCGCCTAAGAATTAACAAGTCTAATCTGAGAAGGATGCGAAAGGTAGTCAGCAGCGGCCTTAAAGTAGTAACCATCTCTGCGGCCATCTCAAGTAATTTCGGAAAGTGGTGGGAAAACCTAAATCACAATGGCCAGATAGAAATAAGGACAGAGTAGTAAGAAGAGCTCAACGACGTTCAATATATGCCTGTGTACAATACTGTTTTGTTCGTACGTTCTTGCAAGTAAGTTATTTAATAATGTTAAAGCTGAAACTTCCTGGCAGATTAAAACTGTGTGCCCGACCGAGACTCGAACTCGGGACCTTTGCCTTTCGCGGGCAAGTGCTCTACCATCTGAGCTACCGAAGCACGACTCACGCCCGGTACTCACAGCTTTACTTCTGCCAGTATCTCGTCTCCTACCTTCCAAACTTTACAGAAGCTCTCCTGCGAACCTTGCAGAACTAGCACTCCCGAAAGAAAGGATACTGCGGAGACATGGCTTAGCCACAGCCTGGGGGATGTTTCCAGAATGAGATTTTCACTCTGCAGCGGAGTGTGCGCTGATATGAAACTTCCTGGAAGATTAAAACTGTGTGCCCGACCGAGACTCGAACTCTGGACCTTTGCATTTCGCGGGCAAGTGCTCTACCATCTGAGCTACCGAAGCACGACTCACGCCCGGTACTCACAGCTTTACTTCTGCCAGTATCTCGTCTCCTACCTTCCAAACTTTACAGAAGCTCTCCTGCGAACCTTGCAGAACTAGCACTCCCGAAAGAAAGGATACTGCGGAGACATGGCTTAGCCACAGCCTGGGGGATGTTTCCAGAATGAGATTTTCACTCTGCAGCGGAGTGTGCGCTGATATGAAACTTCCTGGAAGATTAAAACTGTGTGCCCGACCGAGACTCGAACTCTGGACCTTTGCATTTCGCGGGCAAGTGCTCTACCATCTGAGCTACCGAAGCACGACTCACGCCCGGTACTCACAGTTTTACTTCTGCCAGTATCTCGTCTCCTACCTTCCAAACTTTACAGAAGCTCTCCTGCGAACCTTGCAGAACTAGCACTCCCGAAAGAAAGGATACTGCGGAGACATGGCTTAGCCACAGCCTGGGGGATGTTTCCAGAATGAGATTTTCACTCTGCAGCGGAGTGTGCGCTGATATGAAACTTCCTGGAAGATTAAAACTGTGTGCCCGACCGAGACTCGAACTCTGGACCTTTGCATTTCGCGGGCAAGTGCTCTACCATCTGAGCTACCGAAGCACGACTCACGCCCGGTACTCACAGTTTTACTTCTGCCAGTATCTCGTCTCCTACCTTCCAAACTTTACAGAAGCTCTCCTGCGAACCTTGCAGAACTAGCACTCCCGAAAGAAAGGATACTGCGGAGACATGGCTTAGCCACAGCCTGGGGGATGTTTCCAGAATGAGATTTTCACTCTGCAGCGGAGTGTGCGCTGATATGAAACTTCCTGGAAGATTAAAACTGTGTGCCCGACCGAGACTCGAACTCTGGACCTTTGCATTTCGCGGGCAAGTGCTCTACCATCTGAGCTACCGAAGCACGACTCACGCCCGGTACTCACAGCTTTACTTCTGCCAGTATCTCGTCTCCTACCTTCCAAACTTTACAGAAGCTCTCCTGCGAACCTTGCAGAACTAGCACTCCCGAAAGAAAGGATACTGCGGAGACATGGCTTAGCCACAGCCTGGGGGATGTTTCCAGAATGAGATTTTCACTCTGCAGCGGAGTGTGCGCTGATATGAAACTTCCTGGAAGATTAAAACTGTGTGCCCGACCGAGACTCGAACTCGGGACCTAGCAAGTGCTCTACCATCTGAGCTACCGAAGCACGACTCACGCCCGGTACTCACAGTTTTACTTCTGCCAGTATCTCGTCTCCTACCTTCCAAACTTTACAGAAGCTCTCCTGCGAACCTTGCAGAACTAGCACTCCCGAAAGAAAGGATACTGCGGAGACATGGCTTAGCCACAGCCTGGGGGATGTTTCCAGAATGAGATTTTCACTCTGCAGCGGAGTGTGCGCTGATATGAAACTTCCTGGAAGATTAAAACTGTGTGCCCGACCGAGACTCGAACTCTGGACCTTTGCATTTCGCGGGCAAGTGCTCTACCATCTGAGCTACCGAAGCACGACTCACGCCCGGTACTCACAGTTTTACTTCTGCCAGTATCTCGTCTCCTACCTTCCAAACTTTACAGAAGCTCTCCTGCGAACCTTGCAGAACTAGCACTCCTGAAAGAAAGGATATAGCGGAGACATGGCTTAGCCACAGCCTGGGGGATGTTTCCAGAATGAGATTTTCACTCTGCAGCGGAGTGTGCGCTGATATGAAACTTCCTGGCAGATTAAAACTGTGTGCCCGACCGAGACTCGAACTCGGGAGCTTTGCCTTTCGCGGGAAAGTGCTCTACCATCTGAGCTACCGAAGTACGACTCACGCCCGGTACTCACAGCTTTACTTCTGCCAGTATCTTGTCTCCTACCTTCCAAACGGGTCGGACACACAGTTTTAATCTGCCAGGAAGTTTCATATCAGCGCACACTCCGCTGCAGAGTGAAAATCTCATTCTGGAATGTTAAAGCTGATGCCACACTGTTCACTCATTTTTCACTACACCCGCTACCAGCTGTCGGCAGGACTATCACGATGATGTTTGATAGAAACTCTTTGCACCGCGCTTTCCCATTTTCTTGCGTGAAAAATTCAGTCGGCGTCTCTCCGTAGTTAGTAACGTCTTGAGATGAGATTCTAGTTTTGCCCATTGCAGGGCTTTGGTGGAAATTTTTCCAAGAAAAAAAATGAAGTATTGGCGTGCGACAGTGTGTACATGAAATACGTTCACGATATAGAATAACCGGAAAGTTTTCGGAAAATAAACTTGTTTTCGTAACGTTAAAATTTAGCGAGTGGTTTGAAATGGAACTCTACAGATAGTTTTCCTCTCTTTACTTCAGTGAGGCACATCCAGTAAACATATGACGTCTAGTTTCGCGCTGGGTACGAGCTTTCACATGTCCATACCACTGCTTATATACTGAAGAAGATTTTACCTCATAAATCTGACAGGACAGCGTGTCAAAGCTTCCAAACTCCAAAAAACTGTGAGATGGTCACTTGAACCTGGCACCCGCATTACGAGCAAGCAACGCTAATCGCTGGAAGATGGTGGAAGTCAGTCAGTTACAGTCACACGGGTGTTTTCGTGTGAAAACAACAAACTGTGGGGCAAGACTGCATTTAAAATTACCCCGGCTGCTTTTGCTGCAGGTGAAATGGTACATGACCCGCAAATTTACGCCACTCTTAAGCGAAATATGTGTCACTGCCGTAACAGCTATTTGATTGGTTGAACACTCACTTCCAGAGAAACGGAACCAGTGGCAAAGCAATGAGGCACTTCGAAATAAAAAGAATTTCATCATTAGATTAATTGAATTAATTGGTTTAAATGCTTATTTTTATTTCTAATTATTTGCCGCGCCATTTTTCATCATCGTAATGTCCTTTTTATTTGCTCTTATTTTTCTTCCTATCATTCTTTTCTCGTTTGCAATCTGCGTGTGTCACCTATAATCTGCAACCGAGTGCCGAAGAGGACTGCTCGTCGGTTAGTAACGCGGCATCCCGTGTAGCCAGTGTGAGGACAGTTTCAGGTAACCAATAATGGAGAGAAATTAGAGTTTACTTTTATCTTTGAAACTGATTTTTTTCTGTCTTCAGTTTGCTCATAAAGGTTAGTTTTAATCGCCGCGAACAAAGCGATCTCTGTATTATTTCTGCCGCAGATTGTTGATCGTCATTTTCTCGGATACACTGCAGCCACGGTGTTGTGATTAGCTGCGTCTGCCGCAGTTCGGTCACTTAAAATGAGCAGTCGGTGGGGCGTATCGTGTTTCCGTCACACCTGACGACGGCCACCTCCGACAGTGATCCGTGTTGCACACGAACAGCATCTGTGAAGTGACCTGCCGTGTCCGTGTGCCACCTGTAACCGTGCTGCTTGCTGCTGGTAGCCGATGTGGCAACACTGTAGCGACGAGTGACAGGCGTCACGGACTGCAGTCGCCCTGCTTGCTCAACGCGGGCGTGGGCGTGGCGCAGTGGCCAGCAGGTGTGTGGGACGTATGGACTGTATGACACAAGGGTGGGGCCCTGAGTCAGGGGCACTGCGCGCTGCCGGCCGAGATGCTGGTGTTCTGACGCTCTGCTTCCTTGGGATTAAAAAAAATAAAAAAAATACATATAGAAACAGATGAGTCTTCGTGGACAAACTTAGCGCTGACTTTGAAAACCGCAGCACGCTCTTTCCAGGACTGTCCATTGTAATTATCCGGGCTGTTATGTCGTGGTCGGTTGGTGAATTCTTTGTCAAATCCCAACGTTTAGTTCCCGACTGCGGGAAACATCTTCAAGGGGGTCTGTACCTCGATGGAAGGTCCAACACACCCACTGGCTCGCTACTGACTGCCGCTAAATTCCGTGTCCGCGCACTCCCGCACCGCGGCGTGACGTCACGTGATTTGAAAACGTCAGTGCAATTGGCCGCTGTCCGCTGCCGTCGATCGCCGTTGCCATCACTCAGTAGTGGACGGGTGGTACACATCTTGTTTAACACCGGCATCCATACACCGTTTAATTTTACGCCCTCCTCCTCACGATTGAAACCGGCCGGAGTGGCCGAGCGGTTAAAGGCGCTACAGTCTGGAACCGCACGACCGCTACGGTCGCAGGTTCGAATCCTGCCTCGGGCATGGATGTGTGTGATGTCCTTAGGTTAGTTAGGTTTAAGTAGTTCTAAGTTCTAGGGGCTTATGACCACAGCAGTTGAGTCCCATAGTGCTCAGAGTCATTTACGATTGAAATTATTAGGCTATTGCAAAATCTAAGGTTTTCCTGCCGTTTGTTAAAAATGTAACGGAAAGAATAGGGCGGATCTTGACGAAGCGGAATATCACCGTAATTTACAAGCCCACCAGGAAGATACAGGAATACCTTAAGCCTGCCAAGGACGCTTGCAAACCATTGGAAAAAGCTCGAGTGTATAGGATCCCATGCAGCTGTGGAGATGTTTATGTGGGTACTGCTAAAAGAACGGTTTCAAAACGTTTGGAAGAGCACAAGGGCAATTGTAGAACAGGAGAAACGGAACGATCAGCTGTTACGGAGCATGCTTTCCAGCCAGGGAACCACCATATTCGTTTCGAGGAGACGCAAGTACTAGCGGCCACAAGCGGATATTACGAAAGGCTCTAAAGGAAGGCAATCGAAATCGCTAAACACCCTAATAATTTAAATCGTAAGGAGGAGGGCGTGAAATTAAACGGTGTATGGATGCCGGTGTCAAAGAAGATGTGTACCACCCGTCCACTACTGGGTGATGGCAACGGCGATCGACGGCAGCGGACAGCGGCCAATTGCACTGACGTTTTCAAATCACGTGACGTCACGCCGTGGCGCGGGAGTGCGCGGACACGGAATTTAGCGGCAGTCAGTAGCGAGCCCGTGGGTGTGCTGGACCTTCCATCGAGCTACAGACCCCCTTGAAGATGTCCTTCGCAGACGGGGACGAAACGTTGGGATTTGACAAAGAATTCACCAACCGACCACGGCATAACAGCCCGGATAATTATAATGGACATGACATTTCCGGCCGTGAAAGTCTACATTTTAGTATTTCCAGGACTGCAGCTCGCTGGCTCCTTAGGGTGGGTGTGGCACGGCGTGCGCGTGGAGGGGCAGCGACGGCGGACGCCCGCACGAAGTCGCGTCGCGCCGGGAAATGAAAATACTGGCGCGTCGCGCCGCCCCGGGCAGCAAGCAACCTGAGGCGCGGAGGGAGACGAGGGTCGGGAGGAATATCCGATTTCACTCTGCATCACACGGGGATCTGCGCGACTGCCCCGGAGAGAAACAGCAAACGGAGTTTTACTGAAATATATATTTCGTCTTGAAACACCATACGTCGGCACGCATCCACTTCATTTCTTACGCCGTTGCAATAACTTCTTTAACCGTCAGTAATTCTTTGCAGGAAGAAACGCGAGACAACAGTGATATTCTTTTATAGTTTTACGAACAAAACAGTCTAGATCAGATTTTAATTTAACAGTACTTTGCGGTTTCTACCGAATCAGGCCATGTTCAGCTGCAAAAACAGAATAAACAAAACCGTAGCTGTCAATTACGCTGTGTATCTAGGATATACAGGGTGAGTCACTAAGTATTGCCACCAAGAATAACCCCGAAAGTATGACAGTAACTGAAACGTTTGTGGGACAAATGTTGGATGGGACAATGGGGGCCATAATATCTCATTGGTTTTTTTGTTGCTAGGTGCGCTCGCTTCAGAGATACGAAGGTGAATTTTCTTTTTTTAATGGGGTGTCATATTTTGGTACTTATTTTTTGATAACGGCTATCGAGACGAATCCAATGATGTGTAATAGTAAGGTCTTTGAAGGCCAACGAAGGTCAAAAAGGTGGCATGAAAGTCCATTTTCAGAAGGCGTTCGAAGTGATGACCACTGGTATCAGTGCAGTGCTGCAATCTTCTTACCATGGATTGAGTCGCATTCCTTATCACATCCGCACTTATCAAACCACATGCTCTGACAGTTCTCTCTCGCATATCTTCAGGTGTAGTTGGAACTGTCTTTATAAACAATGTCTTTTACGAATCCACACAAGAAAAAATCCAGAGGCGTCGACTCTGGTGAACGAGCCGGCCACAACACATCTCCTCTGCTTCCAATCCAACGATTTGGGAATTGTCTCTGCAACTCATTTCTAGCCATCAGCCAAAATTGTGCTGGACACCCATCGTGTTGATACCACATTCTGTTCCTAGTTCCCAAAGGTATTTCTTCTAATAACAGACCTAATGTTTCTTGCAGGAATACTATTGTAATTTTCTTCGATGAAATCATCATCATCATCATCAGCCAATTCAATCATTAAATGATGTGGCCTCTTCGAGTCGTGGATTCAGGTAGGCTTTCAGCAGACTTCTCCAAGTGGGACGGTCTTGGACAGTTCTCTGCCAGGTGTTACCATCGATCTTCTTGATGTCATTGTCCCATCTGTCTGGTGGTCTTCCTCTAGGCCTCCGGTGCTCTCTCGGACTCCACTCCAGTACTAGCTTCGTCCATCTGTTGTCTTTTCTTCTTGCGACGTGGCCAGCCCACTGCCATTTCAAGGAACCTACCGTCTCTAAGATGTCATTAACCTTCCTCACAATCGGATGTCATCTGCCCTTTTCCTATCCTTTCTTGTATAGCCTAGCATTGATCTCTCCATGGCTCTCTGTGCTGTCCTAAGTTTCCCTTTTGTAAATGAGTTCAGGGTCCATGACTCGCAGCCATTCGTCATCACAGGAGGAATGCATTGATCAAATACTGCTTTCTTCAGATTTACTGGCATTTTTGATCTGAATACTGTTGAATTCTTCCCAGATGCTTGCCAGCCAAGCTTGTTGCGTCGATAGATTTCTGGCCTTATGTCTCCCTTCATATTTATAATCTGGCCAAGGCAGACATATTCACTGACCTCTTCTAGTAGACTGTCCTTGACTTTCACATCTCCAGCTGGGACCCATTTGTTGGACGTTACTTTTGTTTTGGAAAGGTTCATGTTCAAGCCAACCAGCTAACATTCCGATGCAAGATCTGTAACTAAGTTTTAGAGCTCTGCGAAGTGTTTGGCCAGTAAGGCAATATCATCAGCAAATTTCAAGTTGGTAAGCCCTCTTCCATTAATTCTAATTCCCTTACCTTCCCAGCTCAGCTTTGACATAGCCATTTCCAATACAGCAGAGAACAGTTTTGGGGAGATGGGGTCGCCTTGCTTGACACCCCTCATGATGCGAAATTCTTGAGTTGATTCACCGATGTTAACATAAGCTGAAGAATTCTCTTAGATTTTCCTGAGCACTTCAATGTACGCTGTTCCCACTCCTTGCTCACTCAAAGCTTGGAGGACAGCTACATGGCTAACGGAGTCAAATGCCTTTTCAAAGTCAACAAAGGCAATGCAGAGAGGCAGTTGGTATTCATTCGTTCTGCTTATCACTTCACTAACGGTCAGAATGTGGTCAATAGTGCTAAAATTGCTTCGGAATCCTGATTGTTCTATAGGTTGGGCTGAGTCTAGGGTGGAACTAATTCGGTTTAACAAGATCTTTGTGAAAATTTTGTACAAAGTTGAGAGCAAGCTGATAGGTCGGTAGTTTTTAATATTGTGAATACTTCCTTTCTTGTGTATCAATATAATCTTAGCCTTGTTCCACGATAATGGGACTGAAGCATAGTGCAGGCAGGAAGTAAATACTTTTGCCAAGTGATTTATTGTTGCCTCTCCTGCCAGTTTGAGGATGTCAACGCTGAGCGCATCATCACACGGCACTGTTCCCTTCTTCATGGTATCAACAGCACACTTGACTTCCGATGGGAGTATATCTGGAACACTAGTTACATCATTTAGATACACTCAAATTTTCCCTTGGATTGCTATACAAATTGCTACAGAAGTCTCTGATGAACTTCAAAACCTCCTGCTTTTCAGTGATTCGACTGTCATTTCCATCGAGTGCGATAATCTGCTTTTTACCGATTGTGAGTTTGCGTTTGGCTGACTTTAAACTTGTCTTGTTCTCCAAGCTTGCTCGTAAGGTATCTTCAGTGAATTTCTGTATGTCAGTCTGAGTGCGACGAGGGGAAAGAGGGAACCAGCGAACGCGCCGCATTTAAATGGCAGTGCAGACGCACTCGGTTTTATATTTCACATTTCTCAGCAACATAAATCACAATCAGTATTAGTTAATTATTTCTGGCGCGCTAAAGACTTAATATATTTTTTCTCGTACAAACTGTCGGCATACGGACAGACGCAGACTATTTCACACAGTTTCATAATCGAAACAAGGTTTTTCACACGTACATTTCGATAGAAATGTTGTAGCACTTTTGCAACCTCATCATGTGGACATGGAAAGACTACCTGAGGAAAGCCATGTAGACGTCCTCGCCAGTGTTAATGTAAAAAGATTTGTCATCGAAACTGGGATAACCTTGAGGTCAACGAGCTGTGGTATGACGCACGTTTCTACGTTTCTAGATGTACCGCTGTACCCTGCGCGATCTGCAGGTCATGTCACGCGTTAATGTCGTCTTCACCTAGGTCTACGAGTTTGGACGACCTACTGAGACATCTCGAGTAATTATGTGACTTGGGTTTCTCTTTTAGAAACCACAGTTTCGCTTCATTTACTACTTACCTTTATGTTACACTACTCCCTAAACAGTATAAAAAATCAAAATAAGGCCAACATACGCTGAACAGCAGAACATTATGCCTAACAGCCAGCATGCCCACCTTTGGCACGGATAACAGCGGCGACACGTCGTGGCATGAAAACAGTGAGGTCTTGGTACGCAACTGGAGCGAGCGAGTTGGCACCACATCTGCACACAGAAGTCGCCTAATTCCCGTAAATTCCGGGGTGAGGGCAGATGAGCTCTGACGGCACGTTCAATCACATCACAGATGTTTTCGATGGCGTTCAGAGCTAGTGAATTGGGGGGCCAGCACATCAATTGGATGTGCGTGGTCCGAAACAAGTGTGCGATACTCCTTAGCCGTCGCGGTGCTCTGCACGAGCTACTCTGTACCCGTGGATGCCCACGTGCACGTTGCCCAGAGCATAATGGAGCCTCCGTCAGCTTGTCTCCGTCCCGCAGGACAGGTGTCGAGGAGCTGTTGGCGCCCACTCAGCATGATGAGGAAAGTAAAGGTCACGAGCGCATTTGAGTCGCAGTTGCCGATGTCGTGGTGTTAACAATGGTACGTGCTTGAAAAGCGGCTGCTGAGGCCCGTCGTTAGGAGTGTTCTGTGCACTGTGTTCAGACACTCAGACACACTTGCACTCTGCCCAACATTAAAGTCTGACGTTAGTTCCGCCACAGCTATCTGTCCTGTTCCACCAGCCTTCCCACGATACGACGTCCGACATCTGTAATGAGGGGCGACCACGCAACCCCACGACGTCTGGACGTGATTTCACCTTGGTTTCGCCACGTGTTGAAGGCACTCACCACAGCACTCTTCGAACACCCGAAAAGTCGTGCAGTTTCCGAAGTGCTTGTGACGAGCCTTCGGGTCATCAATTTTCCCTCGGTCAAACTCAGATACATAGCGTGCCTTGCCCGTTCTACACACGGACTGAACGCTCAATGACACTACTTGCACCGTGACTAGCGGTCATTGCTCGCCAGGTGACGTTGCTATCGCCTGGACGATAGCAGGTCGGTAGTCATAACGTAGTGACTGATCAGTGTACTCTTGCAGTATTTTGTTTGTTGACTTCATCCTTCGTGGAAGCTATCATTTTGTCGAGCCTTTGCCTGCTGCGGAAAATCGGTTTGAAACCTCGCCGGCGGAGTGCGTTGCCTAGTCGTTCGCTGATGCCCTTCACATACTGGAAGTAGGCTCTTCCTTGCCCTCATTTCTTGTTTTGGTTGACCTCGGTTGCCTTGCTTACAATGTTATCACAAACGTTGGGGCGAAACGTGCGAAGTAGCTCCCTCAGTTCTTCTTTGATATTGTGGTTGTTGTTGAGGTCTTCAGTCCAGAGACTGGTTTGATGCAGCTCTCCATGCTACTCTAGCTTCTTCATCTCCCAGTACCTACTGCAACCTACATCCTTCTCAATCTGTTTAGTGTATTCATCTCTTGGTCCCCCTCTACAATTTTTACCCTCCACGCTGCCCTCCAATACTAAATTGGTGATCCCTTGATGCCTCATAACATGTCCTACCAACCAATCCCTTCTTCTAGTTAAGGTGTGCCACAAATTTCTCCCCCCTAATTCTATTCAATACCACCTCATTAGTTACGTGATCTACCCATCTAATCTTCACCATTCTTCTGTAGCACCACATTTCGAAAGCTTCTATTCTCTTCTTGTCCAAACTATTTATCGTCCACGTTTCACTTCCATACATGGTCACACTGCATACAAATACTTTCAGAAACGACTTCCTGACACTTAAATCTATACTCGATGTTAACAAATTTCTCTTCTTCAGAAACGCTTTCCTTGCCATTGCTAGTCTACATTTTATGTCCTCTCTACTTCGACCGTCATCAGTTACATTGCTCCCCAAATAGCAAAATTCATTTACTACTTTAAGCGTCTCATTTCCTAATCTAATTCCCACAGCATCACCCAACTTAATTTGACTACATTCCATTATCCTCGTTTTGCTTTTGTTGATGTTCATCTTATATCCTCCTTTCAAGACACTGTCCATTCCGTTCAACTGCTCTTCCAGGTCCTTTGCTCTCTCTGACAGAATTACACTGTCACCGGCAAACCTCAAAGTTTTTATTTCTTCTCCATGGATTTTAATTCCTACTGGGAATTTTTCTTTTGTTTCCTTTACTACTTGCTCAATCTACAGATAGAATAACATCGGGGAGAGGCTACAACCCTGTCTCACTCGCTTCCCAACCACTGCTTCCTTTCATGCCCCTCGACTCTTATAACTGCCATCTGGTTTCTCTACAAATTGTAAATAGCCTTTCGATCCCTGTATTTTACCCCTGCCACCTTCAGAATTTGAAAGAGAGTTTTCCAGTCAGCATTGTCAAAAGCTTTCTCTAAGTCTACAAATGATAGAAACGTAGGTTTGCCTTTCCTTGATCTTCCTTCTAAGATAAGTCGTAAGGTCAGTATTGCCTCACGTGTTCCAACATTTCTACGGAATCCAAACTGATCTTCCCCGAGGTCGGCTTCTACCAGTTTTTCCATTCGTCTGTAAATTATTCGCGTTATTATTTTGCAGCTGTGATTTATTAAACTGATAGTTCAGTAATTTTCACATCTGTCAACACCTGATTTCTTTGGGATTGGAATTATTATATTCTTCTTGAAGTCTGAGGGTATTTCGCCTGTCTCGTACATCTTGCTCACCAGATGGTAGAGTTTTGTTAGGACTGGCTCTCCCAAGGCTGTCAGTAGCTCTAATGGAATGTTGTCTACTCCCGTGACCTTGTTTCAGCTTAGGTCTTTCAGTGCTCTGTCAAACTCTTCACGCAGTATCATATCCCCCATTCCATCTTCATCTACATCCTCTTCCATTTCCATAACATTGTCCACAAGTACATCACCCTTGTACAGACGCTATATACTCCTTCCACTTTTCTGCTTTCCCTTCTTTGCTTAGAACTGGGTTTCCATCTGAGCTCTTGATATTCATACCAGTGGTTCTCTTTTCTCGAATAATCCCTTTAATTTTCCTGTACGCAGTATGTATCTTGCCCCTAGTGAGCTATGCCTCTACATCCTTACATTTGTCCTCTAGCCATCCCTGATCAGCCTTTTTCACTTCCTTTCGATCTCAGTTTTTAGATGTTTGTATTCCTTTTTGCCTGCTTCTTTTACTGCATTTTTATATTTTCTCCTTTCATCAATTAAATTCATTATATTTTCTGTTACCCCAGGATTTCTACCAGCCCTCGTCTTTTTACTTACTTGATCCTCTGCTGCCTTCACTATTTCATCCCTCAAAGCGACCCATTCTTCTTCTATTGTGTTTCTTTCCCCCATCCCTGTCAATTGTTCCCTGATGTTCTCCCTAAAACTCTCTACAACCTCTGGTTGGGTGGTTCAAATGACTCTGAGCACTATGGGACTTAACTTCTGAGGTCATCAGTCCCCTAGAACTTAGAACTACTTAAACCTAACCAACCTACGGACATCACACACTTCCATGCCCGAGGCAGGACTCGAACCTGCGACCGTAGCAGTCGCGCGGTTCCAGACTATAGCGCCTAGAACCGCTCGGTCACTCCGCCCGGCGCACCCTCTGGTTCTGTCAGTTTATCCAGATCCCATCTCCTTAAATTCCCAGCCGGCCGAAGTGGCTGTGCGGTTAAAGGCGCTGCAGTCTGGGACCGCAAGACCGCTACGGTCGCAGGTTCGAATCCTGCCTCGGGCATGGATGTTTGTGATGTCCTTAGGTTCGTTAGGTTTAACTAGTTCTAAGTTCTAGGGGACTAATGACCTCATCAGTTGAGTCCCATAGTGCTCAGAGCCATTTGAACCATTTTGAACCTTAAATTCCCACCTTTTTTCAGTTCCTTCAGTTTTAATCTACAGTTCATAGCCAACGGATTGTGGTTAGAGTCCATATCTGCCCCTGGAAATGTCTTACAATTTAAAAGCTGGTTGCTAAATTACTGTCTTACCATTATGTATTCTATCAGAAACATTCGAGTATCTCCAGGCCTCTTCCATGTATACAACCTTCTTTTATGAGTCTTGAAGCAAATGTTAGCTATGATTAAGTTATGCTCTGTGCAAAATTCTACCAGGCGGCTTTCTCTTTCATTTATTACCGCCACTCCATAATCACCTACTACGTTCCCTTCCCTTCCTTTTCCTACTGTCGAATTGCAGTCACTCATGACTATTAAATTTTCGTCTCTCTTCACTACCTGAATAATTTCTTTTATCTCATCATACATTTCATCAATTTCTTCATCATCTGCAGAGCTAGTTGTCATATAAACTTGCACTACTGTAGTAGGCGTGGGCTTCGTGTATATCTTGGCTACAATAATGCGTTCACTATGCTGTTTGTAGTAGCTTACCCGCACTCCTATTTTTTATTCATTATTATACCTACTCTTGCATTACCCCTATTTGATTTTGTATTTATAACCCTGTATTCACCTGACCAGAAGTCTTGTTCCTCCTGCTGCCGAACTTCACAGATTCCCACTATATCTAACTTTAACCTATCCATTTCCCTTTTTAAATTTTCTAACCTACCTGCCCGATTAAGGGATCTGACATTCCACCCTCCGATTCGCAGAACGCCAATTTTCTTTCTCCTGGTAACGACGTCCTTTTGAGTAGTCCCCGCCCGGAGATCGGAATGGGGGACTATTTTACCTCCGGAATATTTTACCCAAGAGGACGCCATCATCATTTAATCATACAGTAAAGCTGCATGCCCTCGGGGAAAATTACGGTTGTATTTTCCCCTTGCTTTCAGCCGTTCGGAGTACCAGCACAGAAAGGCCAGATCAGTCAATCATCCAGACTGTTGCCCCTGCAACTACTGAAAAGGCTGCTGCCCCTCTTCAGGAACCACACGTTTGTCTGGCCTCTCAACAGATACCCCTCCGTTGTGGTTGCACCTACGGTACGGCTACCTGTATCGCTGAGGCACGCCGGCCTGCCCACGAACAGCAAGGTCCATGATATTGTTACTGGTACATATCTGGTAGGGAAGGGCAGCCATCGTGTGCAGAACTGAATACTTATGAGTAGGGTGACGATGGCTCTGCGCGTGCAGGTACCAATTTGTGTATCTTGGCTTTCGGTATACTCTGTGTCCCAGTGTAGTATACGCAGTTGAGTATACGTCCATGGCCAAAAATGGTAACGCACCGTTGCTTTCGGTTTCGTAGTTGAACTTATATTCTTAAGCAGGTTGTTTAAATGCTAAAGGAAGTTTGAAAAACGTGACGTTCTGTCATCGACCGTCTGCAATAAATTGAGGCACCTCTTCTCCACCAAAACCAACCTCGCCCTGAGGAAGGAAACAGGTTTTCAAAAATTTGGCCTGTGCGGAAATGTATGTAAACAGCTACTTGTGCAAAGGTTCTGAATTCCACGTTCCCGAAATACGAACGAAATAATGAAGGGATACATTTTACTTCAGTTGCTGGCAAGAAAAAAGGACAATTAAACGAGACTCTTTAAGTTTATTGCACAAATACATACTCGAGAACATGCATAAAACGCAGCTTCACGACCCTTTCTCGTTTCCTTGAAAAGTACGTGAAGAAAAGTGAAACTTGTAATAGTAAGGCAGAAAACAGACTAATATATGTGTTTACCGAGTAATATGTACTAAACTAAGTTCTGTGACAGAATAAATAACTCATATTTATTAGAACGCAGAACTAGCGCTTCTCGCCTGGCGCAGGCCCGCCGAGCACTCGAGGCAGGACTGAGAGGGCTCAAAAGATAAAACAAGCAGGAAAACAACAGGGGGCAGGTGGTCTGGAGCTCATTCTGACAAAGTGCATGAGTTTTCGAACATGGTGAAGGAGAAGAGAAATAAATAATTATTTTGACGCTACCCTAGTTGGTCTGTAGCGAAATAAAAAAAAAAAACAGTAGTTTTGCGTTTAGAAACTGAGAAGCATTTGTTTTTTTGCTAGTAGGGACTGTGACGTAATTTCATTTCCATGTAAAAAAATCATTGTTTTGCAACTGTCGATGGCGACACACTGTGCCTCTGGTGACGGAGACTGAGAGGAGAGGTGAGTGGTGCTCCGCTGTGGTGAGTGGCCGACGGCGCCACACTCGCCGCTGCCCGCGAGCCGCGGAGGCACGGCCGGTGGCGCGGCCGCCGAACAACAAACAGCGAAACCCTACAAGTGTGCAGCTATACGAAAAACATAAGGACGTCTAGAGAACTCGGCACTCTGTATTTTTTTTCCTCTCCCGCTAAAGGTCTTGCAGATTCCGTAAACATTATCGCAGTTCTCTTACGGTTTTGTGGCCTCGAGTCCGAAGGCTGACTCGATGCAGACCTACCGGCTCGTCTGTCCTCTTTATCTCTGTATGAAAACAACAGGACTGCATCTCACTCAAGAGAAATACCTTCAGGAAATAATTTGTAACATTGAGATATATATTTAACCGTAGCAAATTTCTCTTATTCAAAAATGCGTTTATTGCTATCGTCCGTCTACTATATCGTCGGCTACTATTAGGGACTCATTTCCTAATTTATTTCCGTCAGCATCGCCTGATTTAATGAGGCTACATCCAGTCACCGTTATTGATGTTTCCCCTCAGGAGTGGTGGCAAGGAGGAGGGGGTGGGAGGATTCGCTGATGGAATTATAGCGTCATCTGCAAACCTCAAAGTTTTCGTTTCTTCACCCTTAATTTTAATTCCCTTTCCAAATTTCTCCTCGGTTCCTTTGACTACTTAGTCAGTGTGCAGATTGAATAACTTGGGGGATAAGCTACAATTTTCTCTCACTTCCTTCTCAACTACTGCTTCACATTAATGTCTTTCGTGTCTTTGAGCTACAATATGGTTTCTCTATAGTTGTACATAACATTTCGCTCTCTATATTTTATCCCTCTTAGCTTCAGAGTTTCAAAGAGTGTCTTCCAATCAACATTGTCAAAATTGTTCTTTGAATCTAGAAATCAGCAAGTGTAGGTTCTTTAAGTCTGGCTTCTTAGGTAACTCGCACGGTTAGTATAACCTCGGTCGTTAATACATTTGTACAGAGCCAAACACTTCTTCCCATTCTTCTGTAAATAATACTTATCGTCGGTGCGCATGAGTGACTTGTTAAACTGATAGTTCAATAATATTCACACCTGTTAAGACATTATTAAGTTGTTGTTTAAATTGGTGCGTATCATACTTGTGTCACATATCTTGCACACCAAGCTGAGTAGTTCTTTCATGGCCGTTCCTCCAAGGACATCAAGAATTCTGAGAGAATGCCGTCTATTTCGCGGGCTATGTTTTGACTTAGGTTTTTCAGTGCTCTGATCAAATCTTCTCGCGGTATCATATCTATCATCTCGCCTGCATTTTTGTAATATTGTCTCGAAGATCACTTCCATTGTATAGCTCTGCTACATTTTCTTCCACCTTTCAGTTTTCCCCTCTTTGCTTAGTGCTGGCTGACCACGTAAGCTCTTGATATTCGTACGGCCGCTTGTCTCTCCTTCAAAACCCTCTTTAATTTTCTAGTACGAGGTAACTACACTATTGGCCATTATAATTGCTACACCACGAAGATGACGTGCTACAGATGCGAAATTTAAGCGACAGGAAGAAGATGCTGTGATATGCAAATCATTACCTTTTCAGAGCATTCACACAAGGTTGGCGCCGGTGGCGACACCTACAACGTGCTGACATGAGGAAAGTTTCCAAACGATGCCTTGTGAAACGGTCTGGTGATGCCTCGTGTAAGGAGCAGAAATGCGTACCATCACGTTTCCGATTTTGATAAGGGTCGGATTCTAGCCTATCGCGATTGCCGTTTATCCTCTCGCGACATTGCTGCTCGCGTTGGTCGAGATCCAATGACTGTTAGCAGAATATGGAATCGGTGGGTTCAGGAGGGTAATACGGAACACCGTGCTGGATCCCAACGGCCTCGTATCACTAGCAGTCGAGATGACACGCACCTTATCCGCATGGCTGTAACGGATCGTGCAGCCACGTCTCGATCCTTGAGTCAACAAATGGGGACGTTTGCAAGAACAACTATCTGCACGAACAGTTCGACGACGTTTGCAGCAGCATGGACTACAAGCTCGGAGACCATGGCTGCGGTTACCCTTGACGCTGCATCACAAACAGGAACACCTGCGATGGTGTACTCAACGACGAACCTGGGTGCACGAATGGCAAAACGACATTTCTTCAGACGAATCCAGGTTCTGTTTACAGCATCATGATGCTGGCATCCGTGTTTGGCGACATCGCGGCGAACGCAGATGCGAAGTGTGTATTCGTCATCGCCATAGTGGCGTATCACCTGGCGTGATGGTATGGGGTGCTATTGGGTACACGTCTCGGTCACCTCTTGTTCGCATTCACGTCACTTTGAACAGAGGACGTTACATTTGAGATGTTTTACGACCGGTGGCTATACCCTATATTCGATCCCTGCAAAACCCTACATTTCAGCAGGATAATGCACGACCGCATGTTGCAGGTCCTTTACGGGCCTTTCTGGATACAGAAAATGTTCGACTGCTGCCTTGGCCAGCACATTCTCCAGATTTCTCAGAAACTGAAAAGGTCTGGTCAATGGTGGCCGAGCAACTGGCTCGTCGCAATACGCCAGTCACTACTCTTGATGAACTGTGGTATCGTGTTGAAGCTGGATGGGCAGCTGTACCTGTACACGCCATCCAAGCTCTGATTTCTGTTTGACTCAATGCCCAGGCGTATCAAGGCCGTTATTACGGCCAGAGGTGGTTGTTCTGGGTACTGATTTCTTAGGATCTATGCAGCCAAATTGGGTGAAAATGAAATCACATGTCAGTTCTAGTATAGTAAATTTGTCCAATGAATACTCTTGTATCATCTGCATTTGTTCTTGGCGTAGCAATTTTAATGGCCAGTAGTGTATTTAACCGTCTCGCGTGCAGGTCGGTGAAACACTCCAGTAGTTGTGAAACAGTCTGTACATAAACCAGGAGCGAACACGTATGGGGCCGATGGAGAGCGAGGAAGGTGTCGGTTTTTGGAGGCGCGCGACCCGCAGGTGGAGTGTTTTTGCGAGGCCTGGAGTCACCAGCGGCTGGCTCAGGCGCACTGCGGTCTGCCGGACTCGGGCTGACTGCGTGCCCGGCGGAGGGCGGGCTGTCAGCTAAACCGAACTCCAGCTAGAGGTGTGTCCCGTATTAGCCGAGGATCGATTATTTCGCTTGCACTCTTTCACAGCAACTTGACGCGCGTCCAGTAGAAGATCGCTGGTGTCAAGTAATCGCGACAGGCAGTACGCAACGGGCCCGAGGCAGTTGTGCTGCCGCCGCCGCCGCTTCTGCTGCTGTCGCTGGTGGTGACGGCGGAGCCGGGGCGCGTCCGTGCGGCCAGCAGGTGGCGCGCGGTCCCTCTTCCTGCCGCCAGTGCTCGGCTGCTCGGCGCCTGCTCTACTGAAACGCCTTTCGTCGCGTTTCTGCTTGGAATTCCGTGCGTACCGGGGCATCGCGTGACCGTGTGCAGAACTGCGGCGTGTTGTTCACGTGGGACGTGCACAGTATTGGTGTGAAAACTTTTCAAAATTAATCCATCTTAAACGACTCGCACTAGAATCCCGCAACAAACACCTCTGAAATGTATGCCTGCACAAATAGTACACTTTCTAAGTATTATTAAAATCTCTTTATTGTGAAAAGCGTACATCAGAAGCGCTTTCCACCTTAGCAATATTTACGATGATTCGCCCCGTGTATTCGACCGACTGACGGCAGCACACTGCCGAATTATGCGCATTTCTCTCATCAACATGTAGCTATAAAATTATGTAAATTACCTTACGATATCAACCCTCACCGTTATCAACACACAGTCAGATAGGGGGAACTCAGAAGTATTCCTAATAATGAATACGAAAATACGAATATAGATGAACTGCTATGAAAAGCACAGCGAACAAACTATCATAGCGGAGATAGGTACAAAACAAAGACCCCCCCCCCCCCCCCCCAGTGATGCAAGTCCATGCTAGATCAGCAAATAACGAAAAGTTTTCAAAAAAATGAGATAAAATAAATTACCGTGGTAGTCAAGAGAGACAAAAGTTTAACTGGGGACTGGAATTCAATAGTAAGTAAAGGAATGGATCGAAAAATATTTGGGGAACACGGTCTGCGGGAAATGAGCGACAGGAAAAGCTGCGTGACAGAACATTGCACAGATCACAATTTAATCATTGCTAAGACTTGGTTTGAGAATCGTGAATGTATACGTGTAACAGAGCCTCAGTCATCAAACTTTTCAGGTGGAGGCCTCCTAATACGGCGTCGGACGTCCTTTTTTCCGGGTTAGTGCAGCAGCTCAACAAGTCGTCGGAAGCCGCTTGCAGAAATACAGAGCCATGGTGTCTCTATAGCCGTCCATGACTGCGAAGGTGTTGCCACTGCAGGATACTGTGCGCCATCTGGCCTCTCGATTATGGTCGATGGGCTGCATGATGGGCGATCTGGATTGCCATATCATTCGATCGAATTGTCCAGAATGTTCTTCAGACCAGTGGCCCGGAGACATGACATCATTGTCTGGGAACACAAAGTCCACGAATGGCTACAGATGGTCTCCAGGTAGCCGACATAACCGTATCCAATTAATGACCGGTTCAGTTGGACCAGAGAATCCATTCCATTCTATATAAACACAGCCCACACGATTATGGAGTGAGCTGTCGACAACTTGCGGCCATGTCTTCGTGGCGTCTGCGCGACACTCGTACCCTGGCACTAGTTTTACCGACTGAGATCGGTATACGTGTGACCAGGCCAGGGTTTCCAGTCGTCTGGGACTCAACCGATGTGGCCACGAGCCCAGCAGAGACGCCGCAGGAGATGTCGTGCTGTCAGCAGAGGCACTCGCGTCCGCCATCTCTTTCCGTAGCCCATTAAAGCCACACTGTCCTAACGGAAACATTCTCTGTACGTCACACATTGTTTTCTGCGCGGTTATTTCACCTACTGCTGGTGGTGGCTCTGAGCACTATGGGACTCAACTGCTGAGGTCATTAGTCCCCTAGAACTTAGAACTAGTTAAACCTAACTAACCTAAGGACATCACAAACATCCATGCCCGAGGCAGGATTCGAACCTGCGACCGTAGCGGTTTTGCGGTTCCAGACTGCAGCACCTTTAACCGCACGGCCACTTCGGCCGGCTCACCTACTGCTGCTTGTCTGTTAGCAGTCTACGCAACTCTACGCAAACGCTGCTGCTTTCATTTCTTAAGAGGAGGTCACCCACCACTGCTTGCCCGTAGTGAGCGATAATGCGTGAAAATTGGTGTTCTCGGCACACTCTTGACGGCCTGTATCACGTGATATTGAATTCCCTTACGATTTCCGAAATGGATTGTCTAGCTCTAACTACCGTTGCGTGTTCAAAGTCTGTGGCCATAATCACGTCTGAAAGCTTTTCACATGGATCAGCCGAGTACAAATGAGAGTTGCGCCGACACAGTGTCCGCCGTACCGACGCCACCTATACACGTGCATGTTGCTATCCCATGACTTTCGTCATCCCAATGTATATCTCTAAGGAAAAGATTTCAGGATCAAATTTTAGACTGCAAAACATTTCTAGTAGCAGATGTTGCGCTGGTCATAATTTATTGGTTATGAACTGTGAGTTAAAACTGAAGAAATTGCAGAACGGTGGGAAATTAGAGATTGGACCTGCATGAAATGTAAGAACCAGAGGTTGTTGAAAGTTTCAGAGGGACGTTACGCAATGATTGACTGGAAAAGGCATAAGGGAGACAATAGAGGACGGAAGGGTCGTTTGAGAGGTGAAACAGTGAAGGCAGCAGAGGATCAATTGGACAAAAACACCAAGTCCAGTAGAGGTCTGTGACTAAAACACGAGATATAGAACATGTTGACAAAGGGAGAAAATATAAAAACGTGCCAGCTGAAGTGGAGAAAAGGGAATCCAAACGTCTAAAAAAGGAAACTAACAGAATGTGCGATATAACAAATCAGGAAAGGCTAGAGGAGAAATCCAGTGTTGCAAGAGCGGGAATGGTGAGCGCTGCCTATAGGAAAATCTAAAAAAGAACCGTTGGGGGTAAGAAAAGCACGAGGAAGAATTTTAACGGTTCACTTGGCAAGTTAATATTAGGCAGAGAAGAGAAGGCTGAAAGATGGGGGGTACATGTATAGACAGGCCATATTATGGGAAGAGAAGACGAAACACGTGAAGATGAGCTGCGACAAATACAGCGAAAACAATGTGCAGAGCAATGACAGATCTAAGTGGCAAAAGGCCCCTAGAACGTACGATATTCCATCGGAATGAGTGAGATCCTTGGAATAACATACACAGCAAAACTATTTCATATGGATTGCAGAATATATGAGGCAGATGAAATATCTTTGGACTTCAACAAGAATGTAATAAATGCAATTACAAAGAAGTGAGGTGCTGACATTCGTGCATATTAGTCAACCACCAGTTTAATAAATGGCAATTGAGAAATGCTGACAAAAATTATTTACAGAAGAATCGAAATGTTGTCGAAGACCACCAGACTCCCTGTGAAATGTAGGAACACGCGAGGCATTACTGATCCTAGGACTTATCTTAGAGTGAAGAAAGGTAAACCTACATTTAATAGTATTTTTAGATTTACAAAAATTGTTTTTGCTATTGTTGACTGGAGTATACTCTTCCAAATTCTGGAGGCTGCAGTGATACAATTCAACTACCACGTTATCCCCAACTAGTGCAGAAAGAAGACCGCTGTTACCAGAGTGGAAGAACATGAAAGGGAAGCAGTTGTTGACCATGGAGTGATACAGAGCAGTGGCCTATTCTTCATGTTATTAAATTTGTAAGGTCGGAAAACAAAGAGAAACAAAGGGAATTACGGCTCAGTGGGACAAAGTTAAAATTTTGCCGTTTGCTGGTGACACTGAAATTCTGTCAGAAACGGCAAAGGCCTCAGGGGAGCATTTGAACTGCACGTATAGTACCTCGAAAAGAAGTCAGAAGCTGAATGTCGACAAAAGCAAGAGAAGGGTGATGAATGTAGTCGAATTACCAGGCGACGCTGGTGAAGTTAGATTGAGAAATGAGACACTAAAAGTAGTAGATGTGGTTTGCTATTTCGGTAGTAAAGTAAGTGACGGGGCCAGAAAGAAGTATAGAGGTAACAAATACAGATTTGCAATAGGAAGAAAAGCATTTCTGGAAAAGAAAATTGTTTGAACAGGTAATATAAATTTAACTATTAAAAAGTCTTTTCTGAAAGACTGGAGAGAAGAGAGGTTTTTCAAATGTAATGCTACATAAGAATACGTAGGATTAGGTGGGTAAATCGAGTAACTAACGAGTATGTGCTGAATGTAATTGCGGAAACATGAACTTTAATGGACAGGTTGGTAGGCTACGTTCGGATCCATGAAGGGATCGTTAATTTCGGAATGAAGGGAAGAGGAGGGGCTAAAGACTGAAGAGGGAGACGAATGTTTGCCCACTGCAAGCAGGTTCAGACAGGTGTCAGATGTAATATGTTGAGATGGAGAGGCCCGCACATGGTAGACAGCATAGCGTGGAGAGCAGCATCGAACTAGATCACAACAACAACATTAGGCAAACAACTACAATTAGAGCTCTTTGTTTTTAGCACACAAATTTGTATCGTAGTGGCAATTACTCTCCGTTGCTGTTACTAATAAACAGGTGTGTGAAATCGAGGCAAATGCATGTGATATCAGAGTTTGTCTTAGCGCAAAATGTAAACGAACAGCGTAATACCAAAATCACTTGACAACTGCAATTTGATTTTGGCAACACGCGCTGTTGGATAGATATTATGGAAGCCTTATATAGTCCTTATTAAACAATTTATGAAAATGAAAGTTGAGTAGATATTCAAATTTTTCAGGTCAGGCCACTAGGTAGCTACTCTTTTCACAGATGCTTACCCGTTAACCCTATTTCTTAACGCAGTTTTGTTGTTCAGATAGACGACGTACATATACTGTTTTTTTTCATTAAAAATTATATTTGTTTCTACGTTCCTTGTTGCCATTTCTTTTGGTATGTGCATTTCGTGATACTTTGGAGATACTCTCCTCTTGCAGGATGATGGCTTGACTTAAGCTACATGAAAAGCGATGTTTCGCTGCTGTTTCTGTCTGGGCCAGAGGAACCCAGAGAGTAGACTTTGCCGACCTGAGCGTTCTAGACAAGCTCGTTTGAAAGCTATCAGGGTTGTTCGGAATGGCTGGGTAAATAATCCGGATTCCGGGGTATGACGAGGACTGTTCTCATTTCGCCTATGGTGTTTTTGTAAGGATCATTAACCAGTCGACTTCATAACCCTTTCTAAGGAATAACTGGGAGCATATAAACCCGTTATTTATTCTAAGTGGGCAGCTGATGGATTCACGTTGTCTTTCTTTGCTTCCTCTCTTTGTCTCGGACCAGTGTTCCTTTCCTGTCAATACCTTGCTGAAATCTAGATTGTCGGAAGTACGTACATATTTTGTGTTACGCCAACGCAGTCTGTCGCTCCCGATCTCCTCGTGCCAGGGGCCAGTTTCAGCTCCTGCCTCTTTAACACTAAATTACGGTACTTCCAGTTTATAGAAGTCGCTCTGCAGATACTGCTTTCTACTCCTTTCTGCCAGTTTTACATTTCCTTTCAGTATTTCTCATTCCGACGACGTGCTACCTGTTATAGGTGCGCATCAAGTTGCAGAAAATTTGCAAACACCCCGGTTAAAGTGTGTAGTCATTCTTCCAGAGGCACTATGTTTCAAAAGAGTAGAGTTCAGAAGTTGATTCTTATAATAGGCACGGCTGAGACAGACTGTCATACAAGGCGCCGCCTCACGCTGGTTACAGCAGATCAGCAGTGTGACGAAGGACTTGTAGTTCTTTCGTGCTACCTGCAGCGTGTCCAGCAGTAATAAATAGCCCGTGGCGACTCTTGACGGACACACCTTTCCGTCGCGGGCAGGGGGGCGCTTCGTATCGCAGGGAACAATTTCGCGGCAATGTTATTCACTGTTCGAAGCGAGCGCAACGAAAGCTATTCGGGACAGCAGCCATTTTCCTATGACACCTTTGAAATGGTCGTGCTGCCGTGTTGTCTTGGGTTGTGAGCTTAAGTTGAAATATCTGTTTGACCTTTGTGCCGCGCGACCGCTACGGCCGCAGGTTAGAATCCTGCCTCGGGCATGGATGTGTGTCATGTCCTTAGATTAATTAGGTTTAAGTAGTTCTACGTTCTAGGGGACTGATGACCTCAGTAGTTAAGTCCCATACTCCTCAGAGCCATTTGAACCATTTTGACCTTTGTGCCAGCTCAGGATGTTTATTTACAGTCTCTTCTTTTCCTGCCGTTCAGTTCTGAAAACACAGATGTAATTTTTAATTTGTATATCTGTCTTGAGGGTAGCGGTTAGTACCACATTTAAATTGCTCTTTAGATATTTGTATTTTATCTGATTTTCAGTCGCTGGACTATTCACTGTTTCAGTCTTGAGCGACCGACGTATTCTCTCGTCGAGGGCTCACAGGACTAACGTGAGCGCTCAAATGCCTTCGAGCGGGCGTTAATTAGTCGGGTCTTTCCTTCGGTGTTCCTATGCGCAGCGAGCTCTGTTGTATACCTACATTCCTCGCTTATTACTGTTTCTTGAAACTTTCTAAGTAAACTGTCGGCATCTGTCTCCAAGCGTCTATCGGTTGAGGTCCCTCAGACTTTCTGTGGCGCTGCCCCCTGAGTGAAACAAACCTCTGACCATTCGTGCTGCCACCATTTGCATCCGTTCGATATCGCCTGTTAGTCCTATTTCATGTTGGTCCCACACAGTTGCGAAATATATTAGGACGTCACTACAGGAAGCCACACTCAAGTTACTGAATGAGTTAACTGATTCTAATTGTGAATCATTGATATTGTAGTCGCAGAATACTACGTTTTTTTTTCATTTTGCTAAGTGCATAATTTTATATTGTTATCGTGGCAACCGTTTCGTCTCGTTGCACTGCATAGCTTAACGTACTGGGTTTTAAATTTTCTAGAATTTGGAAGACCACTTACGCCAATGTCTTAGGACATTCTCTGCGTCCTTCACAGAGCTTCAGCACGGATGCCTCCCTGTCACGGCCCGACCTGGTGTCTTCCGCATATGCCGACATGGCACCTCATCCGTCGTTCTTCGACACGACTCTGAAAGCTTTTCCCGTCAAGTGGTTTCTCGCGCGTCCCTCTGCATTTAGCGCAGAGTACTGGTTTCTTTTATTACTAGACTACACACATTTCTCATCTCAGAAAAATATCGCCATTCATTTACACTTGTCGTAAACCTCATCAATTTATTTTAAATTTTTACTCTACTGCGTGGTACCGGTAGGCAACGGGGTCGCGGAGTTTCCGCGTTAATCCAACTCATTAAACAAATCGAGTTGCGATGCTTCAACATGATGCACAAATCACAATGTTTACATAAATGGTGCTTACTGGAAACAAAGTACTATCTTAAGTGTAACGTTTCTCACTCTTTCGCCTCCAACTGGCGCATACTTCATAGAACTCGGTAAGCCGCAACCACGCGTCGACCGGCGTCGACCGAGAAACGGAGCCTTTGCTGTCTGTCCGGCCGATCTTTCGTCTTTTGATGACCGTAATTCCTAGGTGGCTGCGCGTCCACAGCAGCCAGGCTAAACTGTATCATTGCGAGTAGCATCTATGCGTAAGACTTGTCATATTATTTTCAGGCTCTCCTAACTGGAAAAAAAAACTTGTTACAAGTAATGTTTAGCGTATTCATAGATAACATATTTAAACAGGTTATTCGTGACACGAAGGCTGCGAGGTCTAAAATTATAAAGTAAGTAAAAGAACTAGGTATCACAGTTGCAGTATAATGACAAGAACAAACGGCATAAGCTTCGCATGTTACTGATCATTTACTTTTGGCCATTTCACAGGTGAAAAACAATAATAACTGCAATGAAAAAATATGTAATTTTGAAGAAAGCGCATTCTCTGTGCCCTTTCACCGTGGAGATTAATGCTTCAACGTGCGGGCAGGTAATGCAAACATCCGACTGCTCGATGCAGTTTACGATTAAAAAAGAAAATTCATTCCTTAGTGGTACGCAGTGGAAATTAGCGTCCTATAATAGGTGCAGACTTGTCGGTAGTGTCTGATTACACTACTTTCAATTTTCTTAGAAGACAGTGTATGCAATTTAACCCTCTCTCCTGAATACAGTTTTGCAATTGATCTGCACCTTTACATCCATAAAGGCTTCCCAGTCACAAAAGACAAACACTCTTTCACAGATGGTTTTACAGCTGAGGGAACCAAAATAAATAAATCAAACTAAACAAATCTGTTGTCTTCCTTGTGTCCTCGCCGTACGACGTACATATCCGTAATGAAGTACCTCATGGCAAAACTTGCACAGTATCGAATCTGATCTCGATTACGTTGCACGTAACTTCAAACACATTATCCGAGTGAGACTGCAGCCAGTACGGGCTTCTCATTTGTGTTGGTGTGTCTCTCCCTGTAATCATGCAGCGCGAGGAAGCCAGTACAGTAAGACGTAAGATTGTTTACACATTGAAGAAACGGGAAAGTCTAAAAAGCCAAGTGTGGAGTACATTTCTGTCGGTTGTAGACGAAAACAGTGCTTCTACTGGGTACGTATCGTGCATAAACTGCTTCACATTATTGTCCTTCCAGTCGGGAACCACTCATTTAAAGAAATACAGTTGCAAGAAACCTCACAAAGGTAGAGCTCCTTCAGGGATGCCGGCAGTAATGAAAAATTACAGAAAAGTGTGTTGCAATGTGTGCTAAAGATATGAGACCTTTTAATGGTGTTTTCGGTGAAGGTTTCAGAGAACTAGGCCAAGAATTAATACATCTAGGTGCGCATTATGGAGAAGTTAACGTGGCAGGTGTCATGCCACATCCCTATACTATAAGCAGACATGTCAAAGAACAAGCTGATGCAATACGAAACAGCTTAATGCCTTCTGTTATTGCGGAAGTTATTAATACAACATGTGCTGCGATAGTTGATATGTGGACTGATTCGCATAATCGGGTGCACTATTTTGATGCTTACAACACATTACATTAACACAGATTGCTCTCTTGTGAACAATGTTTTATTTACAACAAAATTCCCGGACGTTAAGAAGACTGGAGTAAATATTATGAAAGAAATTGAAGAGAAGATGGCTGATTGGGACATTTCGCCGGACATGTTGCACAGTTTTGTTTTTGTCTCCGACCAGGGTGCCAATGTAATAAAGGCTTTGGAAAATCACGAAAGGATTCCTTGTGCTGCTCATTGTATAAATACAGCACTTAGCCACACTTTCGATGAAGATAACTTCTTGTTAAATCATGCCCCGAACCTCACATCAACAATAAATACTGCAAAATGCATTGTAAGGTACATTAAGAAAAGTGGCCTCTGCTCGTTTTTGAAATCATCGTTGAAACAAGAGGTCTGCACACGCTGGAACAGCTTGTACACTATGCTGGAATCCTTACACACTCAGTATAATGAAGTTGCTGCTTTCCTGACGGAAAAGGACTCCGCTTACAGATTACAAGGATATGATAATGAGCTTGCAGGAAAAATTGCGCATTTTCTGAGACCATTTAAAGAGGCCACAGATGAATTAGAAGGCGGAAAAGAACCGACAATCCAGTTAGTTCTTCTTTGGTTTCACAAACTGCAACAAATCTGCACTGTCAGTGACACTGACTGTCAGGTGAACAATTACTGCAGTTAAAATGACTGTTTCATTATGATGTGCGATAGATTTATAATTAACTAGCTTAATTGATGTGTTCTAACAGATATGTATTTTTTAACAGGAGGTACAAAGGATTAAAAATCGAGCCTTGGCTTTCGTTTGTGAGAAGATTGTGATCACTTCCAGACATAAAATTGCTACGTTTCTTTGGCCGGCTTTCCGTGATCTTAATATGCTTGAAATAAATGAAAAGCAAGAAATTCTTAGCAGTGTGCGAAAAATGTGTGCTACTTACGCAGGTACAACGTGCAGCCGGCCGCTGTGACCGAGACGTTCTAGGAGCCTCAGTCTCGAACCGCACTGCTGTTACGGTCGCAGGTTCGAATCCTGCCTCGGGCATGGATGTGTGTGATGTCCTTAGGTTAGTTAGGTTTAAGTAGTTCTAAGTCTAGGGGACTGGTGACCTCAGTTGTTAAGTCCCATGGTGCTAAGAGCCATTTGAACCATTTAAAAAAAATGTACAACATGCAATCATTAACATAATCGTTTTTGCATAGTTAGTGGATAGTGTATTAGAAAGAAACGGGAATGTTATAATTCGTATAATATTTCATCAACATAAAACACCTCGTTTTAACGGGAACATTTCGATGATTTCCACATCAGTTCTGTATTACTTGTCTCTTTTGTTTATTATCACAGATCCTTCAAGTACTGTGTCATCACCACCTAGAAAGAGAGATCGTTTCAAGGAATGGAGGAACATCAGATGATCCGCAGCAGATGAAGTAGATCTCTAGATTTTAACGCACCTCGGAGATGATGATGACATCTTAAAGTGGTGGAGCAGACATGAAACAGACCTGCCAGGCCCGGCTGCAGTTGCGAGACTTATTTCATGTATCCCAGCAACAAGCGCACCTAGTGAAGGATGCTCTAGTAAAGCCGACATGTTACTAACAAATCGCTGCAGCCAATTAAATCCGGAACGCGTTAGTGATTTACTGCTCATCAACAATAACTATAATTTTGTTTCTGTTGTAAACAAGTGAAAAGTATGACAGGTTACGTCTGTAAATGTTTAATGCCCTTTGTATGTTTTCTTTATGAAGATGGTTGTCTTCTAGATTACAGGGAAAGCGCTTATTTATTACTTCGTATTAATGCAACGAAAAATATATCTTCTGTTTGGAAATGAGACTCGTCTTCTATCCGCGATTGTATTGAAATATCATTTTACTTTCCGAGTGCTTTATGAATTTAGCTGAGTCACGTACCCGTTCTTGGAAACGTTACTTTTGTATTAAAAGAGAGAGAGACAGAGATAAATACACTGTGTTGGTGTGTGTGTGTGTATGTGAGAGAGAGAGAGAGAGAGAGAGGCGTTGTATTTGTACAGTACAGTGCAGAGAGCCGTGGCGAGGCGAGGTGAGACGCCAGCGATGACCGGTCATGCTCTCTGTTATCCGCGTGTCCGGAATCCGGACAACAGACATGGGGCGAGTACGTGACCGAGCCGAGTCGTGTGGGGCCGGACAAGAGCGGCTCGGTCCCCCCGTCAACAGGCGAGCCGTGACCGGTCACCGAATGTGACTGACGGTGAATACCTCGGAATGATTCTTCGAGCTGTTGACCGTCAGTCACACACATACACACACACACAAATGGTTATTAGTAGAGAAATAATGTTGCTTATCCTATTTATTACTAATCCTATGTATCAACTACTTTAGGTGCCCATACATGTACAGCATTTGGTATTTTCTTGGCTAGACTGCCAGCTCTTTTGCTTATTTACTGTCACATCTCAGCTTCCTCCTCCTGTTCCTCCTCGTTATAACTATTTTCGCTGTCGCTGTGGGTATCGCTGTCCATCCTCTGGAGATTGCTTAACGCTGCACATATGCACCTCTATAATGTCGTGTCCGCATATACTCTTCATGTGTTGTTTTTGAAATACTGTCAGTGCGTTTAATTGTGCACATTGTTCTTCGTCTCTTATTGCTGTGTATATATCTATGTCTGGATCTGTGTAGTCTAAGTGTAGTGTATGTTTACTGTTCGCGTATTGCCCGCAGAACAAGACAGTGTGTTCTGGGGGACCTTCTTCCCCGCATGTGCATGTAGGTGTCTGCCTCAGACTCACGCGGTTTAAGTGCGTGGGATAAGGTCCGTGTCCGGTTAAGAAATGTACCATATCGCGGCTGGGATCGATATGTCTCATTCTCAACCAGGAAGTCGTGCACTCTACGTCCCTTATCACTTACATCCCACTCACCTTGCGATGTATCCAAACGCCAACTTTTAAGGTGACGTATCGTCTCTATGGGCACACCGGTTATTGTGTGTACCTTATCTAGTCTCCCCACCTTTCACCAGTACCTTGCAGCTCTGTATTTGATCGTGATATATATGGGGCATATTCCGAGCACCACACACAGTGCATCCGCTGAGGTGGTACCGAAGGCTCCAGATAGCCTAAGTAGGACACTTCTCTGCCCTCGTCTGACGGATGCTTTGTTGGTGACCACGTTCAGTCTACGTGCCCACGTGCTAGCTGCGAAGCTGAGTACTGATTCGAAGAGCGCACAGTGGTATGTCCGTATTACTGGTAGAGGTAGTCTGTACTGTTTTGAATTTAGCCTCACCAGTTTGTGTAGTGTTGTTAGGATACTGGAAAAACACACCGTGTCTACAAAGCCAATTTTTTACAAAATTCTCGTACGATTCATTGTAGATTAGTGCTCAAGTGTGTCTGCCTGATACCATATACTTATGACGAGGATTTTGAGCGTATACAGAGAGGGCAGAACGAATTTTCACAGGTATTAATAAAGGGAAAAACCTACGGGGAGAGCGTCATGGAAATTATTTTTATCTTATGGTGTAACGTATACAAGTATACACACAATGAATTTACAGATTATTGTTTAAATCTGACAACGGGAATCATATTATTCGATGCCACACGATGCAAGACTTTCATACGATCTTGAAAAGTGTGGAGCGGGCAGTTGCCCAGACTATGCATTACTGTCTGTTGCTCCACACGACGGCCACACGCAGCGGTTTCGCAATAACCGTACCTCTTCAAGATCTGAACACGTGTCCCTTATCTCATTCGGATGTGGTTGAGCAACGAGTATTCGCGACAAGCAAGATCGAACGCTGCAAATATCGTCGCTGGGGTTTGGATCAGATGGGCGTTCTGGAGCGGATGTTCATTCCAGGGTGACATCGAAAAACATCTGTAAACCGAAGATCGATCTAAGGCGGCTCGCGTGATTTCAGGCTTGTAGCTGATGGATTGTGGAAACCGCTACTTAGCGACGAATTTTCGTGTGGCCCCATCTTCTTAAGCATCTTCACCTCGCCAGTTTTTCTTCCGACATCGAGAAGGTGTGTATTGGACAGAACAGCAGGCGAGAGCAGACCTGCTAATGCCAGCAGTAATTTATGTGTCACGGTGACTAGCGAGATAGGCCGATAGTTAGCAGTGGCCTTTCCTTCTTTTACTCGGTTTCAAAAAGGCGATTACTTTAGATTTCTTAAGCATCTATGATAATACGTATATACGAAGACAGTAACAGGTACAATACATATGTAGAATTGTGGACAGTTGGGAATGTGAGTCTCACGGGAAGCGTGCAAGGGATACGTCCCTGCAGTCGCGCTATTCATCTGTGTCCTCGGTGGCTCAGATGGATAGAACGTGTGCCATGTAAGCAGGAGATCTCGGGTTCGAGTCCCGGTCGGGGCACACATTTTCAGCTGTCCACATCGAGGTATATCAACAACACCTGTCGGCAGCTGAGGTTTGCAGTTAGTCATCATTCATCTATGATAATTTTCCAGTTCCCGATATTTGTTTGGAGAATTCTAGCAGAGATTGTTTCATCTGGAGGCCTACAGCCTCGCTGAAGGTTGTGGGAACTACTATCGGGTGGCCCTCGGGAAACGGTGTGATGTAGGGAAATTCTCCCAAACAGGTGCCGCTGCACAGCAACAGGGAACGGTGGAAGGCTGCCGCTCGCTTGCGGACGCCGAGGCGAGATGAGGGCAACCGCTGCGCCCTTCACCCTTCCCGCACTCCACGCGGCAATGGTGGGGCACTTGTCCCCTGTACTTTGTAGTGGGGTCAGATGGGAAGAGCCCCACCTCACCGTGCCTTTCACACTGGCTTGCCGAGTACAGGTGTAAGTGCAGACCAGCAATAGTCTGGCGTCTCCGCTTGCGGTAGCTGTGGCCCGTTGTGGCTGTAGACGCTACAGCCCCTGAGGCGGAGGGTGGTCCAGGTGGCGGCAGGTGAGGTGGCAGCCGTCCCGTGGTCCCCGGACACTGTTTACCCAGCGGCGGGGCGGCTGAGCAAACAGTTTGCGGCCGGCTCGCAGTCGATATGCGGCACCCCCGGCTCCGTCGCTGTCGCCCCGCCGCGCCTGGCCGCTCTGCCCTCGGCTGTGAGCCTGCGTCTTTACGTCGCCCGCCACGGCGTAGTCGTGCAGAAGGTTCCCAGCAGTACTGCGCGTGGTCGGGGAGTCTTTTCCTCGTCGCTGCAAATGACGACAGGAAATTTATTGGTCCAGAAATATTCTGTACACTTTTTACGTTTACTGCGTGTTTCTGAAGGAAACTGACAAGCGTATGCGAAGCTATTCCCCAAATCCTTGTACGTGTAACTCTGTTGTCGGAATAGACCGCACGTAGAACCCACGAGCGCAGACAGTGTAGCGTGGCCCTGCGCGCGCGGCCTCATTCTTCCGGACTGGGTGTGGAATAGCCCAGTCTATCTGGAATGTAGAGTTTACCGAATGGGCATTTCCTACCATTGCTGTGGGTTGAAGGTGGTGGTGGACATCTTGTGCGATAGCGTAAGTCTCGGAGAGGATTCATTGGTGGTGAAACTTCGATGCTGACCTGACTATTGAATCAGGGCAACAGGCCGCCTATAGTGGTCGTGATTTTCATTTGGTCGTCCTAGCTGCTGGACGAGTGGGTTGTCGGAAGTGCGGGTGGTATTACAGAACCGGCGCGCCGCTTCTTGAAATCGCTCCCTTACAAGGGGTTCTTCTGCAGCCTGGTGTTGGAGACGGTGAGGAAAGTCGTTCGGTACATGGTAAGTGCGCCGCAATATCTTGTTTTGAAGTTGTTGTAGCTTCTGAATGTGCGAGGGGGCATCGTTGCCCCAGACTTCACATGCGTAGTCCATGACTGGACGCATGCAGGTGCGGTAGAGACGCAAACCATTGTCGACTGGGAGCGAGGAGGTTGCGTTGAGCATGGGGTATAATGCTCCAGCCCTCTGAGACGTCTTCTGGCGGAGTGCGGTGATGTGAGCCCTCCAGGTTAGCTGGCGATCGAGGGGGACTTCAAGGAATGTGGCAGTCGTTGTCCAGGTGATGGGCTGGTCACAAAGAACCAGTGGTTGCGCATCAGGTGGGCGACGGGGGGTATGGATCATCCCCTGCGTTTTGTTGAAGTCGATCCTTCAGACGGCAGCCCAACGCTCGAGGTCTTGCAGTGCGGTTTGTAGACGTCAGAGGACGGCATCAATGTTCCAGTGTCGCGAGAAGAGCGCCGTGTAATCTGCGTAGACGGCGCGACCGACTCTCGGAGAAACTGGCAGGTCGGAGGTGTATACGCTGTACAATATCGGGCCAGGAACGTTCCCTTGTGGTACTCCAGCAAGGACTTGGCGAACAGAAGAAGTCGTGGTGCCAACCCGGACGACAAAGTACGCCCCTCGAGGTAGCTGGCAAGTAGGCGCATGAAACACGATGGGATGCCAAGGTGGAACAGCTTGCAGAGAAGGCCTTGATGCCATACGGTGTCAAAAGCCTTTGACACATCAAGCAGGACAAGGCCGCAAAACTCCCGGTTATTGAAGGCCAATGTTGCCTCCTCGACGACGCGGAGTAACTTCTGGGTGGTAGAGTGATGCTGACGGAATCCAAACTGCTCCCGTGGGATAATGTTGTCCTGGTGAAGCAGCCGGCCGAGTCTGGAGAGTAGGATTCTCACAAACACTTTGCTCAACGTCGGGAGGAGGCTGATGGGGCGATAATTCGCCGGTAAGGTCCTGTTTTTTCCCGCCTTCGGGACCGCCACAATGCCAGCCTTCTTCCAAGCTTCTGAGAACTGCATTTGTTCAAAGATGGCATTGAAGAGAGCTAGTACATACACGATGGCTAGCCTGGGCAGCATGCGGAGGACTCTCCCATCGACGTTGTCATGCCCTGGGGCCTTCTTCTGGGGAGGTCGTCTAATGTGTTCAGTGACCTCCCGTTCCGACGTCGGTACAATAGTGACGTCACCGTGGTCTCCATAGAGGAAGGAAGCAAGTCTGATCTCAATAGTTTGGACATTCTCCAGGTTGACTGGTTCCACAAGTGGCCGGACGTTTGCCTCAAAAGTCGTCGCCAGGGCCTCTGCTTCAACTGCAGCCGTGTAGGCAGGTCCGTCCGTGGTTGTGAGTGGCGGCAGTTGTGGGCGATGCCGAGTGAGGGAGAGGACAATCTCCCACGTGTCAGCCCCAGGATCAACTGAGGCAAGCTTCTCCTCCCACTGGCGCATACAGTGGGCAGCAAGTGCAGCCTCGATGGTGCGGCGTAGATGATCGATGCGACGCTTCAGCTGAGGCTGGCGTGTTTCGTGCCAAACTCTGTTGAGGTGATTGCGTTCCCGGATAAGATCCTGGATGTCTGCAGGGAGAGCTGGAGCTGCCACAGTGGAAATCCTCGGAGGCGGGGTGGAGTCAACGACAGCTGTGGTAAGAGCCGCGGTCAGGGCGTCGAGAGCAGCGTTGACATCTGTGCCTAGCGATGGAGGCTCTTCTGGGAGGTGATCCAGAACAAGCTGCTGGAAACGTGGCCAGTCGGTCTTCTTGGTGTCGAGCTTAGCTGCTTGAGGAAGTGGATTGACATGTAGTCGGAAGAGCACCGGCAGGTGGTCGGAGTTCAAAATGGGTCAAATGGCTCTGAGCACTATGGGACTTAACATCTATGGTCATCAGTCCCCTAGAACTTAGAACTACTTAAACCTAACTAACCTAAGGACATCGCACAACACCCAGCCATCACGAGGCAGAGAAAATCCCTGACCCCGCCGGGAATCGAACCCGGGAACCCGGGCGTGGGAAGCGAGAACGCTACCGCACGACCACGAGATGCGGGCTGGTCGGAGTTCATGGTATGGAGAACTTCGAGTGTGACAAACCAGTTTATACCTTTGACAAGACAAATGTCCAAAACGTCTGGAGCGTTGCCGTTTGGAGCATAATACATTGGCTCGTCAGGTCCATAGAGGAAAGCTCGTGCCTTCTCAGCAGCATGATAAAATCGCCTCCCACTGATGTTCTGTGTCCGCGAATTCTAGATCTGGTGCTTGGCATTCATGTCTCCAACGTGGAGAAGAGCGTCAGCGTCGTGAACGGTGAGGTGGCCTCTTGGCGGTCTGTACACCGAGAGAGAGATTATTGTCCCGAGGGACATCTCCACTGCAATGGCCGTGGCTTCACAGGATTCCAGTCGCGGTAGAGGGACACGATAGTGCTGGAGTGTCCGCTTAACATATATGGCTGTCCCACCGGCAGCCGTCAGCCTGTCGTTGCGATAGCAGACATAATTGGGGACGTTTGCTCGAAGGCCAGGTTTGAGGTGAGTCTCTGTGAGGAGACACACGTCCACATTGTTGTCCTGGAGAAACTGCCGAAATTCGAGAAGCGCAGGGAATAATCCATTCACAATCCACGTGACAACCGTGAAGTTCTGGAGGCGTCTACGGTTATGGGCCATGTCCAGTGGTGGTGATCGCCGCGGTGGTGGGGAAGCTTCTGAGGGCTACATGGACTGCAGCAGTGATTGCCTTCGGCAGCTGGACCAGAGCAGCGGAGACAGCCACAAGGGTGGCCTGTACTTGTTTTAAGACCGTGATAAAATCATCAGCTGCAGCAGGTGGAGCAGGTCAATGTGTCCCGTAGGCTGGGCAGCAGGGGCAGGATGAGGCCCTGGAGGACGTCTGCGTAGCCGAGGTCTGCCCTAGCAGCAAGCAGTCGCCGTTGGGCAGGTTGTCGCCGAGTAGCAGCGGGTAGCGCAGCTCGGCGCCGCATCTGCTGGCCGTCGGAGCGTGGCGACGTCTGGCGCAGGGGAGGTAAAGGCCGGTTCCCACTAGGGCTGCCGCGCGTCAAAACCGCGCGTCAGCTGCGTAGTTGCCATGGAAACGGCGTCAGCGGCAAGGCGCGGCGGGCTCTGCGTCGCGGTTTGCCCATGTCGAACCGCTTCCGCTGCCGCGCGCCGCGCTCCAGGTGCGCGCCGCCAATCACAGACAGCGCTGAGCGTGACGTCAGGTACGGAATCCCGGGCCACACGAACTTTCGCCGAACCGCTGGCACGGACGCGGAGGCAGCTATGAAGTACTTATCATCCGATTCCAAGGAAACTATTCGTCAGAAAAATTTGATTCTTGGGCGTGTTACAGCCTGACATCTTCTCTCGATAAAGGACCGAATTTGTTTTCGTTATTCGTCGTGGTTACTTGTATCGCATTTACGTAAACCTTTACACAAAATTTTAATGAGTGTGCAGAGGTAAAAAAGCATTGCGTGGACTTTGCGTACAGTTCATTTTAGGTAATACATTATTGCACGTGAAATTTAGTCAACATATCGTACTGTTTTCAAAGCTGAGAGCAGATCGATAGCTATCACCGTTCTCGAGATATTGGATGATATGTTGACGGACGGGCTGGGCGGTGACCGTGCGCGGGTCGCTCGCGACGCGACCGATACTTTCGTCCTCCTCGTCGTAAACCATGTGGTTGTATCAACTGCAAATTTCGTAAACGGTTCAAGAAATCGAAACGTGTTTTTTTGCAAACGATAACTTGTAAAAAGTCGTGTATTTCGTCGCATGATAAATATCCAAAATCTTTTTATCTACCGAGATATGAAAGAAACTACAGTTTTTCGGAAGGGATAGATGAATTTTTTTAAACGGCATTTAATAGCATGTGGAATGAGAAGTTAAACCGTGACTAATTTGCTGGTATGTCATAAGATGTAATTTGCTAAGTATCTACAGCTATTGATTATTTCCTTTGGAAGTAACAAACGTGTTTTTCTTTATCCAGCGTACTTTATTGGTTCAAAACGGGTTTCGCCTTTTACTTTAAGGCATCTTCTGTGGAATCTAGAATGATTCAGTTGTGTTTTGATATGTGATACTTGCAGATTATAAAACAGTTCACATCTTTTTTTACGTGAATAATTGATTACTTACAGTGAATCGAGTTTTTGGCGGACATCTGCGTTTCCCCTCACCTGGTCACATGCTGGAGGTTGAACTAAAACTTAGATTATGGAACATAAGCACATTTTCATGTTCGCTCTTTTTTCTTCTGTCACTAGCTGTAGACATTATACCGAAAACACTGATTTGAAGTCGTAACTGCAGTTTGTTCACCTCATTTCCCTTCCTGTTTGGTTTGTTTATGTACATGTTGCCAACCTAAAGAATTATATGCTGAAAACTAATGTTTGTTTATTTCTGTTCTCCTTATATCTGTATGTGTGTGTGGCTAGCCAGTGATAGTTACAGAAAGTTGAAAGTGAATGCAGTAGTTGTCAGACAGTGGCTGAAAGATTTTGTGTTCAGCTGATTTCAGTTTTGGTTTAAATGCTTTGTGGAGGAGTGCATGGAAGAGTAAACTCACTGCTTACATTAATAGAAAAAATAGTAGAATAGTATTTCAACAGATGATTATTATCAGAATACAATCACCCAACCCCTTTGTCCTCACTCTTTGACGCCTCATAATATGTCCTGTCAACTTACCCCTCTTGTTGTCAAAGTTGTGCCATAATTTCCTCTTCCTCCTCTATTTAATTCCGTTCCTCTTCTTTAGTTACGCGATCCTCATATCTAATCTTCAGCATTCTTATTGATCACCACGTTTTGAAAGCGTCCATTGTCTTCTTGACAGAACTGTTCATCGCCCACGTTTCACTTACATACAAGGCTGCACTCCACACAAATACCTTTGTAAAATAGTACCCAATCATTAGAATTTATATTCGCTGTGAACAAATTTTCTTTTTCAGAACCTTTTTCTTGCTATTCACAGTCTTCATTTTATATCCTCTCCACTTCTGCCTTCTCAATTACTGCTTCCCTTTCAAGTCATTGAAGTCTTAGAAATGCAGTTTGGTTTCTGTACAAGTTGTAGATAATCTTGTGGCCCTGTGTTTTATCGATGACATCTCCAGAGCTACAAAGAATGTTTTAATTAAGATTGTCAAAATCTTTCTCTAAACATGCAAATGCTATAAACACAGTTACACAGTTCTTCAGTGTGTCTACTTAGCTAAGTGGTAGGATCAGTATTGCCTTGCGTGTTCAGACATTTTACAGGAATCTAACATTGTGCTTATGTTAGTTTGTACAACCCCTCCCCCTCTCCTCTCTACATATTCCTTCCACTTTCTAGCCTTCTGTTATTTGCTTAGTTCTGGCTTGCCAAATGAGTTCTTGACAGTTGTTTCTCCTTTGAGCGGTTTCCTTTGTTCTTTCTCATTTTCTTCCCCCT
The DNA here is from genome assembly GCF_021461395.2 of Schistocerca americana. NCBI lineage: Eukaryota > Metazoa > Arthropoda > Insecta > Orthoptera > Acrididae > Schistocerca > Schistocerca americana. The sequence continues at coordinate 21,797,371 of NC_060122.1, read as the reverse complement.
GTTTTCCAAGTGCAAAATAGCGTTACAATTTTGGACTTTCTGTCAACGTCATGTTTAGACATTTCTATTTCCCATGGCCTACTTTATTTGCTGCATTTTTATATATTTCCCTCTTGTCAAATTTAATATATTTATCTAACGATTTCTACTGTGCCTTCTTCCCGTTCACATACTCTGCTGTATTCACCACTTCTTCTCTCAAAGATATCCATTCGTATTCTAGCGGATTCCTTCCTCTGTTTCAGTCAGTCGTTGCATTACAGTAACTTTAAGATTATCGAAAAACTGTGGGTCTTGACTTATTCAAGTTCCATTTCCTTAATTTGCTACCGTTTACTGTCTCTTTAGTTGTAAACCGCAGCTCGTAACCAATAATTTATTGTAGGTCTGCGTCTGCACCGGAAAATATCTCATAATTTAAAATCTGGTTTCAAAAACTTTGTTCCAAATATGTATTATTCTTTCATGACTCTTAAGCAAGGTGCTGGCGATGATTACATTATGCTCTGTGCGAAATTCTATCAGATGGCTTCCACTTTCATCCCTTCCCCCAAGCCTTTGTGTTCTTAGTGTTTTCCTGTACCTGCTACCGTATCAAATTTTAAATTTTTGTCTCGCTTAACTATCTGAATAATCTCTCTTATCGTACATTGTTTCATTGTGTTAGGAGATAGTGAACAATCATGAACGGTAGTCATGAAATCTGTTTATGTTGAACTGACAAAACATGAATAATGAAATATGTGAAAGAGTACATTGTACAGAAAATGAAAAATTGGTATGTTTTCACCGAACTTCGTCTTTCCTTCATGTAGGTGTAAGATATAGTTAATCAAACCCACTGGGCATTTCAGTGGGTCCCACCCCGGACCTCAGTGGTTGTCCGTCATTGGCTACCGCTAGCGTCTGCCGCTTCCAGATGGGAACGCCAATTCCGCGAACCGCCGCGTCAAAGCGGAAAACGTTTGCCGCTGCCGTTGCAGCACGCCGCGCTGCCGCGCTCTCGTGGGAACCGGCCTTAACCCTCGCTGGCGGCGGCTGGCTGCACAACCGCGGAAGCTTGCAGGATGAGCCCGCTTGCACAGAGCGCAGGTGGCCGGTTCTTCCCGTTTGTCGGTGCACTGCTGGCTGAGGTGACCTTCGCTGCATTTTACACACCGTGGCTTCATGCGGCACAGGTGAGAAATGTGGCCTGGCTCTTGACAATTAAAGCATTGTATGAGGCCCTTTCGTGCACGTAATTTTTCGACAGTCACCGAGAGGTCGGCAAACCGGGTGACTCGGTATATGATGGCTGGGTGTTGTGTGCTGTCCTTAGGTTAGTTAGGTTTAAGTAGTTCTAAGTTCTAGGGGACTTATGACCACAGCAGTTGAGTCCCATAGTGCTCAGAGCCATTTGAACCATTTGACTCGGTATATTTGCCAGTCGTAAGGTGTATCAGGCAACACTATCTCCATCAGAGGAATGGGTCGCTACTTACCAGGCATCTTCATCCGTGTGGTAGCAGTAGGTGGAAAACCCATGTTGATGAGGCCGTCCTTAAAGACATCAGCTGTCATCTTCAATGGTATGCTTCTCATGGCAACCTTGAGAATCTTTCGGCGCACAGTAGGGAAGGTGTAGTTGGGAATACCACGTGCATCAACCATGTCCATGACAGCCACGTAATCCTCAGTGGTGGTGACTGTTAACTTCAAACGATCTTCTCCACAGTGTTTGGCTGTAAAGGCATTCTTCAGGTTGTTTTTAAGCCATTCTCGAAGCGTCATATAATCTTCGGGATATTCGATGTCAATCGGTGGCAGTTTGGGGCCAGAACGTTGTGTATTGTTGTCTGTGGCCGTTGGTGTAGGTTCAAATGGTTGAAATGGCTCTGAGCACTGTGGGACTTAACATCTGTGGTCATCAGTCCCCTAGAACTTAGAACTACTTAAACCTAACTAACCCAAGGACATCACACACATCCATGCCCGAAGCAGAATTCGAACCTGCGACCGTAGCGGTCGCACGGTTCCAGACTGAAGCGCCTAGAACCGCTCGGCCACCAGCGGCCGGGCGTTGGTGTAGGCTCATCTGCGTCATCGGAGTCAGCGCCATCTTGTAGAGCGTCTTACTGGTTGGCAGTAGGTACAGGTGCAGCGGTAGCGCGCTGTCGTGGAGCCGCCCTCTTCTTTGGCGTCGGATTCTTAAATCCAGCATCACTCGCAGCAGAAATTTGGCGTTCGTCACTGGCTGATGTGATAGCCGCTCTCTTGCGTCGAAGCAGCCTCTATGGTGCACCGTCAGTGAATTCTTCACTAGGTGGGGCCGTAGTGTATTCCATTTCATCGTCCTGTTCATGCGTGGTTGTCATATAATCGTTGTCCGCCTGGGATTGCCGGGTCGTCATATGTGGGGCGTGTAATGGGGCCGCCGACGGCGCATGCGCCGCCGCACGGCGATCAGACTGCTCCGGCGCCGAGTTGGCGGCTGCCGCGGCCGCGGCCGCGGCCGCGCGCGCCTGAGGTACGCCTCGCTTGCTCGCCGTCTCTAACTCGAATGCGTCGCGTGGCCCTGCGGTGCCGCTGCGTCTGCTTTGCTTAACACATCAGGGATGGCGGGGAGGGGGGGGGGGGCATTGAGCATTGTTCGTTTGAAACAGTTTTACATTTATTGGGCCACAAAATTATTATTATTACAAATGCGAATTGAGCAGCAGATAATTATTGTGAATTAAAGTCATTTTAACGAGGGAATGACTATTTTATTAGAAAGGACATAAATAGAAGCATTAAAACTTACGAGATAGGTAACATAATTTGGGTGCTCTTTCAAGACTCGTTTAAGTTTTTTTGCAAATGTAAGATTCTGTAGTTACAAAACACACATAATAGTAAACTTCACAAACGGTGGTGCTAGTGAGGCGTGGTCACGGACGGCGTGTGCTAGGACTGGTCGAGGCTTCGAGGAAAGCAGGCGCACGCAAAGGCGAACGCGAGCGACCAGACTATGACTTCCAGTCGCAGTTAAGTCCGCGAGCAGCGAGGCTCCGTCCTCCGGGTGAACCGGCGCAGAGAGCGACGCCTGGAAGACGCGAGCTGGCGCAGCTGCAGGTGCGGGAACGCCCCGCTCGGCGTCGGCGCCTTTCCGCTGCCCCTCCTCCCTGGCACAGCGAGCTCCGGACAGAGCGCCTCGTAGCCGAGGCAGACCGCCAGCCACCAGGAAACCGCCTCAGCGAATGGGAGACTGCCCCACGTCGGAGCAGCACAGGCAGGCAGACTCGCCACATGTCGACCTCGCAGCACGGCTCAGCCTTCCTGCAAATTCGACACTCACTTTCCTGTTGGGAGAAGTAAATTGTCGCATTTGTGGTAGCTGTCTCTGTGGCACTGAATCGGTAGGCACTGTATCACTGCATATTGTATATCTCAAATGAGACTTCGCTTTTGATGGAAAAGTAGATGCTCTTAAACAAATTGATGTCAGTTTGTAGTTCGTCATTTCTTCCTTCCTTAATTTTAATTTTTTTCACAAGCAGCGCCATGTCTGAAGAAACAACATCAGCTCCGTTCATGAGCAGTCTACAAATTGCTCGCCCTTAGATGTTTAGCTAACGCAGTAGCTAATTTATCGACCCACCATGACCGAGTGTCTGAGTGAACTCCTCGCGGGGCTGCCCCCCCCCCCCCCCCTACTCTGGGTACTGCTGTAAACGTCCCCCCACCTGTTCTGTAAGACACGCGTCACACTGTCCGTATAAATCTAAAACTTTCTGCAGTAAAAGTGCACAACTTTGCGATACTTTCAACGCAACTTATACAAATATCACACTTAATTTTCATATATATGGGATTTTCAAACTGTCGTCCTTTAACCCTGACACAATTAATTTTTTGTCCAATGAGGTATTCGGAGCAAAGAACGTCAATTTCTCACAAGGTCACTCCTAGCTCCGGCCAACAATGCTACATGTAGTCTAAGACAGCGAAAGTAATCTTATGTTCATCTGTCACAACGATGGGCTCCCACGCTCTACTAGGTCTTCTTTAGCCACACATCAAAAAATGTTTGTCACCAAGTTCGTCAGTTACGAAGGATTTACTTTCTACTTTTCCTAAAATCCAAATAACTCCAGTCCCACCCTCATTGAAACGAAAGAAGAGTGACAAAAAATAAACTGCACTAAGAAAAGATAAAAAATCAAAACTATAAAATCAAACTTTTACCCATTTACTTCAGATATGCTCAGTGGAACGGTATGAGAAAAAGGCAGATCACATTTAACACAAATCGTCTAAGCAAAGTAATCAGTTCAAACCCTTGGACACTTCTTTACAAGTTCAGTGGCGTGACAGAGAGCAAAGTCATGACACTTTCGCTGCACTATTCCGAGTAACTGTACGCTATATTTAGAAACAAATTTATAATGCGGAATAAATAATTTTTTTTACTATATCACTCACAAATGTCATTAATTTCATTAGTTAGATTGTTTTCTACAATTTGAGTTCACACACTTGTTTCTGCAGGTTCGTGTGCTGTCATAAAATTACTCAGCTGTAATCTATGCAAATAACTGTTTTCGCTTTCCAGTGGTTGGACAATTCTTTTTTGTAAAATTTAAATGTCAAAATCACAAGTGTTACCAATTTAAACAACATCTAATGCTTCCGTTTTAAAAACTTGAAAATGGCCTAAGGCCGAAGTACAATCGTACTGCAATAAAGAGAACGGCAGCTGAGGGCATCACGAAACCATTCACAAAATTTGACTGTTGTACAGAATGATCTGCACGTATAACTTATTTAAGCTAACTTCAGTTAGTCAGCTTTTCACAGTCATCCCCAGCACCAGAAATATCAGGGGGCCCCTTATCTCTCCAACCGCACACGCCCGACACCATTGCAGAGCCTCCACCAGCTTGAACAGTTCCCTGCTGACACGCAGGGTCCATGGATTCATGAGATTCTTACCATATACGTACAAGTCCATCCGCTCGATACAGTTTGAAACGAGACTCTTCCGACCAGGCAACATGTTTCCAGTCGTCGACAGTCGAATGTCGCTGTTGACGGGCCCACGCGAAGCGTAAAGCTTTGCGTCGTGAAGTCATCAAGAATACACGAGTGGACCCTCAGCTCTGAAAGCGTGTATCGATGATTTTACGTTGAATGGTTCGTACGCTGACACTTGTTGATGGCCCTGCATTGAAATCTGCATCAATTTGCGTATAGGTTGCACTTCTGTCACGTTTAACGATTCTCTTTAGCCGTCGTTGGTCACTTTCTTGCAGAATCTATTTCCGGTCGCTGCGATATCGGAGATTTTATGTTTTACAGGATTCATGATATTCACGGTACACTCGTGAAAAGATCGTAGGGGAGAATCCCCACTTCATTGCTCTGTCCCACCGCTCGTGCGCCGACAATAACACCACGCTCAAACTCACTTAAATCTTGGTAACCGATCTAACAACTGCGCCAGACACTTCTTGTCTTATATAGGCGTTGCCGACCGCAGCGCCGTATTCTGCCTGTTTACATTGCAAAGTGTCAGGCAAATCCAACACCTTCCATGAAAACCCTGACATGATAAGCAAATCCAGTAGTATGTCACATAGCTCCGAATAAATCGTGACATTAAATTAACCAAAGTAATACGAGTAACGAGTGAGCAAATGGAATACCACAGACTAACAAAAGAATGCCTAAATGCATGTCATACCTTCCCACCGTGAGACAGACGCAGCACCGAGGGGAGAAACGAGAACAGAAGCCGAGAGCAGAACCGTGTTAAGCTGGAAGGCCCTACGATAAGGGACGGACGGACACCCACGTCGCCAGCTAACTGCTAGGACCACACCACCCGCAAGTTTTAGCGTGAGACTTTTTCGCGTCTCTGTTACATCAGGACCACCCCCCAGCCAATGTTAAAAGCTAGAGCCCTCCAGAAGAACAGTATAGATCTTACGATAACACAAAAAAGGGCTACACCACCCGCAAGTTTTAGCGTGAGACTTTTTTGCGTCTCTGTTACGTCAGGACCACCCCCCAGCCCATGTTAAAAGATAGAGCCCTCCAGAAGAACAGTATAGATCTTACGATAACGCTAAAAGGACCACACCAGCTGTAAGTTTTTGCGTGAGACTTTTTCGCGTCTCTGTTACGTTGCAAACTTTAAAAACATTGCCCCACCACGAAAAGTGTAATGTTTCTCATTGTATAGACAGAATTTTTGTAGGCGGAGCTTAAGGTTAACATTGAGACCCTGATTGGTCAGATGAAAACACAGCCAGATAGTTTTTTTTAAACCAGCTTCGGTAAATTGTAGTAAGGAGAAGTTAGGACAGAGTTGCTTCCGAGACGGAGAGGTGAGCGGAGCTGTGCTGGCCACCGCCCCCTGACGAACACCGACAAGGTAATGAACGCACGCGATGCCGCATAACAGCGCATAAAGCTTCACTCAGAACTGCAGAAGTCTCATCTGTTACATCCCCTTTTTGCGTGATACTAGTGTCGATCGTCAATTAAAGCTCATGGTGTTCACATTTGCCACTTGAAGCAAAAATCCGAAACGCGATGATTTTTCTGTTATATAGTTATTGAGAAGCCACATCAGCCACTGTAATTTACGACAAATTAGATAAGTAATTAAAGATAATTGAGGGTCACTGTAGACCATATTGATAGTTTTCTCTTTTGTGAAACCTAATTTAAACCTAGATTATAGATGTGATATGGCATAGGTCATCCTTCGATCCATTGTAGAACTTGGAAACCCATTCAGGGAATATTCGTTCACATTTTTGTTGAACGCAGTTGGTTTTTACCATCCTGTATTAAAACATTTCCTTTTATCAATAGTGCAATTTATAAACGATGTTTTGTGAGTAGAATAAAATTTCCAATGATAAACTTAACTGCTTTTTCGACGTTATTTTACCAGCTAGCTAAAAGTAGGAAAGCCTTGAACCCTTTCCATTAAATTTAGTTAGTATTAAGATTCTTTTACAGGGAGTGCAGTGGAGCTGACGCTGCAATCATGAAGTATTTGGTTATATCATCGCTAGTCTCACTGAACTCTTCTGAATTCTACATGTCATGTGTGGTCTGGCGTCTCCTTACCAGCAACAGGTCCCAGGTTCAAACTAGTCAATTCCCTAAAAAACACGCTCAGAGCGTCGTTGCGCGAAAGTGGTAGGGAGACACGATATAGAACAAACAGACACCACGCAGAATGTTAGAACATGTCTCTGTATTTGAATACGCGTGCATATACCAGTTTGTTTGGCACTTGAGTGTGTAAGTCACAGCAACTGAGGTAGAGGGGCTGCCCGGGCGACAAACGTTGAATGACAATAAGTAATTAAAAAATTTGGCGTGTACCATTCACGGAACATGAAAGAGTGCCCTCTGAAGCATTGTCCTGTTGAAACAGCGTTGAATAGAGTCGGAGATAGAGTACCAGTTGCCGCAGCTGTTCGGGCGCCAACAAGGACGATGGGCGTGTGCCCAGAGTGAGTCGTCGTCACTCTCAGAAGTTGATCGACGGCTACCAGACTGCCTATTATGACGAAAATGCCTTATCAACCGACCCCTTCTTCTACTCAACTTATACCATCAATTTCTTGTCTCCCCAGTTCCATTCAGTACTTCCTCACTTGTATTTCGATCTACCCATCTGGTCCTCAACACTCTTCTGCAACAGTACATTTCAAAATCTTCTTGTCTGAACTGCCAATCGTCCACGTTTCGCTTCCAAGGGTGGTGGTTTCCTGAAAAACCTGGAATTCTCAGGTCACTACGTTTTACCTGGGAATACCGCGGAAATCTTAGGCAATTTCAGGAATCTCATAAAATCTTACAGAACTATGTGTCTTTAACCTAGCATTTAAATGTAATTTTATTGTGTTTTATAAATCCGAGAGTTTAAAATACTTAATATTTCAAAATGTTAATTATATGAATACTATTCCACGTAAATTACCTAGCTTTAAAAACTGCTGTAAAAGTATAGCTTATGGCTAGTACTTATATCTCTTACGGGATGGAAAGAGAGAAGAGTCATTACTGAGGTATGCCCCCCTCACACCCGCTCACCCCTCTGCAATAACTTATCAGGGGCTTCTTGACACCATCTTCCTCCTCACACTTATTCAGGCCATTAAAAAAAAAAAAATAGTTGGAGTAGCCCTTGTATGTAGTAACTATCATATAGTTACTGTTTTAATAAAAAAAATTTGACATGTTCAGTTCATAAGTAGTTTAATTCAAATATGAAGCACATAACAATTTTCAGTTCAAATACTTGGGATCTTGGTTTACCACGGACAACAGCGTAAAAATGGACTTCAAGGAAAGAATAGCAGTGGGAACGAATTGCATGCATTCCCTCAGAAAGACGCTTCGTTCTAAATCGATCTCAGTGAACACTAAGATGAAAATCTACAACACAGTAATATGCCAGCAATAATGTACGATTCAGAAACATGAAGCATGACTAAGCGAGAAAGGGACAAACTATTAATATTTGAAAGAAGAGTGCCGGCCGAAGTGGCCGTGCGGTTCTAGGCGCTGCAGTCTGGAACCGCATGACCGCTACGGTCGCAAGTTCGAATCCTGCCTCGGTCATGGATGTGTGTGATGTCCTTAGGTTAGGTAGGTTTAATTTGTTCTAAGTTCTAGGGGACTAACGACCACAGAAGCTGAGTCCCATAGTGCTCAGAGCCATTTGAACCATTTTTTGAAAGAAGAGTAACGAGGAAGATATGGGGACCAGTTTTAGATAACGGAGAATGGAGGAGGAGGAAAAACGAGGAAATATACCTTCTGATGCAACAACCAACTATCCTACAGAAGATAAAGAGCAAAAGAATACAATGGGTGAGCCATTTAGCCCGTATGCCAGATGGAAGACAGGCGAAGATGGCACTAGCGGGGAAACCAAACACCAAACGCTCCATTGGACGACCAAGACAGCGCTGGATGGACGACCTGGCGAAGGACGTAGCAGCCCTGGGAACTGAAGACACCTGGAGGAACCGGGCACAAAACAGGAAGGAATGGAGGCAGCTTATGGAAGCAGCGCGTGGTCTGCAGGGCCTGTGATCGCTCAATATCTATCTAACTACAACAATTTTAAAATAATTCTTCGTAAATACGATCACTTCAGTGCAAAAAGTGGAGTATTTTTTGCTTTTATCATTCGGACGGATTTTATTATTTCATGTGGCAGAGATAATGGGGCCACACGACGAATTTAGCGTCCTCAAACCTTTTTCTGACGCTCCGGGTGGAAGGAAGCAAACCGTAACACGCCTCTTACTTTGCCAACGCTCTCCGCGCCACGATGTTGAGACTCCTTCCTGACACCTGCTACCTCTGGCGTCCGTCTCTGAGGCACTCCTCTAATTTAGTGTCGCGTCTTTCACACTTGATCGACGTTGCGTCTCGGTGTATTTGTTGACAGTCGAACTCAATGTTGCCGATAAAAATGTTTCTCTCCGTCCCGAAAGCGTCTTTCTCAGCCGTCAATAATTTGTCAGCTCACGGCTTCCGTTCGGCGCACTTGCTGCAAAATCGGTACCACCGCAGTTTTCAACACGAAAATGTACATGTTTACTGCGAAAGAATCTTACGGCTTATGGCGAATCCGACCGGTGCTACTGACGTTTTTCCCCTTTGCTGTTAGATTCGTGAATGACGCGTGGAAAGAAAGGCTGTGCGTAAATCTTAGTAAAAGTCACGATTATTTCGCGAGACGTATGAGTATTTTTACGGACTCTTCTCGGAATGTGTGCCCTCAGAGTTTGGGCGGTAAGCTTCTCCGTGACACACAACGCTTCTCCTGTAGCGTCTGCCTCCGGATGAAAGTGATGTTCTTTGTCGGATCCTCTGCGTCTCTTCTACTAGTCCGAACTGGTGAAGATGCTAGGCTGATGGGCAGTACTCACGAAACGATCCAGCGCGCGTCTTGCAAGGCAGTTATTTTGTGGATGAATTACGTTTTGTTGAGATTCTGGCAATGAATCTCAGTCTGAGATTCAGTTCCTCTACAACTAATTTTCACTGGTTCTTCTCCTTTACGTTGCTCTGGACGCTTACTCCAGGATATTTTACCCTTTTTACTGTTTCTACGGATTTATCACCAGTGGCGAAATCACTGATAGTCTCGTTCCACTTGACATCGGTTCCGAGTGTTAGCCGTAAATCGTTATACGATGTAAGGTGCTGAGGGCATTCACCACTCATCTGGTAATTGGATACTCTCGGGTTGTTTCCCTTTGTTACACACATCACCTCGCAGTTATCCACTTTTAAAGTCAACTGCCATTCGTTATAGCAAACGGAAATTTTGCTTGAGTCTTTCTGCAGTTCCTCACGATCGTTCAGTGTGCTACTTTCCTCTAGACAAAAGCATTGTCAGAGAACAGTCTAATGTTTCTGCTGATCCTGTCTGAGAGACGGTTACGTATACTGAAGGCATCAGAGGTCCTGTTACGCTTCCTTGAGCAAACCTATTATGAGCAGAACATTCGCCGTCCAGTACAACGTACCCGGCTCTGTTACAGTCAAATATTCAATGAGTGTGTACTAAGACACTCCGCGTGGTATAGTCTTGGCTAGAGGTCGACAATGTGCTACAGTGTAGAACATATTTCGGAAATCATAGAAGACAGAAAATAATACCTGTATATACTGTCTGTAACATGTCGTATACGAACCAAGTAATTTGTTCGGATGGTCTCCCACTGTTAGCTGGAAACTTGAATCATCTCCACCACAGGCCCTGCATAGACAGAAGCATCTAACCAAATCGAACACATAGAGGTAAAGGTGGATAAATGGACCCCCACTCTGTTTTTTTATATAACACCTTTTATTTTTAGTATAATCACCTCAAATTAACGTAAAACATTTCTCTAGTATGTCTCGCAATACTTAGGACATGTTTTGGTCCAACTTTTTAATGTTTAAAACAAAATTTTATTTTTTTCCTGAGAATTTGTGCTGGTAATATGGGCCCCAAGATAGTTTGAAATAAAAAGAAACAAAAATTTGAAAAATATAATTTTATTTAATTTTTCTGTATAATGAATGAAAGATTCACTCTGAACATTGTTAATTAGTCTACTGGTGGGATGATTTTCACAGCCTACGCCTAGCCTATTTACAATAGTCACACACATAAGCATCTTTTTCGCATCCAGCGCATTCGTTTTGAGCCCACATCTCACAGGCTATACACTGGACCCAAAGTTCACCTTTTGTGTCCTTTGAAAAAATCCTTTCACAAAATAGACATACAGCGTCGTCAACATCAGGGACAGAAACACCAACTTTTTATTTCTTGTGCAAAGGTGGTAGGCCATGCGCCTGACGTAATTTCTGGTAAGGCAGTAGAATTTGGATTCCATAATGAGAAGATATTTAACCAGTTCGTCCTCAGATCCCTGTGGTAAAACCGGTGGAAAGCCTTTGGAGCGTAGAACGAGGCACAGTACACTTTAACCGCTTTTTTCAACCCCATTTTTCTCTCTTTAATAGCTACAATAGCATTTGCCATATTTGCATCGTCCAACGATTGCCGTTTCTAATTTTTGGGGGGTACAAGATGCGCGAGGCATCCGAAACATAAAGAGTAGCAATATTTGTAAATGATCCCATAAAATCTGATTGATTTTACGGGGCCCATAATATCAGCAGCAAAAGGGGCCCATATATCCACCCTCACCATCTTGGGATAAACGATTTTGCCTACGGATAGTTTGGTTCGCAACCGACGTTAATTAACGTAAAACGGTATCCCAACAGCAAGCCAAATACGTAACTTACCTTAGTTTTACTAATAATATGTTAGAAATTTGAGTTTTATTCAAGTAAACACTAACCTTCTAAACTTTTGATGACAGCGAAAAAATTCATAACACAACTACTCACAAAACCATGACAGCTACTACGTCTGCGCACTGTACAGTGAAGTTCGGCAACTAGTTTTAGTAGTTCATGCGCTCTCCGCTAGAATTCGTGGCCTGTACTTCCAAATATGTAGGGGGCCCATAATACCAGCAGGGGCCCATTTTTCCACCTTTGCCTCTACATATTTGATCGCTATACTTACAACTGAACGACACTCGACAATGAGCGAAGTATCCGAATTACACCCTGCTTACGGCTCTGGAAATAGAAATATCTGAAGCATACTTATCACTTGACATACTCCCCCCTTTGCTACCACGGTATTTCACGTCAGATCCAAGCCTCCCTTACCACTGGACACAGCCATATCCTTTGCACACATCTCAGAACACACATACCTTATAAACCAGGTGCTCCCAATTTAGACAATTATTCTGGTAAGGAACGTGTTATGAAACCGGTATTTTCAACCCCCTCAAGCATCCACGGCTAGATATTTATCCAGTATTTGTAAAGCATTCTCTCTGTATGCCATGTCAGAGGTTTCATGATATATCGACTGGGCTATAGGTGATGCTTGATTGAGGATGGTAACAAACAGTGAATGATGTTGTAAGAACTGTACACTAGCTTTTTAGATCTCTAGTGCTATGCTATCCGCTAGAAATGCAGTATCCAAGATAGCCGCTGTGGCCGAGCGGTTCTAGGCGCTTCAGTCTGGAATCGCCCGACAGCTACGGTCGCAGGTTCGAATCCTACCTCGGGCATAGATGTGTGTGACGTCCTTAGGTTAGTTCGGTTTAAGTAGTTCTAAGTTCTAGGGGACTGATGACCTCAGATGTTAAGTGCTCAGAGCCATTTGAACTATTATTTTGCCAGTATCCGATTTTGAATCAAGTCCACACATTCAAGCACATACGTGCGAAGGACTCTTGGGGGGAGGGGGGGGGGTCATTTATTACAGCCACTAATGAATCGTATTTCTAGCACTCTCATATCTGAAAACGACTCACCTACAGTAAAATTCCAACCTCGTTTTGTTAGCCCCCATGTAACTGCTGCCATTTCTCCATCTTTGTGAATATGACCGTTCCAATTTAAATCGCAACTGAGTCGGGGAAAAATATATCAACCACCTTCTGCAACCCATGTAGAAACACACTATGCTGCATTACTGCGACAGGACAGTATTTTGGCCATTCGATGGAAACCGGAGCTGCTAGAGAGACAATGATTATTTCTACCATACTGCGGTGCACCCCCAAACTAGATACAAGTACTACAGATCCGCGTCCATTCACATGTACATTATTCTGTACAATCCAACAGAGAAATATCACCAACTGTAAAAGCTCCACTAACTTCACCCGATAACCAAGTCGATAAGATCTTCACTGCATCTCTCTCCTACCATATATATAAAATACTGCATGTGTGCAGGCATCGAGCACATGTGACAAACCTATTAAATATCCACGTTTTGATCAACCGCACACCTCAGTTTAAAGTTTCGCCATCTGTACCGTAGGACAGTGATCGTATCCCGATGACGCATCCTGTGACCCTGTCTCGATGTTTGAAACATTAATTTTTCTGTTCTAACACGCCTTGTACACTGCCAAACATTTTATTTATTTTTCCCCGCCACGACTTGGAGGTCTCTGTGTCAGGTTCTAAGCTGACATTAACACAGCCTCTCGCATAAAACTAGGCCTCGCACGGTGATGCGACTGACATCAGCTGATGACGTGAGTGCCGCTGCCCAAGATCGCGGGAGAGTGCCGCGCCTCCACGCCAAGCCCCTCTTTGCAGGAAGTTTGAATTTTGGAGGTGAGATAGGTCAAATGGTACATCTCTAGACTTCACTCAGTGTAAATAAATTTGTTTCTGCTCTTACTATATCACACACTCGATGATAAAATTCACTTACAAGATAACGAAATTGGAATAGTTTTGCCGCGTTTGCGTGGGTTTCCAAAATACAATCCGAATCTGATCACTATGCGTTCCGTTTCGACTAATTCCTCATATGGCAGTCATGTACTCGGTCACTGTTTCGGTACTAGCATCCCCCATTTTGTGGCGGCGTTCGTAGCGACAAGCAATTCGCTGTAGAAACGGCTTACGAAGTCACCGCCACACTTTTAATAGCGGGCCGACCGGTCCGCTGGAACAGTGAACAGAAAGATGAAAACCCAAACACTCTGATTAAATAAAAGTCGGTACTTATCTTTATTAACAAAGATACAGAAACACAGTAGTGAACTCCGTGTCTACAGAAATCTGTCTAGTTCGAGTCGGAGCGGCTAGGTCAGCGTCGGCTGACGACAAACAACAACTCTGCTGCGATGAACACACAACTGACTAGCAGGTACACAATTCGGTGGCGAGTATACAACTGAGCGGCGAATACAGAACTGTCCTAGCGCTCGCGACTCCAGCGCTTAAGAAACCAGAAGCCAGCGGTGGCGCGCGCAGACTTGCGGCGATTTCCTGTCTCGCTGGCGCTGCTTATGCGGACGGCGTCCGGACTTTGATACTGCCAACCTTTTGGCAGCGGGCTCGGGTGGCATTACTGGCTAGGATATAACACTCCTCCCCCCCAAATCGCCGCACCGTCGTTGAATAATGACGTGGCGAGCGTCGACGGCGGGGGAGGGGTCTGGCCGCAGGCGTAGTGGACGAGACCGGGGCGGAGACTGTTGTCGGTGGCAGTCCTCGGTCCGCACCCCAGCATTGGCGGCGCGGGGCCTCGGGAAAGACCGACTGAAAACCGAGGTCAGGGTGCACGCCTGTGACCACGGGCGCAGCTTCTGGTACTGGACGCGACGGGGCGTCGGGACCCACGAAGAGAGGCAGCGTCTCCTGACGCTGCGTCGACGGCTGCTGAGTGGGCGCCGGACAAGGCGCTGCGGTGTCAGACTCCTTGGGGGTGCCCAAGGAAAGCGGCTGCAGGACAGGCTGCACAGCCACCGCTTGGGAAGGCGGCCCGGCTGAGGGGTCGACGTCCATCAGCTCCGAAGGCGGTGGCGACTGAAGAGGGACCGCAGGCGCCGGAGCGACCACCTGGGGCGCTCCCGGATGAAGCTGCGCGGGAGGCATCAACGGGATGGGCTGTCGGCGTGGTAGCGGCGACGGCTGCTGCTGCTGCCCTGGGGCCGGCAGCGAAGTCGGAAGGCGCGGCTGGAACCCGCCGCGGACCAAATCTGTGGGCAAAGAACGAGCGGCAGAATCCGGGCGGCCAGCGCGGCGCAACTGGTTCTGATGCCTCCTGTGCACCCCAGTAGCACCTTGAACAGTATAAAAACCGCGACCCTGGACACTTATCACGGTACCACGTTCCCAACGACGGCGACCGTGATAAACTCTGAAAAAAACGGCGTCGTTGCGCTGAAAACGCGTGCGATGCTCAGAAGCGGCGGGTCGATCCGGGGGGTGCAACAACCGTAGTAGGGTGCGATGACGACGGCCGTGGAGAAGCTCCGCAGGCGAAGGGCCGTCGCGTGGCGTGGTCCGGTACGACGACAGGAACGTGATGAGGGCCTGCTGACGAGAGTGCGTAGCACGAAGGCGGTCCATATGATCCTTGAATGTGCGTACAAAACGTTCCGCTGAACCATTCGATTGAGGGTGGAACGGCGGAGTAAGAACATGGCGAATGCCATTGGCAGAACAAAAACTTTCAAATTCAGCAGAGGTAAATTGTGGACCATTGTCAGACACTAAAACTTCTGGAAGACCCTCAATACAAAAAATTGAAGTCAACGCCTGTATAGTTTGTGCAGACGTTGTAGACTGCATGGGCACAACAAACGGAAAATTACTAAATGCATCTATCACGATGAGCCAACGAGAATTCCAATATGGACCAGCGAAATCAATATGTACTCGCTACCAGGGACCGGTAGGGCGTGCCCACTCAAAATAGCGTTGAGGCGGAGCAGCTTGGTGTTCGGCACACGTCGAACAATCTGTAGACATCTGCGTAATCTGCTTATCAACGCCGATCCATGTACAATGACGGCGGGCAAGCTGCTTGGTGCGGACCACTCCCCAATGACCTTGATGCAACAAGTCGAGGACCTTGGATTGGAGCACTTGGGGAACCACTACACGAAGCTGGTCATTCTCGGTGCGTAACAGCAAAACTCCGTGCGAAACAGACAACAGATGACGTTGCGGATAATAGCGACGAACCACAGGATCCGATATCTCCTTTGCCTTGGACGGCCAACCACGTTGAACAAAACGTAATAGTAAACTCAGATGAGGATCCGTAGCTGTCTCACGTGCCACCTGACGATAATCAATCGGAAAATCCCGGAGGGATTGATGCTCATCGGCGTCAATCTGATGGCAAGAGTCGTCAGAGGAATCGAAGACATCATCCGCAGCAATCGGCAATCTAGAAAGCGCGTCAGCGTTTGCATGCTGAGCTGTAGGGCGATACAGTATCTCATACTGTCTCGGTGAGACAACACAGCACCGAGGCCGAAAGAAGAGGCATCACAAGCTAACACCAGAGGCTTGTTAGGGTCGTAATGGACCAGACAACGATCATTCAATAAAGCCTCTTTAAGCTGCTGAAAGGCTGATTGGCAATCAGCTGACCACACAAACGGAACATTCTTACGGCGGAGACGATGCAACGGTGCAGCAATCTGTGATGCATTAGGAATAAACCTAATATAATATGTCAATTTGCCAAGAACTGCTTGCAATTCATGCAGATTGCGAGGGGCGGGGAAATCACGAATAGCTGCTAAATGTGACTGGGAGGGATGAATGCCTTGAGCATTAATAACATGTCCCAGATACTCCATCTCCGTAAGGAAAAATGAACATTTATCGATGTTGCAACGTAGGCCTGCCTGAGACAACACTGTAAACAAACACTCCAAATTACGGAAATGTTCAGCAGGCGTCCGACCGGACACAACAATATCGTCTAAATAGTTGCAACACGATGGCACATTAGCCAGAAGTTGTGACAAAAAACGCTGAAAAACAGCTGGAGCTGACGCACAACCAAAAGGCAAACGCAGAAAACGGAACAACCCCAACGACGTGTTTATGACAAAATACTGTTGTGATTGCTCGTCGAGGGGCAATTGCAAATATGCTTCACGGAGATCAATTTTGGAAAGGAAACGAGCTTCCCCTAACTTATCCATCAGCTCGTCCGGTCTAGGCAAAGGAAAAGAATCAATGACAGTCTGAGGATTAACTGTCGACTTAAAATCAGCACACAAACGTAACTTGCCAGACGGTTTCTTTATAATAACTAAGGGAGAAGCCCACTGGCTCGCTGAAACGGGTTGAATAACACCGTTGTTTTGCCAACGACGAAGTTCATCTTCTACAGGTGCCCGGAGGGCGTGAGGCACTGGACGAGCACGACAAAATCGAGGCTGAGCATTATCTTTTAACGTAATATGAGCGGCAAAGTTCGCAGCACAACCTAGTTCGTCTTTAAATATGTCACTGTATCGTTTACACAAATCGGTTATGCTGTCTTGAGGAACAACAACAGAATTAATTTGCAACACATTGTCTTGGATAGACAGGCCAAACAAGTCAAAACAGTCTAATCCGAAAATGTTTACACTGTCTGTAGCGCGGAGCACTGTGAATGAAACTGTTTTTGTAATTCCACGGAATGTGGCTGGCACGCTACATACACCTAACACAGGAATTTGTTCTCCACTATAAGTAGCCAAAGAATGTTTTGCCGCTGAAAGTTTAGGGCGGCCGATAGCCGCATACGTAGCACTATTTATGAGAGTCACAGACGCACCAGTGTCTAATTGAAAATGGAAGGTCTGATCCTGGATGCGTAGCTTCACAAATAGTTTATTACACTGTCTCTGGATCGGTGCAGTGGAGGCGGAAGACACAAAATCAGCGCGTTTAGCGCGTGTTCGCTGCTTACGACAACTCGTGGGTTGGGCGGGTGGAACAACAACAACTCCCGCTTCACTTGCAGTCTGTACATTACGTTTTACAGCGTTTGAATTACGCTTGGGTCGCATAGCAGAGGGCTGGGTGGGTGGCTTATTGCGAAGAAGTTTATTACCCACACGAACCGTGGAAGAGTCTTTAAACGCGACCTTCTGGGCGGGCTGGCTTTGAAGAACATGAATATCCATGGGCTGGGCAGCACTAGAATTGTTCTTGCGTTTACGCAAACAAACAGTCTGGATGTGTCCTTTCCTTTGACAAAAGTGACAAACCGCATTTCTGAACGGGCAACGTTCACGAGGATGAGCAAGAACACACTTAGGGCAAGACTTAACTCTATCATTTTGCACACGCGGCTGACGAATGTGTTTAACATGACGCGGGCGGCTAGTGTTTACAGTCTGACTCTGCCGGTGGGGCCGCGGGCGTGACATAACTTGCTTAGCACAGGCAATTTGAGAAATACATGGCTGATCTAACTCACACTCAGCATAGTCAAAAGTATCTTGGGCTTCAATGATGTTCATCACAGTCTCTAATGACGGGTCAGGCAACTTTAAGATAGCAACGCGAATACGAGAATCTGCAATGTTTTGAGTAATAGCGTCTCGTAACATGACATCACTGTAGGAAGCTCCACACACACAATTAAATCGGCACTGACGGGTGAGGCCCCGTAAATCTGTTAACCACTGTTTATTAGATTGATGAGGCAGTTTCTTTAATCTGAAGAACTTGAACCTGGCTGCTGCCACATGAACTCGCGACTCGAAATACTCAGCAGGCTTGTTAACAACAACGTCATAGTCTAAAGCTTCTGGCTTGGATTCCGGGAACAGCTTACAAAGTAGTCGATAGACTTCCACGCCTGCAGTGGAAATTAAATAAAGCTGCCGCTCAGTACCCGTGATTTTGTAGACTGTCATGTGCGCCTGCAACTGCGCGAAATATTCTCGCCATTCTTCTCTTGATGCATCAAAAGCACGGAAAGGTGGTGCTGCCTGTGCTTGTTCCTTTTGTGTTGGAGGATTAGCCGCTTGTTTGGCGATTGCTTCCACCAGACTTTGTATTTGCTGACTCTGTAACAAGATCGACTGTTGTAATTCGGCAGACATAGTGAACACAAATTAAACCAGCCCCCAAAATTTTATCGCTATAATTAGTATAACCAGAAACAAGTTGAACCAGCCCTGCACACGAGTTCGGAAGCGCTCGTCGCCAGTTTTGTGGCGGCGTTCGTAGCGACAAGCAATTCGCTGTAGAAACGGCTTACGAAGTCACCGCCACACTTTTAGTAGCGGGCCGACCGGTCCGCTGGAACAGTGAACAGAAAGATGAAAACCCAAACACTCTGATTAAATAAAAGTCGGTACTTATCTTTATTAACGAAGATACAGAAACACAGTAGTGAACTCCGTGTCTACAGAAATCTGTCTAGTTCGAGTCGGAGCGGCTAGGTCAGAGTCGGCTGACGACAAACAACAACTCTGCTGCGATGAACACACAACTGACTAGCAGGTACACAATTCGGTGGCGAGTATACAACTGAGCGGCGAATACAGAACTGTCCTAGCGCTCGCGACTCCAGCGCTTAAGAAACCAGAAGCCAGCGGTGGCGCGCGCAGACTTGCGGCGATTTCCTGTCTCGCTGGCGCTGCTTATGCGGACGGCGTCCGGACTTTGATGCTGCCAACCTTTTGGCAGCGGGCTCGGGTGGCATTACTGGCTAGGATATAACACCCCAGAAGGTGTGGCCCCTCATCGAACCTTTTTCTCCCACTCGAACAAGCATTGTCAGTAATCATTATGTGGTAACCAACAGAGTGCAACTGGACGGAAAAGACACCGCCGATCTACTGAAATAATAAGCATTACAATTCATTATATCAACAATTTTACCAATTCTAAATTAATTTCAACTCTGGCCAATGATGTGAGATTATGTTTCCCAATTTCAGTATCATAGCTAAACCACCCATTCTCCACTTTGCGGATCTGGTTAGGTGACTGTGCAATACTTCCATTCATTGTGAATTCTCGAACACATACATCATCAAAGTATTATAGACAGGGCTCTACATCTTTCTAACACCTTCAGCATAATGCTTAATTTATGATCTATGTCCACGCTGATGGGAGTCACAGAGCATTTGCACAGTCTTAAGTTAAAATTAGAGACTGAAAAAACCCCTCACACTGTCATTGACCAACCCACCCTGCAGCACCCACACATTTGGAGAGCGTTGTCCTGTTTTCTGTATGACTGTGTATATGCATGTATCACGGAAGGCTCCCAGGACCCACAGTAGAGTCGAGTTAGCGTTCGAGTGTGGACCGATGTTGAGAGGCGGATCCACCTTCAAATCCAAACTGTGGATCCACCAACTACACACACAACCTGACAAACACTTGCACTAAGACCTGAACGGTACCCAACAATAACTAAGCAAAGAAGAAGACAAAACGGGAGTCGATGCACAAACACACACACACACACACACACACACACATAGCCGACTCATGAACGTTCGGCGAGCCAAAAGGATTCGTCCC
This sequence comes from Schistocerca americana, assembly GCF_021461395.2. Lineage (NCBI taxonomy): Eukaryota > Metazoa > Arthropoda > Insecta > Orthoptera > Acrididae > Schistocerca > Schistocerca americana. The sequence continues at coordinate 21,776,959 of NC_060122.1, read as the reverse complement.
GTTGGACGACCGACCGACCATCCACCGAGACTGTGGCGCGGCTCAAGTGATGCGTGGCGGCAGTGGTCGGGCGAGCCGTGTCGACGCAGACCTCACTGCCGCTCCAACCCGACTGCGCCAGTGCCGCATCGCAATTCCCCGACTGGCAGGTCCGGAATGCGCTCCAGACGCGTTCCCGCTGACCGGCAGCCGACGGGGAAGTAATAGCAAATGGTTCAAATGGCTCTGAGCACTATGGGACTTAACTGCTGTGGTCATCAGTCCCCTAGAACTTAGAACTACTTAAACCTAACTAACCTAAGGACATCACACACATCCATGCCCGAGGCAGGATTCGAACCTGTGACCGTAGCGGTCGCGCGGTTCCAGACTGTAGCTCCTAGAACCGCTCGGCCACTCCGGCCGGCGCAGAAAAGGGTTTCGGTTAATCTTAGACGTCTTCTTAGTTCTTAGAGAATGTATTCTATGTTCAGATCATGAGGAATTGTGTCAAGTTGAGATCTGCGCGGCAGTTTGATCTTGTAGTGATTATTGTTGACGTCCCAGAGGCATGTGTGTACGTCGTATCTCCCTAAAAACCGACACAGTCACGTGTTAGTTTGATACGACGCCGCCTCGGGCGCCTGCAGGCCGGCTATAGCGCCACGCACAGTGGAGTCCGCCTCGCCGCAGGCCGGAAGCGGCGCGGCTGCGCAGCGGGGGCGGCCGCCGGCCCGCTATCGACCGCTCGCCGCCCCTCGCCGCTGACCCACATGGGCCGCCAGGCGGCCGGCCGCCACAAGCCACGTGCAACCCGTCCACCCACGTGGCGGGCTCTCTCCTACCTCTCTCCCAGTTACTCTTTCGCTCGCCAACTTCACTTCTGATGCCTGCAAATTCGTCACGCCGAACCCTGCTCCCGCACGTCGGTTACACGACTCTCACCCTGGTGCCGGTCTTCACGCCAGCGCCACTTCCAGCACTTATTTTGCAGCTACTTTGCCGTCCGTAGTTCACTTTTGGCCACACGAGGCCGATGACGTTCAAATCCTCGGAGTCGAGGATAAACGTAATAGCTTCTGAAATGTACCGCTGACGGAGAGTTACTGGATGTAATCGGGAAGAAAAGCAAGTTGCGACACAACTTCACAGAAATGTGGGGTCGGTCGATAGGACACACCCTGGGACATCAGACAGTACGTAATTGGAGACGTACGTGAAAGCGACCAAAATTGTGAAAACTTTTTTACCGAACCTTCGTTTAGTACACGGTATTGGAGTTTCAGTTCCTGAATATTACGTTGCAATTCCCCTCACCGGCGTGATAAAAATGATGATTAACGAAAGCTTGCACAGGGCAACACCCCTTTGTTGTTCTTTATTTCTTCACATTATTTATTCCTGCGGAGTTTCCTTCCAATTTTATGCAATCGCAGTGTGGGGACAGAAATTCTATAAAATTGTGTGCATGGAAAAACTCAAAATCGTAATGAAACTTCCAACTCTCCCATACGAAAAACTTGTCCCAAAACAACATTTTTATCTCACAACTGCTGATTAAGTTCCAGAGTGTGATGCTTGTTTAGTTTGTCACTGTGCCGTTCTTGGTAGACTAGAGAGTTTTAAGGGAGGCTAGAAATTCGTCCAGCAGCTTTCACACTGACGATGTTGAAGGAAATCTATAACACGAGAAGTGATGCAGCTGACATTATTGTTACTCATTCAGGGAAGTCATATTAACCCATATAAGACAAGCAAACAAAAGATTGCTTGAGGTTGAAGAGGAGAAATGGCTCTGAGCACTATGGGACTTAACATCTGAGGTCATCAGTCCCCTAGAACATAGAACTACTTAAACCTTACTAGCCTAAGGACATCACACACATCCGTGCCCGAGGCAGGATTCGAACCTGAGACCGTACCGGTCGCGCGTTTCCAGACTGAAGCGCCTAGAACCACTCGGCCACTGCGGCCGGCTGAAGAGGAGAATGCGAGTGGTTTGCAGTAGTTCACCCAGATAAGGTAACGGCTTATACAAATGCTGTCAACTTACGCTTTGCTAACTTTATGTAGCTTTTCCCCACAAACCGATGGCATTATACTACATAAATTTGGCATGAAATTAGTCAGTGCAATCTCTGGAAGGAATTTTCATTTACTACAGTAGTGAGGTATACTGTAAGAGAAAAACCGATTTGGAATTTTTGTTTCAACAGAAATTTGGGGAGCTCTAAAAATCTAACAAAAGAAGATATCAATACTCTGTTCCAGAGATATCTGTAATAATCGTATATCAAACTTTGTACAAAAACACATTAAATTCGTTCTGAAAGATTTTTCAAATAAGGAACATTTGTGCTCACCTTGTTGAAAAAAATTCAGTTGTTGTAATTAAAAACGTGTAATGTCAGTTGTAAGTAGGCTGTTTAGGTTTTTTTATTGGTAACGCCACCTCTGTATGAAAATAACTGGCTGTGCTGTGTGCAGTCTGTGGCCGGTTTGCATTGTTGGAATTTGCTATTGTAATGTTGGGCAGTTGGAGGTGAGCCGCCAGGAGTGGTGGATGTGGGGAGTGAGATGGCGGAGTTTTGAGAGCGGATGATCTGGACAGAGACAGTAAATGTGTAATATTGGATATCATGGACTGATATAGATGTTACGACTTTTGAACACTATTAAGGTAAATACATTGTTTGTTCTCTATCAAAATCTTTCATTTGCTAACTATGCTTATCAGTAGTTAGTGCCTTCAGTAGTTTGAATCTTTTATTTAGCTGTCAGTATTGGCGCTCGCTGTATTGCAGTAGTTTGAGTAACGAAGATTTTTGTGAAGTAAGTGATTCATGAAAGGTATAGGTTATTGTTAGTCAGGGCAATTCTTTTGTAGGCATTTTTGAAAGTCAGATTGCGTTGCGCTAAAAATATTGTGTGTCAGTTTAGTGTTGATCAGAATAGGTTCAAAATGGCTCTGAGCACTATGGGACTCAACTGCTGAGGTCATTAGTCCCCTAGAACTTAGAGCTAGTTAAACCTAACTAACCTAAGGACATCACAAACATCCATGCCCGAGGCAGGATTCGAACCTGCGACCGTAGCGGTCTTGCGGTTCCAGACTGCAGCGCCTTTAACCGCACGGCCATTTCGGCCGGCCTTTAACCTAACTAACCTAAGGACAGCACACAACACCCAGCCATCACGAGGCAGAGAAAATCCCTGACCCCGCCGGGAATCGAACCCGGGAACCCGGGCGCGGGAAGCGAGAACGCTACATCAGAATAGGTGAAGAGCGAAATGTCTGAGTACGTTCAGTTCTGCTCAGCTGTTTGAAAATCAAATAATGTAAGAGGTTTATCAGCACAGTAATTCATTAATTTTTGTAAGGGGACGTGCATCTCTAGGAGCTGCTTTAAGCGTTACGTGCGGTGCCAACACTGGTACTTGTTTGTGCTGCATTGTCGCGAAGCGCGCCCTGCCTGCGCTTGCCCTCCAGTAACCCACGAGAGCCATGTGGGCAAGTGTCGTACAACGTGATTTTGTTTACAATGAAAGAAGAAGCATACTTAAATGCTTAAAATCTGGAAAATACTCAATTTACACATTTGTTGTATAATTTCCCGGTCGGAATAAGGGCCACGTCGCCACACCGAGATCGCTAAAAAGTTAGGAAATCTTGCGCGTAAGAGATTAATGTCAAAATATTAAGACTCTCGAGAACAAATCAGAAATTTTGCAAAAACGGGTATCGGATTAATATGAGCGCAACGGCATCGTGTCCGAGCCACGCACTCTTCCTGTCTCGAGAAACAAAAACTAGCGAACAAAAATATTTGCTTTACGAAAGTGGAACGAAGTACCACGTAGGTAGTAAATGCTGGTAAATCGTGCTAATCGCCATTGTAGTGTTGGGCAGCGGCAGCTGGATGCGAACAGCGCGTAGCGTCGCGCAGTTGGAGGTGAGCCGCCAGCAGTGGTGGATGTGGGGAGAGAGATGGCGGAGTTTTGAAATTTGTCATGAACTGCTATATTTATATATGATGATATCAAGGTAAATACATTGTTTGTTCTCTATTAATATCTTTCATTAGCTAACTATCCCTATCAGTAGTTAGTGCCTTCCATAGTTTGAATCTTTTATTTTGCTGGCAGTAGTGGCGCTCGCTGTATTGCAGTAGCTTGAGCAGCGAAGATTTTTGTGAGGTAAGTGATTTGTGAAAGGTATAGTTTAATGTTAGTCAGGGCCATTCTTTTGTAGGGAATTTTGAAAGTCAGATTGCGTTGCGCTAACAAAGTATTGTGTGTCAGTTTAAGCACAGTCATTTGTAATTTTTCTAAGGGGACGTTTCACAGTAAGCATGAAATTGGAAATTTGTGATAAGGACAATGGGACCGCAATGCTGAGGTAATCGGTCCCTAGGCTTTCTCACTACTTAATCTAACTTAAAACTTACGCTAAGGGCAACACAGATATCCATGACCGAGGGACTCGATCCCCCGACGGAGGGATCCGCACGGACTGTGACAAGACGCCCGAGACAGCACTGCTACCCCGCGCAGCAGTAAGCCTGAACACGTGTGTGTATTCATATAACATTACTTCACCACTATGCCAAAATTAGTTACATTGCCTTCATAACTTTGGGCTTTACAAGGTTTTCTTTTCCCAGAGTGTTATAACTTCACACGCCCCCCCCCCCCCCCCTTAAGTTGGAAATGGACAGAAAATGCTCACCGAGGCTTGATTACGGTAAGGAGCTTCGAGTGAGTGTAGGCTGCACTAGTTGGGCAGACATGAAAACACTTGCACAGGATAAATTATTTATGGCGCGCCCCTTCCGTAAAGATTAGGCTCGAGTTTATTCGAAACTGGAGGTCCCGAGCGCTAACTTCAGTAATAACAGGGTTCTTACAGCTTGTCTCGGCTGAACCACCCCTATAAAGCACGCAAATAAAATTCGCCTTCATATGAAAGTTACCAGATTTAGCATCTGAGAGCAATAAAAAATTTTCCCCCTCTATAAGTGCCGCCAACGCAATCAAAGAATAAGAAGTTGTCTCCCTCACGTAGTGATTTAAAAAAAAAAAATGACGCACACTGCGCGAAATTGCTGACAATAAAATCAGAATCCTTTCGTATTAGTTCACAATGTAAAATAAGCTATGGATCCCTGCACTAAAAACACAATACATTCTTCAAATAACATTACAATTATTGTGTCTCGTAGAGGTAAATATGCAACAGTGTTTGAAAAATATCGGAGATTGCCGCGATCACAAATCGTCCAGTGCAGAAAGGGTGCTGTGCACCGACTGACTGGCTGACTGCTGGTATTTCAAGTCTGTGCCGGCCCTCTCAGTGCAGAGGCGGACCGTGGCCGCCTCCGCTGCGTCCACCGCCTTCCTCAGCCGCTGCACTGCAGTCACGTGCGGTCACCGTCAAGATAGCCGACCCACTGACCACTCTAATCATATTAGTCTTATTATATACTATAGTGCGTTAATTGAAATTACAGGGTGACAACTATTGAACTGTATGAAAATAAACTTAAATTAGTTACAAACTGAGGCGTGCACACACTTTACTCAACATGGAAACGTCACTACGGATTTTCGGATTTAGGTTGTGACGTGTTCGGTATACTCGCCACCACTGGCGATGATGTGGCGCAGACGATCAGCGAAATTCTGCATGACCCGCAGAAGTGTCGGAACATCGGTGCTCTCGATGACCTCGTGAATGTCTGTTTTCAGCTCAGCAATGGTACTGAGTAATCTGATGTACACCTTGTCTTTAATACAGCCCCCACAAAAAGGAATGGCATGTATTCAGATCCGAAGAATATGGCGGTCAATCGAGGTCCACGCCAGTGACCTCTGGGAACCCCAGAGCCAGAATGCGCTCCCCAAAGTGCTCCTCCGGGACATCAAACACTCTCCTGCTTCGACGGGGTCGAGCTCCGTCTTACGTGAAGGACAGCTTGTCAAAATGAGGGTCGCTTTGGATAATGGGGATGAAATCATCTTCCAAAGCCTTCACGTACCGTTCGGTAGACACCGTGGCATCGAGGAATATCGCATCGATTATTACGTGACTGGACACTGCTCACCACACAGTTACCCGTTGAGGGGGAAGAGACTTCTCGATCGCGAAATGCTCTCAGTCCTCCATGTGCGACAGTTTTGCTTATTGATGAAACCATCCAAATGAAAGTGGGCTTCATCGTTGAACCAAACCGTACTGACATCAAAGTACTGTTCGTCAATTCTGTGGACAATAGTCTTGACGAAACACAACCGCTGTTCTATGGTCCTGGTGCTTAATGGTGTTCGTAAAGATGAGATTGTGCCGCTGACGTAAGCTTCCGAAATTACTTCTGACACTGAGGTAAAGAACCTTCAGCACCGTCTGTTAGTTATCTCGTGTGCTACGCCGTCACTAAGGTAAACATCCGAACTACAAACCTGACGAGACTCCTAAAGCTTTAAGTTACGACATTCTTTTTTTGTTGATTTTTTTGATAAGATGTCGCCTCTAAGTTGCCTAAGCTACACTCGAGTTACCTGTGAAAACTTCATGAAAATTCGTCTGGTAGTTTTGGAGATGAGCTAGAGAAAGTAACTAGTTCCTGCCTTTAAATTCACCCTTGACGCTTCGGTAGATCACCTCCCCAAGATCAGCCGAATTAAAAGTCTGTTCTTCTCTCCAGGGAAGGATACACGGTAATCATCTACTCAAAGAAATGTACCTTCTATCTGGGTTCTCCTACTAGGCTAGCTTCAATTCAAATACTTCCAAGAACAGACAGTTTCTCATCCCCAATAGAAGTTAGAGAGTAACTTTTGATTCTCTTCAGTGTTGTAAATAAACTTTCTCCTAAAGATATACCCTTAGGAAACGTCTACAGTAATGACACTAACATATACAGCTGCTGAAAATATTTGTTTAGCATTGACTTAGTTCGCAGTGGGTTTGGAAGTTGACTCAGTGTTTTATTTCTGACTCCAGTACTGCACGCAACTGTCAACGCCCGCTCCCTCTGGCATGGATGTGTGTTGTTCTCAGCATAAGTTAGTTCAAGTAGTGTGTAAGTCTATGGACCGATGACCTCAGCAGTTTGGTCCCTTACGAATTCATACACATTTGAACTACTCTCAGCTCATTTTTCAATCGAGTGGAGTCGAACGTTCCATGTGCGATTATGGGAATTGCTTTCGAAGAACTAGTTAGAACATTGTTCATAATTTCATGTGACAATAAATTTAAAAAATTCATTTCAGAATAATCTTGAAAACTTAAATCCAGGCATATATCAGCGTTGTCCAACACTACATGCCTTTGCAATTAGTTTTTCCTCTTCGAAGGTTCTCCCGCTTGAGACGCGGTTTCTTGGAAAACTTGTTCACAGTCGTCACGAAGCGCGCCTGTGGGGCTGCGAGTTTCTTGGATTTTCTGTTCACAGTACAAAGTATGTTTGCTTCTGGGGGATGCTGTACGTCACATCCGTGAAGTAAATAATGTCACGTTGAAGAAGGTGTAGTTAGATCAATGACGAAGACTAACTTCATTTAACGATGGTTTATTCAGCACTTGCACATACAAGAGCGCGGAGCGAACTGCCTCCGGCCAGAACACACACAGTATATATGCAGTTACAGAACATTCCAGTACAGTGGTTCTTGACATTTGTGGATACTTCTAGAATGTACTCGAGCCGAATATAGAAATTAAAATTGTATAGTCCAGGCGAGCTCACAACTCACGATCCTCCATGCAACAGTTTAATATTAACCACTACACCGCGGACTCAGCTTTTTCTGCGATATTGCTCCCTCCTTAAGAGAACAGCGTCTCGGTGTTACGTCGTCCTAGTCCTGGAACGAGCCATCGGTCCTGCATACCCCGACTCCCGATGACTAATGCTCGCCCTGGCGGTGATCTTCTTAGAACTTCCTTTGCCGCTACGCTCTTCGTCACCTTTCCGCTTGTTGCCTGTCGCCGGCCGCGGGGGTCTCGCGGTTCTAGGTGCTACAGTCCGGAACCGCGCGACTGCTAAGGTCGCAGGTTCGAATCCTGCCGCGGGCATGGATGTGTGTGATGTCCTTAGGTTAGTTAGGTTTAAGTAGTTTTAAGTTCTAGGGGACTGATGACCACAGATGTTAAGTTCCATAGTGCTCAGAGCCATTTGAACCATTTATTTCCTGTCGCTGGAGCTCCGTATTTACCCTGGGTTGCAGAATCGTTATACGACTTCATTCGAAGGACGTGGACCGTATCTCTGATCTTTCGTCGTCTTGTGTCGGGGTCGAAATCTTCAACTTCATAAGCAACACCAGACAACTGTCTTTACAACCTTACAAGGTCCAAAGTAGCGCCTCAGGAGCTTCTAAGAGAGATCAACCTTCCGAACAGGAGTGAAGATCCAGACGAGATCACCAGGCTGGTAGACAACAGGGCGGTGGCTCGCGTCATACCTTCGGCAGTCATTTTCTTGAGCCTGCAGCATGCGGAGTCGAGCTAACTGCCGAGCTTCCTCAGCTCTGGTTAACACCTGGCCGATGTAGTCGTCGTCCACGTCATCAGGATGTAACGGAAACACAGTGTCCATCAATGAAGTCGCCTCACGCCTATACACCAGGAAAATGGCGCAAATCCTGTGGTGTCTTGTTTGGCGGTGTAGAAGGCAAACGTCACGAAAGGTAGCACCTCATCCCAGTTGTTCTGCTCAACATTGACGAACATTGATAGCATGTCGGCCAAGGTCTTATTAAGTCTTTCAGTAAGTCCGTTAGTTTGCGGATGGTGGGCAGTCATCATGTGATGAGTAATGCTGCACCGACGGTTTATTTCTGTCACAAGATTCGATAGAAAAACTTTCCCCCGATCCGTAATTAACGACCTTGGGGCACCGTGTTTTAACACAATGTCTTCCACGATGAATTTGGCTACCTCGGATGCTTCGGCTGTTTTCACGGCTTTTGTAATGGCCTAGCGTGTCAGAGAATCAGTGCCAAACAATAATCCATCTATTGCCACTAGCAGACGTGAAAATTGTCCGAGGAGGTCAATCCCAACACGCTGGAAAGGCGTTTCGGCTGGTGGAATTGGTATGACTCGGCCAGGTGGTTTCGGAGGGACTGCCTTTCTCCTCTGGCACTCTCGACAGTGCGACACAAAGTGACAGACACTCCTAAATAAACCTGGCCAGAAAAATCTCTTACGGATCCTATCATATGTCTTAATAAAGCCTAAATGTCCTGCCTCAGGTGTGTCATGGAATTTCTGTAGAACATCTAAGCGCTGATGTTTAGGAATCACTGGTAGCCACCTCTTTCCAAACGGACCACAGTTTCTCTTGCAAAGCAATGCATTGTTGTTGTTGTGGTCTTCAGTCCTGAGACTGGTTTGATGCAGCTCTCCATGCTAATCTATCCTGTGCAAGCTCCTTCATCTCCCAGTACCTACTGCAACCTACATCCTTCTGAATCTGCTTAGTGTATTCATCTCTTGGTCTTCCTCTACGATTTTTACCCTCCACGCTGCCCTCCAATGCTAAATTTGTGATCCCTTGATGCCTCAGGACATGTCCTACCAACCGATCCCTTCTTCTAGTCAAGTTGTGCCACAGACTTCTCTTCTCCCCAATCCAATTCAATACCTCCTCATTAGTTACGTGATCAAGCAATGCATTAACTACCTTATATTGCCCTTTCACATCCTCTGACCGATTTGAGGCAAGCATATTTGAGATATCGTGGCGTCCTCCTTATGCTCAGCAGAGAGATTCTGGAGTGCAGCGAGACAGTCACTATCTTCATCAAAATCTTGATGGTCTTGCATAGGATTTCTTGTGAGGCAGTCGGCACCCAGGTGTTTCCTTCCACTTTTGTACACTATGGTAATGTCATACTCTTGAAGACGTAGTGCCCACCTGGTGAATCGTCCTGTTGCATCCTTATGACCTGTCAAACAACAAAGTGAATGATGGTCTGTAACAACTGTGAATGGCCTTTCATAGAGATACTGTCGAAATTTGCACATGGCTCAGATCACAGCAAGACATTCTCTTTCTGTAGTTTAGTAGTTTCTATCGGCTTTTTCGTGAACCAAGACTGCTAGAAAAGGAACAGCCATAGTTTCCCGCTCTGTAGCTGACAACACGGTTGCAACTACTGCTTGTATTAGATCATTCTGAATTTGACAGCGTGAAGATTTCTTTTGTACTTCAACAATTTCACATAATCATCCATGATTAGTAGTTGTTTCATGGTGTCTGAAAGGCCAACTCTTGTTTTCCCGGTATACAGATTAGATTAATGGTCCTTTTAAACATGTCCCTCGTCCACCTTACCCTTTGGTTGTGTAGAGGTATTTCGTTTTTAAGCTGGTCATCAAACGGAGTTTCTATTCAATTTTCTCCAAGAGCAATTACAGCCGCAGACGTCCGTAAACAGTTAAGAGACAGTCCGTGGATGGTTATCGACTTCACTAGATTTCTCAAACTTTCGTCCAACTAGTACTCCTTTCCAATTAAAAGACAATACCAGCAAGGTACCGTATTTAGTCACATCTGGATACATATTACACTGATAACGTCAAGTGAATTTACTGGTATTTTGAACCAAGTTCGATATTTCTGGGTGCCCATTTTTAATGATCGTATGCGTATAAACGGCTTGCACAAAAGTTCTTTCGGAGTACATGTAGGCATACCCTGTAGCTCTGTGTTATATGACTAGTTACCACCTGGCACCTTCGCGTACTTTCAGACACATTCGGCACGCAAGCAAACTGTGCAAACCAGTACTGTGTTATTATTGATACAGCCCGTTACGCATCGACTGTCGCAGAAAAACGCACACATCCACTGCCCGTCACCAAGAGGGCGCGCCTTGTACACTCTGGCTGGTCGGCTGAGCTACACCCAACACTGCTTTGGCTCGGCTCACATCGCTCTATCGCCGGCCTGAGTAGCCGTTCGGTTCTAGGCACTACTGTCTGGAACCGCGCGACCGCTATTGTCGCAGGTTCGAATCCTGCCTCTGGCATGGATGTGTGTGATGTCCTTAGCTTAGTCAGCTTTAAGTAGTTCTAAGTTCTAGGGGACTGATGACCTCAGAAGTTAAGTCCCAAAGTGCTCAGAGCCATTTTTGAACAGCGCTCTATCAATAATGTGATGTAATGAACCCATTATTTCTAAGAGTTTCCAAGAACCGTAACGGTTTCGTGTAGATACTGTGGAATAACTGAGTGATTACACTGATAAGCCACAACACTACGACCGCTGCCCACCAGTCACCACTGGACTGGACGCCGGCTGGTGGCGTTGTGGGTACAAAAGCATGGAAGCCCAGCAGACACCTGCAGGGGATCACCATAGCCAAGATACGGGCTGCAAATAGGGAAATACATTGATATAAGAGACTTGGACAAAGAGCAGAGTGTTACGCGTATCTCGAAAACGGGGAATCTGATCTAACTTTCACGTGCTACTGTCGTGAGCATCTACGGGAAGAAACAGGACAGTGAAAGTACCGCTAGGCGTTGGTTGGACGTCCACATCTCTTTACAGAACGTGGAGTTCGGACGCTTGTGTGGTCTGTAAAGTAGGATAGCTAGCGATCTGTAGGATCTCTGCCGAAATAGCACAGTGCTGGTGCACGCAAAAGTGTTTCGGAGCTCACCGTTCACCGTACAGTGTTGAGCTCCGCAGCAGACCACTCCTACTTGTTCACATGTTGAGACAACGACATTGTCAATTATGAGTGCAGTGGATACGGAACCATTGGTATTCGACAGTCGATCAATGTAAACGTGTGGGCTCCTCGGGTGAATCACATTTTTGCTCGACTAGGTCGACGGTCGTCTCCACAAACCTCGTCATCGAGATGAATTGCGGTCGTCTCCACGTGCAGCGCACCACGGACGCAGGCTGTTGCTAGGAGTATTACTACGGGAGACGTTCTCCTGCGCCTGTGTGGCACTTGTGATAGTAATCGGAGACAAGCTGGCAGCTGCGAACCACTGCGTGCTTGATGTCTTCCCCGAAGGCGATGTCATCTTTCAGCAGTACAATTGTCCGTGCTAAAGTGGTTTGACGAGTATTGTAGTGAACTCACGTTGATGTCTCGACCACCAAATTCGACAAAGAGCACATTATTATTATGCAGAGCCTGTGAACGCGTATCTCGAAAACGGGGAACCCGTCTGGGTCGCTATGGGGTGCCATCAGCGCGTGAGCAAATCAACGGCCCGTTAGTTACACGAATTACATGACCTGTCCGTAGACATCTAATGACGTCTACCTCCACGAACGTACCGGCAAACTGTCGGATCCCTCACACGCAGAATTCGTACTCGTTCCAGAGACGGGACAACATGCTGTAAAGCAGGTGGTCACAGTGCTTCGGCTGACCAGTGTACGGTATATCACGCGGTAGGCAGCGCTTCAGTCGATTCCCGTGAATGCACGCACCGCCGCATTCCCCCAAGCGCGAAACCGCGTGCCGGGTTGCACGTCCTTAACAGACAACATGAAACAGTTTTTTTTTCCAAAATTAATGATAAACGCATTTTTCCCTCTTGTCATCCTTCTTCCATTACTCAGCAACAGTTTGGTTCTCATTACTCTAACTTCAAATTAATATTTTAGTGGCGAATAAAAAAAGTCTGTAATTGATCTGTTATATAGTGCAGAAAACCTCACCAAAGCAGTATATTCGGTATGGAAACCACAACAGCAAATATATTCGTAAGTTGTTTGTGTGTGGGGGAGCGTCACCAACAGTTTCAACGGAACTTGGTACTTAAAATTCTTACAGTTTTGAATAAAAAGTTCTTGAACTTCTACATCTACATCTAAATTTATACTTCGCAAGCCACCCAACGGTGTGTGGCGGAGGGCACTTTACGTGCCACTGTCATTACCTCCCTCTCCTGTTCCAGTCGCGTATGGTTCGCGGGAAGAACGACTGCCGGAAAGCCTCCGTGCGCGCTCTAATCTCTCTCATTTTACATTCGTGATGTCCTCGGGAGGTATAAGTAGGGTGAAGCAATATATTCGATACCTCATCCACAAACGCACCCTCTCGAATCCTGGACAGCGAGCTGCACCGCGATGCAGAGCGCCTCTCTTGCAGAGTCTGCCACTTGAGTTTGCTAAACATCTCCGTAACTCTATCACGCTTACCAAATAACTCTGTGACGAAACGTGCCGCTCTTCTTTGGATCTTCTCTATCTCGTCCGTCAACCCGACCTAGTACGGATTCCACACTGATGTGCAATACTCAAGTATAGGTCGAACGAGTGTTTTGTAAGCCACCTCCTTTGTTGATAGACTACATTTTCTAAGGACTCTTCCAATGAATCTCAACCTGGGACCCGCCTTACCAACAATTAATTTTATATGATCATTACAGTTCTAATCGTTCCGTAGCATACTCCCAGATATTTTACAGAGGTAACTGCTACCAGCGTTTGTTCCGCTATTATATAATCATACAATAAAGGGTCCTTCTTTCTAAGTATTCGCAATACATTACATTTGTCTATGTTAAGGGTCAGTTGCCACTCCCTGCACCAAGTGCCTATCCGCTGCAGATCTTCCTGCATTTCGCTGCAGTTTTCTAATGCTGCAAATTCTCTGTATACTACAGCATCATCCGCGAAAAGCCGCATGGAACTTCCGACACTACGTACTAGGTTATTTATATACATATTGTGAAAAGCTCCCCAGTGGCACGCCAGATGTTACCATAACGTCTGTAGACGTCTCTCCATTGATGACAACATGCTGTGTTCTGTTTGCTAAAAACTCTTCAATCCAGCCACACAGCTGGTCTGATATTCCGTAGGCTCTTACTTTGTTTATCAGGCGACAGTGCGGAATTGTATCGAACACCTTCCGGAAGTCAAGGAAAATGACATCTACCTGGGAGCCTGTATCTAATATTTTCTGGGTCTCATGAACAAATAAAGCGAGTTGGATCTCACACGATCGCTGTTTCCGGAATCCATGTTGATTTCTACAGAGTAGATTCTGGGTTTCGAGAAATGACATGATACGCGAGCAAAATTCTACGAGATCAATGTCAGAGATATAGGCCTATAGTTTTGCGCATCTGCTTGACGACCCTTCTTGAAGACTGGGACTACCTGTGCTCGTTTCCAATCATTTGGAACCTTCCGTTCCTCTAGAGACTTCCGGTAAACGGCTGTTAGGAGGGGGCAAGTTCTTTCGCGTACTCTGTGTAGAATCGAATTGGTATCCCGTCAGGTCTAGTGTACTTTCCTCTGTTGAGTGATTTCAGTTGCTTTTCTATTCTTTGGACACTTCTTTCGATGTCAGCCATTTTTCCGTTTGTGCGAGGATTTAGAGAAGGAACTGCAGTGCGGTCTTCCTCTGTGAAACAGCTTTGGAAAAAGGTGTTTAGTATTTAAGCTTTACGCGTGTCATCCTCTGTTTCAATGCCATCATCATCCCAGACCGTCTGGATATGCTGCTTCGATCCACGTACTGATTTAACGTAAGACCAGAACTGCCTATGATTTTCTGTCAAGTCGGTACATAGAATTTTACTTTCGAATTCACTGAACGCTTCACGCATAGCCCTCCTTACGCTAACTTTGACATCGTTTAGCTTATGTTTGTCTGAGAGGTTTTGGCTGCGTTTAAGCTTGCATCAAGTGCTAGAAATGTCAGAAGACTTCGACCAAATACTCCGTGGCCATTCGACTGCTGACATGCCACTGGAGTGCCCTTACATATTGTAGCTCCCGGCCGTGACGTCACTGGTGCTCGCAGTATGTGGGCATAAGTTGAGTCTCGCGATCGATGGGTCCCCGGCCGCCCTGAGCTGTAGATCAGCGTTTTTCGGTAGCTTCTTTAATGACCCTGTTGCAGAAGCCGTTAGTGCGAGCCGTGACAAAGGTTTCCTGGAATTCGATCCGGTGGCTTTTTACGAGAGCATGCCCAGCTAAAGCGGTTTGCTTGGGGTAGCATAGGCGATAAAAACACAGCGCGCAATGTACGTCCGACGTAGTATAGGCCACATTCGCGAGGTATTTTTTAGATCACGAAAATTTTGAGATGTGCTGCATCTTTAACTGTTCTCAGTAGTTTCCAGACTTCTTTACGGAGCCCTGAAGAGCAATTTGATTTTGCGCCATTTCAGCAGGCGGCTATCTTGTCCGACCCGGAGCCAGAGAACGGCAAAAAAGTAAATTTCTTTTGTAGCTCCTCGTCGATATTCTTACTATTTTTATTTGAGATGATTTCATTTGTTTGGTAATCGTTGTAGCAGGTCCTGAAGACCTTTGTGTAGGACACAGCTGGTGGGACAGGCTGTCGACGTCTGACACTGTCACTGCACCAACAGCGTCCACTTCTGTGCCAGGTGACGAAGGCACAGGATTCCTGTAGACGCTTTGGCAGAGGGATCAGAGAAGACGTCGAGGAAGGGCAAGGCGTAGTCTTCCTCTGTCTTCGTAGTGGTGTGGATGTTACCGGCAGCGCTGTCGAGACGTTCGAGGAATACGATGTGTCTCTTGCGCGCCTGGGGCCAAATTACGAACGTAACGTCAATGCGTCGAAAAAAGAAAAAAACCTAGGTATTAATGGAGCCATGTATAAGGCAAAATTCTCGAACGTGTCCTGAACGATGTAACGAGCTGAAAGAACTGGGATATCAGGTCCAAAGAACCTTTGACAGCCACTTTCATAAACAGCACCTACACTGAAATTTCTCGTTAAATAATAAAAATATGACTGACGTACTGTGTTTTGAGTAATAAGAGCTGAGCAGTACCGGTAAAGTGAATAATTTGAGTGCAAGAATTTTTTTTGAACAGTATAAACTGCCTCCGAACATTGACATATTTTGCAAAAATTATTCCAAAAAAAATGGTTCAAATGGCTCTGAGCACTATCGGACTTAACATCTTAGGTCATCAGTCCCCTAGAACTTAGAACTACTTAAACCTAACTCACCTAAAGACATCACACACATCCATGCCTGAGGCAGGATTCGAACCTGCGACCGTAGCAGTCCCGCGGTTCCCGACTGCAGCGCCTAGAACAGCACGGCCACCGCGGCCGGCTAACTGATTCCAGATCCCAGAACTAAAACTGATACACTACACGGAAAAATCTAAGCGCCTCCAAATCACATAAGTTGGCAGTGATTCAATAGAAAAAAAACATCAAAATATTTAGTCCTTACCTCTGTTCTGCGCAAATCTGGATAACGCGTTGCAATACTGGTCTGCGTTGCCCGCCGCTATGCTAAAGCTACGAATTAGTAGATCTTAACAGAGGCATTCGTGAGGTACAATGAGTCCTCTGTAGTTGCAAATCGAAGGATTTTCGGAACAGACATGTTTCCGTTTTCTACTTTAAAAAGAAAACATGATAAATTAAAAGTCGTAAGAGAAAGGTAGGTGAAAATGGCGCTGCAATAATAAAAAAGTGACTCGAAAAAAATTATCTTATAATGCCTCTTCACGTAAATAAAGGTTTCCATTACACTTCCGCCTTCTCTGACCAGTTACCATTACATAATCATCTTAATTAAACACATCGATAAACTGAGACTTTACATTTGAAACGTAACATTACACCTGCTTCCTCACTGTAACACAGCCAAAACATCTGCTACTGCGCTACGCGCACACCAGAGGTGATAACCTAACCCTGCCATACAGCTTACAAAATCGCTGTTAGCTCACATGTAACAGCTCGAGAGCAAACATATGACATTATTGTACAATCGATTAATACTCAAATGACAGCCATCACCACATGAGAAGTAAGATAACCGCAACTAAGTGGAAGAAGCTTAATTCGGCTGATAAAGTCGGCCGGATCCTTAACATAGGGCCTAACGTGCACAGTGACGGGCGTGCGGAGCGAGGAGGCCGGCCGAGTACTCGGTCAGCTGGTGCGGCTACCGCACTGGCTGCGCGACGTGGGAACTGGCGCAGTGCTCGGCCGACCTGCACGGCCGGACTGTGCTGCAGCGCGGTCACCAGCAGCTGAGGCGGGGGCGGCGCCAGGCAGTCTCTGCAGGCCGCGCAGCCTGCGAGACGCTCCGAGTGTGGAAAAAAATATCGCCTCGACTGACAATGAGCGGCATAGTTTAATATGGGAGCGATGCGCTCCACTTGCCGAAAGGGCAGAAACTGTGGAGCGGGGGGCACGACGCTACGCTTTTACGCGGGTTGAAGCCACTCTGTCTTGGTCCACCGGGGACGCCTGCGAGCACCCAAGACGAGGGTCGGTCGAGTGTCCGCGCCCGCGCCTCAGAAAGTCTGCCCCAGACGTCGGGGCGTCCCTGGTGCAGCAGGGCGCTGGCCTCATCACGCGCTGCTAGGCTGTTGTTGTTGTGGTCTTCGGTCTCACACCTTCTCTCTACGGTAGTCTATCCTGTGAAAGTCTCTTATCCTGTAGACCAGGCCTTCCCAACCTTTCCAGTTGGCGGACCCCTTCTTCAGTCGAAAATCCGTAGCGGACCCCTAGTCAATCAAGAGCACAGTAAAGCACAGTAACTTTAAATTTCAGAGCGAAACCAACGGGAACTGAAAGCTTCTTAATGCAAGTGCCATGTTCCCAAATAGTCTTTGGTTTAGAGATGAATGAAAACAACTTGAAATTAACGATCCAATTACGAGATTTTCTGCAATGGCATGAGCTTTGCCTATTTTTACCGCTCTAACCAAGAAAGAAGCTTTTAATAAATTTTCATTAATTGTTTTTGCATGAGTTTTCATGCAATGCTGAGAAGCAGCTAGTTCAGCACCCTTCCTTTAAAAAAAAAAATCGATGCCTTTAGCCTGGAAATCCGGGTGAGTACGTTCAAAATGACAGCCCAATTTAATTGGAACCATTGAACTGTTCGGAAGGACTCGCGCACGAATTACACACTGAGCTTTAACCTCCTTTCTCTCCATAAAGCCCATTTCTAAATAGCTTTCGTTGTACTTACGCTTCTTGATTATCTCACTTCCACAGGATATTGCAACCAATGGAGTACTTGCAGCGTTTTCACATAATAAATCCGGCTGTGGAGCTTCTTTGTTCTTCCTTTGGTCGTCCTCCCTCCTCATTCATTCCAACTGGAAACTTCCCTTGTTGTGAAGGCGATGGAGAAACTGCACCGTTCTTCGATGATACTGACTTCAGCCACCGATCCATGTTAAAGTAATAAACTGGTCAAAAAACGACTTATGAAATAGGTAGTGCACTGACAAAGCAAGTTTAACATTTAACGATGCCTGGAGCCGCATACGTGCCAGCGAGCGCTGTGATTGGTCGAAAAAGCTCGCTCCGCGCATGCGTAAAAGGTTTCAGTGCATCTAGTGCCGTGAGCCGGCGCACAAACGACCCCCGTATTGTTGCGAAACAGTCGATCAGAGAAGCCCCATTCTCCGGCACTAAACTGTCTATGCATTCTCACTTAGGAACCGCAGAGGCTGCTTGGGAATACGACCTGAAGTAAAAGTACACATGTTTTTCGCACGAAAAAAAGTGATGAATTTGATTTTCACATTTTTATTCAATACTTTTACTCATTATTTTACACGATTTGGTGAAAGGTGGCCGCGGACCCCTTAGAAAAGCCGGAGGACCCCTAAGGGGTCCGCGGACCACACGTTGGGAAGCCCTGCTCTAGACCCACTCGAATCTGCATACTGTAGTCTGCCGTCTCTTCATCTTACCCCCACACGTCTCTGTTGTCTAAGGATGCGTCTGTTACCAACTGAACCATTCCTTTACATTCTCTTCGTATCCGTACTTTTCTTCATCCACTTTTTACTTCCACCTAAGCCCACACTCGAGACGACAGTTAATTTACATTTCTTGCTACTACGAGGGATGTTCAATAAGTAATACGACGCATTTTTTCTCGGCCAGTTTCGGTTGAAAAAAATGCGGACTTGGTTGTGAGACGTCGTGGAATATTCTCGCGTGAGCACCTATAGTCTGACAAAGTTCCGATCGGTGACGACGCTGTATGTAGACTTCCAGGTGGTGTCCGTAAAGGAGGTGCATTCCGAGCAGAGGAGTGTCACTGAGTTGCGGTTGGCGGAAGACCGAAACGTCGCAGATTTTCCTAGGCGCTTACAGAGTGTTCAAGGAGAGGGCCAGCAGCACACAGCTGTGGCTCCTCTAACCTTGGAACGTTTGGACACCCTCATTCATTGGCGGATCACAATCGAAGACTAGTGGCCCGAGGCCAAATCATCTGACACTGAAGGGCGAAACAGAAGAAAGAAAGATCTCGGAAGTGGTAAGGCGGTCGTGCACCTGAAGACTGCCACTAGAAGGAGGTGGTCGGCAAGTGCCGCCGGCCGGTCTTCGGCCCCCGCGTTACAGCCACGCGAGGAACCGCCGGAGCAGCGCCATCGACCGGGCGCCGGCAGTGCCTACCAGAATTCATTATCGGCGGCGCCACTCCAGCCGAATCAATAGCTGGAGGGAGGGAGCGCGGCGCGTGGCGCGTGCTGCAGCGCGCGCGGCCCTCCGTGCCGAGTGGGCGGTCTGCCCCGGCGCAGACTGGTAGCGCAGCCCACGCAGAAGCCCGTGTGTCCCATACCAGCAATCCGGAACGAGCGACATCCGAACACACCATTCTGTAACTCTGTCGCGTCGCTAGTTCAGAGAACCTACCAGACTAAGAATGGAAATAGACCTATCTCCGTTTGGCTCAACTACGCTCCTTCAGCATTTCGAACACAGCAAAACTTACGTAACCTGAAGACTGCACATCGAACTTTAAATACAACGCGAACAACAAGTATATCGCCCCTTTCAGTATACAAACTGTTAAATAGCGGTTATATACACCTAACGACTTTTTCACGATAAAATACTCGTAGCGATCATCTTTTTCAGTCACGCTGAAAATAAAATATTTGTCTCAATACTAGGGCCCAAACAAAAAATGGGTACTATGTCGGTATCGCTATGTAGTTGACATCATGTTTCTAGTTGAAAGACCCCCCCTCCCCCCAGTCACATGCAACAACTCCACAACGACATCAACACGGTGCGCCCAAAAATAAACTTCCCCGTAGAAACAGAAAAGGACCAAACGTTAAATTTCCTCCACACCGGTATGCGCAGACATAACAACCGGCACTCCATACTCAGGAAAATCGTCACCACCGTCACAGCCACACACAAATACTGAAATAGTCCCACTCCACACAGACTAGCCGGTCTCCGAAATATGCTGCACAGACTGAGCAAAGACAACTACAGAAATGAAACACACATATTCGAGCAAATCGCCGTAGCGAATGGATATGATGCAAACTTTGTAGAGAAACTGAATCGCAAAATGAAAAATTAGGGGACACAAATAGCACACAAGAACAAACAGCTCATCACCAACTCAGAAACACATACACGTACACACAAGACAAACACACAGAACACCTAAACACGCATACAAGAACAAGACACATTCATAAAAACAAGCAAATGGTACTCCCTGACTTACAACAACCAAACAGCCCACAGAATAGGCAACATACTCAAGAAACAAGGGCTAAAAATAGCCTAAAGGGCTGCTAACTCAATACGCAGAAAACTAAGGCAACCAACACGGAAACGGACAAACGCATCACATCTAGTATTTACCAACTGACGTGTCAGGCCAGCAAGTCAATTTATATTCGACAGAAAAGCAGGAACTTCAATACCAGATACCCAGAACATTAAAAGGCAACAACTGTCATTCTACATGTGCTGAAAACTTTATGGACATGAAACACAGCTCAACAGACATCGCTATTGACTTGAAAATTCTCAAATACAGCAATGACCCACCACAAAAAAGTATTAATTAAAGAAAAGTATCAAATACAGAAATTCGTAGGTTAAGGAAAACGTATAATAAATGAATAGGCAGCTGTCTGAACGGAACTCTGTTCTCTGTTCCCAAAGAACGGTCCCAGAACACCAAGCCATTAAACACCCACCAATCCCACAACCGCCTCCTCCCCACATAACCACAAGTAAATAACACACACACACACACACACACACACACACACACACACACAGTGGCAGATATAAATCACAAAGATTCAAAAGTGCCAGCGAGAACGCGTTCGGCTGTCCAGGTGGCCGCTGCGCTGTCTCGCTATCAGAGTCAGCAAACAGTGGCGGCGAGAGTTACACAGGTCGGATCTTCACAGTGGAGGTAAAAGGGAAACCTCAAAAAGTAAGTGAAATATATTGCACAAACACACTGTCTTCTGTATAAAATTAGTTAACTTTAGACCTAACCATAACATTCTGAATCGTAAAATTTCGAAGTAAATAACTGTTCTGCGTTAAATTATGTACGGATGCAGACGTCAGTTTGTGAAAGAAAGTGCAACAAAAGATATGGAAACCCAGCATGTGGTAATAAGATATAAATAAAATTTTGTCTGCTTTTAAAAATTGGAAATACTGTCTTTAAAACTAAAATGGATGTATGAGCAAGTAAAAGAGAGCATTTGTTCTGTTTGATAGAAAGAGAATAAAAGGCCACCGATGACGCTGAAGCTTAAAATTGTGATTGCTCAGTGCGGACCCCTCCAAAAACAAATCTATGTGACAGTTTTAGTCATGGACAGGCTAAGGACATCGATCTTCTCGACTTTAAATATGAATTCACATTGCTGTCAACGTTGGTAAATCCTGTAAGCACACCAACTGAAAGTGTGTAACTCATACATGAGTATGGCATCGCACTCAGTGTAAGTGTGGCGATTTCGCTAACGACCGGTGACAATGGCAAGGGGAGAAGGAAATTTTTCGAAACTCGAACTGGTCGAAACGTAGCTGAGGTGAGGACCGGGCCAGGCACGACTGTGCGACGGGGCTGGCAACAGTGTGGACTGGCCAGGCGAGTGTTCGGATTTCAGCGAAGCCACGCAGGACTTGGCTGATGCCAAAGCGACAAAAATATCTGTGATATAAGGAAAGTGTGTACACGTTTATTCGTCGTTAACTTACGACTGCATTTATTTGAGTATGTCCTGTTTTTTTCATTCGTTCATTTAATAAAGAGTTTTCGTAGGGCAGGCCTACATTTGGACTGTGGCCAGTGTGACCCTCCCGTGAGACCTCACGCACTACGCTGAGGTGACGAAGGGAAGCTGTGGGACAGCGACATGTGCACGTACACGAGGTGTAAAAGGGCGCTGCACTGGCGGTTCGTGTGAAAAGGTGTCCGACGTGACTGTGGCCGCAAGACGGCAACTAACAGGCTTTGGACGCGCAATGGTAGTAGGAGCTAGACACTTGGGACATTCCGTTTTGGAAACTGATAACGAGTTCAATATTGTGAGATGCACAGTGTCAAGAGTGTGCAGGGAATTTCAAATTTCGGGCATCACTTCTCACCACGGACATCGCAGCGGCGGACGGCCTTCACTTCACCGCCGAAATCAGCGGCGTTTGCGTAGAGTTGACAGTGCTAACCCGGCAAGTAACGCTGCGTGAAATAACCTCAGAAATGAACGTGGGACACACGACGAATAACTTAATTTTGGAATTATAGCTCAAAAGATACTGCACGCTAAATGTTTCACTTGTGTTTCACTGACTGATGCCACATACCTGGCTCTACTCTTACAGACGTACGAGTAAGTGCAAAATTTGAAAATAAGATGTCGTGCACGGATGAAATTTTAAATTGCAAGAAAGTGAAGGGGGCGGTGGTTGCAGTTGTCACAGTGCCGCAAAGTCCCTGGAGGCGGTCCGGTGCTACGTATGCTGTGGTCCGTTGAAGGTGGTGTAGTGATTTAAGCTAGTGTAATGAACAACTTGGGCAGAAGCCCGAGAAAAGCGCTGCGCAATTTAACACTTCAGGCAGGGTTGAAAGCGTAATTCCTATTGATATAAACGCCTAGAAGTACTTCCGTAGACGCATTGGTGGTGTGTGCTTTCGGATTGTTCCGCACGATATAACTGCACGTCCTTTCGTCGTTTGCTCATTCTCTGAAAATATGCGGCAGTATATTGTTCATGTACCTTTCACATTGTTATAGTTTGGCAGAAAAAGATCGATTGGAAGATTTGTGTTGCACGAAGTGCCCAAAGCAGCCCTGTTTTCACAACGCGCAGAGCATCTCGAGGAGGTTTTTCAGAACTCCACTATCAGTTTTTATGTAAGTTCCCGTACTCTGGTAAATGCCGCCTAATTCCAGCAGAACGAAAGAGCATTTCAGTTTCAACCTCTCCATCTCGGACAGACTTCAACAGTCAGTTGCAATACTGAACTGGTCGATCGAAGTACTGGTGTCAACCTGTAAGGTTTCAGTTCGAGTCTGTGTGGGGCTCTGTGGGCAAGCGCTGCTGAGACGCCAGTTTCGGTTGCTCAACTCCACAACGATTTCCTTTGACATCTTTCGCTCGCGGTCAACTCGTCTAGTTGAGCTGACACCTTATCGTCCTAGGAGCGCGCCGTAGCGAGCCCGCCTCCACCCCCCCCCCCCCTTTCGGCGAGGAATTAGTCCCGACGCAACGTTGGCCAGAGCACGTGAGTTCAAATGGCTGTGAGCACTACGGGACTCGACATCTGAGGTCATCAGTCCCCTAGAACTTAGAACTACTTAAACCTAACTAACCTAAGGACATCACACACATCCACGCCCGAGGCACGATTCGAACCTGCGACCGTACCGGTCGCGCGGTTCCAGACTGGAGCGCCTAGAACCGCTCGGCCACACGTGTAACTCCCTACATTGCAGTATTAAACAGTGTCTCTCTTCCTCTCATCTACAGTGCACTGCTGGGAAACTGTGCTTTGGGTTTACGTGTGAAACCAGGAAGCTTCACTATGGTCGTGGTGTGGTCTGATTATCGCGAGGTGAATACTGAGTACTGTTACACCGTCTGTCTGCTGTCACACTCTCGATGCTAGACGGTCAAAGAATATTAATTCCGGCGCAGCAGAGATCACATGCAACAGGAGCCTAATATAAATCACCATTGAATGCGCAATGGTTAGTTAAATTGATAACCTGCATCTGACGGCGTTATGTTAAAATTTGGCCTGCACACGGCCTAAAAGTTTCAATAATCTAAGAGTTTCTGGGTTTTCGAAATAATACACATCTGGCGCTGTTCGTAAATATTTATTTACATTGAATTAAATGAAACCGATAAATCCCAAATTTGAAATCAACAATCACTGCAAGCTACTATTACTTCAGTACCACAAAAGTACCATCGTGAGTGTACAAATCCTGCAACTAATTTTTGGATGTACTCTGGGAACATCGGAGGCACGAAGTGCACCGTATTTCCCTAACTATCGAGAAATACGAGATAATACGAGTTCATTGTCCCTCGAATAAAAGACTGGTCTGGCGAAGAATATAATAACACGCCACTCAACCGAGGAAATACGTTGGCGACCGACACCTACACCTACGTCCTACCCTGACGTGTACCACTACTAGCCAATTCCTTTTCTGTTACATTCGCATATATAGCGAGAGCTGTCCTTATCTTTACGGTTCTCACACGAAATGTACGTTTCTGGCAGTAGAATCACGCTGCAGTCACCCTCAAATGCCGGTTCTCTAAATTTTGTCAATAGTGTTTCTCGAAAAGAACATCCTCTTCCCTCCTGGTATTTCCGTTTGAGTTCCCGAAGCATCTCCACAGTACTTGCGTGTCGTCCGAGCGTTAACAGACGTAACAGCTCACGAGTGGATTGCTTCGATGCCTTCTTTTAATGCGAGCTGGTGCGGATGCCATACATTCGAACAGCAGTCAACGATGCGAGGCGCTAGTGTCGCACGTGCTGTCTCGTTTCAAGATGAACCACACTTTCCTAAAATTCCCCCAACAGGCCAGAGGCGACCACTCGCTCTCCCTGCTGCTCGCTCCGGTTCACGCTGTTTCGCAACGCAGCGGCCAGACGTTTGTTTAGTCGCCGTCGCAGCGTGTTGCACACACTTGCTGCCGTGCGGCACCGGCGCGGCGCTCCTGCGTTCCCTGGCTGGCGGCGTACTGCCGCTGGCCGCGCAGCCGGGCTGCAGCCGCTCTCGTCTGCCCCACGTGATGCGGGTACTGTGTGGCGCGGTACGGCACGTAGCTTTCTGCAACAGTTCTTTCATAAATATTAGCACATGACGTTTCCCGCACCAGTAGTTTCGCTTGGCCGCACAGCAATATCCTTTTCTAAACGTTCCTGCCTTCACGACCTGGATAGGGAACACGTTGTGTTTGTCGTCTAAACGTACTATCGGATTAGGATGCATTCATTCCAGAACAATCCGATTACTCATCTATTGTTCATTTCGTCTCTTCCTTTCCACTTCTTACAGTTAAAAGACTCTTCCCATGCAAACAACTCCTCTATCCCTTGCACATGGAGCGAGCTGTACGGTGGCGTTGTTAGATGACTGAACTCGTATTGTCTGGTCTTCGAGATTTAGGTCTTCCGTGATTTCTATACATCACTGCAGGGATGGATTTTTTTTAAAGGGTACGGCCGATTTCCTTCCCCCACCTTTCGTAAGGCGAACTGGTGCTCGATCTTTGATGATCGTGACGGGACGATAAACTCTGTATCTACACGGACGAGTGAATAGCAAATTGTCCGAGACGGTGTTGTAACGTGTGTCGCCATAGCTTTCACGTCATTGACTAATACTGACTAGAGGAGGAATTATATGGTATATAGACTTTAGATAGCTTATGTTGTGTACACTGTGAAGCCAGACAGACAGAAGATCAGCAGCTTGGAGGAAGGACTGCCGGTCCACAATAATACGATTTTCTTTTTAAATAGGCTTTTCTGCAATAAATTACTTATTTGGAAAAGGAGGGAATGTTGCGAGAATAGTCTGTAATTTGTGAGGTAAGGGGCGAGTGGTGGCGCCCTGAAAATATTCCAAGTTGGGCGGCCGCGAGGTGCCGGGCATCGGCCGGAGCCAGAGGGGTGGGCGGCCCCAGCGCGTGGCTGGGAACTCCGTGTTGACGCTGTGACGATGACTGTGCTCCGAGTCGATGAAGGAGATGTCTGTGCCGGGAGCGCCAAAGACGGCGGACTTGTCAAACCATCGTGGCAGACATTTCACACTTCATGTTGAAATTAATAATAGCCAGAGGAATCGTGATACCTTAAAAAGAAACATGCACATTACCATTATTTGCACTACGATTCTGATGGTGCAATCAGTTTTGCAATATCTTTAGTAGTTTAAAGTTTAGTATCTGACAGTAAATTATACAAGTAACACCCAGCAACGAATTTCCAAAATCTAAACGGTTCATCCGATTTTGTCGATCGACGTCTCTTTCGAAAGCTATTAGTGTAAACCTAAATTGGTATGAACTACAGGCACGTGACTTGAATAATACGGGAGTTATTGGAGGTCAAAGTGGCCGGTTACTATTGATAGCGTCAGGCCATAAGTACTCCACAGTTACACGAAAAAATGATAGCAGCGTGCTTATCAATATATTTATTCGTCTACGTGTTTGTTTATATCCGATATAAACTATTCACGAAGAAATTGGTTAAATATTTACTGTGTTTTAGAAAGCACAGAGACATTAGGCTACTGGCCTACCTTTTGTTCTATTCCTTTGATATATGTTTATTTGATTAGTTTATGTACTTAATAATGTGTGTTAGAGCGTGTTTATGGTTCAGCCATAGGAATATTTATTTAATTTCGAGTTATTTAAATGTAAATCCAGTATTTCGTATGTGTTTCAGTATGTTTGTGAGTGTGCGTTGGCTTGAAGAAATGGTGGGAGCGCTCTAGCCAATCAGACTGGATGGAAGTGGGGGAGGAGTGGTGGCCAGGACAAGGGGTGCTGGTCGCGGGGCAGGACAGTCGGTCGCAGGGACTGCGTTGGACACTGGCGCAGTTTGCGTTTGGTCGCGGGAGACAGAAATATTTCGTAGTGCCGGCTTCTGTACTTATGAGACTTCCGTGGCTTCTGCAGTGAAGACGTAGTATGCGTTTAGAGGTGAATATGTCGTGAGCTATGTTGTTGCCAATAACTAATTATGTGAAGTAGAAATCTATTGTTTCCCTGTTGCTGCGCGGAGTGGCCGCGCGGTTTGAGACGTCAAGTCACGGACTGCGTGGCCCCTCCCTCGGCCATGGGTTGTAACACGCCAGGGAGTATAAATGGGTGGGGGAATTTCTTTTAAACTGTTTTTTCACTTCTGGACCGTTTCTGCTTTTCTTGGCCGTGCGCCCTGTCCACACCACGTACCTGATAATCCCGCGGCGGTCGTACTGTTCTGCCCCACACTGCTGCTGGCTTGCCTGAATTATCTATCGAAATATGCAAGCGGCTGTGGGGGAGCCTCTCAATGTTAAAACTGTCCTACGTCTCTGGTATGAACGTCTATATTCTGAGACGATGAGAGATCACACGTTGCACTGCTTACATTTTAAGTCATAAGTTTTGATGTCAACTTCCAGGCGATTGTGAGTCTACCAAATCACTTGGACGAGCGTACGCGTAACCGAACACGGCGCGGATGATTGTTGATGATGCGAAAACAGAATAATCGAACGAAAGTTCTTGCGCTCGCCACGCATACACAGATTTCTTTTGGTACCAGTTCTCCTTGACTCTAGTAATAAATTTTAACACTGTTCACAAAGTTACACTTACAGTTCACAGTTAAACCAGCGATATGACAGTACGCTTACAAGGCGTGTGTGTTGTTCTTAGTATAAGTTATTTTAAGTTAGTTTAAGTAGTGTGTAAGTCTAGGGACCAATGACCTAAGCAGTTTGGTCTCTTAGAATTCACACACACTTGGACATTTTTGTTTCCCTGTTACTTAACTTATATTTTATTTAATTGCTGGACAACCGACACCAATAAGTGTTTTGCAGTAATAAACGGCATTCCTAAAGGTACTTCTGCTATCGTGCTCGTCATTTAAAGTCGTTCAAAATAGTACCTGCAGGTTTTATTTAACTGCAATCTTTCATTTATAAACTTCTATGTCTCATTCAAAATTCGCAATTGCCGAGTGATAGGAACCTTAGACCATTCGATTCATGTATATATTCATATTGTGTACTGTACACTGAGCAGTATTTGACTTGTATCCCAGCCCCTAGACAACGAAACCAGCCACAACTTTAAATATTTCAACTCTGAGTCAGAGGGTACGTAGTTGAGGGCCACTCATCAGTTTTTTTGTTTTGTTTTTTTTGAGAGCCCGCAAATTCTTGTATCACACAGCTAGTAGATGCATCCGCCCGTCTACGACTCACTCAATAGACATTTTAGAAACGCTGGTGTTTACAAATACTGTCGTGCCTGCTTTAGATGCAGCATCGACAGTGCGTCTACAGCATCCCGCATACCGTAGCTTTGTGCGCAACGGGGAAATGCGTAAGGGACGTTGGCTTTGGCGGCAGTGCTTTCAGCCACATAGCGATCCAGGCATGACTAATGACTCGCAGACTTAACACTTTCACGTCAGTCAGTAACTCTGAGCTACTTTCCAGCCTCTAAGCTCCCAGGAATTTCCAAAACAGCCAAATCTCCGCTGCAGAGCGAAAGAGGCATTCTAGAGTGTGGGTATAACTTTCTTACAATAAGGCTGGTATAATACTGAAATTATGGTAATTTTTCGTTACGTGTCGCGTTGTCTTCACCTTAAGGCTATGAAACCATTTTGGTTTTTAGAGCTACGTCCGTATTCAGGAAAACCACTGTGAAATATATGGTAGAGGCCAGCAATTAGCAGTCTTTCTTCCCTTTCAGTTTCGGTATGGAGGGCAGGTATAACGACAGTTTGATGGGTTTGGCGCGCTGTACTGATCCTAATCATGCGTCCGCAGTGTCTACATGAGCAATACGCAGAGGGTTCTAGTATATTACTACATTACTCTGTACTGGTTCCTCAACTGTCCAAACGGGTTTCGCGGAGTGACTGCCCCTTGTGTCAAACGTCTGGCAGGTCAGCTGTTTCAGCACGTCCGTGTCGTTTTCAAGTGTGCCAGACAAACCTGTGACCGTTCGTGCTGTCCTGCTTTGTATATATTTAATAACCGCCGTGGATCCCGTTTGGTGTATGTACAATACAGGTGGCAGATATACTAGGGCGGATGGGTCGACTATTTTGTATGCAGCTGTTATTTTTCCAACATCCTGCCAACGAACAGAAGTCTGCCACCTGTTACACTTACTACTGAGCCTGTGCGATCGTACTATTTCATATCCCCACAAATCATTACACCCACTGTAACTCTTTTCCAATTTAGTCAGAGGACAGGCCGACTACTGTTCTGTATTTTGTGAAGTGCACTTTTACTTTCGTTTATAATCGTCGGCTTTGCTCCGTATTTTCCACATCTACCCACGAAAATCGGCACTAACTGCAAGGTTCACACATAAAAGCAGCATCCTAAAAAGTAGACTGCTGTCGAATTGGATATTTTGGCTAAAACATCGTTATACACTGTTCAGCGGGAACATTGTGTCACCGACTTCCCGATCGATATACACCCGTCCAGGTGATTGTAGCGTACCCTGGCGAGGAATGCTTCCCAGCCAGGCACACGCACGGTCCTTGTAGTATCAGTGAGCATGTTGCCGTGGTAGATTGTGGAAGACGCGCGATGTATCTGAGTTGACCGAGGGCAAATTGTGATGGCCCGGAGACTCGTTACGAGCATCTCAGGAACTGCACGACTGGTCTGGTGTTCGAGGAGTGCTGTGGTAAGTGTCTTCAACACGTGGCGAAACCAAGGTGAAACCACGACCAGACGTGGTGGGGTTGGGCAGCCATCCCTCAATACAGGTGTCGGACGTCGTAGGCTGGGCAGACTGGTAGAACAGGACATACAGCGAACTATGGCGGAACTAGCATCAGTACTGGGAACAGCAAAAATGTCTCTGAACACACAGTGCACCGAACACTCGTCACGATGGGCTTTCGCAGCCGACGACCCACGCACTCGCCAGTGTTAACACCACGACATCGGCAACTATGACTGAAATAGGCACGTGACCACGGGCACTGAACGTTGGCGCAGTGGCAGAGCATTGCACGGTCTCATGAATCATGATACCTTCTTCGTCATGCCTTCCTACAGAAACAGCACTTTGTGCTTTGGCGTAGAGACAAACTGGCGGCGGCTCGATTATGCTCTGGGGAACATTCACGTGGGCTTCCGTGGGTACAAGGAGCACCGTACGTACGCTGGTTGCAGACCACGTACACCCCTTCAAGAGGATAACGTTTCGCCACGGCAGTGACATTTTTCAACAAGACAACGCGCTATGTCACAAGGTCAGGAGTAGGGTAGTTGGTTCGAGGAGCACAGTGGCGAGTTCCAATCGATGTGCTGGTCCCCCATTTCGTCAGATCTGGACTCCATCGATCCCATCTGGAATGTGATTGAACGTGGCGTCAGAGCTCCCTCCCCCTCCCCCCCCTCCTCCTCGTAATTTACGGACATTAGGTGAGTTGTGTGTGCAGATTTATGCCAATAATTCCCTCCTGCGACCTACCAAGGCCTCACTGCTTCCGCGCCACGACACGTCGCCGCTGTTATCCGTGCCAAAGGTGGCCGTGATATTAACTAGATGGCCATGATGTTGTGGATGATCTGTGTAAATCATTTGAACCGTGATTTATTTTCAAAGAATATTCTTAAGAATTTATTTTATTTACTAACGATTCGTCAAGAACATTAACACATTTAATCACACAATGTAAACGTGCAAGTACTTTCCAGGGAGTAACTGATGAAATCATAACCAAATTCCTTTTAGAAAATGGGTATTTTATTCACTTTAATAGTGCCTAAAAGCATTTTTTGAAAGAAACAGATTTAAAATTATAATCAGAAAGCACCCTCTAAATATCAAAGTTACAATTTATTCAGAGGCAGAAAGAAACAACTTTTGACTGTATAAGCTTTCGGGCAGAGAACCTTGCCGCTCCCTTTTGACACGGCCGTAGCTACGACCGCTCACAACAGCCTCTGAAAGACTACACTGGTGCAAATCGGCAACACACCAGATAACTTTAAACTAAGAGTTTTAACAATTTATACAAGCACACAAACTATGCACCCCCCGTATGAGGGATGGAAATGGTACAAAACACTAACAATTAAAATATTAACCTTGCCATCGAAAGTGCAACTTGATTTTAGCTTCAAAGAAAATTCTTATACTAAAATGATCATTTAAATAAAAGCTCATGAAAAGCAATTTTATTTAAAATTCTACAAGGTTGGCCAAACAATAGTTAAGATTGTCTACAGTACACAGATACCGCCTGTCAAGATCATAGGCAATAATATGAAAGTTTCCAAAGATCAAAACATATTTCAGGTATTAGGCCGTTACACTCCAAGCAGTAACTCCGTTAACACACCAAATCCGACAAACATAACAGAGGCAAGCAGCTACTGACATACGGTAGATTGATAGGGAGATTGCCGAACAACCCGAACCGCAGGTTGCTCTAACGCACCCCTACTCCACAAGGGAAAAACCGACCACCCAATTTATAAACAACCACTTTCCCACGGGTGGGCAAACGGGGAAGAATGGTGGGACGACCCCAAAGCAAAACGGCTGGTGAGTTCACCAAGAAAACAAGTAGAATTTAACAAGAGTACATCAAACAAGATATCACCAATCACTTAACTTCTAATGAACTGCGATTTCTCGAGAAGACCTGGCGCAGCAGCCCCAAATCGCTCTCCCGAACCGTCCGCTGCCAGCCGCTTCAACGGACGCAGGAAGGCGCGTCGATCTCACGTCTCACGGCGTCGCAGCTCGCACCGGCCAGACCGATGTCGTGGGTTGACTCCTGTTGCTCTCGTGTCGACCGCGAAGTCACTACCCCTCGCTATACGGCGCGGCCCACTGGACTCACGAGGCGACCTCACATGCGCCGACGCTCAAGACGGACAAGTCATCTTGTGTCTCAGTGCGCGACCGACCAACCAATCGATCCAGCCGCCAATGACCATTGCCTGAGCAAACTAGAGCAGACTGGCGGCCTAAGGCGCAGCCTCAGATGCAGGAACTAAGCCCCGACCGGGCGACCACTCGCTGGGTTCTCTTACTGACGGAGTGGACTCTCATTTTGCCGGCTTTAAAGGTTGAATCGAACGACAGACATACTAACACTCCGAACGACAGACTGCCTAACAAATGCGGACGAGAGACAGACTGGGAAGCTGGGGACGAGGGACTGACCCAGACCGACTGACTGGCGAGCTCTTAGCGCCCCTTAAATGCACGTGAACAGCCAACGTTCCCCTTTCCCACCAGAGCTGCGACTGCCACAGCGGCGCCACCGCCAGAAACGGAGGGCGACTGCTTCGCACTACGCGCTGCGGCGCGCTCTTCGAAACAGCAATTTTTACCACGTTTCACCATTGTATCTCTTTCTTTGTTTTCTCAGACATCAGTAACACTACCACAAAATGTGGCCGTCGCTGTGACCACATCTGACGGACTGAAGTACTACGCATGTATAACACTCACTTCACTTGTAACGTAATACAGTAGTCTGTAGTTCCAGACGACTGTAACGATTAAAGTTAACTCTGCAGAGAAAACTCTGCCTGGAGGTTTCTTACGGCTTCTAATTAGTGCTTGCAAAAGAAGTGTTGCCTCAGCGGCAGCGGAGACAGCAGCGAAGCGCACGGCGGGCAGGCGGGCAGGGCCGCCTTGTGGGCGAGGGCGCTTCTCTGCGGTTCACGGTCTGCCATCATCGCCGTCGCTTTCACGTTCTGACTGTGAGGGGAAGAGAAGCCAGGTTCGGGGCAACCATCAGCGCGCGGAGTGTCGATAACTTATTTCGCAGTTAACTTATGCATGTTGCTTCTACACGACGTGCTATTCGTTGTCGAGACGTGTTTCAGGAAGAGTGGAACGTAATCGTGGTAGTTATTATTATTATTATTTTAGTATGGACCGCCTGGTATCAAGTAACAATTTCAATTCCTCTTCTTTTCCTATTTCTCCACTACTCCTCTAGCTTCTCCATATGTTTTCTTTTCCTCTCTTTTGTCCATGCTATTCCCCCTTTCCTTTTTTGTGCTGCACTGAAAGCCTTCTAAATTTGTTAATTTATTATTGAAAAGGTTTCTGTCTGTTATTTCCTATTCTTTCGTGTTTTTTTATTTCTATTTCTTGCCTTATTTTTGTAATCAATTTTTGTCAAAGTCTTCTTCCAGAAATGCAACATTGCGTAGTTCGTGAGCCCGTTCGCATTCATTCGGGAGAGGTGCCCAAAGGGATTAATCGTCTTTTAGCCATTGCTTCTGATATTTTATCAACATATTTGTAGATATCCTCACTACTTTTCATTTTCCAGCCATCTGTGGTTTGTATTGCACCCATTATTTTTCTAACTGTGCGTCTTTCAAATGGTTCAGATGTCTCTGAGCACTATGGGACTTAACTTCTGCGGTCATTGGTCCCCTAGAACTTAGAACTACTTAAACCTAACCAAGCGAAGGACATCACACACATGCATGCCCGAGGCAGGATTCGAACCTGCGACCGTAGCGGTCGCGCAGTTCCAAACTGAAGCGCCTAGAACCACTCGGCCACACCGGCTGGCAGTGCGTCTTTCAACTACCTGTATTCTGTCCAGCTTATAGCTCACCGTTAGGCGTTCACGTCAATATAAACATTCAGCTGTCTGTCGTGCTGTATTGTTTTAGTTTAATTTTTCTAGATGTGTATTTCTTGTTGTAAATATTGTTTCTCAAACCGTAGGCTCTATCCATTTTGTTATATCTCACATCCACTGCAAATTTTTCTAATTCATTCAGTTGTATAGTTCTTCCAAGACATTTAAATTTACTTACTCGCTCTGTTTTTGTGTTTCTACGAATTTTGGTGCATTCTTTATATTTGTCACGATTTTTTTGGTCACAGTTGAAGTTTAGAGACTAGTTTTATTTGTTACTCCTTGCTAAGGATTTATTTGAATAACTCCGTCTCTCAGATTTTCTGAAAGTATAGCAGAATCGTCTTTAAAACCCATTATTGTCAGTTTGTTCAACGGTGATTTTAAATCGATTTCATTACTGAAACAGTTTATAGAGGCTTTTTGTCTAGGACTGACGCAAAAGTGTGACGGCCGCTTTCTTTTGTTTTGTAGAGTTGCGGCAGTACTGAGATTGTCAAGGGTTTGTTTATTCTCTGCCATCTCTGATTTGTCATTAAGACGGGCATTATTTTTGTTGTGGGCCAAACTTGATTCCTGTGGTAATTTCTTCCTGCCGCACTGTATACGTGTTTTGATTTCTTCATACAGACGCCTAAAAAAAGTGGGGGTTGTTGATGGCAGTAGCTGGCTATAACCGAGTAACAGAAAGGCAGCACGATCTTGTTTCGCGAAGTTTTTATCCCACCCACAATGTCCGATGCTAGATTACGGCATATTATGAATCCCACAGCAGGATTGCAGTGGTTTGCTGATCACCCGGATAGCTCAATGCACAGTCTGTAGTCTTCACAGTGCACTACGTTGCATCTTTCCAGTGACCCAAAATACCGCTATTGGCCACTAAAGCAGCCAGTTGGTGCTCCTCGTATAGCCCGAAAGCCTTTATCTGCACGCCTAGTGGAATTGCCGTTCTCCCGTCCGGGAGAAGACACCGACCGCCCCATTTGACGGTCGGTGGGAACACGGCGGCCACGCCTCCTTGCCGCTCTCGGCCCTCCTCCAGGTGCCTGGCTGCGCGCACTCTCGTCTGCTTCCGCCTTCACGCGAGAGGCGTCAAAGTCAGCCAGTGCGCGGGCAGCGCGCGTAACTGTGCAGGCGAGTGAAATAAGTGCACCGCCCTCGATAAGGCACGGTGTCCCCCCCCCCCATCCCTCAGACGTCCTGCCTCCCCCACACAAGCTGACAGAAGGAAGCACCAGGACCTATGACACTATACATCAAATAAATAACTTGCGGCAACATCCTAGGCCGTACATATAACAACATACACGTAGGCAATATGCTGGTTGAGAGATGTATGCCTCCCACATTAACCTTACTGTAGAAACATCTCTTATTAAGACTGATACCAGGGTCACAAACTAAACAATGTCAAACGCCCTCTTAAAGCGTGCCAGAAACTTTTCCATCGTCGTCTGCTCCGCTTTACAAAATTCCTGCTACACACTCGATCCACGACTCTACCCTGGTTGTAAACATGAGCCCCTTGCTCGTAGATCACCAACGTATTTTTCCCGGCTCCAAGCCACCTCTACCTTATCTTATTTGGGGTATCTCGCTGAGCAACAAATCCTCGACTGACCACAAGTTAGCCAATAGAGAGTTACGCTGATCAGCCAGAATATTATGACCACCGATCTACTATCGATACAAACCTATTCAGGCGATAGCAGCGTCACCTGTCCAGAAATGACTCCTAGTCAGACACATGCAAGGTGCATGTAGTATCACTGAGCATGCTGTGCTGTCTGTGTGTAGAACGGGGAAGGCGAGCGATGTATCTGAGTTTGACCGAGGGCAATTTGTGATGGCCGGGAAGCTCGGAAACTGCATGTCTTATCAAGTGTTCGAGGAGTGCTATGGTGAGTGTCTTCAGCACGTGGCGAAACCAAGGTGAACCCACGTCCAGGTAGTCGTGGTATTGGGGGGCCACCCATCGTTACAGATGTCGGACGACGTAGGCTGGGCAGACTGCTAGAACAGGACATACAGCGAACTGTGGCGGACTCAGACTTTAATGCTGGGTACAGCGCAAGTGTGCCTGAACACACAGTGCACCTAACACTCCTAACGGTGGGCTTTCGCAGCCGACGAACCACGCAGGTGCCAATGTTAGCAGCACGACATCGGCCACTACGACAGGAAAGGGCACGCGATCTTCGGCACTGGACGTTGGCACAGGTACGATCTTCGTCATGCCGATAGGAGGGCGCGATCTCTCACCTTCCAGGGGAACAGCTCCTTGAAACCTGTTCTGCGGGACGGAGACGAGCTTGCCGCAGCTCCACTATGCACTGGGTAACATTCACGTGGGCATCGATGAGCCCAGTGGAGATGGTGCAAGGCACCAAGACGGTCAGGAAGTACCGTACACTGGTTGCAGACCACGTACACTCCTTCACGACGATCACGTTTGCCGACGGCAATGACATTTTTCAACAAGATAATGTGCCATGTCACAAGCTTTAAACGTTCCACAGATGGCTTCTCTTTGTGTTTTTGTTTCTCGGAATGAAAATATACACGGTGCGCTTCGTGTAATGATCGGCATCTCCTCTCCGTCTACTCCACATCCAAGAATCACCCCTGCAAGTGTTCAAATCTGGCGGTGAGGGGAATGTAAATTTTCTTATAATCTAGGCTAGCCATGATAATCTTCTCCAGAGAGATCTGCCAAAATTTGCTTCTTTGCTCGTCAGAGAGTTCCTGCGTCTTCTCTGCACACTATTTGCTACACCCTTAAGACGGCTGGTCTCCACAGCAGCCGACACGGGCTGGGTTTTCTTTCAGCACTCTGGAATCCGTCGCCAAGCTGGTAAGAGTGAGTGTTCCTTGGAACGTGCTTTAGTGCGATTTCTGTTTCAGTTAGTGAGGGTGGATACATGTCTTTCGTTAGGAAATCGCTTCATTAATTGCACTAAATGCTCTGTTGTGTTTCTTATTTCGAGTCGTGGAGTTTTTCTATAAATTTTCGCAAGTGGTTTTTGAATTTGAATTCTTCGTTTGCTCGTATCAGTACCGAACAAGTTCCGCCAGCACTGGTGTTTTTTTAGTCGAGAATCCCTCTGCATTTATTATTTGTGAGCATAATGTTGCTGATATAAATGGATATCTTGCAGCAAAAGCAGATTGATGATTTTGTTGACGAGCCACGTTGATGAGCCTCACCTAGAAGTAACATAAAGGCTGCAAATTATTAGTCTGAATCATCCTTTTCAGCGATCAACTCGTAGTATTGATGCGTATTTACTGGGATTTGACCGTCAGATTTGTAGCAACTTGTCTGTTTCCGGCCACCACCTTGTGTGAACGAGGTCACGATACTGTGACTACCAGCTCTCCCACTCAACGGACTAAGTATTCTAGGCAGAATGAACCTCAATTTTCCAAATGTAATGGTAGTTACAGAATTTATTAATTGTAGTGGGAAGCCTCTGACATCAACTTGAGTCCTCTCTTTCACCCGTGTGGTTCAGTGCTGAAGGAGGAGGCAGTGTCTCTTTTACTCACTGTGTTGCGTCTGATTATTTTAACATTAGTGCACGATTATTCATCTCTCCAAAAGATACAGATATACAGTCCTTTTAGATTCAAAATAATATTTAATCAGCTTCCATTTGTAATGGGTTTTTTGTTGTGAGCACTACGTCTCCATGTACTCGAACAGTATCACAGAGACTTGTCTACTGTGCAGGAAAATATCAGGGTTTTGATGAAGTTTGTAAATTGTCCTGATCGGTGAAAACTGTACGCACAGTGGATATGGCTGAGACAGAGTTTACGTAAATTACTTGCCTCCTGCCTCCATTACTATAGGGTAAGTACAAATTATGCGGCTGCACGGAACATAGTGTAGCTACTCAAGCATAATGACATGCAGTGTTGAGGGATTAATTACCCCTTTGGAGCGAGGATAAACAAAAGTATCCTTAGGCCACAGAGTTTTAACCAAATCCCACACATATAGAATCTAAACAAAAGTAGCAATACATTTGCAACATGTCCTTATGCCTATCGTGCCCAGCTGTGTTGACCATTCCAGACGTTTCCCCCACCAAGTTTGGTCGCAGTGGCAATCGAGGCCACTTTCAAAGTACGTTTCACTCTCTCTGTGAACGATGGGTTCGTGTAATATGGGATGGTGGTGGAGTGCCTCACTCTCAATCTAGAAACGAACTCCTTCAAGACTCCGGGAGAAAATGCCGTGGCGTTATCAGAAACTAACACTTGGTAAAGACCAAATCACGCCCGGGTTCCCGGGTTCGATTCCCGGCGGGGTCAGGGATTTTCTCTGCCTCGTGATGGCTGGGTGTTGTGTGATGTCCTTAGGTTAGTTAGGTTTAAGTAGTTCTAAGTTCTAGGGGACTGATGACCATAGATGTTAAGTCCCATAGTGCTCAGAGCCATTTGAACCATTTTTGAAAGACCAAAGATATCAAAAACTCTCTTCAACTCTACATGGTGGTCTATTGACACTGCCCGGACCAAATATCTCACGAAATAAGCATCAAACAAAAAACTACAAAGACCGAAACTTGTCTAGCTTGAAGGGGGAAACCAGATGGCGCAATGGTTGGCCCGCTAGATGGCGCTGTCATAGGTCAAACGGATATCAACAGCGTTTTTTTAAATAGCAACCCCCATTTTGTATTACATAGTCATGTAGTACGTAAATAAATATGAATGTTTTAGTTGGACCACTTTTTTCGCTTTGTGATAGATGGCGCTGTAATAGTTTTTTTTTTTTTTTTTTGGTCATCAGTCTACTGACTGGTTTGATGCGGCCCGCCACGAATTCCTTTCCTGTGCTAACCTCTTCATCTACGTCCTCAATTATTTGCTTGACGTATTCCAATCTCTGTCTTCCTCTACAATTTTTGCCCTCTACAGCTCCCTCTAGTACCATGGAAGTCATTCCCTCATGCCTTAGCAGATGTCATATCATCCTGTCCCTTCTCCTTATCAGTATTTTCCACATGTTCCTTTCCTCTCCGATTCTGCGTAGAACCTCCTCATTCCTTACCTTATCAGTCCACCTAATTTTCAACATTCGTCTATAGCACCACATCTCAAATGCTTCGATTCTCTTCTGTTCTGGTTTTTCCACAGTCCATGTTTCACTACCATACAATGCTGTACTCCAGACGTACATCCTCAGAAATTTCTTCCTCAAATTAAGGCCGGTATTTGATATTAGTAGACTTCTCTTGGTCAGAAATGCCTTTTTTGCCATAGCGAGTCTGCTTTTGAGTCCTCCTTGCTCCGTCCGTCATTGGTTATTTTACTGCCTAGGTAGCAGAATTCCTTAACTTCATTGACTTCGTGACCATCAGTCTTGATGTTAAGTTTCTCGCTGTTCTCATTTCTACTACTTCTCATTACCTTCGTCTTTCTCCGATTTACTCTCAAACCATATTGTGTACTCATTAGACTGTTCATTCCGTTCAGCAGATCATTTAATTCTTCTTCACTTTCACTCAGGATAGCAATGTCATCAGCGAATCGTATCATTGATGTCCTTTCACCTTGTATTTTAATTCCACTCCGGAACCATCATTGCTTCCTCGACGTACAGATTGAAGAGTAGGGGCGAAAGGCTACAGCCTTGTCTTACACCCTTCTTAATACGAGCACTTCGTTCTTGATCGTCCACTCTTATTATTCCCTCTTGGTTGTTGTACATATTGTATATGACCCGTCTCTCCCTGTAGCTTACCCCTACTTTTTTCAGAATCTCGAACAGCTTGCACCATTTTATATTGTCGAACGCTTTTTCCAGGTCGACAAATCCTATGAAAGTGTCTTGATTTTTCTTTAGCCTTGCTTCCACAATTAGCCGTAACGTCAGAATTGCCTCTCTCGTCCCTTTACTTTTTCTAAAGCCAAACTGATCGTCACCTAGCGCATTCTCAATTTTCTGTTCCATTCTTCTGTATATTATTCTTGTAAGCAGCTTCGATGCATGAGCTGTTAAGCTGATTGTGCGATAATTCTCGCACTTGTCAGCTCTTGCCGTCTTCGGGATTGTGTGGATGATGCTTTTCCGAAAGTCAGATGGTATATCGCCAGACTCATATATTCTACACACCAACGTGAATAGTCGTTTTGTTGCCAATTCCCCGAATGATTTTAGAAATTCTGATGGAATGTTATCTATCCCTTCTGCCTTATTTGACCGTTAAGTCCTCCAAAGCTCTTTTAAATTCCGATTATAATACTGGATCCCCTATCTCTTCTAAATCGACTCCTGTTTCTTCTTCTATCACATCAGACAAATCTTTACCCTCATAGAGGCTTTCAATGTATTCTTTCCACCTATCTGCTCTCTCCTCTGCATTTAACAGTGGAATTCCCGTTGCACATTTAATATTACCACCGTTGCTTTTAATGTCACCTAAGGTTGTTTTGACTTTCCTGTATGCTGAGTCTGTCCTTCCGACAATCATATCTTTTTCGATGTCTTCACATTTTTCCTGCAGCCATTTCGTCTTAGCTTCCCTGCACTTCCTATTTATTTCATTCCTCAGCGACTTGTATTTCTGTATTCCTGATTTTCCCGGAACATGTTTGTACTTCCTCCTTTCATCAATCAACTGAAGTATTTCTTCTGTTACCCATGGTTTCTTCGCAGCTACCTTCTTTGTACCTATGTTTTCCTTCCCAACTTCTGTGATGGCCCTTTTTAGAGATGTCCTTTCCTCTTCAACTGTACTGCCTACTGCGCTATTCCTTATTGCCGTACCTATAGCGTTAGAGAACTTCAAACGTATCTCGTCATTCCTTAGTACTTCCGTATCCCACTTCTTTGCGTATTGATTCTTCCTGACTAATGTCTTGAACTTCAGCCTACTCTTCATCACTACTATATTGTCATCTGGGTCTATATCTGCTCCTGGGTACGCCTTACAATCCAGTATCTGATTTCGGAATCTCTGTCTGACCATGATGTAATCTAATTGAAATCTTCCCGTATCTCCCGGCCTTTTCCAAGTATGCCTCCTCCTCTTGTGATTCTTGAACAGGGTATTCGCTATTACTAGCTGAAACTTGTTACAGAACTCCATTAGTCTTTCTCCTCTTTCATTCCTTGTCCCAAGCCCATATTCTCCTGTAACCTTTTCTTCTACTCCTTCCCCTACAACTGCATTCCAGTCGCCCATGACTATTAGATTTTCGTCCCCCTTTACATACTGCATTACCCTTTCAATATCCTCATACACTTTCTCTATCTGTTCATCTTCAGCTTGCGACGTCGGCATGTATACCTGAACTATCGTTGTCGGTGTTGGTCTGCTGTCGATTCTGATTAGAACAACCCGGTCACTGAACTGTTCACAGTAACACACCCTCTGCCCTACCTTCCTATTCATAACGAATCCTACACCTGTTATACCATTTTCTGCTGCTGTTGATATTACCCGATACTCATCTGACCAGAAATCCTTGTCTTCCTTCCACTTCACTTCATTGACCCCTACTATATCTAGATTGAGCCTTTTGCATTTCCCTTTTCAGATTTTCTAGTTTCCCTACCACGTTCAAGCGTCTGACATTCCACGCCTCGACTCGTAGAACGTTATCCTTTCGTTGATTATTCAATCTTTTTCTCATGGTAACCTCCGCCTTGGCAGTCCCCTCCCGGAGATCCGAATGGGGGACTATTCCGGAATCTTTTGCCAATGGAGAGATCATCATGACACTTCTTCAATTACAGGCCACATGTCCTGTAGATACACGTTACGTGTCTTTAATGCAGTGGTTTCCATTGCCTTCTGCATCCTCATGTCGTTGATCATTGCTGATTCTTCCGCCTTTAGGGGCAATTTCCCACCCCTAGGACAAGAGAGTGCCCTGAACCTCTATCCGCTCCTCCGCCCTCTTTGGCTAGGCCGTTGGCAGAATGAGGCTGACTTCTTATGCCGGAAGTCTTCGGCCACCAATGCTGATTATTTATCAAAATTTAGGCAGTGGCAGGGATCGAACCCGGGACCGAAGACGTTTTGATTATGAATCAAAGACGCTACCCCCCTTTTTCTTTCATCTGATCAGGGCGGACGTCGTAAGACGCCCTTTTAAGTTCGTTGTTGATCTGTTAACTCAGTGTTTTTATTACAGAGGGCGGCTAACCCTCTGACCGAGCACGCTGAGCTACCGCGCCGGTTGCCCTTAGACCACGGGTGCGACCTGTAATAGTCACAAAACGTATACATAGCACACGCCCGTTGCGTATTTTTGATCACAATAGCCATACATCAACACGATATCGACCTTTTCTGCAATTGGTAAACGGTCCATTTTTACACGGGTTGTGTATCACGAAGCAAATACCGTCCGCACTGACGGAATGTTACGTGATACCACGTACTTATACGATTGTGGCTATTACATATAAACGTATAAGTACGTGGTATCACGTAACATTCCGCCAGTGCGGACGGTATTTGCTTCGTGATACATTACCCGTGTAAAAATGGACCGTTTACCAATTGCGGAAAAGGTCGATATCGTGTTGATGTATGGCTATTGTGATCAAAATACGCAACGGGCGTGTGCTATGTATGCTGCTCGATACCCTGGACGACATCATCCAAGTGTCCCGACCGTTCACCGGATGGTTTCGTTATTTAAGGAAAGAGGAAGTGTTCAGCCACATGTGAAACGTCAACCACGAACTGCAACAAATGATGATACCCAAGTAGGTGTTTTAGCTGCTGTCGCGGCTAATCCGCACTTCAGTAGCAGACAAATTGCGCGAGAGACAGGAATCTCAAAAACGTCGGTGTTGAGAATGCTACATCAGCATCGATTGCACCCGAACCATATTTCTATGCACCGGGGATTGCTTGGCGACGACTTTCAACGTCGTGAACAGTTCTGTCACTCGGCACAAGAGAAATTACGGGACGATGACAGATTTTTTTGCACCGTTCTATTTAGCGACGAAGCGTCATTCACTAACAACGGTAACGTAAACCGGCATAATGTGCACTATTGGGCAACGGAAAATCCATGATGGTTGCGACAAGTGGAACATCAGCGACCTTGGAGGGTTAATGTATGGTGCGGCACTGTGGGAGGAAGGATAATTGGCCCCCATTTTATCGATGGCAATCTAAATGGTGTAATGTATGCTGATTTCCTATGTAATGTTCTACCGATGTTATTACAAGAAGTTTCACTGCATCAGAGAATGGCGATGTACTTCCAACATGATAGATGTCCCGCACATAGCTCGCGTGCAGTTGAAGCGGTATTGAATAGCATATTTCATGACAGGTGGATTGGTCGTCGAAGCACCATACCATGGCCCGCACGTTCACCGGATCTGACGTCCTGGGATTTCTTTCTGTGGGGAAAGTTGAAGGATATTTGCTATCGCGATCGACCGACAACGCCTGACAACATGCGTCAGCGCATTCTCAATGCATGTGCGAACATAACGGAAAGCGAACTACTTGCTGTTGAGAGGAATGTTGTTACACGTATTGCCAAATGCATTGAGGTTGACGGACATCATTTTGAGCATTTGTTGCATTAATGTGGTATTTACAGGTAATTACGCTGTAACAGCATGCATTCTCAGAAATGATAAGTTCACAAAGGTACACTCGACAGCAAAAAAAGTGGGTCACGCCTGAATTCCAACGTGTAGGCTGCACCTGAATGTATGCAACCAACATAGCATATCTGTGTTGCACATTGTCGCTACCCTCCACAGTACAGTCATTGTACGATACACAATGGGTACTGCTGGAGACTACTAGAGAACACCGGTCTTTACGACAGTTCGTCCAGATGTAAAGTAACACCAGGATAGTACAGAAGAGATCAGACAGTCCTTAACGTTTGTAAACTAAACTTAATTACAATAAGTGACATTTCAAACGTTGTGCGACAGCTAATTGTGTCACGTAAATCGTTCAGTTATCCTTAGACAGAATTACTTATTTGAGGCAGTATATGGATTTATAAAGTTGTATGGCAATTGGAAACAAGTTCTTTGCTGTCTAAAAGGTTTACACAACACATTCTGAACGTCGTTCAACGTTCAATGGGGAGTGGTTTCGCATC
Source organism: Schistocerca americana (assembly GCF_021461395.2). Lineage (NCBI taxonomy): Eukaryota > Metazoa > Arthropoda > Insecta > Orthoptera > Acrididae > Schistocerca > Schistocerca americana. The sequence continues at coordinate 21,733,203 of NC_060122.1, read as the reverse complement.
AACTTTATATAATACTAAGCAGTTAAAAGAAAACGTGATTAGCAATGGCAAGCACTCTACGGAAATCCCAACATTAACAGCGAATCACAAGTAATATCATTGTTCACATTACTCATCAACAGTTACTTGTACACAAAGTTGTACTTTAAATGAGATGACCAACGTCTTCGTTCTGGATGTGGATGCAAACCCAGAACGTAAAGCCATTGTTAACCAAGCAAAGCATTGTGCCTTATCGAGACTCGATCACTAGGCAGAAAGAGACGTCAAATATTGACGTTTGCACCAGTATCAGTTATCAATTCTCAACTTGAACGTAAATGACGATAATGTTTGTACGAAACCAGGAACCCTAACATGACAGTTACCTTCTTGGTAATTAACCTCGAAAGACGTTGTATATTGTTGCATTGTCAAGGAACAAAGGATGCACATGTTTAAAATTGAAATGTCATCATGTAATGCTGGTGACAAATATGCGAACCCAGCACCTAATCGGATTGTTGAATAAGTACGTAAAATCAGTATGTAGATATCACAGTTTAGCACCAGTAGTGAGGTTGGAACCTTAAATGTCGACTGAAGTTGTATTGCCTGACTGGGATTCGAACCCGGCGCCTACCGCTGCCGTTGTGTAACCAGGAACAGACGAGAAATGTTTAATTTTGGTCCACCATTAGCGAGATGTGCTCACGTTTAACTAGAAATAAGGCGACGAAAACGTCTGTGCGGACTGAGAGTCGAACGCCGCAAACATGGTTATGAAGACACGTTAATAATCAAATTCTTATTCATTAGTAGCTAGGAGTAGCGTGTTTAGTTGCAAACCTTAAGGCCTTTCTCATCCCTAGTAACGTGGTGCCTAATATCTGCGATATCATGGTGTTAATTTACAAGTGGATTGACTGCCGTAAAGAGCAATGTTCTCTAGTAGTTGTTTATCATTGAGATGTAAATGAAGTGCCTCAGCAGAAAGTAATTTCCGTCGTGCAGCACGTATTGTTTCAGAGACACTGAGTACATGTTATAAGTTCACAAAACGTGTATTATATATTACGCATGTACTATTATTTGGAGAAGCTGCCGCCAAACCTGTTTACTTTTACATTCCGCTTAGTTGTCTTGGTTGAATGCATGTTTTCTTAAGGCTACATCTAATGCAGAGCGCTTACAAGAAAGAATAGTTTCCTGCGTCATGCTATTGCTAGATAGGTGAAATGTTCTGTGGTAGCTATGTTTAAAATGAACATACTTTTGAACGTATTGTTCGACAAATATTTGAATGAATCGTCAACTGTAGGTGTGCCTGCACATGTTATAGCATAGTAGCTGGAGCTGCGTTAGTTTATACTACAGACTTGGGTAGTTTAGGTGTAACTTTTGATCCTTCAACGGGTGATCGTGGCCTCGCGACCCGGGTCTGTACTAGCCGCGGCTCGCGAGCTACGGGCCAGCCAGGCTGCCCGAGGCGAGACGCAAGTGAGCGAGCTGGCGGTGGCGTTGGTGGGCCAACAGCCCGGGACGAACCAGCACGGCTGTACCGCATGCCTCTGCCTCTGCCGCTCCGTTTGACGTAAATGTGGTTACCTCCTCTCCTGGCATCAGTGTAAGAGCGGCAAGCAGAAATACACATCAGGCTGTCTGCCGTAATGGCTCACTGGGAGAGGTCTATTCGAGATAGAATCGTCGCTCTCATTGAAGAAGGAGGATGTTCCATCAGAGAAGCTGGCAGACGGTATGGCGTATCACATACCACTGCAACGAGATGGTGGAGGATTTGCCTTGAAAGAGACACCACCAACAGGGCTCCTGGCTCAGGCAGGAAGAGAGTGAGCTCACAGCAGGAAGACAGAGACCTAGTGTCCAGGAGCAGAGAAAATCCTTTTCTGAACTCGAAGCAGTTGCGGCGGGAGACCAACTTCCCCGGCTCCAGTGACACGATTCGTCGAAGGCTGAGGGACGCTGGACTGCATGCACGACGATCCGCCGTGAAACAAGAGCTCAGCGAAGACAACGTTTTATACCGGCTAGCATTTGCGGAGCTCCATCTCAGGGCGTCGTGGGACAACGTCATTTTCACTGATGAGAAGGCGTTTTCCACCATGGACTCACCATCGACGCGAATATGTAACCACGACGAGAAGTGGCCGGCTATCTGTTACCTGCTGGGGTTAGATTTCTGCGAGAGGGGTGGGAATTCTTCACAGGATAGAAGGAACTCCGGACAGCGTGCAGTATGCCCACATATTGCTAAATGTGATTCTTACGTCAGTGCGAATGCTGTACGCAGAAGGGGACGTCACATTGCAAGAGGACCATTCTCCCATTCACAAGTGTGCACTTGTTCAGCAGCAGCTCTCCACGGTTGGCGCCAACGTCATGGACGGCCGCCAAGGGCGGCTGATATGAACCCCATGGAAAACATGTGGGATGAGGTCGCCAGAATATTAACAGAGAACTGGCCACGAAACCAACCAACTACTGCGGACGCTCTTTGGGACTGCGTCCGGGAAGCCTGGGAGGAAGTTGCTTCTTCAGGCTGTTACGTCGGACATTCTATGCCAAGACGCATGACAGAAGTACAAAATAATGAAGGATTATGGATAAAATATTAGAGTCCTTAAAATGTTTTGTTATGTCTTCTTTTTCGTTATTTTTCCTCATTGGGAGCTAGTGGAAGATCGCGTGGCTACAGAAAAGATACAATATGGGTTAGTTTTCCTTTGAGTTGTCTTTTTAATTCAAGTGGGTTTCTTTTGAATATACAGTTTGTTAAATATTCTATTTTGATTTCATTTATACTCTGTCTAGATACAAACTAATCAGCGTAAATGGACTCGGTCACAGTAGTTTTTGTTATTTCAAATACATCTCTCTCTTCCCCTCCATCCATGAATACACCCTCCGCCGGCCGAAGTGGCCGTGCGGTGAACGGCGCTGCAGTCTGGAACCGCAAGACCGCTACGGTCGCAGGTTCGAATCCTGCCTCGGGCATGGATGTTTGTGATGTCCTTAGGTTAGTTAGGTTTAACTAGTTCTACGTTCTAGGGGACTAATGACCTCAGCAGTTGAGTCCCATAGTGCTCAGAGCCATTTGAACCAATACACCCTCCGTCCACCACACAATACGCTAACGCTTCCATATTATGTTTACTCGTTGTTAATATCTCCTCTTTTCTCTCTCACACTCTCTCTCTCTGACACTATCGCCGCAAGTGCCCTTCTGTTCCATTCCCCCAAAACTTTATAAACAAATCTAGTGGTTTCCACTGACGCCACATTTTCTCTTTTAATTCCTGCTGTCTTTACTATCATTCCCCTCAACACCTATGAAACCGTATTCTTTGATCTCCCCTTCCCTATAACCCATTCTTCGTTCTGAAAACAGTCCTTCCTTATCTCTCGGTCCTAAAATAAAACGAACTGTGGCACACATCTAAATAAGCAATACTTTGCAAGCATTTCACGCTTATATTTTGCACTTCTGCACTTCTATCCATTCCCAGATCCCGCCCTCCTTCCTGTTACCCGTCCCTTGACATCTGCGTCTACATCTAAATGAATCATTCGGGAGGACGACGGTTCAATCCCGTCTCCGGCCATCCTGATTTAGGTTTTCCGTGATTTCCCTAAATCGCTTTAGGCAAATGCCGGGATGATTCCTTTGAAAGGACACGGCCGATTTCCTTCCCCTTCCTTCCCTCCCCCGAGCTTGCGCTCCGTCCCTGATGACCTCGTTGTCGACGGGACGTTAAACACTGCTCTCCTCCTCCTCCTCCTCTAAATGAATACTCTGTGGTGTGGTGGATGAATCTTGTATTGATGTGTAAAACGTGTAGGTTCACATCACACGTCAGGCGTAGATTTTTAACACACACAAGTAACTCTACTTCACCCCTAGTAGCGCCAAGTGCAGAACGCCAGTAAGCTCCGTAGTTCAATATCCGCACTGAAGATAACATCCCTTCGCTGCCGTCTGGGGCGGAGCGGCATTCGTTTGAGCTGTGACAGATGGAGAAACCCCGGAAGGCACGTCACCAGCAAGCCGTCGTAAACTAGAAAAAGTATTTCATTTAATGAACTAATGGCCATGTAAGTTCACAAGGCTCTTACTTTATTTGAAACTGAGACGTTGAAAGTTCTTGTGCTGGACTGGGATTCGAATTCGATTTCACTGTGTTCCCCAAGATTGCAAACTCTTCTAGGCCTTCTAGGCCTCCTCGAAAGGCACTTATCTGGTTTCGAATACTGATCAGCACAAAATATTCATTATTCATTTCAAGCCCTAGCATGTGCACTTCGAACTACTAGTGAAAAATAGTTGAATTTTCAACGTCTCTTCGTGCGTTGTCAGCTGTAACGTGTTCGTTTCAACTCACAGAAACATGATGAGCTTTTTATCACAACGTTACAAGATCAAACGTTTCCTTACATCTTTCCAAGTTCAAACATTCCTCTCCATCCTACTGGTGAAAACGGATTTGGGTTTGACGTTGTGTTCGTTGTGATCACCAACGACTATATGTTGTGGAGTAAACTGCTAGCCAGCAGAGTATTTTCCATCACAAGTACTAACATGCCACTCCTAGCTATTATTGGAAAAGAATTTGATAGTTAAAGTGTCTTCATGACCACGTGTGCGGGGTTTGAATTCCATTCAGCACAGAACTTTTCGTCGCTTGATGTCTAGCTAAACATGCGCACATCTCGCTACTGGTGAACCAACAGTAGGTATTTATCGTCTGTTCCTGGGTAGAAAACGACGGAGCTAGATGCTGGGTTCGAATCCCAGTCAGGCAAAAACAATTCTATCGTCATTTAAGGTTCCAATATCTCGCTATGGGTGAAAACATTTGATACTTAACTTCTGATTTTACGTACTTCGTTAACAATCCGATTAGGTGCTGGGTTCGCATCCCTGTCACAAGCTTTACATGATGGCATTTCAATTTTAAACATGATCACACCTTGATCCTTGTGAATGACACCATATTAAACGTCGGTGGGGATAGTTCCCAGGAAGGTAACTGTTATGACAGGATTCCCAGTTCAGTACAAACATTTTCGTCATTTATTTTCAGGATATGAATTGCTAACTGATGCTGGTGCAATCGTCTATACTTCACGTCTCTTTATGCCTAGTGATCGGGTCTCAATAAGGAACAAAGAAAGCTTAGCTTAGTTAGCAATGGCTGTAGGTGCTGGGTTTGAATCCAGATCCACAACGACGTCGTTGGTCATGTCATTTAAAGTTCAAATTTGTGTACACGTAGCTGTTGATGTGTTACGAGAACAATGATATTACTGGTTATTCGCTGTTAATGTTGGGATTTCCGTAGAGTGCTTGTTGCCGTTAATGGCGTTTTTTTTACCGGTTCGTTCAATATCCAGTTTCCAGAGCCACTCTCCGTTGAATGACGTTCAGCACGTGGAATGGAAAACCTTTTCGAGCGCGAAAAACCTTTTTCCAATTGCCGTACAGCTTTGTAACTTCATATATTGTCTCAAGTATTTGATTTTGATGAAGGATTACTGTACGATATATGTAAAATAATCCGTTTTCTCAGAACTCTTGGAGTGTCACTTGTAATTAAGGTTAGTTTATGAGTGTTATGTGGTGTCTCATCGCTAATAAGGTGTTTTCAAATATGTTTTGTATGACAATATTAGTTGACGCTTAGACTGACTGCCATAAAGACCTTTGGTCTCTAGTAGTCTGTTGCAGTACCCGTTGTGCATAGTCAAACGACTGTACCCCATAGGGTTTTGGTGTTTAGAGGACCCGCAACACAGGTACGTTATGTTGGTTGTATTCAGCAGTGACCCACTTTTTTTGCTGTCAAGTGTACATGTAACAGTTTGGAGCAACCGAAATAAATTGTTCAAACTTACCTACGCTCTGTATTATAATTTAAAAATACCTTCCTGTTGCCAACTGCTCATCTAAAATTGTGAGCAATATGTTTGTGACTATTACAGCGCCATCTATCACAAAGCGAAAAGAGTGTTCCAACTAAAACATTCATATTTCTTTACGTACTACACGAATATGTAATAAAAATTGCAGTTTCTACAGGTTTAGAAGCTAGTGAACTGTATTTAGTACCATGTGGAAGCTTGCTGACGGGACAAGTTCTACATACTTGGAACTTGGACCACAGTCCTAATATATTCCGTCCATACTCTTCCGTATGAGATCTTCGCGCATATTGGCACGTGTTTTAAAAACTCCACCCCCCCCCCCCCCGCTTCCACTGGAGATTGGTGATGAATAACATAAACGTACCGTTATCCTGGGCTGACTACTAGGCCGACTACTACCCCTAGTGTTACAATATAGGATACAGTTCCTCAAACAGTACTGCCTAATCACTTCTCCCCTTTGTGTTTTCCGTTTAACTGCCCTCAAGGACTCATCGTCTTCCATTTACTATGTGATACCTTAGACAATGCAGGAAAATCACCAAAATATGATTCACTCCCTTAGTCTTACTATCCTCATTACGGTCAAGTGATCTTGGTGTCTTTAGAATCTCCTTGAAACGTTCAGCTCGACACGTCTGCTCCAACAGTGTCAGCCCCTGACATGCCTCACCTCAGACCGCAAAGCCTCGATTCACGTAGCCCAGCTGAGGATGTGGCCCGAACACCTCGGCCGCGTCGGCACCCAGTTACCAGCCTGACTGGAAGGACTCCAGACGAACATGACGAACATAACCGCCAATGTCTCAAGTTGATAAACGGAGTACTTCTTGTCCAGTGGTTTTAGTCTTCTAGGAGCTCGTGATACCAGCCTTCTGTCGTTCGTGTACTCCTAAAGTAAAACGGCTGCCACACCGACCATTGCGACATTGGTTTGCTTGTCGAATTCTTTATCAGAGACTGGTACTGCCAACAGAGGGGTGTCTACCGAGGCCTCGAAACCCTGCTTGTTAACGTGCGCCCCACTCGGACTTGCAAACTATTTTCCATAACTCGTTCAAAGTCCAGTCAAATGAAAAATGGATCAAATGGCTCTGAGCACTATCGGACTTAACTTCTGAGGTCATCAGTCCCCTAGAACAGAACTACTTAAACCTATCTAACCTAAGGACATCACACACATCGATGCCCGAGGCAGGATTCGAACTTGCGACCGTAGCGGTCGCGCGGTTCCAGACTGAAGCGGCTAGAACCGTTCGGCCACCACGGCCGGCAAAGTCCAGTCAATCGATGTTGGAGGCAGATGTTTTCGTAACAATATTGCCCAAGTTTTTATTTCAACGTTGCAAGATGTCGGCTTCACGACGATAAACGCGAAAACCTCAAAATTTTAACTCTTTTTTGAGCTTCTCCGTTATATATCCAAAAATATGGCTTTTTTGGAGATGACTACCATATGCAGATTTAAAGTACACACATTCATACTGAATGTGCCAACCAGATTTGATTTTCTGGGGAGCGGTGTCGGCGGCAGAGCGCAATAAATTCGAAAACATTGAAAACGCCCACTCCCATGCCTTAGAACACGAAAAACATCCACCTTACCGACAAAAACCCTTACACCACGTGAAAGGACGTGAAATTTCCTGCAAGAGCGTCTGTAATATTGAATTTTCTCATAAACGGAAGGGAGTGAAGCGAGAATTACGAAAATGCCTTCTGCCCCCTACAACCAAACGCCCCCTGTCTGTTTCTCATTCGGGCTACACTTTCGGTGCATTACGCTCGAAAGACATTGTTTGGAATGCACTGATGGGAAAAGCATGTTTGATAAAAAGACTGACAAATAATATTTGCGATATATTAGATACATGACAATGAACAGAAAGGTGAATATGAAATTTGTATGTAGTAATGTACATATGTCACGAGTGAGTGTGAAACTCTGAAGTGGCCCTTCATTTCAAATTGGTTCTCTACCCAGAAAGCATTTAGATATAGCTTACATGGTGCAGTGAGGATGTGATCGATCCGTGTCTCACGTTCCACGAGGACGACCCTTTTTTGATCAAGTTAATCCGTTGTGCACAATTGTAAGTAATGTACGCGGAAGGATAGGAATGACAACCGGCCGCCAGCACCCGTCCCTCGTTTGCTCAGAGTGTGCCAGGAGGCCCTCCCTCCGTTCGCCTCTGCCCGCCCTCCACGGCCGCCACCACGGCGGCGTCGTCGTCGCGCGCCGCCCAGTGGGGGCCCGGGGCGGCGAGCTGCCCGCGGCGGCTGCGGCAGCGGCTGCGGCGCGCCCCTGCCACACAGCTTCGCGTTACGTCACCGCCGTTCGGGGGCGCCGCGTCTACTCGCTCGGTTTATCCATCTACCCGTCCCATCTGCGTTCTCCTGTAAAACGGCTATTCAGCTTTCTTCACTTCTTGTCTTGTCCGTACTGTTTGTTGTCTACGTTTTGTGGCAAAATAAAGCTACACTCCGTACAAATGTTTCGAGGAATGACTAACAACACCGTTACTTTAACGTAAATGTGGTTAGTCAGTATTCGTTTAGTCATCCACCCCTTTTCTCGACACCTAGAAGTGAGTTCTGCCGGCAGTTTCGGTTGCGACACTGTTTGCGTGCCTCCCGATACGTGCCCGAGCACGTTCCCGCCTCTCGTTACCGGCGCTCCTAGCAGAGGCACCGCTGGAACTCTTCACGACACAGCAGGGCGTCACCTAGAAATAAGAAGGCGTCCGGCCGGCGTCGCTCGTAGCGAGCCGACGGGCGCCGAGGAAGCGGCGGTGGAACAAAGCTGGCGCTCGGCGAGCCGCCGCAGGAGCCGTCGCCTCCGCGTCGCGCTCTCGTCGCCGTACCTCCAGTCTCGCCACCTCCGCCACGTTGCGATTTGCATTCCGCTGCGCGTGCTAAAGTGCGCGTCATTTATGACGGCGGCCGATTTTAGGTTCGTTCTACGCATCTGACGTCACAAAACACAGTCAGCCAATGAACAGAGAACGACGTTGCCAGATCTCGACTGCAGTGCAGAGCACGGAGAATGTCTTCAGTTTTAGAAACGTTCAGTCATAAATAAAGTAATTGAACAAAAGCAATGTCTCGATAGCAGACTTTCTTTTATAGAAAGTTTGGAAAAAGCATTCTTTATACCAATTGCTTAATATTTTATGAATTAATTAAACCAAACAAGCAATAAGCCTCCTATCATCCCATGTAGGCTTTCACGGCCGGCGTCTTCGTCAGTAAGCACTTCTGGGCTGTGGTCGATCTGTAGAACTTCTTCTCCCTGACGTTTCGTTCTCAACTACTGAGAACATCTTCCGAGGTGAGTCGACGACCTCGGAAGATGTTCTCCGTAATTGAGAACGAAACGTCAGGGAGAGAAGTTCTACAGGTCGACCACGGCAACTTAGCCTGGAAGTGTTTACTGATGAATAAGCCTCCTAATTCAGGCGATAGGAAGGAAAGGTGTTTGTATCATTCTCACTAGCCGCTTTTTGCAATAAAGAACAGCGGCAATTGTTTATTTCCTCACGAAACATGAGTAATTCATAATCATACCAACAGTGTTTGTCGGTATTTTGTGTGACCTTTTAAAGTCCTCCGTGAGACATGTTGAACGACAAGTTGCGTTAGCGTATGGTTAAAGTGTCTGGCTACTAGGTGAAGGGTTCTGAGTTCAAACCTTGATCGGAGCTTAATATATTCTTTATTTAAAAACAACATCGAAGTGTCTTACCTCATGAACTTTATTCGTTTGAATGTAATCTTTTGAAATTTCTAGTGGCAACTAAAATCGACCATATGTAAAGTATACACTGTGGACTTTTACCTCTGCAAACTCTTCAAAATTTCGTGTAATGGTTTACTACATCTAATGCTGCACAATAACTGCGTTGAACATCAAAACAAAATTAAGTCATTTATGGGGGGAAGATATGAGTCAAGAAGATGTGTAAAAATCAAATTTTTGGGCCAAATAGTTTTTGTGAAATCGAATGATAAAGTGTGTCAAAGCAGTCGAAACACCATGTGTCAGCACAGGCGAGCAGTGCAATGATGAGAAAATCGCGCACATCGCGGAATGCGGGGAGCGCGTCTCTGTAGCAGCGAAAGGGTTAATGCGGCCGTGGTGGCTTTACTTCATAAACTGCGCGCTCCCCCCTAAACGTAAGTTTGCGAACTTTACTATGGCGCTGCTTCTCTTGGCGCATACAACTGGCAACGCAGCAATCTCCCGCGTCTGGGCGGGCATGCGCGAACCGCCAAGATAAAAGAATTGAACTGTAGCAGACTGCTGCCTTCTCGAGTAATACGGAAGCTTTCCTTAGGTTTCCACTCGAAAGTTCCGACTGTGAACTGATTGAAATCTGGTTTCGCAGGACAGAGTGGATCAGGTTATGGTTGTGGAGGGGGCCGTAATCAGTTACTGACAGTTGCACAAAACACACAAACTTTTATTTTTCTAAGAACCACTTAATTACACATTGCCGTAGAAAAATGGTTCAAATGGCTCTGAGCACTATGCGACTTAACGTCCATGGTCATCAGTCCCCTAGAACTTAGAACTACTTAAACCTAACTAACCTAAAGACATCACACAACACCCAGTCATCACGAGGCAGAGATTGCCATAGAAGGCTCAATTTAAAACAATACGCATGACGGCCTCGTTAACAAAACTTGCGATACCTCCTGGGCTAAAGGCCCAAAACCACACCAAAAACAAGAACGACTGAAGGCCTGAACACAAGCTATAAAAATTGCTTCAAAGAATACACGCACCTGAAGGCCCGACTTTAAAAAAAAAAAAAAAGGAAAAAATATTTCACGTAAATACTCGGCTGGAGACCACACACAAGACACTGAAGAACTCAGGGCTGAGGGCCTGGATGAGAAGAATTTCACAGAGAGAAGATTTAAAAAAAATAGTTTTAAACAAATCAATTTTCCAAATTTTAATTTAAGACAGCTGAAGCCCTTATCTTAAAAATATTTCACGTAAAAGCTCGGCTGAAGGTCACACACTGGACATTGAACAACTCAGGACTTAGGGCCTGGAAATTAAAAGGGTCGGCCTGATGAGGTAGTCCTAACATAAGGTGGGGTGAGACAGAGTAAGGTTAAATAATCGGACGGGAACCCGACCCAGGCACGGCTGAAGGACCGGCCAACAACCTAATCAATTCCCTTCTGCCCAACCAACGGTTCGCAACGGAAAATATGAGCTGAGGACGGAGATACCAGCAGCACTATGTCTCCAACATTGGCGTCTAAAAACAGTCAAGGCACAATAACCACTCTTAAGAAAAAAATGAAGAAACAACTAAAGGGCTGTCGAACTACATACCATGCAGAGAGAATCAACATGGTGAGGAAAACGGCACTGCCAGAAAACTACACTAACAACCAGTGCAGGTAACTGGGGCATTAACGGCCGCAAGGCAGAAAATACCGTTGGTGCACTTCACTGATAAGTAACAACCAATTTAATAGTTAAGGACCACACAGGAAGACGGCTGCAAAATTGCAGCAACTACAACACACCACTACTGTTAGCTAGAACGGCCCAGGAAGCAACAACCGACAACGAATGAAGAGATGTGACAGCAGTTGAGGTTTCATAACAGGTTAACTGATCACTCAACTTCAGTGTCCAGGTTCGGTGGGCAACGATCTCTGTAGCTCTCCCAGCTAGAGCCTCACAATCTGACTGACAGCGCATGCACGCCGCCAGTGGCTTCCCCGCTGCTCTGACTCAACCGACACACTCAATCGAGCACACAGGCAGCATTAAAATAACCACTCAGTCAAAACCACGCAAACCACACACGATTCCGTGAAACACTTTCACAAACGACTCGAACAATAGTAAAACCAGTCACTGTGGAACAACTAGGACGAATCACAAGTGGACACACACAGAGGACCCGGGAGCGGTCGGCGACCAAATACGCGCCGCCCGTTGAGAGGACCGACCGAACGACCAGCCGAGCTCGTCCCCACTGAGGCCACGTGTGCCGGCATCGGTCGGGCGAGTCAGGGCTGTCCGGACCTCACTGCTCATCCATCACGACTCAACTCCCGACACACGACCACCCGAAAATACTAGCCGTCGCTCCAGAGATAGTACGACAGTGCTCTTATTGATAAGCGCTGCTGCTGCCACTCACGGGCAGGCAAGCCAGAAACTTAGTGACGCCAGTAAATCGAATAAGTAACGAAACGGGAGTGCCGCCAAGACAAGATGTCAAGCAATAACGGCAGGAACACGAGCCGCGCACGCCTCACTGGTACTCTTCGATGTATTCTCGATTCGATTTCGCCTACGGACGTTCACTTCTGTGACACCGTTTACTCTTCCTGCTCGTAACCTCCCTCACCCTATAGTTTTCTGTTGTTCGTGCTTCATTTCGAGAGCTTTCGTTGCGGCGATAGAGTGTGGGAAAAATAAGGTTACCCGGGAGAAATTCGTTGGGAGTTCATTGGGAAATCTGACCGTGTTGCGTAAGACGGAAACGTGTCTCATTGCTTTGAAAGTACATCAGTATGGGGCTATTGAAAAAGAAGGAACAAATTTCAAACGTTTATTACTTCCAAACTACAAACGGTAGAAAGACAATTGTAATATTCTTTGAAAGAGAATATTTCAAATTTTTATGCATTCCGTGTGATCACAGTGTATTATACGACAAATATCAAAACAGTGGCTCATTTCCTAAGCACGTCTGACCTTAGCTGAGTGGCTCCATTTCAGGACGTCGGACTGGAGGTGAAGGAGCAGTGGACGAACTTGATCGTCGGTAGTCCCCCAGGTCTCCAGACCTCACACCTTGTCAGTTTTATCTGTGGAGTTACGTACAAGGCAGCGTTTTGTCTCCCTATTGGTGACACTCCTGAACGTCTGCGACATCGCGTTGACGAAGCTGCGAATTCGATAACGAGAGACCAGCTGCTTCGTGTAGCAGGAGTGGTGCTCACACTAAGCGCCTAAAATTTTGAAGTTTCCGCATTCCAGGAATGTTGCAGCTGTGTTTCTATCTTTTGTAGTTCGGAAGCAATAAGTGTTTGAAATCTGTTCCTTCCTTTGAATAGCTCTGTAGATACCATGTTACTTTCTAAATTGATTTTGCAAGTAATCCGTTCGGTAAGAAAGGGCTGACGGTGAAATGCTATTATGAACAGGTAAACTTCTTCCTCTTTACCACTGAAGCCTGCCAGCGCCGCGTCGCTTTTCCGCGCCGTGGCAGTCGACGGCGACCTTCGTAACTGTTCGAGTAACAACTCGTCCCGCCAACAAATGCTACTCACTAACAATGGACGGTACCGTTATGATACCGATTTCGTAACTCAGTGGATCCTCCACGAATAAACGAAACAATGACTCACTGTTGCCGTAGCACTGGGCAAAACATTCCAGTTAATATTGGAAGGCGACCGACCAGCAGCTCGGGCGCTGTCGAGCCGGAGAGCCGGCGTTCCTCGAGGGACCCGGGCACTGACAGAAGTGCCCGTACGTGCCTCTGATTCACTGACGACCGTTAACGCAAGGGCCGATTGCTGCGATTACTTTAAAGAACGATGTCAACGGAAAAATCAAACGCTACCGTAACCATTACGAAACAGGCACTGAATCTTGAAATCACAGTACTAACGCGTACTAATTTTAACCTGTCCGTATATCCGAGCGCGCTAACGAGTTGCTTCCGAGATTCGGGGAGGCGTGCACGTCTCGCGGACTAACGAGGACGGCTGGTGAGCAGTCTAGCTTCGATGTGTTTTCTAAGCTGTTTCTCACATCCACCTGGGTACATACCCGGCTGATCCCCACGTCGCGTCCAAAGTACTCACTACACAGATATTTAGAAAGCGTTATCACCCCCGAGAACGTGATTTACTTTAGACGCAGACAAATGGATGACACACGGGTGGCAGGTGGTGCCAGGAAAGGCGTAACATCACCGAAACCATTGTAACGCAGTAGAGAGAGGCGGGGACAACGACAAGGAGAGTCGGTTTTAATGTTCGGCGTACAACTTGAGTTACCGAATCCAAGGCGACGTATTTGCGAGCCGAGTCGTGGGCCAGCCGGCTGGCGACCCCCGTCGGCTGGTGCGCGCTCGCCCCCCCCCCCCCCCTTCCTCTCACCGCCTCGCCCACCCTTAGTGGTCAGGAAGTTCGGCACTAAACGCGTTGCCGAAAAACTGTATTGTGTCTGGTCGTGATTCTGTTGTTGTTGTTCTTGTTTTGGGTCGTACACATAGTCAAAGACATACAGGGAAACGATAGTTTTATTTTATTTACAACCGATTTACAAACAAACTAAAGCCAAAATATTTGAAACTACAAATACTACAACAATAAACATAGTCTTTCTGTTATATCTACTTTCCAAGCAAAAACTGATAAATGAAACCTTTTTAATCGAATACGCATTTGTTAGGTCCAAACTATGAGAACCTAGCACGCATTTCCTTCTCTGGGAAAACTGTAAAATATTCACAACGGCCCAAATACGCGTTTAGAAGTTTTGCAGACATACAATGCACTGAAAACACAATTTTCTACAACGTTATTAACAAATACGTTTTCTTCATTGAATCCATAAAAGATCAGTTTTATACGTGACCTAAATTGAAAGAGAATTTCAATTTAGGTCACTTATAAAACAATTCTTTCTCAAAACGTCTTGATCATCAGCTGGTATCTTGGGTACAGTTTTCAAAATTCTGCAAATACCTGCTTTTGGTTCACCTCGTAATTATGCATTCTTCGAGCATTTACGAAAAAGAAGTTCATACACTTGTTTGGCCAACAATTTAAAAAAAAAAAAAAAAGGAACTGAGCGTGTCTAGCTACTCTGCGTTGGCGCATTTACTGAAAACACAGCCACAATTCTGTAATATAGAGCGTCTGGTCAGGGTTGCGTCCTTCTGCTACAAGACTAATTAGTGGTTTTATCCTTCACGGCATCCACTCCAGATTTTATTTTACCGTGAAGTGCGTTGATTTCAGACAAATCATCACCACCGTGATTGCAATGATGCGTGGGAGAAATAACGCCAGCAGAGCAGGTGGTGGCCGCTGTAGCAGCCACACGCCCCGCTGCTGTAGTGGTCAGCACCTCTGCTTGGTGAGCAGCGCAGTCAGACTCCGGTCCCAGCCTTGCAACAAATCTTAATTCATTACCACAGCTTCTGCAGTTATTATCGGAGATAGAGTTGTGAGACTCATATCTCTCCAGGAAAATGTAATACCATCACATCTTTATTCTTCTTGCTTGTAAAGCCACGTAATGTAGATCGCACCTACGAGTTGCTAAGAAGCTAAAAATTGTTTCGTATCTACCGTTTATTTTTTCTCATCTTACCAACGTAGGTAAGTTTATTTTGTAGCAGCTGGTCTGTGAGCTCTACAGAGGTTGATCCATTGCTGCCGGATTACCGGTTGCTTCCAAATAGTGGTTTCGAAAGACGAAGAACAGCCTGAGTTGGCATAGCATCTGTGAGACCTTTAGTGTCAGTACCGCTGCCGCAATAAATGTATGTATTGGAACTGTAATAGGTTCGAGCATCAACTAGGCACTGATTTTGAAAGCATATTTTGTCTGTTCGCTGGATAAATACATTTCAAATTTGCATCTACCTCTAAAGCCGATCAGCATTTCATCCACAGTTGCATTCGCTCCTAAAGTATAAGTTCACTGCGTATTTTGATTAAACTTTTCTAAAACGTGTGAAATCACTGCAGCAGGGTCAGACTTTAGTTTTAGTATTCTCTTTTCGTGAATGTCAAACCTCAGGAAGGCTAATGAAAGAGCAAACCTTTTCGCTGACGTTACTAAGCGAAAAATTCACCGCATTGAAAAGATTGATCAGTTGCTTCATTCTTAGACTTGAACGCAGAAATTAATAGCAAAATAGCCAATAACCCGTTTACGAGTATTTCAATGGAATTGATTCCCTGTACCCCACGCGATTCTGATTGTCTGGTTTATTACGAAATTAATTAATTTTGAAATTTGTATAGCGTACAACTACATCTAATTATCTCGTGAGAAAATTTTCTGCCTTATCTCCAAGGGTAGAAGTTTTGGTCAAGCTTTCTTGTTTCTCGGAAATTTCAGTAAATTGTGGGCTGGTGCTCTTACATCTCGGTCGGTTCTGGGGCAGCCGACTTGTATCCGTTTTCCCCATAAAAATATTTATTGTCTCACCTCTGTCCATATCATCTTCACTTTCAGTAATCTGCATCTCTTCTTCGTCATTAGTCTCATCGCCAGAAAGTTCACTCGGTTTTTTGTGATCGGTTGGAGTAGCGTTTTCGATGGTAATCGGTATCACCAGTTTAAAATCAAGAGTCAGCATCACACCAGTCCATCTTAGTATACATCAGGATCTGTAGCGTTAACTTAATTTTTGGATTCGCGGACACGCTGTCTACACTGAAAATATCACACTAACTGCGTCGCGGAGTCCCTGGGACTAAGTTCGTTGTTTATAATGTTTGTCTGGCTAATAGACTGCAGTCGCCTGAGCACGTGACATGTCTCCTCCCTCCCCCCCCCCCCCCACCACTCCCCCATAGCACGGTACTGAACAGCGCATGCTTTCTTACCAACGAATACGTAAGTTACTTATAAATTATAGAGGGCAGCAGTCAGTCGTCCAGATCCAGATTTCGGCTAGTAGCTAGCCATTCTCAATGCACTGTTTTCTATTTTCAATGCGTGTACGTCCCTGTTATTCCGACGTCAGTCACAGTTCTTTGAATACCAAAATAGTGCATTGAGAATGGATAGCTACTAGCCGAAATCTGGATTTGCCTCATAAAACCTAAAAAAGGACGACTGCTTGCTGCACTCTATAATTTATAAGTCAGGTAACAGTCTCTGAGTGCATCCACTTTCCGAATGTCGCGGAGATTTCGCAACGCCAGTTGTGGGTTAGCAATGAGTTCCCGGTGAGGAAGAGCGCCTCTGGTGGTGGGCCAGTGTAATGAAGGCCCGACGGCAGCGATGTGCGACCGTAGGCTCGGCTTGAGGTGTGCTAACGAGCACCGCTGCAGGCATTGTTTGGACTCGCTGCAGCAAGTGGTGCAGCGAGCTGAGTCACTGCACGGTCAGCCACTTTTCGTTCAAAGGCCAGGAGACACGGTACCGGTTGCGAATTTCTTGTTCTCGCATTTTACTTGCAACCGAGGGAAACCCCCTAAAAACTCACTGATGGCCTCGGGATGGGAACTATTCTTCCTTTTAGCAGCTGCGACATAGTCGCGTATATGAGCAGTGATCCAATAGTGTCAAATGTTTTTTATTCCAGATATAAATATACCTAGCACAGCATCGTCACATAGATCTAAAATAAGGTGTAGAGTAGGCCACATAAGTACTGTCTCGAAACTCGGACAGTAGACCTCTGCGCGATGCACAACGCTTACCTCAGTGGCAGAGGGTAGGCAGCCAGTGTGGGAGGACGTGAGACAGAGAACGCTTCGCCCTGTCTCCCGGTAGTGCGCCGCTCGTACCCAGCAGCCACTGCGGAAGTAACACGGATTCTCTAATGAGCGTTATAGAGATGGTCATCTTTGAACGCGGTACATATTTGTAACAACGAATATGGAATTAAATTCAGGCTGCTGTAATACAACAAAATGAGTAGAAGGAAAATGACATTGCAAAAATTACTAAACATTTGAGATCGTGTATGGTGTTGCATAATGCATTTATATGCGAGTATAAGCGCGATTACTGTCATTCATCAATTTATGATCCGGAAGCAGAGAACAGAACAATACCTAGCCAGGCAAATGCACTGTCACAGCTTTAGGCTCTCTGAGGATGGCAGCCATCTGAAACAGAGAACAGCCGAATTTTAATGGTCACTGCTTCGGAGTCGGCAACCAGTTTATGAAGCGAGTACTATAGCTAATCTGTCGGAAGCGGATAACATACTAACTCGTGTAGATTGCCGAGTAATAACCGGTGCGTAGTAACTTATGTAGTTTAGCAACTAATGATCAGATCGGCACACGTGCGACACGACGTCGTCGGTACTGGCTCTGGACCAAACTGTTTATCGACCACTGCCTCGACCGATCGATGCAAGCCGCGGCCGTAGGGACACTGGGGCCGCCAGCCTCCAGAGGACGAGTCCAGCGCCTGCCCTCCTGCCTGTCCGACCACTGCCGCCTCGACCGCGCCTCACAAAGGAAGAAATCCGGTGGGCAGCAGCGGAGCACTCGCACTGCACGCTGTTCATCATAAGTGAGCTTGTCCCTAAGTGCACGGACTGCGAGATTTGAACGTCAACTGTTTTCCTTTACTTTGTACGCACTAGAATCGACGATTCGTGCCTTCGATCAATCTATATATATATATATATATATATATATATATATATATATATATATATATATATATATATATATATATATATATATATATATATATATATACTGTCGATATGCCGTTCCATTGCTCCGCGCCGGCTTATGAAAGAAATTACGACGGATTCCGAAAAACTACGGTATTTAAATTTCTGGGGGACGGAGCAATGGAGTAATGAGGAATACACAGAAATAGTTTTATTCCTTATTCAAGTTCAAGGTTGACTTTATGTTTTCTTTAAGTTCTTCAAAGACGTTAGTCTTAAAGAAGAAGAGTACAGTTTATCGTGACTAATTGAATATTATGCAGATACTTCTTCGACTACGTTAGCTTCCTTACATTCGTATGGCACTACATTCCCTCTTTAGTATTTGTTTTTAATATAACAAATCGGTCTGGGTGTAGTATTCATTTCTGTTTTCTGCTGTAAAAACTTTCGGTAACCTGCCGGTCGAAAAATGACAAGAAATTTCGTATAGGTCTACCCAGTGAACGAAAACTAAATTAAGAGTAGCTACCATATCAGCAAATCTCTATCTGTAGCGGCTTGATGTTCAAAATGCATATTAGTGACTCAGTGCATAATGCACTGAGATAAAAATGTTTTTGATCTTAAAGTGCATAAATAGGCTATTTCTCTGTAAAATTGTCGATAGAATTCCACAAGATGGAAAATGTATGAAAAAGTTCTCTTTTTACTTTCAAGTATTTGTAGCCCGTCAGCAGATACAAATATAATTTCAGGCACACGTCCTACAACTCCTTCCTTCCTTCTCTTCAAAAGAAGACATGAAGAGCCAGAGTGGAAAATGTGGTGATTAAAAATGAACAGCTAGAAGCAGTATTACAGTACAGTCTGTCTACTCAAAAATATTATGACGATGCTTTCAGCTTCAATTCTGGAACAAAGACTATATTTTATTTCAAGATAGTTGTAATGTTTCCCATCCACATACCTTCCAACATCAGGCTTTCAGTTTGAACTAGTTTTGCCTCACAGTATTTAACAGCTTTGCATGATATTTTTAATGTCAAGAAACTTAAATAATTTATTTTATATTACCTTTCAGTTTTAAATAATATTTTGATATCATGTCGGTATCATATCCAAAAACTGTTGATCTTTAGCACCATGGCCTGCGGAGTGGCCGAGCGGTTCTAGGCGCTACAGTCTGGAACCGCGCGACCGCTACGGTCGCAGGTTCGAATCCTGCCTCGGGCATAGATGTGTGTGGTGTCCTTAGGTTAGATAGGTTTAAGTAGTTCTAAGTTCTAGGGGACTGATCACCTCAGATGTTAGGTCCCATAGTGCTCAGAACCATTTGAACCATCCATTTGCTGATAAAAATTGCTTTTACACAAAACAACACTGGAAATGGGCCTCAAAGATTTTGCTACATCCTTCTCCATGAGCTAGGTTTAAGAATCGTTAGACACTCCTTCCGCACGTTTCATTTTTATTTTTTTTTAATGATTTGTATCTCACACTACATTATTTGCACTTTTCTTTTGCTTCTACTTTCAGCAATAGATGAACCTCTGTAAAACGTCTGCGAGACAGATCTCTGAAAACTAATTTTATAATGTCGGTCGTGTTGTTTATGAGCTTCCTTGAAATCACTACCATTTTTCAACAAATTCCATTTATAGTCCACTTCCCTCAACAAATGTGCAGTAAACATTCCAGGCCTGTGTGTGGGTGACTAGCCGTTTCCTAGAAAAACGGATTTAGTTTGACTATTGTCATTTATTTAGACAGTGACTGCATTGTATTAGAAAGAGAATAACGCCACCAAAAAATCACAATTTGCATTTAATTTTTGAAAAGCGATGAATGTTTACATCTCGGTTGAATTTTTCGTCATTGCAGTCCAAATGGGATGGCAAATTGTACCTACATATTTTTTTACCATCGTTTCCTTAACAATTACTGTGATGGGCCTTGGGGCATCAACAAACACCAGTCGATGTTTTCGTCAACGTTGTCATCAGATGGCGCACAATTCGTACTCGGAACACTTTTGTAGCTTACTTTTACAAGCTGTAGATGGCAGTATTGTAGTTGACAGTAGCTTATTTTCGTTTGTAGAGGAAAACAGACGCGTTATTCGTCTGTCTTCTAAACGGTTGGTGAATTATGCTGGGAGTTTCAGATTTTATGATGGAAAGTGCGTAAAGTGTTTAAATATGGCACGAACGCACACATTAGGCCGCGCTGTAGCACTCACATTCGTTGGCTTTCAGCCTAACGTAGACCTCAGGCTGCGCTACGCAACCGACCCGCCACGGAGTGGGTGGGTGGGGGGTTGAGGTGGAGGGGGCCATTCAGAATCACACTTGATACTCTAGCCAAACATATCACTGTTACCGCCAGGTAAGACATCGAGTGCAAAATTTTTTCTCAGAACAAATTAGCTTCTTGATTCATTTCTTCAGCCATATATACGCGATATAAGTACACTCATAGTGGGAAGAACAAAGTTTTTAGTTCAAAGGTCGGTCAACAGGTGGCACAGGGCATTGAATGATGTAATGCTTAAAGACTACTTTCAGTTGCTGCTTGCTTGTTGTGTTCAGAGAGGTGGGCTGCCGAATGGTGCCGCGACATCGTAGGAAAGCTGGGCAGGAGCAGAAGTGATTAGCGAACAAGTTAACACGACATGCAGGAGATTTACTTAACTGATATGTCTCCGAGCATACGAAGATTCGTTATAAATCAGCACTGTATTAAGCACGAACGAAGGTGGCGGTGGCTTCGTGCGCCACGACCGCCGCCAGCTGTGCTGTGTCGCTGCGGGCGTGGCGCAGTGGGAGCCCACCACTGGCTCCACCGAGTCCGCGCCACTGTTACTGGCGTCGAACGGAAAACTGAATCTCCGCTATCGACGATGCCTGCAGGGCGGTATCGATATGTGGTACCTCACTTGTTACCTCAGTCACTGTGTTTTGTGAGAGATACCTGCTTTCCTGCCAACCCGAGTTTTTTTAATAATGAAGAAGACATTGAATGAACATTGTTTGTTCCAGACATTACCTGTAAAAAAACTATACAACTGAAATTAGGACAATAAAAATTTCCCCTTTTCTGCTCTCACTTTTGACATTGTGAGCGTGAAGAAAAGGAAACATCCTCTCTTCAAAACTAGTCGAGCTAGAGTAGTGAATTCTTATTGATAACCAGTAATTTGATACATGAAAGTATTTGAAGATATTAACTGAAGTACAGTTAGCTTAGAGATAAAAGCGAATCCCACAAAATTTATAAAGTAGGACTACCGCAACTTCGTGGCAGCCTTGTGGGACATTTAAATGAAGAGGCTATACGCGCTGTAAAGAATAATCACTTCATCATTTACACTTATTAATGCTTTTTCCTGTCTTAATCTTACTTCAGTTTAAAATAAAAATTTCGCCAGATACCACATTTTCTATGTTCACTGACGCTTTTTCCTCTCGTTTACATGCCGAGTGTTTTTGCTTCGTTGTTAGCGGAGTTTGGTGCCGAAAAAAACATGATTCCATATTTACCTTTAGCGATTGTTCGGCTTTTACAAACTCGTTTTCTCTTTCCTGGCATTTGCGATTTTTGGCACTTCGCTTTTGTAAACTTCATAGAAGTTTCCAGAATGAGATTTTCACTCTGCAGCGGTGTGTGCGCTGATATGAAACTTCCTGGCAGATTAAAACTGTGTGCCCGACCGAGACTCGAACTCGGGACCTTTGCCTTTCGCGGGCAAGTGCTCTACCATCTGAGCTACCGAAGCACGACTCACGCCCGGTCCTCACTGTTTGACTTCTGCCAGGGATTCGGCGCGTGACGTCACGGACATTCTTCTCTGAGGAGGCGCCGTGCTGAGGTAGCGGCGGTGGCGCTGGGCTGCCTGCGTCTGCAGGTCCGAGCAGAGGGCTGAGTGTCCGAGGATAATCAGCCAAAACAACGCGCTTATCCTTCTGTTTGAGCGCAGGTGAGGATCAAAAGCGGCTGCTCCGAGTATTTTCACAGTTTCCCGACGGATTGCCTTTGGGAACGAAAGGGGAGGAAGTGACTCATACGTAAGAGCCGCGTGACCTTCCCCTGAGTGTCGATGGAATCAGACAGCACGTCGCTTTCCCCTACATTCGTACAAACGGCGAAATGTCCACTGCGAGAAAATCAGAAAAAATCGGGCTGCTTCTGAGACGTTTCGACAGTCGTTCACTCCACGCGCCATTCTCAAATGGGACACGAAAGCCTGGAAATGACAGTGCTGTCCGAAGAGTCCAGCACTCCTCGTAAGATGACTTGTACGGAATATAGGGTAAGCTGAAACAGACGATCTCTGACGGCACAGTGCGGTTCCGCGCATACTAATAGTACAGAACTGCCTGTAACGGGGTTTTCAGTAGGAAAAGAACGTCTAAGGAAGGCAACTTGGCACCAGGGGAATCACTTGCGGCAGAAGTACCGTGCTTCGGCTCTGCCTCAGTGTGTCGTCCAGTTGGTGAAGTGTCTAGAGTTTTGCGTTGCAATACTCGAGTGCGACGGCTCGATTCCACGCCTACGTGAATTTTTTTTATTATTTTTCAAAATTTTTATCTGCTGAGTGATGTGTTGCATGAACTGTGTCTTAGAGACGTATCGTACATTATATTTTTATAACGCTGAACATAACAGTTGTTTACCAGATGTATCAGAAATAGCCCCGGACACTAATAATCAGTAAAAAATGAATTAGGTGTAATAGGACAGAGATAACTGCAAAACTTGCCAATTTGGAGATACTAAACATACATTCAGTAAGGGCGGCCAACTGTAATAATTTAAATGCATTATAAGTGACAGCATGCTGTTCACAAAACACACAGTCTCCAAAGCAGATGCTGAATCAGGCCTCCTGCATCTCCAAACATATAACGACTTGCTGTATCATGCTTCCCTGAAGTTTTCGCAGCACAGCTGCGTCCGCTGTTATCAGAGCGACATTAAAGCGTTCTTCCACATTCATCCGAGGAGTATAACGAACGTATCACAGCTTGGTAATTACTTGTGAAACGGATTAGTAGATCTACTGGTGACACGATGTCCTAAAGAAATGTTATGGACATGAAAGTGTTGAGCATGTTAGTCGGTAGGCGGAAACAATGGCAGGAGGGTATGCTGCAATATGGTTCGAAAGCAGTTGATGAAATAGTGAGACGTAATACACTTACACAATGTGGCTACGTGATTTTACGTTTGCAGCAATTCTGCCTACACTAAAGGCAGGAGGCGTAGATCAAGAAGGTAAGGTTATGAGGTGTTTTATTCTTTTTCGTTTCCTTCGGGGGATGAAAAGCAATGCCGACAATGGACCGACAGCACAGAGCGGAGGAGGCCAAAGTAAACTTCTACAGACAATG
Source organism: Schistocerca americana (assembly GCF_021461395.2). NCBI lineage: Eukaryota > Metazoa > Arthropoda > Insecta > Orthoptera > Acrididae > Schistocerca > Schistocerca americana. Next base: position 21,709,508 of record NC_060122.1, on the reverse strand, counting down.
TACTTCTTTAAAAGCGGAATAACAAAAAGATGGTTCAAATGGCTCTGAGCACTATGGCACTTAACTTCTGAGGTCATCAGTCCCCTAGAACTTAGAACTACTTAAATCTAACTAACCTAAGGACTTCACATACATCCATGCACGAGGCAGGATTCGAACCTGCGACCGTAGCGGTCGCACGGTTCCAGACTGTAGCGCCTAGAACCGCTCGGCCACCCCGGCCGGTGCGCAATAACAGAAACGATTGTACTCCCATTTCTCAAAAAATGGTTCAAATGGCTCTGAGCACTATGGGACTCAACTGCTGAGGTCACCAGTCCCCTAGAACTTAGAACTAGTTAAACCTAACTAACCTAAGGACATCACACACATCCATGCCCGAGGCAGGATTCGAACCTGCGACAGTAGCGGTCTCGCGGTTCCAGACTGCAGCGCCAGAACCGCGCGGCCACCTCGGCCGGCCCCATTTCTCAGTTGATATTAAATAATTGCACGTATTCGGTATAAGACCTGCCGTAATTACTGCATAACGATTAAGAAACTAGAAAGCACACCAAGGAGACAAAAATTAGGAAAACAAACAAGTTCCGCTAGACCCGGACTCGTGTGTCGTAACGCCAAACTATACGCAGCCCTCTAATAAGGGAGTAGCTGAGAAACCCGTACATTTTTCAGTCACGGTCTTCTATCAGTCCATCTCCTCCTCCCTCCCCCCCCCCCTCTCTCTCTCTGTCCACCTCCTCCGCCCCGCTCCCATTTTGACCACCCGCACCCCAACGGGAGATAGATAATAAGTCACGCACTGAAGTTGCCGCGGGAGTTACTGAGTTGTGCTTCAGTGTCACCTCCTTTTCACTCCCACAGTGTTTGTTTGCACACAGTCAGTAAGCAGTGAACCGCTGATTCCTTAAAGAATCCAGCACTCCTGTATAAAGCAGCTTCAGACTTCTGATTGCTTTACAAGACTTAATGTGTTAAATACGTGACGTTACACATATAGCCGAGAAAATGTCTCGAAAAGGTTTAAAACTGTGTTTAAAGACGCTAAGTGATCTCATTATCAAATATGAATGTTCTCTGGATAATTTGTACTCCGTTTTGAGAACACCTAGTTTCGACAATGTCGATGTTTACGACGTGATATTTCATGAACTATGTGTCGTCCAATGACATAATTATGTAGGTACATCCAGTGGTGTATGTGGATGCTGCCTACAAATTATGTTGCGAATAGGATTAGTAGTAAAGAAGAAACAAATTAAAACATCAGGCCTGATGCTGCAGTTTTGCTGCACGAAAAGCGAAACTGTAGTAAGTAATAAACTTTTCTCCTTTGTGGAAGAAAAAGTTTTGTAAATGTTTGAGTTATGAGTAAAGTTTGTTGCAAATCACTAAGTGCACTAAATAAATTCTTCTCGAATTGCAGACCGCGTCGTTTCGAATAAAACACTCGAGCCTTCGGTTGGTGTCTCCGCCATCGTCATGACGAGTTGAAGCCACTGACTGCGGGCGCTGGCACGGCGTTCTGCTTACGTAGGTGTGACGGCAGCGCCTGGAAGCTGCCGGAGGGGGTCCCGAAGGCGAGCTGGCCAGCTCCTAGCGGCCGCATTCCGCCGCCAGACCGGGCGACGTTTCGACCAGTCTGATGGCGATGGCGGCCACAGCTGTCGAAAGCTCGTGTGTCTCACTCGAAATGACGCAGTCTGCAAATCGACAAGATTTTATTGAAGCATGCCAGTGTTGTAGAGTCAGGGGACAGTAAGTGCTCCAGTACTTAAGTACGGGATGAGTATAGCGTGGGTCTTTGTTCGCGGTTACTTACGCCTCTGTTTCAGCGCCGCAGCCACCTCTTTGCAAGACGGATGTTCTTGTCGCCACAGAGCTTCTCTCCAGAGAGGAAGTGACGTTTGTATGACGTTTGGTTGAAACTGATCCAGTGCTTGAGGAAGAGACGTCGGTCGTACATGCACGCATACGTACCGAGATGCAGACATACATTTTTGTAATATACAGAGATTCTTCCTTCAGATTGCCTTGGCAAGCTTCTATTTGAAGAAGTGTAAAACTTGTGAAGACGAACATTTTTGCGCTAATTAAATGAGCAGTATTTTCCTGTTATATGACATGTGCTATTTCCTGTTCAAAACTACCCCGAAAACGACGATTCTTTCCGTAGGAGAATACTTTCTCCCGTAGCTTCATCACGGCGCATCGGGCGCTTTAGTGCCATAGGGGACCGTACGCCTTGTAAGGATTCAGGAACTCCGTTAGCATACCGCACCCATAACCGTCACGTTTATCCTGAAGCTACCTGGCACCAAACTTAAGGTGTTCGGTCTGTGACTACTGAGCTAGCTGTCCCTCTGTTTTCTTCTACACTCAGTTGCTCGCTATTTTGCTAACAATTTTCTGAAGTATTTTCGGCCGGCAGCAGAAGAGTTGTGGAACGCTTTCCGGGAGACGGGGACAGGTGTCGCTCTCTCGCAGTGTTTGGCGGGTTGCCGCGACGCCCCTGCACGGCGAGCGCTCGCCACGGCCAGCCTGCAGTTGCGCGGGCCCCGCCCAGCTCCGGGTCCCCCCCTACCCCCCCTCCTCCTGCGTGGGCGGCGACGGCGCCCCCTGCAGCGTGCAGCTCCTCTTCCCACGTGTCCCTGATCATTTGCTCACGATGTCACCGTCTGCCAGCACTCGGAGGGACTCTCTGGGAGAAGAGGTTGACCAAAGATAAAAAAAAAAAACCTGAAAAAGCCGATCAATATACAGTGATGAGCCAAAACAGTGTGACCGCAGCGTACCGCCACACCGGATGCCGCCCGGTGGCGTTTCGGGACGTGACGCGGTGACAAAGCGCAGAAGACGCGGACAGGGGATCGTCCTAGCGAGACGGAGCGAGGTGGCGCAGTGGCTAGCACACTCCCATTCGGGAGGACGACGGTTCAATCCCGCGTCTGGCCATCCTGATTTAGATTTTCCGTGATTTCCCTAAGTCGCTCCAGGCAAATGATGGTATGGTTCCTTTGCAAGGGCACGGCCGACCTCCTTCCCCGTCCTTCCCTAATCCGATGAGACCAATGACCTCGCTGTCTGGTCTTCTGCAAACAACCCAGATCGTCCTAGCGAGAATATGGGTTGCAAACGGGGAAGTCCATTGAGGTAAGCGCCTTTGACAAAGGCCTGTGAACGAGTGTCTCGAAAACAGCGAAGCTGCTCGAATATTCACTACTCTCGTCAGCATCTGCGGAAAGAGGCAGAAGGAAATGAAATTACTAGTAGGCTACGAACGGTTGGACGTCCACAACTCTTCCTAGAAAATGGGGTTCGGAGCATTGTCTGTAAAGTAAGATAGATGGTGATCTGTGGCATCTCTGCCTAAAGAGCACAATGCTGGTGCACACACCAGTGTTCGTCGTACACTGTCGAACGTGAAGCTCCGTAGCAGACCACCCCTATGCGATCACGTGTTGAGCCGCCTACAACGTCAGCCACGACTGCAGTGGGCACAGGGCCGTAGGGATTCGACCGTCGATCAGTGCAACGTGTGTGACTCACACCTTTGTAACGGCACATCGCCGGTCGTCTCCACAAATGCCGTCGTCGAGGTGAAAGGCGGCTGGAAACGTGGACACAGGCTGGTCGGAGAAGTATTGCGCAGTGGGAGACAGTCTTCTGCGCTGGCACAGGGACCTGTGCTAATAATGCGGGACACGCTAACAGCTGCGAACCACCGGTACCCCTATATGCTCGATGTGTTCGCCGACTCGGAGTGCGGGCAGCCTGTCGTACGTCGCGGCGTCAGAGTGCGCAGCTGCCGGGGCCGTGGCCCAGCCGCCACGCACTCTCGGCTCTGCCACACTCTGCGTCACCACTATTGGCGTCTGACGGGAATTTGCAATTCCGCTGCCAGCTTTGAGGCCTGCGGAATGTTATCGATCCACGATACCACACATTCGCTTTTAGGCGGCATGTAACTTGGGTGCTCGTTTACCTTACCACACGCGTGGAATGAAGTTAGCAAAATGTGCATCCCGTCTAAACAGTGAAGGACGTCCACAGTGAACTACGTGTGTTATGGTGTGTCGCCAGGTTACAATGCGTGCAACAGTTGTCATCGGTACGGACAGATAAGTATGTAAACGTTTCTGAAGGAGCAGATGCGTGGTCGCTCTAGGGATTTGCAGCTCGTCTGACTCCCTCCAAACAGACTTCTCTGGTGAACATTATAGAGCCAAGTGAATTCATTCTGTCTCGTTCCAGCTTGTCCAGTACGATGCTTCATATCGACACTTCCCGTATCTCCGCCGTATCGACGTCGGCGACGGCGCGTGTTTCCTATACTCTGTTTCGAAGTTCCCTTTGAACTTACGTGTCCGATTTGGTCTGAATAAACCATTCCATACATTGATCCTTTTCTGGAAATGCTCACATTGCGCTTCACTTACGACAACCTGGAACAAAACCAAACAAATCTTATGAGTTTGTCTGTAGCATAAACCAAATACGATGCGAATAACTTAATTAGTTTGGGTGCTATAACACACTGAAATTGTAGCGTTCCTTTTGAGATTCCCTGTACCTTTTTTCCTTTAGCCTCTATGGCCATAGTCTCGAAATTCATCAAAGTAACGTCTCCAATTCAGGCAAGAGCGTAACAAGGATCTCAACTCGGCGGGGAGAGCGAGTTGGCCGTGGGGGGAAGAAGGGGGTGGAGGTAGGCACTGCAACACGCATTACTTTTGTGGATGTGGAATCGATAGAGGAAAGAAATCACGATACGGCGCAAAATAAAATTCAAAACTACTCATAAATTTGCGTAATTAATCAACAAACGTTCTAGTTGTAGTAGGAAGCTATATCCAGCAATGTTCGTAATTGACACGGTATAGTTTTTGCTTTAAATGAGTTTATTTCTATTCAGTACCCTCTACATGTTCGGATTTTCTTCAAACTGGTACTGACGTTGTAAGAAAATCTCGAAAACTCGAGTGGGTACGACCGCCTCCGTAGCCGAACGGTCAACTTGACAGACTCCCCTCCGCGTGTCCCGGGTTCGACGCCTGGTACTGCCACGGAGCTGTGCCCAGGACCGGACTGGACTGCACACGCCGCCTGCTCGGGAGCCACGTGGTCGAGCGGCAACTGCTCCACGGCGGCGGCGTCGGCAGCGGCGGCCTCTCCACACTACGTCCGATGATGACTGAGGATCACACGCTGGCTGGTCGGTTCACTGTCGTGCAGTCTTCAGAGCCCGATCGCGGGGTTCCCTTTTCCTTTGCCAGAGGATGTAAATCGACTGACACAGCTCAAACTGATGTAGGAATCTATTACCTGTACTTCAGTAACGATGCAATCGTCTCGAGTCGAATATACAAATCAAACAACTGTCTGCTGATAGTTAGCCAAGAGTGAGAAACGGTAGCCACTCGGTCTGTGACGTCGCAAGTGTATGGGCCGAAGTGCAATGACGGAACTTTGGCAGATCGGAGACAGGTTTCGAACAGACAGAGGTGGTCAGCTGGTTAAATGCAACGAACGAACACTGCGCAGAGGATCTTGACGTGTACGGGCTGGGCAAAGAAAAAGTGACCGGGAAAATGTTTGACGCGCCCTAAGATAGGCTAACCCCATCAGCTGTAGCCGCGCTAGGTGATGTGAGCTGGGTTGCTGCCTTAGGGCGCGTGAACCATTTTCCCGGCCACTTTTACTTTGCCCAGCCTCTGTTGCAGACGTCGTTCAGGAGCGATCGCCAAAACGTACGGCACGCTGACTGTCAGAGCAGTGGAGGAGCCATTCTTTGACAACGCAGCAGCGGCAGACGCGTTTTGATTTGGTATCGAGTGGGCTCACCAAATAGCCGTGGAAGGGACGCTTCCAAATGCTTAAGTGCATGAGCGAGTGAGTGGATGACTGTGGAACTGTTTACGCAGAAAACTGCAAAGACCTCTTCACGGGGACCTGAGTTTACTTGGCGCTGGAGGTGTGACAGAGGCTTACCAACGTTTTTCTGCCGCCGCAGCAGACAGTGGGCAGTGATTTCAGACTCTTATCACAGACCTTACTTTCTCTGACGTGTCATTTTTACATAACCGATTTTGTTTGTACAACTTTTCATTGATTTACGGAGAACAATATTTGTGTGGAAACACCTGCTACTGCATCTGCGTCTACGAGGAACATACATCGATCAGGCAGAACATTATGGCCAGAAATCTGCTACACATATAAACCGCTCCAGGCTGTAGCAGCGTAATCTGGCGAGGAATGACTCCCAGCCAGACACGCGCACGGCCCGTGTAGTATCAGTGAGCGTGCTGCTCGCGTGTACAATGGGGAAGGTGTGCGACCTATCGGAGTTTGACCGAGGGCAGGCTGTGATGGCCCGGAGGCTCGGCACGAGTATTTCGGAAACTGGACGGCTTGTCGGGTGTTCGAGGAATGCTGTGGTGAGTGTCTTCAACACGTGGCGACGCCAAGGTAAACCCGCCTCCAGACGTCGTGAGGTTGTGGACCAACCCTCATTACAGATGTCGGACGTGATAGGCCGGGCAGACTGGTAAAACAGGACAGGTGGCGAGCTTTGGCGGAATTAACACCAGACTTTTACGCAGGGCCGAGAGCAAGTGTGTCTCAACGCAGAGAGCACCGTACACTCCCAACGATGGGGTCCACAAGTGACTACCCACGCATGTGCCAATGTTACCACCACGACATCGGCAACTACGACTGAAATGGGCACGTGACCACCTGAAACGGACGTTGGCACAGTGGTAGAACGTTGCATGGTCTGACGAATCTCGATGCCTTCTTCATCATGATGATAGCTTCCAGAGGGACAGCTCCTTGACACGTGTACCGCAAGACGCATCCAAGCTGGCGGCGGGTCCGTTATGCTCTGGAGAACACTCACGTGGGCATGCGTGGCTGCAGTGGAGCACCACGATGTCGTACACTGGGTGCAGACCACGTATACCCCCTCATGACGATCGTGTTTTCCGACGGTTTCAACACTATAATGTACCATGTCACAAGGCCAGGAGCGCGATGGAGTTGTTCAAGGAACCTAGCGGCGCGCTCCACTTTATGTGGTTTCCCCTCAACGCGTCAGATCTGAACTCAGTCGAACACATCTGGTATGTGACTGAAGGTGGCGTCAGAGCTCACCTTCCATTCTCCGGAATTTACGGGAATGTAGTGACTTGTAGCCGCAGATGTAGTGTCAACTCCGACCAGCGGCCTACCGAGGCCTCATTCGCTCCATGCCACGCTGCGCTGCCGCTGTTATCCGTGCCAAAGTGCACATACCGGCTATTAGGTACGTAGTCATAAAGTTCTGGATGGTCACTGTATTATCCGGTTTCTTGTAGCGTGCCATTCCCCTTACTTGAAAATATTGTCAGGAGAATATTGTAACGGTACGAAGATTAGACGCAGCTGGAAGACAATACAGGGACAAATTTTTTTAGGTTTGCCTGTGGCATCAACACGAAATTAAACGCTGTGATTCCTCTGGTTAGGCCTACTTTTGCTCTCTTGTTTCGTTCATCTCGTCAGTTCGCGGCAATACTCTTATACCAAAACAGGCCGAATTAGAATCATGCGTATGCCCAGTCTAGAAAAAAAAAAAAAAACAGAGAATGTTGACAAACGTGGTTTATGTTTCTGTGCTACATAGTATTAAATTTTAATTGTTTACTCTTTTCGTCTCTCAGTTATTTCCTATTCCACTTTGTGTCCAACGATAACTTTTTTCTGTTACAGGTAAGTGGGCTGAAATTCAATCTGTCCAGCGACTGAAAGCAGGTCTTTAGTTGCTGGGTGAATCGCTGAATCTTGTGAGTATTGCTGACAACAGTCGCATTTGTAATACATTATACTTTTTTGTCTCATGAGAACTTATCCACTGGACTTTTTGAAAGCTTTTCTTTACTGTACGAACTGACGTCAAGTTTTGTCGTATGACTGACACTGTTTCTTTTTTTTTTTTTTTTAAAAAAAGCATAAATTTTATTTCTAAGATAATTACCTGAGAATGAAAGGACACTCATTGTTTACTCTTAAGGAAGTAGCTCCATTTTTAGTAATTAGAGCTACTGAAACATTCACAAATTCTGGTATTTTGCCGTTGTTCGTGGAGTATTATAAAGGAACTGCAGTTTGATGAGTGCAAGCACACTGAAGTATTAATTAGCGCCAATATTATGATTAGCGCATTAACTATACATTCACATTATGTCATTTTATGCTTATAACATGCTTTCTTTCCTCTTGAATTTCAGTATTTAAAAAAAGGAAATGAAATTCAGGTAATTTTAAAACCCGCTAAAAGGCTCCACTTGAGTCATGTAATAACTGCTACCTCACTGGCTAGCTCGCTGCTTCATTTACGGCGATGTTTTGTTTTGGAATTTACGTTTCAGAAAATTGATTAAAATTGTGTGTCGCACCGGATTGTACAAACACATCTTTCAATACTGCTGAAAAATTAATTTTGAGTTTTCCAAAGAATGAGAAGAAGCATAAAGTATGGATGTACTGTACCGGCAAAATGCCACCACGGAAATGCACCAGCTCCCTAACTTAATTAAAAATATCTCGCACTCCGAAGTTAACATCACTCTAAGTCCGAGATATGCAGTAAGGAAGGACTGTCGATATCCAATGTTGCACACCTCCCTCGGTAGCTCCGTTGGTAGAGCGGTAGCATGTAGAGGTGTATAAGCAGAAAGCTGTAGGTCGCTGGTTTAAATCCAGCGTGAACTTATTTGCAAACGACTCAACAGTCCTCTCATATGAAAACCAAATGACAATTACAAAACTTGATCACACCGATCAGAAACAGAGGAGTGATGTGTTTTCCTTGCCATTTACATACTCTTGCATTTACAATCGCTGTTCACACACTTCACTTTCAAGATGATTTCTAGTTGATGTGGAAACACTGCTATTTTTTATCTTCGTACTGTCAAGCTAGAATCCTTATTGTTGAAAGTTTCATCATCTTATATAAAGACGAAGTAAGTGTGCTTCAGACTGTGACGTTAGTTTCCACTCACAAACATCGCAGCCCCTACGTTTACGTTATCTACAATCTGTACGAGCTTCGTATCTCTTTTTATGCAAAACCTCATCGTCCTGCACTTCGTTGTACTGCGGGCGTATGGTGATACCTTCACCATTAGCAGTGCCTTCCAGAAAAGTGAATTGTTCATACTCAAATTAAATGCATTCATCTTCAACTGTCCATTTGTCAGACTAAAAGTAATGCGGAGCTGTATATAGTACATCCCACTATCGAAACAACTGTCAGAATGAGATCTTACTAATGGCATTTTCGTATTTCGTGTCGAACTTTAAGAAATTTACGGCTCTGCCCGGATTCAAACTTGAAACCTCGTGTTTCATAGTCACACACTTTACCCGTTGCGCCACAAAGAGCGTGCACGCTGTGACATCTCTGCTGAGTGTCTTCAGAATTGCCAGGAATATTCTGTGCTTTGGGTCGTAGTTAATGACCACAATCTAGACATAAGATAGGGACCCACTCGCAAAACGTCCTACAATTTCTAAGTTTTGAGCAAGTTTGGTGATGCAGGGAGCAAGGAGAATAATGTCCGTCGTTGCACATATCGCCGCTCTAAATGGGTGGCGCATAAGCGCATCAACTTTCGGAAGGTTTTCACTTTCAGCGTTTGTAACATTACTTTCCATTGTTACTTAAAAACTATAAATGCGTTTTCGATCACTAAAGAGCTTAAATGTATGCAGGAAAATTACGTAAAACCGTAAAATCTTAGGTTAACACTCCTATAACACACGCACAGCTTCGTTTTACTCCTAGTCTGTGATGTCACAAGAGTTTCAGCCAGTAATACAGTGATTTCGATCGCGTGACTGTTTCTTGAAATTTAATGATTTTTAAACTGTAATTACATAAAAACAGCATATATTTTCTGAGAATATTGACGGAAAATGCTATTTGAATCTATAATCCCTGAGGATAACGACAATCTGAACCATATTTTTTAAATAGGAAAAGAGCCTATACGTGTAGTAATAGCGGTCCTCAACACGTACTCCGGGTTTTTCCATTCTTTGGATCTGATCTGAAAATCCGCAGTCGGATATTGTTCAGAAAGTGTCGGCACTCAAGAATCAAAGTGTGTAGCATGTACCAGTGATAAATTAGTGCAATGCTATTTCATTACTCGTTACCTTCACGTGTTGCTCCTGTGTCTGGGTGAGGGCGTGAAGCGGCGAGGCCAGACCGGAGCGAACTCAGAGCAGTCTCTCGGCTGTGCTCGAGGCCCGGCGGCGCTGACAGAGGCACGGCCGTGGCGGAATTCTGCCGAAGACGTGCTACTCTGAAGGTGACTGATAACCAGAAGTTGGATGAGGGTACTGGGGGCATTGCTTCTGAGATAGGATTTTACAAAACCTTCAGGTCGACTTTCCATTTTATCACATGAGTTTCTCTGTAAACGCTCGTTGTAAACAAACTACTCGACCAGTTTCTGAGCTGCCACTGTTTTAACACGGAAAAGAGACAGATACCGGAAGCAGTGCCGGAGTCACACCTCGGCACCGACACCTACCAGCCGTTTGCAGAACACTGAAGGTCACCGCTGCATCTGATGCCAGCAGCCCTGGCAGAGGCCGCTGACCGCTTTCTCCAAAGAGACCGCCTCGGAAAACACATTCAGCGAATGCAGCTGGACATTTTATGGTAAAGCAGCGTGTATCACTTTGGACAAAGTGCATTTCAGTTCGTCATTTACATATGCAGTAATCATTAGCAGTATTGACAGGTTTGATTCTCTTGGCTGTGTAATAATAATAGTTGTATGCACGTACAGCAGCCACTCGCAGTGTTTTAACCTTATAACATTACTATACTGGCAGTGCGCTTCGAGCGACTACCGCTGGTTGTTACATTTTGAGACATATAAATCACTTATACAGTTAACCAGATTATCGCTCGTTTATTGAATTACCGTGCTTTTAGTTGGAAACAAAACGTATGTATCTTTACAAAGAAATCTATACTGTATTCCACGCCAAAAGTACACGCAGGGGAGTAAACATATTCTGGTGGTTCTATGTTGATGACTTACTGCGTTTCCGGTGGTCAGGCATCAGACTTCGTTCCTCTACCACTGTTCGGCACGGTTTTAAGTCACGTTTCAATAAGCAAAACCATTTGCTGTTTAGATTCCGTCGATATCTCGATGAACGTGGACTCCTCACAGTAGATTAATACGTTAGAGTTGTACAAAACCTAACACCAGGAACATGTCGCACGTAATAGAGCTGTCCTACAAATACAAGGAAGGAGATCGGCCAGTGGGCGTGAGTGCGATGAGTCAGCAGTACAGCGCCACCGAGAGACAAGTATACTTCATTCCTGTCTGGAGAGAAATACACCGTGCTTTTTCTTTTGTACTGCCGCGTACGCTTGTAGTCAGGACCTAATGAACACTGTGGTGACTCGTAAAATAGCGCTAACAATATTAGGTAAATGGTAGTTGCTACTCGCCATATAGGAGAGATGATGAGTCGCAGATAGGCACAACAAAAAGACAGTTACAATATAAGCTTTCTGCCATCAAGACCTTTGTGAAAAATACACCACAGACACACACACACACACACACACACACACACACACACACAAACTCCGCAAACGCAACTCACACACACATGACTGCAGCTGAATCCACACTGCGAGCAGCAGCAGCAGTGCATGATGAGAGAGGCAGTTGGGTGGGGTAAGGAGGAGGCTGGGGCGGGGAGGGGTAAAGGTAGCAGGGTAGCAGGATAGGGGTGGGGAATGGTGAAGTGCTGCTGGGGAGCTGGTGGAGAGAGGTGGAGAGAGGGCAGAGCAGCTACGTGCAGTCGGGAGGTTAGACAGAGGGCAAGGGTGGTGGTGGAGGGGGGGGGGAGGATAACAAAAAAGGAGACAAATAACAAGTCTGGGCGTGTTGGTGGTAAAGAGAGCTGTATTGTGCTGCAAGAGGATTGGCGAGGTCAATGACTAACGAAGGTTGAGGCCAGGAGGGTTATGGGAAAGTAGGATATATTGCAGGGAGATTTCCCACTTGCGAAGTTCAGAAAAGCTGGTGTTTGTGCAAAGGATCCATATGGCACAGGCTGTGAAATAGTCATTGAAATGAAGAATGTTGTGTCGGATGGCGTGCTCAGCAGCAGGGTGGTCCAGTTGTTTCTTGGCTACTGCTTGTCGTTTTTTATTCATGCAGATGGCTTGTTGGTTGTCATGCCCACATAGAATGCAGCACAGTGGTTCCAGCTTAGCTTGTAGATCACATGATCGGTTTCACAGGTACCCCTGCCATTGATGGGATAGGTGATGTTTGTGATGGGCAGCAGTAAATGGTGGTGGGAGGATATATGGGATAGACCTTGAAAAAAAAAAAAAAATGGTTCAAATGGCTCTGAGCACTATGGGACTTAACATCTGAGGTCATCAGTCCCCTAGAACTTAGAACTACTTAAACCTAACTAACCTAAGGACATCACACACATCCATGCCCGAGGCAGGATTCGAACCTGCGACCGTAGCGGTCGCGCAGTTCCAGACTGAAGCGCCTTTAACCGCGTGGCCACACTGGCCGGCACAGATCTTGCATCTAGATCTATTACAGGGATATGAGCCATGAGGTAAGTGGTTGGGAGCAGGGCTGTGTAGGTTCGGTCGACGGCAGAATACCACTGTGGGAGGGGTGGGAAGGATAGTCGGCAGGACATTTCTCATTTCAGGGCAAGATGAGAGGCAGTTGAAACCTTGGCAGAGAATGTTGCTCCAGTCCTGAATGGTACTGGGTTATGAGAGGAATGCTCCTCTGTGGCCAGACAGTGAGACTTTGGGAAGTGTTGGGAGACTGGAAAGGTAAGGCACAGGAAATTTGTTTTTGTAGAAGGATGGGAGGTTATTTATGGTCTAAGAAGGCCTCAGTGAGACACTTGTTATGTTTCAAGAGGGACCACTCGTCACTGCAGATGCGACGACCATGGGTGTCTAGGCTGTATGTAAGGTACTTCTTGGTATTTAGTGGGTGTCTTCTGTCAAAGTTGAGGTATTGCTGGTGGTTAGTAGGTTTGATATGGACAGAGGCGCTTATGTAGCCATCTTTGAGGTCAATATCTAGGAAGGTCGCTTGTTGGGTTGAGTAGGACGAGGTGAAGCAAATGGGGGAGAAGCTTCAAGGTTCTGGAGGAGTGTGGATAGGGTGTCCTCACCCTCGATCCAGATCTTAAAGACATCATCAGTGAATCTCAACATGGTGAGGGGATAGGATTCTGGTTGTTTAGGAAGGATTTCTCCAGGTGTCCCATGAATAGGTTGGCATAGGATGGTACCATGTGGGTGCCATTAGCCATACCCTGGATTTGTCTGTAGGTAACACCTTCAAAGGAGAAGTAATTGTGGGTGTGGCGACTATGAAAGAAGTTGTTGGTTTGCAGTCCGTCAGATATTAGCAAAGGTAGTGTTCAGTATCAGTAAGGGCACGGGCTTTAGAGATGTTGGTGCAAGGGGAGGTGGCATTAACAGTGACGAGCAGGGAACTGTGTTGTAAGGGGATAGGAACTGTGGAAAGTCAGTGGTGAAAGTGGTTGGTATCTTTTATATAGGAGGGTAGGTTCTGGGTAAGAGGCTGAAGGTGTTGGTCTATGAGAGCAGAGATTCTCTCAGTGGGGGCACAGTAAAGGGCCTCTATGGTTGGGTTTATGGACTTTAGGAAGCATGTACAAACTAGCGAAAAGTAGATAAGTAGTAATTTTATTAATATAAATAATATGTAAGTGATAGGTATGTCGAGATGCCTCACACTGAGCATTTCGTGGTTTGAAACCCGTCTCCAATGTATTAATGTTAAAAAATCAGTAATATTTAAACATTGCTACTGGTTGCATTTTATACAAGCAGCTTCAATATACTTTGTCGGAATGTTACAGAGAGACGAGTAATTCAGTATTAATGTTATACTATAAGAATCTGGAATGAACCCACTGTCACAGTAACCCGAGAAAGTAAGTCTCACCAGAAAACCGCTTTGTTTCTTCTTCTTCTTCTATTTCGGAAACGTGCCAGCTGTCAGTGAGCGCTCACTCACAGTGTTTAGGGACTCACCGTATCTCCTTACGCCTGGTGTTCATTCTTTCACCTCCTGAGCATCATCGTAATATAATGCAAGGTGCGTTGGTCAAATTGTTCATCAGAAGCTTGACAAAGATATTCCGTCTTGATCATTTAAAACAGTCGTGGGATATCCATTTCTAAATATGGAAAGTAACGAGAATGATGATCAAATCATTGTATCAGGCCAACAAAGTTGGGTCTTTAGAGCCCCCAGTACTATTACCAGAGACAAAAGCGAGTAAAATCAACGAAACAAAAAATATAACTAAAAAGCTTCAGCAAAATCTCCAAATTTCTTACAAACACAGAAACGCGCATACTCTCAGACTTCTAAAATTATTAACATCTCAACCTGTACTACGTATATTACGTGAAGGAAGGAAATAGATAATACGAAATAACTAATCGGCTGTAGCATGTCCCAAAATATCTGCCTCTACATCCACATACGTACTCAAAAAGCCACCATACGGAACGTGGAGGAAGGTGCTCTGCACAACTGCTGGTCACCTCCTTTCCCGTTCCACTCGCACATGGAGCGAGGCAAATCTACTATCTGCATGGCACCATGCATCTCATCTTCATGGTCCCTGCGAGATGTACGTTGGTGGCAGCAGAATTGTTCACCAGTCAGTCTCAAATGTCGGTTCGCTAAATTTTGTCAATACCGCACCTCGAAAACAACGTTCCTTCCTTCACAGATTCCCATTTGAGTTCCCGACGCATCTCGTAATGCTGCGTGTTGTTCGAACCGACCAGTAACAAATGTAGCAGCCCGCCTCTAAACTGCTTCTATGTCTGCCTTAAATCCGACCTGATACGCATCCAAAACACTCGGGCAGTACTCAAGAGTAGGTCGCGCTAGCGTCCTATATGCGATCTCCTCTACAGATGAACCACACTTTCCCAAAATTCTCCCAACACACCGAATCGACCATTCCCCATCGCTACCACAACTTTCACATGCTCGTTTCATTTCATATCGCTTACGCCCAGATATTTAAATGACGTAACTATGTCAAGCGCAAGACTACTAATGCTGTATCAGAACATTACTCATCCGCATTAACACACATTTTTCCTACATTTAGAGCTAGCAGCCATTGATCACACCAACTAGAAATTTTGTTTGTCATCTTGTATCCTCCTGCAGGTACTCAACTTCGCTATTTTCCCGTACATCGCAGCATCATTAGCAAACCACTTGAGATTGCTGCCCACCCTGTCCACCAGATCATTTATGTATATAGAGAATAACCCCAACAACCTCCCCAATGAGCCATCGTGGATCTTGCCTTTGGTGGAGAGGCTTGCGTGCCTCAGCGATACAGATAGCCGTACCGTAGGTGCAACTGCAGCAGAGGGGTATCTGTGGAGAGGCCAGACAGACGTGTGGTTCCTGAAGAGTGGCAGCAGCCTTTTCAGTAGTTGCACAGGCAACAGTGTGGATGATAGACTGATCTGGTCTTGTAACATCATGCCTTGTTGTGTTGGTGCTGCGAACGGATGAAGGCAAGTGAAAACTACAGCCGTAATTTTTCACGAGGGCATGCAGCTTTACTGTATGATTAAATGATGATGGCGTCCTCTTGGGTAAAATATTCCGGAGGTAAACTAGTCCCCCATTCGGATCTCCGGGCGGGGACTACTCAAGAGGACGTCGTTATCAGGAGAAAGAAAACTGGCGTTCTGCGGATCGGAGCGTGGAATGTCAGATCCCTTAATCGGCCAGGTAGGTTAGAAAATTTAAAAAAGGAAATGGATAGGTTAAAGTTAGATATAGTGGGAATTAGTGAAGTTCGGTGGCAGGAGGAATGAGACTTTTGGTCAGGTGAATACACGGTTATAAATACAAAATCAAAGTGATGTAACGCAGGAGTAGGTTTAATAATGAATAAAAAAATAGGAGTGCGGGTAAGCTACTACAAACAGCATAGTGAACGCATTATTGTGGCCAAGATAGACACGAAGCCCACGCCTACTACAGTAGTACAATTGTTTATGCCAACTAGCTCTGCAGATGAAGAGATTGATGAAATGTATGATGAGATCAAACAAATTATTCAGGTAGTGAAGGGAGACGAAAATTTAATAGTCATGGGTGACTGGAATTCGAGTGTAGGAAAAGGAAGAGAAGGAAACGTAGTAGGTGAATGTGGATTGGGGCTAAGAAATGAAAGAGGAAGCCGCCTGGTGGAATTTTGCACAGAGCATTACTTAAACATAACTCTAACACTTGGTTCAAGAATCATGAAACAAGGTTGTGTACATGGAAGAACCATGGAGATACTAGAAGGTTTCAGATAGCTTATATAATGGTAAGACAGAGCTTTAGGAACCAGGTTTTAAATTGTAAGACATTTCCAGGGGCAGATGTGGACTCTGACCACAATCTACTGGCTATGAAATGTAGATTAAAACTGAAGAAACTGCAAAAAGGTGGGAATTTAAGGAGATGGGACCTGGATAAACTGAAAGAACCAGAGGTTGTACAGAGTTTTAGGGAGAGCATAAAGGAACAATTGACAGAGATGGCGGAAATGTATACAGTAAAAGAAGAATGGGTAGCTTTGCGAAATGAAATAGTGAATGCAGCAGAGGATCAAGTAGGTAAAAAGACGAGGGCTAGTAGAAATCCTTGGGTAACAGAAGAGATACTGAATTTAATTGATGAAAGGAGAAAATACAAAAATGCAGTAAGTGAAGCAGGCAAAAAGGAATACAAACGTCTCAAAAGTGAGATAGACAGGAAGTGCAAATTGGCTAAGCAGGGATGGCTAGACGACAAATGGATGATATAGAGGCTTATCTTACGAGGGGTAAGACAGATGCTGCCTACAGGAAAATTAAAGAGACCTTTGAAGATAAGAGAACCACTTGCATGAATATCAAGAGCTCAGATGGAAACCCAGTTCTAAGCAAAGAAGGGAAAGCAGAAAGGTGGAAGGAGTATATAGAGGGTCTATACAGGGGCGATGTTCTAGAGGACAATATTGTGGAAATGGAAGAGGAGGTAGACGAAGGTGAAATGGGAGATATGATACTGAGTGAAGAGTTTGACAGAGCACTGAAAGACCTAAGACGAAATAAGGCACCGGGAGTAGACAACATTCCATTAGAACCACTGACTGCCTTGGGAGAGCCAGTCCTGACAAAACTATGCCATCTGGTGAGAAAGATGTATGAGACAGGCGAAATACCCTCAGACTTCAAGAAGAATATAATAATTTCAATCCCAAAGAAAGAAGGTGTTGACAGATGTGAAAATTACCTAACTAACAGTTTAATAAGTCACAGTTGCAAAATATTAACGCGAATTCTTCACAGACGAATGGAAAAACTGGTAGAAGCCAGCTTCGGGGAAGATCAGTTTGGATTCCGTAGAAATGTTGGAACACGTGAGGCAATACTGACCCTACGACTCATCTTAGAAGAAAGACTAAGGAAAGGCAAACTTACGTTTCTAGCATTTGTAGACTTAGAGAAATCTTTTGACAATGTTGACTGGAATACTCTCTTTCAAATTCTGAAGGTGGCAGGGGTAAAATACTGGGCGCGGAAGGCTATTTGCAATTTGTACAGAAAGCATATGGCAGTTATAAGAGTCGAGGGACATGAAAGGGAAGCAGTGGTTGGGAAGACTGTGAGACATGGTTGTAGCCTATCCCCGATGCTAATCAAAAAATGGTTCAAATGGCTCTGAGTACTATGGGTCTCAACATCTTAGGTCATAAGTCCCCTAGAACTTGTTGTTGTTGTTGTTGTTGTGGTCTTCAGTCCCGAGACTGGTTTGATGCATCTCTCCATGCTACTCTATCCTGTGCAAGCTTTTTCATCTCCCAGTACCTACTGCAGCCTACATCCTTCTGAATCTGCTTAGTGTATTCATCTCTTGGTCTCCCTCTACGATTTTTACCATCCACGCTGCCCTCCAATACTAAATTCGTGATCCCTTGATGCCTCAGAACATGTCCTACCAACCGATCCCTTCTTCTGGTCAAGTTATGCCACAAACTTCTCTTCTCCCCAATCCTATTCAATACTTCCTCATTAATTATGTGATCTACCCATCTAATCTTCAGCATTCTTCTGTAGCACCACATTTCGAAAGCTTCTATTCTCTTCTTGTCCAAACTATTTATCGTCCATATTTCACTTCCATACATGGCGACACTCCATACAAATACTTTCAGAAATGACTTCCTGACACTTAAATCAATACTGGATGTTAACAAATTTCTCTTCTTCAGAAACGCTTTCCTTGCCATTGCCAGCCTACATTTTATATCCTTTCTACTTCGACCATCATCAGTTATTTTGCTCCCCAAATAGCAAAACTCCTTTATTACTTTAAGTGCCTCATTTCCTAATCTAATTCCCTCAGCATCACCCGACTTAATGAGACTACATTCCATTATCCTTGTTTTGCTTTTGTTGATGTTCATCTTATATTCTCCTTTCAAGACACTGTCCATTCCATTCAACTGCTCTTCCAAGTCCTGTGCTGTCTCTGACAGAATTACAATGTCATCGGCGAACCTCAAAGTTTTTATTTCTTCTCCATGAATTTTAATACCTACTCCGAATTTTTCCTTTGTTTCCTTTACTGCTTGCTCAATATACAGATTGAACAACATCGGGGAGAGGCTACAACCCTGTCTCACTCCCTTCCCAACCACTGCTTCCCTTTCATGTCCCTCGACTCTTATAACTGCCATCTGGTTTCTGTACAAATTGTAAATAGCCTTTCGCTCCCTGTATTTTACCCCTGCCACATTTAGAATTTGAAAGAGAGTATTCCAGTCAACATTGTCAAAAGCTTTCTCTAAGTCTACAAATGCTAGAAACATAGGTTTGCGTTTCCTTAATCTTTCTTCTAAGATAAGTCGTAAGGTAAGTATTGCCTCACGTGTTCCAGTGTTTAGACGGAATCCAAACTGATCTTCCCCGAGGTTGGCTTCTACTAGTTTTTCCATTCGTCTGTAAAGAATTCGTTTTAGTATTTTGCAGCTGTGACTTATTAAACTGATAGATCGGTAATTTTCACATCTGTCAACACCTGCTTTCTTAGGGATTGGAATTATTATATTCTTCTTGAAGTCTGAGGGTATTTCGCCTGTTTCATACATCTTGCTCACCAGATGGTAGAGTTTTGTCAGGACTGGCTCTCCCAAGGCCGTCGGTAGTTCTAATGTCATGTTGTCTACTCCGGGGGCCTTGTTTCGACTCAGGTCTTTCAGTGCTCTGTCAAACTCTTCACGCAGTATCGTATCTCCCATTTCATCTTCATCTACATCCTCTTCTATTTCCATAATATTGTCCTCAAGTACATCGCCCTTGTATAGACCCTCTATATACTCCTTCCACCTTTCTGCTTTCCCTTCTTTGCTTAGAACTGGGTTTCCATCTGAGCTCTTGATGTTCATACAAGTGGTTGTCTTTTCTCCAAAGGTCTCTTTAATTTTCCTGTAGGCAGTATCTATCTTACCCCTAGTGAGATAGGCCTCTACATCCTTACATTTGTCCTCTAGCCATCCCTGCTTAGCCATTTTGCACTTCCTGTCTATCTCATTTTTGAGACGCTTGTATTCCTTTTTGCCTGTTTCACTTACTGTATTTTTATATTTTCTCCTTTCATCAATTAAATTCAATATTTCTTCTGTTACCCACGGATTTCTACTAGCCCTCGTCTTTTTACCTACTTGATCCTCTGCTGCCTTCACTACTTCACCCCTCAAAACTACCCATTCTTCTTCTACTGTATTTATTTCCCCCATTCCTGTCAATTGTTCGCTTATGCTCTCCCTGAAACTCTGTACAACCTCTGGTTCTTTCAGTTTATCCAGGTCCCATCTCCTTAAATTCCCACCTTTTTGCAATTTCTTCAGTTTTAATCTACAGGTCATAACCAATAGATTGTGGTCAGAGTCCACATCTGCCCCTGGAAATGTCTTACAATTTAAAACCTGGTTCCTAAATCTCTGTCTTACCATTATATAATCTACCTGATACCTTTTAGTATCTCCAGGGTTCTTCCATGCATACAACCTTCTTTCATGATTCTTAAACCAAGTGTTAGTTATGATTATGTTGTGCTCTGTGCAAAATTCTACCAGGCGGCTTCCTCTTTCATTTCTTAGCCCCAATCCGTATTCACCTACTATGTTTCCTTCTCTCCCTTTTCCTACACTCGAATTCCAGTCACCCATGACTATTAAATTTTCGTCTCCCTTCACAATCTTAATAATTTCTTTTATTTCATCATACATTTCTTCAATTTCTTCGTCATCTGCAGAGCTAGTTGCATATAAACTTGTACTACTGTAGTAGGTCTGGGCTTCGTATCTATCTTGGCCACAATAATGCGTTCACTATGCTGTTTGTAGTAGCTTACCCGCATTCCTATTTTCCTATTCATTATTAAACCTACTCCTGCATTACCCCTATTTGATTTTGTGTTTATAACCCTGTAGTCACCTGACCAGAAGTCTTGTTCCTCCTGCCACCGAACTTCACTAATTCCCATTATATCTAACTTCAACCTATCCATTTCCCTTTTTAAATTTTCTAACCTACCTGCCCGATTAAGGGATCTGACATTCCACGCTCCGATCCGTAGAACGTCAGTTTTCTTTCTCCTGATAACGACATCCTCTTGAGTAGTCCCCACCCGGAGATCCGAATGGGGGACTATTTTACCTCCGGAATATTTTACCCAAGAGGACGCCATCATCATGTAATCATAAAGTAAAGCTGCATGCCCTCGGGAAAAATTACGGCTGTAGTTTCCCCTTGCTTTCAGCCGTTCGCAGTACCAGCACAGCAAGGCCGTTTTGGTTATTGTTACAAGGCCAGATCAGTCAATCATCCAGACTGTTGCCCTTGCAACTACTGAAAAGGCTGCTGCCCCTCTTCAGGAACCACACGTTTGTCTGGCCTCTCAACAGATACCCCTCCGTTGTGGTTGCACCTACGGTACGGCTATCTGTATCGCTGAGGCACACAAGCCTCCCCACCAACGGCAAGGTCAATGGTTCATGGGGGGGGGGGGGGGCCTAGAACTTAGAACTACTTAAACCTAACTAACCTAAGGACATCACACACACCCATGCCCGAGGCAGGATTCGAATCTGCGACCGTAGCAGTCCCGCGGTTCCGGACTGCAGCGCCAGAACCGCACGGCCACCGCGGCCGGCCGATGTTATTCAATCTGTATATTGAGCAAGCAGTAAAGGAAACAAAAGAAAAGTTCGGAGTAGGTATTAAAATCCATGGAGAAGAAATAAAAAGTTTGAGGTTCGCCGATGACATAGTAATTCTGTCAGAGACAGCAAAGGACTTGGAAGAGCAGTTAAACGGAATGAACAGTGTCTTGAAAGGAGGGTATAAGATGAACATCAACAAAAGCAAAACGAGGACAATGGAATGTAGTCGAATTAAGTCGGGTAATGCTTAGGGAATTAGACACTTAAAGTAGTAAAGGAGTTTTGCTATTTGGGGAGCAAAATAACTGATGATGGTCGAAGTAGAGAGGATATAAAATGTAGACTGGCAATGGCAAGGAAAGCGTTTCTGAAGAAGAGAAATTTGTTAACTTCGAGTATAGGTGTAAGTGTCAGGAAATCGTTTCTGAAAGTATTTGTATGGAGTGTACCTATGTATGGAAGTGAAACATGGACGATAAATAGTTTAGACAAGAAGAGAATAGAAGCTTTCGAAATGTGGTGCTACAGAAGAATGCTGAAGATTAGATGGGTAGATCACATGACTAATGAGGAGGTATTGAACAGAATTGGAGAGAAGAGGAGTTTGTGGCACAACTTGACTAGAAGAAGGGATCAGTTGGTAGGACATGTTCTGAGGCATCAAGGGATCACGAGTTTAGTATTAGAGGGCAGCGTGGAGGGTAAAAATCGTAGAGGGAAACCAAGAGATGAAGACACTAAACAGATACAGAAGGATGTAGGTTGCAGTAGGTATTGGGAGATGAAGAAGGTTGCACAGGATAGCGTAGCATGGAGAGCTGCATCAAACCAGTCTCAGGACTGAAGACCACAACAACAACAACAACAATACTTGGTTAAGAATCACGAAAGAATACTGTATAGATGGGGGACATTGTACACGACATTAGTTGAAATTTGAAATTTTCTGTTTTCTGCTGCTTAATGTAGTTTGCACTTTCCTGAACATTTTGGCATATAATGCATTAAATCAGACAATTGTGAGACCTTTAAGTAACATCTTTAATGCTGACAGGTGACTGTCAAATTTCGCGGCTACGCATATGCTGCCACAGTTGAGCAGTCATGTCCTGGGAACTACACAGTCTAGAAGGCAGTGAATTGATTTGTTTTGTGCCTACTGCTACGTCTCAGATGTTGGCATTACGAATAAAAAAATCAGTCCATTGTTTCTGATACTGTCTGATGGCAAGACAATAAAATGTGCTGGAAGACTAATGGACAAAGTAATTGATGAATTACGGGAATATTATGAGAAGGCCATTGGAGGTAAATGTGACACTTTAGAGAAGCTGAAAAGAGCTGTGTGGAGCTCTTTCTTTCATCAAATATCAACCGATGAAAAGCCATGTCATGCTTTGTGTCCACCTTCACCAAATACTTGGTGTAAATATAGGCAAGCTGAATTTTCTGGTACTCTACATTAATTACACATAAACATTGTGTTCCTTTGCCACTAATGGAGGCAATAAAACGTATTTACAGAGATTTGGCAAATCTTGATCTACTAAAGAAGTATTTTCAAGGGGAAGACCCAGAATGTGAATGAGTCGTTCAGTAATGTTTTGTGGTGCCGTGCGCCTAAAAATGTATTTGTTGGCCTTATGACTCTAAAGTTAGCAGTGTCTGATGCTGTAATGACTTTCAATGGTGGGAACTATGGAAGACTTGAGGTTCTGGAGGGGTTAGGGGTGAGACTTGGACAGAACACAGCTAAAGGACTGCGGGAACTGGATGAGCTTCGTGTACCTGAAGCAGAGTTAGGTGCTTAGCAAATGACGAAAGAAGCAAGAAAGAAAAGGAGGAGGCAAGTGATGCTGGTATGACACTAAAGAAGACACAGACTATGGGCCAGGGCAATTCTAGTGCATAAAAGACGTAGAAATGTAAGTCTGTATAAGAATTTGTAAGAAAAAAGTTTTAAACCTCAATATCTCTGAACTACATTTTTTGCAATAAATGACCCGTTTTCTTAAAACGTACTGATGACAGAGACATAAAATTTTCACAGCACGCCAAGTGTGAGGCTCAACAAGTATGGAATTAGAATAATTAAAATATCCTGAGTTGTTATGTTTTTATGTTCGTTTATTTACAAAATTCTGTCAAAAGAATTGAGTGTTTGAATAAAAGATAAAATGCCCCACAATTTAATTTTAGTAATAATTCTAGTCCAGTGTATCTAGAAAGGTGCATTCAGTAATTATGGAAAATTGTAAGTTGATGTCTTAAGACGTTTCCAAGATAATGGGCCATACAATTCGATAATTAAACTTTGGCGGCATAGGACACACTATGTCCCCTTAGTTGGAAGAGATGCGGTGACTGACACTGGGGGACTGATGACCTCAGATGTTAAGTCCCATAGTGCTCACAGCCATTTGGACTGACACTGGGAGGTTTGATATTAACTCTTTAATGGTAAGACAGCGATTTCGGAAACAGATTTTAAATTGTGTGATCTGAGGTTTTCCCGGCGTACGGAAATCTTGAAAATCTCTCGGGTAAAGGCTCGATATTTCGGCAAGCCGACTTCTTGCCATCTTCAGGCGTTCTCTGATGGATGCCTACTTTATATAATCTCCAGCCCTCTCCCGCAGCCTCCGTCTGGGCGCTTCCGACCGGTCCGCGGCCAGTGGTGGGGAAAGGGCGGCGCTGGGTGGTGGGGGAAGCGACACATCGTGGGACGCAGTCCTTCCGCGGCTACGACCGCTTGCGGAACTCTGCCGTCGTGGTGACGATGCTTCTTCTTCTTCTTCTTCAGGTGTCCTGACAGGAGCGGATTTCCGTGTATACTGTCGCCCGTGCGGCCAGATTATGAATGTATCGTCTACATATCGAAAATAGCAAGAAGGCTTGTAGGCTGCCGACACGAGGGCTTCTTCAAAAGCATCCATAAACATAGCCTTCGCTCTTCATTACGAAGGCTGCATTTGTTGGCGTTAAGACTCTCGATAGCTTATAACTATTCTCTACTCGGGTTGTAAGCTGGCGATTTTGGTCGGCCTCCAAATGACCACTTCGGTATTAGCAGTATAGCTCTCGGGATGATAGCGGAAATTCAATCCTTTTTGAAGGACAAAGTGTTCGTCCTTGGACAGTTGTTCGGTGAGGATGACCACTGTGCGTGACATGTCGGAAATGCACTTGTCCTTCTGCTTCCCGCATCTTGCAATCCCTCTGTTGCGTCGACTCAGTGCAGCACACGAGTTCGCCCTGCATGCTCCTGTCAGCAACGCTCTCCATCTTATCCCATTCGTCTCGATGACTGCTGCTGCTTAGTCGGTAGAAAATGCCCAGCAGTTCCGTATCCGTCTCTCGTCCTGCCTGAATTCGCCGTCGTTCCTTTCTGTCGTCTGCCTGGGCGGCGGTTATTAATAAACCGGCGAGAAAGATCAAAGAGTGTCTCGGATCGGTAAAGAAGGAAAGGGACCCACTTTAAAGTTGGGAATAAACCGCATACCATATGCATGCGGAAAAGTCTATGTTGGAATGACTGGGCGATCATTCGACACTAGGATAACCGGGCATAAGCGGCACTGCAGGTTGGGTCAGGTGGAGAAATCGGACATGGCGGAGCACGCGCTGTGTGAGGCCGACCACGCAGTGAAACTTGCCGACACGGAAGTTCTCCCTGTGGAAAAGGGCTCAGGTTGCTCAACTGAGGATGCTGTTTACACATTCACTCATTAAATAGTACAAGCCTTAAATTATAAGGCACTTTTGTGATCTCTCCAAGGCCTTAGACTGTGTAGACCGCGATACCCTCTTAGAAAAACTCAAGTTCTATATAGTTGATGACTTTTCACACAGCTGCTTTGACTCATAGTTGACAGACAGAATGTAGAAGGTTGTGCTAAATAATTCAGACAATGTCGGAAAGGTAAAAAATTTTAGTGACTGAGGTAAAATCACAAATGATGTCTCACAGGGTTCAATTTGGTTCCACTCCTATTCCTTATGTATGTGAGCGACCTTCTACTTAACGTTCGACAAGCAAAATCCGTACTTTTCGCACAAGATACTGGTTATCATTAAGTTCCATTAGAGACAAACAAACAGAAGAGTGAGTAAATTATATTTTCCAAAGAATTAATAAGTGGTTCCCTGAAAATGGACTACTCCTAAATTTTGTGAAAAACACACTTCATTCAGTTCTCCAAAACAAAATCCAGTTATACCAACAATTGATGTAGCACATGAGCAGGAGTCAGTAAGTAGAGTAGAATGCTCCAAATTTTTGAATGTATATCTTGATAGAAACTTGAACTGGATAAAGCATATTACTGAGCTCCCCAAAGAATTACTTCATATAATTGGTAATTTTTGAAACAGACGTATCAACCTCCTGACACATTTTGCATATTTCCACTCAAAATGTCGTACCGCATAATTTTCTGGGGTAACTCATCACTTAGAAAGAAAACACTGAACACACAAAAGCGAGCAGTAATATATATATATATATATATATATATATATATATATATATTCACCCACGGACGTCACGTAGTTACCTCTCCAAGGAACTAGCATTTTAACTGCGCCGCCACAGTAGATATTTTCGCTAATGAAATTCGTCATAAGCAATCCATCATATTTTAGAAGAACAGTGACGTATATGCCATCAACACCAGAGAGAAAAATGACCTTCATTACGCAGTGTTAAAGCTGTCAATGGCTCAGAGAGGAGTGCAATATGCAGCAATAAAATCTTTTAATCATTTACCCAATAACATAAAATGTCTGTGAAGCAACTTTTAAATGCAATTTAAAATAATTTATCCTGGACAACTCCCACCATTCCATTGGCGAATTTCTATTTAAAAACTGGTAGCCAGTAAAAACAATTAGTTTTTAAGTGTAGTTGCATGAGTAGGAATAGTATGAGAATTTGTTCATTAATCATAACACTAATCATGTAAAAAAATCCTGTGAACTGACTCGTTCCACTTCAGTTCGTTAAGAGA
Organism: Schistocerca americana; assembly: GCF_021461395.2. Lineage (NCBI taxonomy): Eukaryota > Metazoa > Arthropoda > Insecta > Orthoptera > Acrididae > Schistocerca > Schistocerca americana. Next base: position 21,683,142 of record NC_060122.1, on the reverse strand, counting down.
GTCGTTCGAATCATCTATGGAACATTAGCTAACTAAATAACTAACTGTCGCAATCGCTTGTTCGGGGAAAGTATAGAAATACACAAACATGACAATAGCTTCAAAAAGAAAGGAGGAAACCTCAAGGTGAACGGCTGCAAAGAACCGCCCCTTGCAGGTAGCAAGGGCTGAACTAACGACCTATAGGAATGATATAGACTGGCCAAGCCGCCGTATTTGAAGACACCTGGAAACTTAGCCGCCATGGTTTGTAATGTCAGCGTCATGTTGGATGACACTAGTCGCCTGCCAGCACAGAATCATTTACTGCTGCCTTTCTTTTCCGCACTGCGAGTTTCAGGAAATAATCACGTTTACTAAGTGCGTAAGTCGTTTACTGTAGCATCCGAAGCGTGACGCTTGGACTGCTGCAGTATTCTGGCGTCTTTGCTAATACGCAAACAAGCTTATTTTTGTAATTGCAGATGTATCTTATCTCACAGGTACAGACGAATTAGTCTACTGCGATTGTTCTACATCTCCCTTAAATGGCATTTAACACTTGGAATTGCGTCATTACATATTTACCAGAGGTATTATATTCATAGAAAAAGCAAACGATAGTCGAGTATACAAACACTTAAAAATATGATTCTAGCGCTTAGTGTCATTGCTAGTGACAATATGCCAAATTTCTTGGTTATTTTAACATTTTTATTTTATTTGTATTTTGTGCGTCTTTGAATACTTCTAATGGGAGCTAAGAAGTATGTTTCAAGTCATATTGCACTGGGTTGATTCTTCCGGGGAAGAATTACCAGATTCCGAATGGTTAATTCATTTATGTAATTTGCATATTGATACATTTGCGTAACCTGCTGCGCGATTCAATATCGTAAAAAAACCACAAATCTGAAGTCAAACTAGTGCTGTCATTGTATAAAAGCAAATGTTTTTGTTTAACAAGCAACTGTTGTTTTCGCAGTCACAGATTTTCAAGAACCATGTGATAATTCATAAAATAAAACATTTACGTTCTAAATTGTACTGTCCGAAAAAGAAAACCAAAACTGTACATACATTTTAATTTTTCTATTGTAAAGTCAGTAGCAATAAAGGATACCCAGTAAGCAAATTTTGTCTGTTCCCCAACATTCTATATACATCGAGGTGTAATATTAAGGGAAAATTCTTCTTCCCTATTGATGCCTCACAATTCCTCAGTACATTTTCTGCCAGTTTAAATAGTTTTATTATATCTTTTGAAGCACTGTAGAGACTGTCTTTTACATCCTTTACTGCAATTACTCCTGTTTTTTGTGTGCTTGAGAAGCAAGGAGAACTTCCAAATACTTAATTTGCTTCCTGACATGCGCAGCAATACTTCCAGAAACAAAACCTGTAGATAGTACAATACCAGTGGAACATACTTTATGATCAAAATGATCATTAACACATGAATTAAAGACAGCATTTGAAATGGGTACTAGAAGAATCTCCAGGTCTCCTCCAGTATTGCTAGCATTTTTTTAGGGTTTTATTTGTGTACGATGGCGCGCCAGGGGCAAACTTCTGCCAGACTCCCGCAGCGCGCTGCACCAACACGTGCGCGCTGAGAGCAGCGAGCCGCAACTCACAGCGCACGTGCACAGTGCCTGCGCTCCGACCCCATTTGACGGCCTAGCTCGTCAGTCGCCGCCCGCTAACTCTGACCCTGGCGCCGAGGTATGCGTCCTTGCCGTTGCCGCGGCTCACTGAGCGCTGCCGCCGCCCACCACCTGCGCCGCCCACTGGCCTCGCCGTCGCGCGCCGCCCACCACCTGCGCCGCGCACTCTGCTGCCCTGCTGCCGAGTAGCTTACGCGGCCCCCCTGCCCCTGCTTTCGCCGTGCAGCCAGCCACTCCGCCGCCCACTCCGCTGCTAGGCGCATACGGCGTGCGTACGGCCCTCAGCCACCGCCCCACCGTCGCCGCCGCATTCTGCGCGTCGCGACGCGGCCACTGTAGTGTAAGTGTTGATATGAAGGGATTATTTCAATAGTGGTACAAGTCCATTTTTGTTCGTTGTGAGATACAGAGACCTAAAGTTAAATGAGCGTTGAAAAATCTGCAGTTGCGATACCAGAAATATCCAAGCATCTGGCTTCTTACTATCTATGAACCTTTCTTTATGTTTGTTTGAATCATTAATTGCAAAAGCATTATAGACAAAAAAGTGGACGTAATGGACTTGTATCCCTATTGAAATAAGCCCATCATATGTACTGAGGCACTTCAGGTTAAATGTCGCGTCTGTAGCACGTCAGCCGGCCGGAGTGGCCGTGTGGTTCTGGGCGCTACAGTCTGGAGACGAGCGACCGCTACAGTCGCAGGTTCGAATCCTGCCTCGGGCATGGATGTGTCTGATGTCCTTGAGTTAGTTAGCTTTAATTAGTTCTAAGTTCTAGGTGACTAATGACCTCAGAAGTTAAGTCGCATAGTGCTCAGAGCCATTTTTTTTGTAGCACGTCATCTTAGTGGTGTAGCAATTTTAATGGCCAGTAGTGTAAATCCTGCTCTGGTGTTATGTAGGTATCAAATTCTACGTCTATGAAGTCTGAGTATTCATATCTTCAGTGTCATTGTCGTCCAATTCACTTGAGTTTTATTAGCCAGTAGGGAACTCAGGTACTCGAATTCTTGACCTCAAGAAGGAGCTTCACGGCGTGACAACAGCAGATGTCTGGTTCTACCCTCACGCATCACTGGCCCAGTATTCTTCTCATTGTGAAGAAGTCGGGAATGATCAGCGGATTCTTGCTCGAGGGTGTCACCGAGGATCAAAGCATCGTCAGATGATGTCAGGATCTGCGTTTGTGTCATTCGATCAGTGTCATGGCTGCCTTTTCCAGGACCAAGTTAAATAGTATCGGAGGCAATGGGTATCCTTGCCTCAGACCATTTTTCCAGTGTCGAAATATATGTAACAGGCAGCGAAGCGAATTTTAAATCTAACCTAAAATAATTTCTCCTGGACGACAACTATTCCACCAATTTAAAAAAAATATTGGTAGCCTGGAAAACAGGGGCAAGTAAATTTGCTGTCAGGAAACAATCCACGGTGGCAGCCAGCGTTGTAAGTTTGCAAAAATTACTCAGTCTTCATACTGAATTACATTAGGGAGAAAATAATCTGGTGTCAAACGTGCCAGCGATTTCTGTTAAAAGGTCAATAAATTATTCGTACATTTTATAGTAAAATGTTCCGAGTTTATCTTTAACATGAATTCATTGTTTCTTAATTGCTCGTAACTGGCTCCTGGACAATTTAAAGGTGAAGAAGCACTTAAGCAACTGCAGTTCATTCTCATCTTTTCGAAGCAAGATGAAGGTGCCAAGATTTTTCCGAAAATTTAATTAGTATCTGCGTGTTCAGTATTAATTCGATCATACTCTCTTTAGAACTGCTTCTGTTAATTTCTGCAGTGAAGACATGTTTTTAAATGGAGGAATTAGACTACTTTCCTGAAACACAGATACATTACACCAATTTGAGTGATAAACTCTACGATCGTGCTAGGTATGTCTCAGTTGATGAATATCAGCTTGTTTCGTCGTTGCAGCTATATGAAAAGCTGCAGTAACTGATAAAGCACCAACACTGACACAGCCCCCCCCCCCCCCCGAAAACATACTAGCAGCCATGAAATAAATCGGAAACTTCTCTGGGAAAATGAAACTCTGTGTCTAGATATTAAAGAAAATGAAAAAGTATTGAACTCAATTTATTTCTGTGTGGCATCGCTTTTTAGCTCATTTTAAACGACTAAAACAGATGCGAACGACCAGGTCGAGTTTCCGTGCAGAAGACGGTTAAAGTCTCACTCGACGAGCCCCCCGCGCAGGTCTATGCGATTGAGTTGGCAGCGTCGTGACCAGGGTCTTTTGTGCCCCGTCTTCACCTTCTGTTCTTTCTTCCATTTGTTGCCGCGGAAGTATGCGGCCTTGATATTTTTTTCCGACATCGTGAAAAGAATTAGAGTTACTGACTGACGAAAGAAGTAAGCATTTCAAACGTTATTAAAATAGCTTTTATCATCACAATTGACTGTGATTAACACCGTCCTGTCGTCTGTTACTACCAACAGTATTTGACTGTCTCTAATGAGTCAGCACCAAAGATGGTAGCCGGCCGGAGTGGCCGAGCGGTTCTAGGCGCTTCAGTCTGGAACCGTGCGACCGCTACGGTCGCAGGTTCGAATCCTGCCTTGGGCATGGATGTGTATGTTGTCCTTAGGTTAGTTAGGTTTAAGTAGTTCTAAGTTCTAGGGGACTGATGACCTCAGATGTTAGTCCCATAGTGCCCAGAGCCATTTTTGAATCAAAGCTCGTCCTCGAGTCCAACAAGACATAATCCAAGTAATCGAATTGCAAGAGAAAGAGCGCGCAGCGGCCACAAAATCGGAAGGGCTCACAGAAGAAACCATCGAGTGCTGGCATCTTCGCGAAAGCAGATATCCCTGTATTTTCACTCTGCCAAGTTTCAACTACGGCTGACCTCCGGGGGCTCGTTTTGTGGGAGCTGACAGCTAGCGTTTCAGCGGTTTCTACAGCTTAATCGTTAAAAAACCTGTCCTCTCGGTTTATAAATACTTTACAGTTTCCATTTGAAGATAGTTGGCCGTAGCCAACGTGACTATTCCAAGCAGTATCCTACTCTACTCTAAAATAATCGCTGTTTAGTGCACGGATGTTCCGCGTGGATATTGCTATTCTACATTTCTGTTCCATATTTGCGATATGGGCCGTGTCTAAGAGAGCGACAGTTTCTTGATAAAGCTGGTTCGTATGCGGTTTAATCAGGTGTCTGTTTACTAGAGTGAGCCAAAATATGGGCCTCTTGTGAAAATGTTTATTATCTGATCTCACATCGTAGCATTTCGGCAGTTTCGGAACCGCTACTGAATTCATGTCCGTGGAATTCTAAGTGTGATTTGAGTCGGATTCAAATAACGGCTATTTTATGAGTAATGGGGGAATCGTGCCTTGAAAGAAAAGACCTAGGGCGATTGTTTTCGTAACCATTTTAATTCAGCGTGTTTGAACGTTTCGAAGCTAGGGGTGAACTCGCTATACTATCTACACACTGCGTATTGGGACTAGTACATACCTTTGTGTTTATCTGAGGAAAGGTATTTCGTAGTACTTCACGCCAAAGGAATCTGCAAGCTTTGGTGACAAAAACTATTGTTCAAATGGCTCTGAGCACTATGGGACTAAACATCTATGGTCATCAGTCCCCTAGGACTTAGAACTACTTAAACCTAACTAACCTAAGGACAGCACACAACACCCAGCCATCACGAGGCAAAGAAAATCCCTGACCCCGCCGGGAATCGAACCCGAAAACCCGGGCGTGGGAAGCGAGAACGCTACCGCACGACCACGAGATGCGGGCAACTATTGTTCTCCCCTCGAACGTTAGCTTTTGTCCTAACTTCTTTTTCTACTTTCTCACGATCTGGTACTAAATAAGAGTGCCATCGCAGTGCATTTGTGGTCGCTACCATTCTACATCAAGTAAAAAAGCATCGGGCTCGTCACGTTTCCTCACATAATTTTCTTCGTTAACTGATACTTTCGTCGCTTCTTCGTAGAACAACACATTAATGAATGTAATAGTAAACGAAAGAGAAAAAAGCGTGTTAAAAATAATAATAATTGACTAATTTACTGAGATTAAGCAATTTTCAGTTTAGAAGGACGTATCGCCGCGAGGGATTAGCCGAGCGGTCTAAGGCGCTGCAGTCATGGGCTGAGCGGCTGGTCCCGGCGGAGGTTCGAGTCCTCCCTCGGGCATGGGTGTGTCTGTGTTTGTCCTTAGGATAATTTAGATTAAGTAGTGTGTAAGCTTAGGAACTGATGACCTTAGCAGTTAAGTCCCATAAGATTCCACACACATTTGAACATTTTTTTTGAAGGACGTATCAGACTTTCACTTATTATCGTCGTCAGAGAACTTTTCACCTTTTAGACTGGATTACCACCACACTGCCTCAGTCTAGAACAGGAACATCTCTGCCATTGTTGTATGTAAACATTGTAACTTCTTTGGTGACGATGGTCAGTTTAAACCTGATGATAGCTTTAAGTCCGATAATAGCGGTGTAAGCCGAAAACCAATTAACTTGAATAAGTAAATTCTGTAGAACATACACGATATAGTGTTTTTTCATTTATTAATTTTCTTTGGTTAAGTATTTGTTTTTATTTCTTTCATTTTCGCCATCTATGTTATGTACTATATGCAACACTATATATGAAACACTGAATTAAGTACTACGCCCAGCCCGCATCTCGTGGTCGTGCGGTAGCGTTCTCGCTTCCCACGCCCGGGTTCCCGGGTTCGATTCCCGGCGGGGTCAGGGATTTTCTCTGCCTCGTGATGGCTGGGTGTTGTGTGCTGTCCTTAGGTTAGTTAGGTTTAATTAGTTCTAAGTTCTAGGGGATTGATGACCATAGATGTTAAGTCCCATAGTGCTCAGAGCCATTTGAACCATTTTACTATGCCCAGAGAAATGAAAATGAAAGTAAAATCAGAACAACAGGGAGACGGAAACAGTTGAAGGACGGCTGAGTGGAGAGACAATGGCGTTAGTAGAACTAGTTGGCGATATGATGCGCGGAAAACGCATAAAGGTACGTTAAACGACAGTAATAAATATTGAAGTGCAAATAACGTAAACACAGACGTCGTGTTGTGAAGTTTAGAAGTAACTGCTACAGCGTGCTTTTACAGTGTGCTTTACTTATTCAAGATGGGTTCTGAAACTTCCTGTACGTAAATAATGTTGGCATAGTACGGCTAAAATCAGGTGGTTAATAATCGATAAACAGTCGCCCATTTGCTTCAAATATACAGTGTTAATGTGAAATCTTATATGAACGAAAGCAGAGTCTCTGCGCCTTTAATCCGCTTCCCGTCTCAACATCCCGCCATAAATGGTACTACTGTGTAATATTTCCACTAACTGTTACATAACAGCAATCCAGCAGTCACTTATCTTAATCAAAAATTTTACACGTGTATTAAGTGATATACAAAAAAATGAAGTATCCATACAGAATAGAGCTTTAAGTGCTGCGAGTTAAGGTCTGTGCAACATAACTTGCATACATATTTGATTAACGATAAAGAGTAGAGGCAAACCGCAAATAAATTGAGCCTCGTGTAACTTACATTTTGAATCGACTTACAGATTAAATACTTCCGTCAAATCATTTCATCCTGTGCTTTTAGGTAGTTTCAGAGATCTCTGATGTTCTCGCAGGTGAAAGTAGTTTTAAGAGTTATGTTTTTCCAACGAAATCCAGAATCAGAGAGAGAGAGAGAGAGAGAGTTAACGCGTGTGCCTTAGGACGGTATTTACGTTGAACGTTATGTGAGAAGACTGGAAAGGTGGCCTACGTCACCAAGCGAATAGCCGAGGCCCACGAGGACGGAGCCGCGGCGCGTGCGTCACACCGGCTAACACTGTAGCCACGAGGCATCAGACGAACTGCAACGATCACGCGTAGCAGCTGAATATACACGAGACAAGCTGCTGGACTTGAAATAACACATTGAAACCATGTGATGAGTGGGTGAATTGCTACCTGCTCCGACAATTTCAATCTAATTTTTAAATGGCTAGGGACTGGGAACTTACATTACAAGTGGGACAACAGCTGGAGTAATTCGGGCGACCAGGAAATACAGCCGCACACGATATTAACATCCGACACGCAAAAAGGAACATATATGTGAAAGATAAACAATGAGTTAACACATGACTCACTTGCATGATGCAGAACGTATCATCTTCACTGTGGTGGACGAGCGTGTGGAAGCAACGTTTCAGTTTACAAATGACGGTTTTAAGCACTTCACGGTAAGATGAAAAACAGTAGTTAACTGAATGTGTCACTGAAATGTAAGCTTCGCATGATTCATCTTTAATTTCGTCACACGTACTGGAACAAACTTTTCAATAGAATTAGTTCATCACTGCTGAATGATAATCAATTCCGCTCATTACGTTTCGAAGTCAGCTTCGTTCTCTCTTTCACGTTACATAGTACATTTGTCATATAAAGTTGGTTTATTACTGATATAAATTCTCTGCATTTGTTAAATATTGATCTGGTCTCAGCTTCTACTTTTGTGACAGAAGTGTAAAATGACTGACATGGAACGTAGCATTGGGAGATACTACTTACCGAATGAAACGCGTAAAACCAAGTGCATTAACTAACTCAATAATTGTTCAAGTACAACCACACAACTGGGAGAACTTGGCTTTGCAAAACTAACACTTAACTTCGTTATGGTAGCGTCCTGTGAATGAATTCACTGTTTGCACAACACTTGTGGTAGAAGTACTTAAGATTTAAAGCAATGTCAGTGAGCAGTTTTGTGCCTCTTGGTCTACCTTTATGGCGAACCTCTTATCGCAGTTGAAGTATATATGAGTCATCAATGCGCTCCGTTAAAACGCGTCCGTAGTAAGCCATTTCATGTTATTTCAATTACTCTCTGTTTAGTTGTAAGGCCGTAGACAATGTTTTGTTCACGTCCGCTTGCGCAGTTGATAAGGAACTCGGGAAAAAGAATGCTTTGGAAGGACAGTTTTATTTCAGTATCAGATCTTTCTCCATAATCTCCTGAATAGTTTTGCAAAGTTGGACTAGTGATGGATTGATTTTGAACGTGCTGGTGGTAGAGATATATTCCAGCTTTGAAGTCTTATCAAACCTTTGAGTTTCCGCCGTAGATATACGGTATGTTGCTGCCCGTTTGATCACAGTTTCCCCCTATTTTCAAGTGTACGGTTGGCCAAACTCTGGAAACGGAAGATTCCTACCTTGCGAAGTATCGCCAGCCCTCTCCGCAGGCCGCCATTGGCTGATTTTTGAGTCACTTTGGTGCTACTGCTGTGCTTTTAGGTAGTTTCAGAGATCTCTGATGTTCTTGTGTTGTTTGTAGGGATTTTCAAATCGCATTTTATTTCCTTATTTTCCACGTTTACATATGGCGTCTGCATTCAGTAAGCTGAGGCAGCGCTGCAGACTGCATAGGAGACAGAAAGGTTTCAGTTCCCACGCCGGCTGAAGCAGCTGCAGCATCATCTGCCGTTGCCAGCAGGCGGTGGGGGAGGCGTAGTGGCTAGCCGTAAGACAGCCAACACCGGCGGGGAAACCGCAGCCATTGAGTTTATTTAATGGGTATGTACTAAGAAGAGACACTATTCCACTGCAGACAGCAGAAGAAGCGCTTGCCTACAACAATATTACGACGCAAAAGAGCAGTCCTTCCAATAAAAAAATGAATAATGTTTAATATAACGAAGTTGCACGAGCAGCTACGATGCTGCACGATACTGAGTACAAGGTCTAGACTGCGCGCCATAGTCTCCAGTGGCCGACAGCACCAGTATACATTCAGAGTGGTCACAAATGTTTAGAATCAAATAAATTTGGCAGTGTGAAATCTGCTGTATAACAGTTATGCTTATACACAATTGAGTACAGTTAGGACAATAATGAAATAATGTGTAAGCTTTCGCAACTCTCCGTTTCGCATTTTTGTGTAAGTGGGAATTTTCGCGCTTTTTCATTTTTTCAAATAAATGTGCAAGATACCTAAGAGATATATCAAAATAAAATTTTCTTACGCAGTACTCACACAACAACTTGTGCTATCTGTGCACTTCCCTCGTTAAATGTTCGCCTGTAGTCACCCTCTCAGATCAAAGGATCTGTTCTCGGAGGCTCTAGTCCCGTTGCAGCTAACTTATCCGAATAATTTACTTTTACGTTTCCAGAATGAGATTTTCACTCTACAGCAGAATGTGCGCAGGCAGTTGTGTGTTGGACTGAGACTCGAACTCGGGACCTTTGATCTTCGCGGGTAAGTTTTCTACCGACTCAGCTATCTCAAGCACGACTCACGACGCGTCCTCATAGCTTTACTTTTCTGTTGGCATTTAAAATCGATTCAACATCCTTCCTGTTTACACTGCACCCAAAAGCCGATTCCTGCAATGTAAACAACCAACTCTAAACACAAAGTGCAATTTGTGGAAATGATTAAACTTAAATACTAATGTCTACCATCATGGACACTTGGGCCGCTGTGGCCGAGCGGTTCTAGGCGCTTCAGTCCAGAACCGCGCTGCTGCTACGGTCGCAGGTTCGAATCCTGTCTCGGGCGTGGATGTGTGTGATGTACTCAGGTTAGTTAGGTTTAAGTAGTTCTAAGTTCTAGGGGACTGATGAGTTCAGATGTTAAGTCCCATCGTGCTTAGAGCCATCTGAACCATTGGAACCATGGACACTAGACTAAGTACAAATGAAGCGCTGAGATTGTTCCCGGAGTCTCTAGTTCCTTTGCAGCTAACTTTTCCGAATAATTTGCTTTTACGTACCCAGAATCACTGTCGATCTCACATTTAATTGAATATCAGAGAAACCAGTGGCACAACTTTTTGAGAATTTCGGTATATACAATGTGAGCGTACAGCACAGATAGATCTGACCCACCATAAGAAGCACGAACGAATGAATGCTGCAATCTCACAGTTGACAATGATGTGCTTTAGGCCCTTACCATTCTCACTTCCTCAAATGTATACAGTATGATAAAATTAGTAACTTAATATTCTATAACTGATTCAGAAACCCACAAAATAGGTTTACAATCAGTAGAAAATGTAATGTTATTATATAGTGCGTGAGTTAGCATATCTGAGGGGTGTGCTATCATCCAACAGGATTTATGCCGAGCGAACGAGGATAAATGTCTGCCGCAGCGTGCTACCACCTGGTGGCACGGATACAAACTTCCAGTTAAGTGGCGAGGGCCGACTGCGCACGTCGTGAAACGTGCACAACGTTTATCAAATCCGTATGTATTTGAACCGTAAGGCAATTACGTCACGCAATTTGCGGGTACGCAAAAGCTCCTTAAAATGTACGCAACTGGAGGTGTGCTCGCGACCCTGTTGGTGGATCCATTTGGGAAACAAGTTCGTTTATTTTAATTATTTGGCAGACAGTAATTGGTGTCAAGTTTTGAAAATATTCCAGTAAAATCCAGCTACAATGCGTCAACTTTTAGCTGCATTGTCTTTGATGAAGATCAGTTCATGTGTCTTGAATACATTATGAGTTACCCAATAACTATTTCCTCTGAACTTTTAAATCAATGACCATTTCGCACAGTGTAAAACCAGTGGAATAGTGGATTGTTGTAATTTTCAGATTCCAATTTGGTTCGTTGCTCGTGAGTGATGGCACCCCGCGCCCTTGCCCACATCTCGTAAAGTCGTGGGAGGCCCGATGCGTTCATTACACTAACCACCTTTAGCGATTTTCCAGTAACATCTGTATGTCACGTATCGCGTATGTGGTTTCACAGCCATTTCTTGCGTGTAACGAGCCCCTCGTGTATTTTAATATGCGGTCAGATCCGTAGAGATGGTTGAATGAATTCCGAAAGTAGGTAACGAACAGAAATTCACGTGTGAGAGAGAACATTCTCGTTACATTTTTGTAGTATGACACAACTGAGTGAGTAATCACGTGAAACCAAATTATTCCGTTAACGGGACCTAATTGTTTTCAATAGTGAAACTAATTACGAATGTAACAAACCCCTACACATACGGGAAAATTCATTTATTGAATTTAACAGCTTTTCTTAGAGACAGCTTTAGTATCACACTGTGACACTTCTTCCCTTCCCTCCCCCTCCTCTTCTCTCCACACACTGCTTCTATAGCTTCATACTGATGTATGTGGGTAGAAATTTCTGTACGTTTCCGTGTGTATGATTAGTCGTATTATGACGCAGAATTATTTAGTTTCTGGAGGTTTCTGGAATCCGCCCCTAACCTTCAAGTGAGCTGTTCCTGCCTGCTTTGTTCGTTTTAGGGCGCAAAACAACTTAGATCATGAGCGCCCATGTCACATCCTCAGTATACTAATAAGTAAAAAGCGACTACACGTTAAGCCCAATCGACTGAAGGAAAGAGCTAAAAGCGAGGACTTCCCTTGTAGAAATGTCCACAAAATACGCCGCAGGGACAGCGAAATGCCGTCCTGCTGATACGCAGTTGAAAGGAAACTATCTCGATCCATGCTTAGGGACTGGTTTTAAGTGTTTGTTGAATTATAGTGTTTTCTGAAGAGGCTAGTTTATGTTGATGGTAATATAGCCAGTCTATTTACGTACAGCCTACAGTTTCGTCTTCGTCCTACCCCCCTTCTCCCCCTCTTGTGCACATACCGCACCTCTTTATGCTCGCAATGAAATTTTCCCCGGGAGGAAAAATGTCCCAATTTCTGAACTTTTTGTTAAGTAGTTTAGTAAAGGGAATGAATCGTCACTACATGAAAGTAGCGAACCCCTTAGCAGTTATCGACTGAGCGTTTTGATTTGGAGTCTGACCAAGAGAAACGGGTTGCACGACACTGCAACCTACCTTCCTACCTCCCTACCTTCTTCTTAACATATTTAAATATTCATTCATAGTGAGCTGATTAGCATCATGGCACATTCTTAAAATATTAACGAAGACCAAAGCAAGTTTATTTCAGGTGAGTATATGTTTTCGGAATTACATCTCACCCCTATTATTGGGCGAGCCTGTTCAGGATGTCTTTTCGCCATTTGTAGAGATGTTTATAATTCAAGTCATACTTCTTCCTCTGCTCCTACCAAAGATGACACGTAACTCTGTAACAGGAGTATTACGACATAAGGGGCCTCGTTGCGCCTTGCCGCGTCAGAGCAAAACAATTTCTGAAATGTTCCGCAAGCTGGCGTCTTCAAGTGGCGTCGTCGCCCCGGGACACAGGTACCGCGTAGGTCTCTAGACCGTTGCTTTGGCTGTGAGGCTTCAGTCGAACTGCCAATATACAGTCTAAGCCTTGTTAATAAAATAATGAGGTCCGTTGTTTACAGAGATGCCAAAAACTTTTTACTATCCACATTTCTTCAGGTATGACAGCACATTCAACAAAAAGATAGAGTAGTGTATGTAGGATTGCAAGAATCAAACGCAACGTCACTGATCATTCTCATCCACCAAAATGCCAGTATTTCACTTCCAGACTGAGTGGCAAATGGTGCTGACTTTCATAAATCAAATTTCAGACTCGTAAATTCAATAACAATCTGAACGGAAGGTTCCAAATGATTGGAAAAGAGCACAGGTAGTCGCAGTCTTCAAGAAGGGTCGTCGAGCAGATGCGCAAAACTATAGACCTATATCTCTGACGTCCATCTCTTGTAGAATTTTAGAACATGTTTTTTGCTCGAGTATCACGTCGTTTTTGGAAACCCAGAATCTACTATGTAGGAATCAACATGGATTCCGGAAACAGCGATCGTGTGAGACCCAACTCGCTTTATTTGTTTATGAGACCCAGAAAATAGTAGATACAGGCTCCCAGGTAGATGCTATTTTTCTTGACTTCCCGAAGGCGTTCGATACAGTTCCGCACTGTCGCCTGATAAACAAAGTAAGAGCCTACGGAATATCAGACCAGCTGTGTGGCTGGATTGAAGAGTTTTTAGCAAACAGAACACAGCATGTTGTTATCAATGGAGAGACGTCTACAGACATTAAAGTAACCTCTGGCGTGCCACAGGGGAGTGTTATGGGACCATTGCTTTTCACAATATATATAAATGACCTAGTAGATAGTGTCGAAAGTTCCATGCGGCTTTTCGCGGATGATGCTGTAGTATACAGAGAAGTTGCAGCATTAGAAAATTGTAGCGAAATGCAGGAAGATATGCAGCGGATAGGCACTTGGTGCAGGGAGTGGCAACTGACCCTTAACATAGACAAATGTAATGTATTGCGAATACATAGAAAGAAGGATCATTTATTGTATGATTATATGATAGCGGAACATACACTGGTAGCAGTTACTTCTGTAAAATATCTGGGAGTATGCGTGCGGAACGATTTGAAGTGAAATGATCATGTAAAATTAATTGTTGGTAAGGCGGGTGCCAGGTTGAGATTCATTGGGAGAGTCCTTAGAAAATGTAGTCCATCAACAAAGGAGGTGGCTTACAAAACACTCGTTCGACGCATACTTAAGTATTGCTCATCAGTGTGGGATCCGTACCAGATCGGGTTGACGGAGGAGATAGAGAAGATCCAAAGAAGAGCGGCGCGTTTCGTCACAGAGTTATTTGGTAAGCGTTACGGAGATGTATAACAAACTCGAGTGGCAGACTCTGCAAGAGAGGCGCTCTGCATCGCGGTGTAGCTTGCTCGCCAGGTTTCGAGAGGGTGCGTTTCTGGATGAGATATCGAATATATTGCTTCCCCCTACTTATACCTCCAGAGGAGATCACGAATGTAAAATTAGAGAGATTAGAGCGCGCACCGAGGCTTTCAGACAGTCGTTCTTGACGCGAACCATACGCGACTGGAACAGGAAAGGGAGGTAATGACAGTGGCACGTAAAGTGCCCTCCGCCACACACCGTTGGGTGGTTTGCGGAGTATCAATGTAGATGGTAGATAGAACACACATCTATGGTCATCAGTCCCCTAGAACGTAGAACTACTTAAACCTAACTAACCTAAGGACAGCACACAACACCCAGCCATCACGAGGCAGAGAAAATCCCTGACCCCGCCGGGAATCGAACCCGGGAACCCGGGAGTGGGAAGCGAGAACGCTACCGCACGACCACGAGATGCGGGCGGACATTTTGCCGACATGATACGAAGTATGGATTACGAGAAACTGGTAAGTTTAGTCAGAGAAGGAGTTTGTGGCATCTGTGTATGAAAGATGTCGTAATAAGGATAGAGTTCGGAATCTATGGACTAAAACCGCTGGTTTACCTAAAACCCAAGCAGGAAAAACCTTCATAGCAAATTTTAGGGGAAAATTGTATTAAAAAAAAAAGTTCAATAACTGGTAACGCAGCTTAAAGTTATTGTAGTATATCTTTTCTGGGTTGTGGTACGTGGCTACAGATTATTACTACCTGCTTATTGGCGTTTTTACGCAAATAAAGCAGTGGTTCAGTTACATGAAATGATTTGCAAATGTGTTTCGACTTCTCAGTGCTGTAGATGTTCAGAGTGTCCTAAACTGTCTTTCACATGTATGCTGAATGACCTCATTGAAGTTCATTGACATATTTCTGCACAGCTTCATTTAAATTCAGCAAAATAGTCTCTAGTTTTACTTTTGAAGACCACCACGGATCACATCTCGAAGATAACAAAACGTTTCTTCATCTCTGATGTTCGTAACACTTTTCTGGTAATTCCAGTATGTGAGGACGGTGTGTACAGTGCTCGGCACATTCTGTTCGAGAATTCGTGTTTTAAATGGCAAGGGCAGAGGCGCTGCGGTCCTCTCCCACCCTGCAACGTTCAAATGCACCCCTGCTTGACCCCGCCAAAAACTGACGGAGGGGGGACGCACCGCGACGACGCCGTCGGCTTGTGACGACCGCCGTCGGTGCCACAGCCTGACGCTCAGCTGTTCCAGGCGAACCACCTCGTCAGTTGGTCATCCGGCGCGACGCTCGTGGAGTCATAATTCAGCTCTTCCTAGTTATTCAGACGTCTGCTGGCAAGTTATGTAACAGAGCGCAGTATCAAGCGTTCTCCCATATTGCGAACGTAATCCAAAGCTATTTCGTAATAGCCGTAAATGCGTTTTGGCGAGTAGAGCAGCGTCTTTCATGCCATTGGCCATTCGGAACCCAAGTCTATTCAGATGGGGCAGTTTGCTCACTACAACTTCAACGAGTAGTCGTTCCTGTCTCACTCCACTTTATGAAGTAACGTGTCAACTCCTGTATCAGACTTGTTAATATGGAATAAATGTACGAATCCGAGAGCCATAGCTGTTACGAGTGCTTCGACGCGTGCTGCACGCTTCTGGTGACGTTTGTTCGAGACCAACGGCACACTCAGTTCTGCACGCTAGGGAGAGAAAATTCCAGAATGTAGTGCTATTTAAATAGCGATAAACTGTCGCTTAATCGATAGCAGCTGTACGTCCACCACTAGCGATAGTCCATTTTAACTTTCGATATTCATATATATTATAATACAATTCTTTATTTGTTGCGCGAAAAACTTCCGGAGCCTGTTACCTTCTTGGCGTGTGGACTGCAAAGGGGAGGTAGGTTGTATGGAAGTATTTAATCGACAACAAAGAGGGTGACGGCTTCGTCAACCTATGCAGTTTACACACGTGTGCTGTTAATTCGCCACTGTGGGTGAGGGAGACTTGTGACAGGGAATTTTATTTTTCTTCCGGCGATGACTGACAGCTCATCGTCGAGCGTGTCCCTTACAGACCAGGTGCTGATGGTAAAAATTGCACACGTAAATACCATGGCTTCGTGAGAGCGCGTTACACAGATTGCCATCTTCAAATGTGTGAGCATACTCCTTGTAGCAAGGAATACAAATGTAAGTAAGTCAGTTTGTAGAAGAAAAATGACATTTTAAGAATTTGTTGAGCATAACACATTTTAAAACAAATACGATTATAATCGGTTTTAGACACATCCGCTATTGTCCTTTTCTGTTTCTGAGTTGTTATTGTACTTACTAGTGTATTCGAAAATACGAAACATCAAAGCAATGTTAATGCCCCTGTGTCACTTCTACTTTTGTAGAAGCACAAATATCGTTCATGTGTTAGCTGTGCCTGTGTTGTGTTCGATTAGCGGAGCTTGTTCCTTTTACGATGTACCAGTTTCCACAAACTTGAATTAGTAAAATGACAACGTGTCGAGTGTCAAGTTTGTTTATTTCTACGGTGGCTGGATACCATTAAAATATACAGCTGCATCTACATGCTTAGTGATTCGGGCGAAATGTGTTAACAGGTATGAGTGAAAACTAATCTCTTCTTGCCAAGAGTTGACAGTGAATTCCTGGGAATGTTTTTGCGAAACTCCTGATCCTGTACATCTTTATTAAGCTCTTGCGCATAATGTTGAAACCCCATTTTGAAACATGTGAAGTGGGTAAATTAGCTCACCACTTATTTTTTCGAGTTTACAGCATTCTGCTACCTGATTAATAACTTTTACAGTGTCACGAGGATAACGCTGGCCCTGAAGCTTCTTGCTCTTCGGGGTGTCATAGGGGACCTCAACATACCAACAATTTTTTCCTTGTTTAAACGCCACACAGCAGCACGATTATTCTTTTCACGTAAGTATAGTGCCACAACTGTTGAATCGCTGTAGTCGCCACCATTGAGACAAAGAGCACAGTCGCCACGAGGTGTTTTGACATGAAACGATCAGTACTTTTCGCTCTGTTGGCCGAGGTAATCCAGCACCTCCCAGGTTGTTTATGTGAAAAGTGCATGAATAGAGTTCTTTGTTATTGTTATGAAAATGAATCGTAAAACTCCGTAATCTGTGTGGAATTTTTTAAAGAGTGTGCGGAGAAAATAGTTTGTGAAGTGCACCATCTGCAGTAAAGAACATAAAAATTCAGGGAATACGACGAATTTAAGAGACCACTTAAAAAGAAATCATGGTGAGAAACTAGAGGAAGGAATAGAAAGGTGAGGGATCAAGTGTGAGGTACAACCAAAAATCGAGCAGCTCTATGAAAATTATTTTAACAGAAATCAGTTGCACTACGTTAATTCAGAAAGGGAAAAATCTTTATTGCCACCGTACAGATATTCCGTCCATTAAGGTTTGAAAAAATTTGTTCATGCCTTTGACAGCAGATACCAGTTGCCAGATAAAACCACAGACATTCACTGATCCGAAACTATATGACGAGATAAAAAATAAATTACAAAAAGCCCTTACAGAAAGTCATTTGAGTGTTCAAACGGCCATGTGGAGTTCAAATGAAGGCTTACTGGTACTGACTTGCCACTTTATAATGGACGAAACGCTAGTTTCACTCATATGAAAAGGAACAAAAATGCAGGTCACCGCAACGCAGAATTTATTGCACCAGTAAGTAATGGTATTGATAAGTTGAAGAAGGGAACATTTTAAAAACTACGCTGTGTTTCAGTCCTTGTGATCTGTAAATGTCTGTAGAAGTAAGCCGGAGAGTTTGGCGGGAAATACTGATGTGTGTGCCGGGTGCCAATGACGAAAGAAACCGGTGCCAATGACGAAAGACACGCCCGACCCCAAGGTCAGTCAGAGCCATCAGTGTATACAAAGTTACTATACTATCACGTAGTTCCATGCGAAGGTCGTGAAACTGAAGGCAGTAGACCGGGGCTGGAGTAGTGTGCTCAGGAAGCGAATGAAGACCAAGATTAACATGGGCCGCTTCACGAATCAAAGTTGTTGAAGGGTTCAAACCCACTGGGAAATCTGCAGGTAGGGTGAAGTTGAGCTGCCATAGCAAGTGCCGAAAGCGGACTCCAGGAGGTAACACATGAAGGACGAGGCCACACTGACGATCATAGGAATCATCAAAGGAGGCGGCATAGGATGGGTGGCCACGCTTAGCGGACAAAAGGCGTGCATACCTGCTGAGGGGGAAAGTCACGGCAGTAGGGCTGGGGTAGTTCAGCAGCTTCAGCAGACAGACACTCAGCTGGGCTGGTGTAAAAGGTGCCTGTGGCCAAACGGATGCCACGATGGTGGATAGTGGTGACGCGGAGTAAGACGGATGGGCGTGCAGACGCATAAACAAAAGTACCCATGGTAGAGTTTCGAATGGACAACGGACCGGTACTGAGCCGCGCGCGGCTCGTGTTCTTGCCATTCATTGCTCGACGTCTCGCCTTTGCGGTACCGCGCCCCTAGAGGCGAGAGTTTGACGGTCTGTACAAAGCGGGACGGGGACATGGCGATGCTATGTAGACACTGGGCGATTTCACAACCTCAGAGCTGAATTTTAAGTAGCATGTCTGTGTTGACATGTCCTTCATGAAGAGAAGGGTAATAAGAAAAGAACTATAGGTGCCAGACGGGAAAACAGGGTTTGCGACTAGCCAGTAATTTGCGAGCTACTGGGCAAGGCACTTTTTCCTTTAGCCGAATCTCTTGGACAGACCACTCAAGATACACGGAGCAATATCGAGAAGAGGCGGCATGGCCGCCATAGCAGTTGATACAATGGGGAGGAGGAGGCGGACAATCGCCCTCGTGTGCATCCCTACCACAGGTTACACAGTTGGCTGCGTGTGAGAAGACGTTCTAGTGTGGTTGAAACGATGACACTGGCAGCAGCGCACCTGGTTCGGAATGTACGGCCTGACTGTGATGACTTCATATCTTGCTTTTATCTTCGACGGAAGCACCACCGTATCTAAGGTGAGGGAAAGAGTGCTGGTGGGCACTGCGAGAAAATCCCCACGATTGGCAGCCACTCCGACGGCGCGTTCCTTCCAACTGGGGGCTCCCTTCACAAGGGGGCGCACCCGCTTTAGGTGACTGTTCATACCTCAGGTCACACCTCCCGAACAACAGAGGGACCAATCGGCATTTTGGGACGGTTGCAGCTCTGGCAGTGACCCTTCCCTGGGCCTGGCCTGTACCAGGGTTGAGTGCGAACGCTACGTGGGGCCCAGGGCTGGGAATTACGCGTTACTCAGTCACCTGTTAGGCGTCAGACGCGTCGACCGGCCTTCGGGAGAGCACAGGGAGGAAGAAGAAAAAGAAGAACCTCAAACGCCGAAGCAGAGGAACGAGACGAGAAGGGATACGATGAAGGAAAAGGGACTGAAAAACAAAGGTGAGACTGTTCTTACGTCAGCGACAGACAATGCGGAACATTCCGAATAACATCCTAGACATGTTCCCCAAAGGAGGGGGAAAAAAGAATAGCAAGAGGATAGACATACAGCACGGAGTGGAAGAACTCTGCAAAGGCTGGAGTCCCGTGGTAGCCAAGCACGAACCCGCCTAAGAGTGGCGACCCCCCAGGGGGAGGGGGGAGACACGGGGGTGTACACAGTGAGAAACGAATACGAACCTCAACGCCGTCTAAAAAATGGTTCAAATGGCTCTGAGCACTATGGGACGTAACTGCTGAGGTCATCAGTCCCCTAGAACTTAGAACTACTTTAACCTAACTAACTAAGGACATCACACACATCCATGCCCGAGGCAGGATTCGAACCTGCGACTGGTCATGGCGTTACAATTACTGCATGTTGCCTTCCTAGTATATAAACGTGTTTTTGTGTGATTTTTATGGAAGTGCTTCCATTGTGTTAGCGAATTTGGACAACTGACACTTCTTGCGTGTAAAAAAATGGCTCAGTATTAATGCATATCTTCTGCCAGGAAGTTGTAAATATAGACCAGATTAACTGAATCGGAACTTTTCAGTAGTAATGGAAAACTCTCAGTTATTGTGAAATGGAAGCTGTTGTGTCCCATCTACGGTGAAGCCCACGAAATGCTGTCTACCAAGATACGTCAAGTGGAGACTGTGGGCGGCCCGGGTGTGTTACAGGAAGACTTCGGTGTGACGACTGAAGGTGCCAGCACTGCTGGCTCTCTCTCCCCTCCCCCCCCCCCCCCCCAATATTTCCTTACCCTTCATTACTACTGCCCTCTTTATACCGCTCAGTGGACGGCGAAACTAACAAGGAAACGTCTACAAGCTGTACACTTTATACAGGTTGTTTCAAAAATGACAGGTATATTTGAAACGGCAATAAAAACTAAACGAGCAGCGATAGAAGTACACCGTTTGTTGCAATATGCTTGGGACAACAGTACATTTTCAGGCGGACAAACTTTCGAAATTACAGTAGTTACAATTTTCAACAACAGACGGCGCTGCAAGTGATGTGAAAGATATACAAGACAACGCAGTCTGTGGGTGCGCCATTCTGTACGTCGTCTTTCTGGTGTAAGCGTGTGCTGTTCACAACGTGCAAGTGTGCTGTAGACAACATGGTTTATTCCTTCGAACAGAGGATTTTTCTGGTGTTGGAATTCCACCGCCTAGAACACAGTGTTGTTGCAACTAGACGAAGTTTTCAACGGAGGTTTAATGTAACCAAAGGACCGAAAAGCGATACAATAAAGGATCTGTTTGAAAAATTTCAACGGACTGGGAACGTGACGGATGAATGTGCTGGTAAGGTAGGGCGACCGCGTACGGCAACCACAGAGGGCAACGCGCAGCTAGTGCAGCAGGTGATCCAACAGCGGCCTCGGGTTTCCGTTCGCCGTGTTGCAGCTGCGGTCCAAATGACGCCAACGTCCACGTATCGTCTCATGCGCCAGAGTTTACACCTCTATCCATACAAAATTCAAATGCGGCAACCCCTCAGCGCCGCTACCATTGCTGCACGAGAGACATTCGCTAACGATATAGTGCACAGGATTGATGACGGCGATATGCATGTGGGCAGCATTTGGTTTACTGACGAAGCTTATTTTTACCTGGACGGCTTCGTCAATAAACGGAACTGGCGCATATGGGGAACCGAAAAGCCCCATGTTGCAGTCCCATCGTCCCTGCATCCTCAAAAAGTACTGGTCTGGGCCGCCATTTCTTCCAAAGGAATCATTGGCCCATTTTTCAGATCCGAAACGATTACTGCATCACGCTATCTGGACATTCTTCGTGAATTTGTGGCGGTACAAACTGCCTTAGACGACACTGCGAACATCTCGTGGTTTATGCAAGATGGTGCCCGGCCACATCGCACGGCCGACGTCTTTAATTTCCTGAATGAATATTTCGATGATCGTGTGATTGCTTTGGGCTATCCGAAACATACAGGAGGCGGCGTGGATTGGCCTCCCTATTCGCCAGACATGAACCCCTGTGACTTATTTCTGTGGGGACACTTGAAAGACCAGGTGTACCGCCAGAATCCAGAAACAATTGAACAGCTGAAGCAGTACATCTCATCTGCATGTGAAGCCATTCCGCCAGGCACGTTGTCAAAGGTTTCGGGTAATTTCATTCAGAGACTACGCCATATTATTGCTACGCATGGTGGATATGTGGAAAATATCGTACTATAGAGTTTCCCAGACCGCAGCGCCATCTGTTGTTGAAAATTGTAACTACTGTAATTTCGAAAGTTTGCCTGCCTGAAAATATACTGTTGTCCCAAGCATATTGCAACAAACGGTGTATTTCTATCGCTGCTCGTTTAGTTTTTATTGCCGTTTCAAATATACCGGTCATTTTTGAAACACCCTGTATGTACTGTATTAAGGTGACGAGCGCTGCCAAACTCAGCGAAGTAACATCTGCAGCACTACAGCAGCAGAGTGGTGGCTCTGTTTCATACGGAGTGTCCGCTCAACTGACAAACATCGTAACGAGCGACGAAGCCACCACTGGTCTCTCGAATGCGATTTCCCTGGACCTCGTTACTCCCGTGTGCAGCTTATAACGCGTCCGCTGCAGTTCATCAGCGAGCATGCAGACCTAAAATAGCAGCATTCCGTGACAGACCGGTGAATATGTCCCTCTAGCAATCTTACTCCTCGTGCTGACCTCCTCCTTCCCGCTTTCCCCATACTTTAAGACGCTGAAGCTCAACTTAACATTGACAAGTAGTATATTGGGCCAATTTTTATAAGAATTATTTTTGTATGTATGAAAATAATTTTTCAGATAACAAGACGTCGAAAAAAGAAATAATATTTTTGACAGTATTATGCGAAGTTTTGGACATATTGGGAGTGGATTTTAAAATTACATTGCTTCAGGTCTTACTAGACTACTATGTTCATGACGGGCAGTAGCAGTGGTTACAGACAGCGCCGCAGTTATGGGAAACTTAAGGATTCGACATTCAGCCAGCTTTGCGAGCTGCATCAACTACACAGTACAACATTGTTTCCAAGTAGAATCATTTTCCGTATTTTATTGAAAATTAAGGCTATTGCGAGTTTCTTTCATAACTCTACACTAGCGAGTGAAACTGTGCAATTTGAAAAAAGAGCAAACAGAAAATACCAGTGACAAGAGGTGCCATCTCGATGCTCAAAAGAATTTGAGATTTACAAAGTGAGCTGGCGATTGCGATCAGTGAAAGTTCAAAAGCACCTCCTTCGCCCACAGCAGAAAATTACTGAGCTGTAAAAGAGAAAATACGGCGTCTCGAATCTTGTGAAGCAGCAACAATTTCAGGGGAGTCATACCTCACTGCTTCCTCAATTATAAGTCTTATACGAGGTATTTCTGCAAAGCTGTGAGACTCGGTAAGCACCTTAACAACCAATGAAGCATGAAGTGTTCTGGATTTCTCGATTAAATAAGTCAATGAAAGACTAAAACCATTTAAAACACGGACTGTTAATAGGCTTGTTACGTTATTAGATTTTACGTTTAAAAAGCTTAAATTCAGGACATTTGAAGAAGTAGACAATACTGCACAATTACTTCAGAAGGAGTATAATGCCTGAAACCGAAGCATGCACGATCAGTGCTGAGTGCTAATGCGTCTCCTAATACGTCTACCACTCTGAAATCGGGTGATCTGGATTTTTGCACAATCGGTAACAGCGTAACGTCGATGTCCGTAACACTACACAGTGATTCCATGAGTGACCTACGACAATATTTGGAGAACCTTTAATAGACAAGTGGACTTGGGTATTAGGATACTGGGCAAAATCTAACAGTACGTAGTGTGTAACGGCCACTAAATATTTGTGGTGTTCAGCGACTTCAGTTGCTGCACAGTGTTTTCTCCGAGGCAGGAAAAATAATTAATGGAAAATGCAACAGGATAAAGGAGAAGAATTTAAGTACCTTTTTTGTAAAACCAAAATTTGCATTTATTGTAACGCTATATTTTAATCGACAGGGTAAAGGACAGTTAGGAAATACCTTTTTTCTATAAAATAATTTGCATATCTCGTATTGTTGCACTTTAAACAATGAAAGATTCGTAGAGCCTTATTTTTCGATTTGAAATACGTGCACAAAACAATGGAGAACTAACCGATGTATCGACGGTTTTTGTAAATACTACTCATAATATCGTATGTTTCAACTACATGTTGTGTAACACTAGCAGAATGTAGCATCTTCTGGGGACACCGAATTACTGTCCACGTCAACCTGCTCACATTCCTGCGTCCGAAAATTGTGAAAAAATATGGCCGCCACGACGACGCACCGTGTCCTCGGTCCTGACTCTTGCCAGCACACTCGTCACTGCCTGCGTTTCAGACGGTCGCACGAAGGTGGCGCCAGGTGGAGTACATCGTAGGCGCGCCTCGCATTCGACAGGTGCCTATTTCTCGCGAATGCCGCTGCCGCCTTGCTGCGGCGAGGACTCCGGGGAGAGCCCTCCGGGGAGCGACCACTGGAAGAGCAGGCCGGCGAGGTGCCAGTGGTCGCGGTCCGCGGCGCACACGATGGCGGAGCGGCCGTAGTCGTCGCGCTGCGCGGGGTCGCAGCCCAGGCGGCAGAGGGCGCGCGCCTCGGCCGGCCAGCCCGCCTCGGCGGCAAAGTGCAGCGGCGTGCGGCCGCGGTCGTCGGCGGCCAGCCGCGGCGGCGCCGCCCCCGCCAGCGCGCCCGCCACCTCGCGCTGCTCGAGGCGCAGCGCGTACACCAGCGGCGTGTGGCGGCGCGCGTCCACCGCGTTGGCGGCGGCGCCGCAGCCCACCAGCCGGCGCGCCAGGTCCGCGTCGCCGCCCAGCGCCGCCGCGTGCAGCAGCGACCGCCCCCGCGCGTCGCGCCGCCCCCGCTGGCGGAAGAAGGCGCCCGCCTCCAGCAGCCGCAGCGCCGCCTCGCGGCCGCGTGCCCCCGCCTCCAGCGCGCGGAACAGCGGCGTGCGCCCGTCGGCGTCGGTGGCGCCCGCCCTGGCGCCGCGCTCCAGCAGGCACTGCGTCATCTCCGCGTCACCGAGGGACACCTGTCGCCAGACGTTTCAGACTGGAAAACCTCGCTCTGAGAGGAAGGCGAAGGACGTCTTCGTCATTGCACCCCTTCGCGAGCTCGTGCTCCTGGTTAATGACAGTGAAAACCTAACTCCATTTACCTGTAGCCGCCGGAGTAGAAAATGTAGCAAATGATAACAGATCTCGTCAAATCGTTTCCACACGTTAAAAGAATTATTAGAACAGCGCGAGTCAGTAAGAAGACTGGTTATAAGGAAATAAAAGCGAGTCAGCCACTGAAAACACACTGAAGCCTCCGTCCAGTTAAAGTAGGCCTCACGCCACGAGTGTGTCAATTTTCTCTGATGAAAGACGAGGCCGATAAAGCTCACAGACATCTGAAAATTCCAGACGGTTCTCTGCCACCACAGTTCCAAGTTGAGAAACCATTGATGCGAACGATTAAAGCACCTATACAATTTTCCGTGGAGTTTTTGAAGCCAGTGGTACCAGCCTGTAAGGGAAAGTTGTACTTTACATTGGCATCAAATGAGGTACAACAGATAGATAACATTCCTAAGGGACTTCCAAAATCATTATGGGAAGTGGCAACTGAACAACAATTCAAATTTGCGTCTAGAATCAATGTGACTGGAGACAGACTTTGTAGTAATATCGTGGACACTATCCCACAAAAGAGAAGGCAGAACATAATTGTGAACACCATTGTACAATAGGCTTAACACCTCCATGCATTCCAGCTGCTGACGGGAACAATATACAGAAGAATGGTGAAGACAATTTCTGTACTGTTGGACGACCATTATTTTCGGTTTAGTAAAGCTAAATCCAACCCAGAGGCAGTTACGATCTTGCGATTTATAACGAAAACGAAACTTATCAAAAGTCGAGACAAGTTTATTTTTTCTACCTACAAAGTGGTTCAAGATGTTCGAAATTCTGAGAGAAATAGGAGTAAGCTGTATAAAAACACGGGTACAATAAACAAGTGGCAATAATGACAACTAAGTGCTCTGATGGGAAAGACTGACACAGGGATGCACTCTATCGCGCCTACTCTTCAATCTACACACCGAAGAAGCCATGACTTGGATAGAAGTACCGTCCCTGAGCTGGGTTAAGATTCAGGGTCAAAGCATATCGCTGCTGATATATCTCTTCAGCGAAAGTGAAGAATTGCACAACCTGTTGAATACACAAACAGTCTAATGCATATAGAGAATCGATTGAGAATGAACAGAAGAAACAATAACAAAAGAGTGGCAAAAACCAGAATAGCTGTGAACTTATCAAAATTACTGACAGTGAAGTAGACGAAGACAGTTTTACTACACTGGAAGAAAAATAACATGATGGATGAAGAAATACAATAGCAAGAATACAAGAAGCCGCAAAATTAACACGAGCCAGATGGCAAAAAGAAGTGGACTGTTTATTTCAAGAGTTATTGCCTTAACGATTTACATATTTATTCCACTGTGAGACAAGATGGTAAATACCTCCACGGAAAATTGTTTGCAGTTGCTATAGAACCATGATTGTACACAGGCAGGCACCTCTTCGCCTGAAGCGAATCGGTGGTGAATTTCTTCAGGGCTCCAAAAAAATATGGAAGAAGCATAGGGAGATATACGGAGAGTAAGGAGAACGAGTAAGTCCTTCCCAGCGAAATGTGTGTAGCGTACTCTAAATGACATTGGCAACTTGCGTCCACATGTCGCTCTACGGATGTTTCGCTGAGAAGTCCTTACACATCCTCCACAGAGTCCTTATCTCAGTCCCTGCGATTTCCGTATTTTTGGAGGCCTGAAGAAAGACATTCGTTGCCGTCTATTTGCTTCAGACGATGTGGTAGACACCTGGGTACGATCGTGCATCACTTTAGATAGCTGAGTGCTCTACGGTCAACGAATACCGTGCTTAACATTATTGACCTGGCACCGAGTGCCAGATCATCTGATGTTTCATGAATATTAAACTTTAGTCATATTCTCTAACCTAAGAAGAAAACTGTGCGACGGAATTTTCATTAGTCAACTCCAGAACGACTAATCAGGGTTTGAACTTTGCTAAACGCAAGTAATTTTCTGTCTTAGGGTACTTGTGGTTAAACGTTACAGGAAGACAGAAGGCGTGTTGTAAAACATGTTGGGACGACGTTTCTGCATTAGGAACGTTTAACAGATGGAGCACACCCCTGAAACTGTAGTTACATGGAACACACGCAAAAAACACTCTTTACAGTTCCATATGAGCATACATCAAAGTTATTATTCCAGAATGAGATTTTCACCCTGCAGCGGAGTGTGCGCTGGTATGAAACTTCCTGAAAATCTCATTATGGAAACATCACCCAGGCTGTGGCTAAGCCATGTATCCGCAATATCCTTTCTTTCAGGAGTGCTAGTTATGCAAGGGTCGCAGGAAAGTTTCTATAACGTTTGGAAGGTAGGAGACGAAGTACCGACAGAAGTAAGGCTGTGAGGACGGGGCGTGAGTCGTGCTTGGATAGCTAAGATGATAGCGCACTTGCCCGGGAAAGTCAAAAGTCCCGAGTTCGAGTCTGTCGGCACACAGTTGTAATCTGCCAGGAAGTTATTATTAGTCAGTAAGTATTTGTGGACTAAGAAAACATAACACCGACACGCACTTACTCAGACACAAAGATTCGAAATCCAAGTACACCACTTACCATTAATAAATGAACCGTCAAAGTTGTGCCTCACAATGAAAGAATTCATAAAAATTAACTAGGCACGTGATACATGTAGTCAATCACGTAAAAGTTTCGCTGATTCATTGATTAAAAGGATAAAACTACTAGGTCATCAGTTCGTTTTTCCTCTAGGAGACGGTCTATGTGACTGTAGATCGTAGATAGCTTACCACAAAAACCCAGGGGAAGAAAACCCCTAGGTCTACAGAAGGTCAACGAAGGTGAGATGAGGTACAAAAAGATGGGAGATAGAGAGGCAGCAAGGTGCATTATCTAGGGAACAATCTGAAGCCCCAGAAAGAGTGCAATGAGGGGACATCTCCCAGCCTCCACCATTTATCAGAGGTAGGAAGACTAGTAACACGAACCGGTCCGAGAGAAGCACAGACACACAAAAGAACAAGTGTAACAGGCCACACAAGAGGGAAGGAGAGCAAAAGAGCAGCTAGGGTGACTACCAGGCCCAGGCAGTGTCTGGGAAGAGGAGGCAACAGAATTTTATGCCAACTCCTCTATGGGCCAATAACGTTAAGTGGCCCACCCTTTGAGAGTGATTACCGCCCCCTTCACTAATAAAGCGTATAACTAAGTCAGCCACTGAGGCTTCTAACACCAGTGGTAATGAGTCCACAAAATTAATAGTCCAACGCAGGGTGGCTAGCTTGGCACAGTCCAGCAAACAGTCCAGCAAACAGAAACCTGAACGACAGTGGGGTGGATCCTCGTGAAAGGAGATGCCAGTGAACCAGGCAAGTACATCCAATCCAGAGCTGGCAATGGACAGAGTAATTGCAAGAGCCCTGCATGGAGGATCCAGATTCAGTCTCCTTTATCACCTACAGTTAGCTTGGTGAGGTAAGAGTGAGCTTTTCCAGATAGCTCAAACTTCATGGCGTAATACCTGTCCAAGGTTTGTTTCTAGAATGGCAGTAGCCTGTTTGGCCAGGCTTACAGTGAGATGACTCCCCTAGAACCCAACGTGGCCCATAGTCCAGACGAAAGTAACTGAACGTCCACATTGTTCAAAGGTATACAGGGAGTCGTGCATACCAATGGCCCAGGGTGGCGAGGGTGACACTATTAGAGAACTTACAAACTGCTCATGGAGTCGCTGTAGATGAAGGACCTACAGTAAAGCATCAGTATGCTCAAGACGAGAGATGGCTATCAGCTCTGCAGTGGAAACACTGCAGCCATCTGGCAAGGAGCACAGTTCAGTATGTCCTGTGAGAGTAAGCACAGCCCTCAGACCAGCAACCATCAAGCCATCAGTCGATACTACACTCCTGGAAATGGGAAAAAGAACAGATTGACACCGGTGTGTCAGACACACCATACTCGCTCCGGACACTGCGAGAGGGCTGTACAAGCAATGATCACACCCACGGCACAGCGGACACACCAGGAACCGCGGTGTTGGCCGTCGAATGGCGCTAGCTGCGCAGCATTTGTGCACCGCCGCCGTCAGTGTCAGCCAGTTTACCGTGGCATACGGAGCTCCATCGCAGTCTTTAACACTGGTAGCATGCCGCGACAGCGTGGACGTAAACCGTATGTGCAGTTGACGGACTTTGAGCGAGGGCGTATAGTGGGCATGCGGGAGGCCGGGTGGACGTACCGCCGAATTGCTCAACACGTGGGGCGTGAGGTCTCCACAGTACATCGATGTTGTCGCCAGTGGTCGGCGGAAGGTGCACGTGCCCGTCGACCTGGGACCGGACCGCAGCGACGGACGGATGCACGCCAAGACCGTAGGATCCTACGCAGTGCCGTAGGGGACCGCACCGCCACTTCCCAGCAAATTGGGGACACTGTTGCTCCTGGGGTATCGGCGAGGACCATTCGCAACCGTCTCCATGAAGCTGGGCTACGGTCCCGCACACCGTTAGGCCGTCTTCCGCTCACGCCCCCACATCGTGCAGCCCGCCTCCAGTGGTGTCGCGACAGGCGTGAATGGAGGGACGAATGGAGACGTGTCGTCTTCAGCGATGAGAGTCGCTTCTGCCTTGGTGCCAATGATGGTCGTATGCGTGTTTGGCGCCGTGCAGGTGAGCGCCACAATCAGAACTGCATACGACCGAGGCACACAGGGCCAACACCCGGCATCATGGTGTGGGGAGCGATCTCCTACACTGGCCGTACACCAATGGTGATCGTCGAGGGGACACTGAATAGTGCACGGTACATCCAAACCGTCATCGAACCCATCGTTCTACCATTCCTAGACCGGCAAGGGAACTTGCTGTTCCAACAGGACAATGCACGTCCGCATGTATCCCGTGCCACCCAACGTGCTCTAGAAGGTGTAAGTCAACTACCCTGGCCAGCAAGATCTCCGGATCTGTCCCCCATTGAGCATGTTTGGGACTGGATGAAGCGTCGTCTCACGCGGTCTGCACGTCCAGCACGAACGCTGGTCCAACTGAGGCGCCAGGTGGAAATGGCATGGCAAGCCGTTCCACAGGACTACATCCAGCATCTCTACGATCGTCTCAATGGGAGAATAGCAGCCTGCATTGCTGCGAAAGGTGGATATACACTGTACTAGTGCCGACATTGTGCATGCTCTGTTGCCTGTGTCTATGTGCCTGTGGTTCTGTGAGTGTGATCATGTGATGTATCTGACCCCAGGAATGTGTCAATAAAGTTTCCCCTTCCTGGGACAATGAATTCACGGTGTTCTTATTTCAATTTCCAGGAGTGTATTTCCAAACCCTGGGATGTGTCAAGAATAGAGAAAAATTTGTGGAGGATGAACCGAGTCTTGCGGAGCTTGTGGCAGGTCAAGACGAAGATGGGAGCAAGGGATACACCATGGACGTGCACGCGAGCGAGCGAGCGCGCGAGCGCATTGGACAGGTGGGAGACAAAACCTGTAGTTGAGAGAGAAGGGACTGATTGCAGATTGTGGTAGTATTCCCTAAATCTGGGTTACTGTTGTGGGAGATGGACTTCCGTGTTCGGAAAGAGGGAACGGTAGTTTAGATGCTTAGGGGAGCTGCAACTTGAGTAGCTTAATTGACAAGCTATTGTTGGCGCCTGATCCACAAAGGAGGGACTCCAGCCTTCATGAGTGAACTGTTCCCAGGGCTGGCTGAGGGCGACATTGAGCAGTATGTCAGACTCTCATAATCAAGGTGGGATTGTATTAGGGCTTAGTAAAGATGCAGAATGCTAGTGCGATCTGACCCCAGCTGGTGTTACTCAGGTAGCGAAGTGTATTAACGTGCAGCCAGCACTTGCACTTAAGCTGGCGAAGGTGGGGAATCCACATCAACTGAGAGTAAAACTAGTTACATGCATTTGTTTTTACAAAGAAATTCATTCAAAATGAGCGATAATCCATGTCTGGGACAGTTGGTTATAAGTAAATCTTTTATAAGTTGTACGTGGACATGCTGAGAAGTATGGCCTCCGAATCTTATGTGAAAATTGAAGTTTTTTAAATAAACGTTATTAACATTCTACGTCTTTGTCGTTCACGTCTGTATGTTTGTAGCTCTCTGCCGCTAGGGGTGGGGGGAGGAATTATAGCGTACAAGAACATAACAGTTGAAAACTCAGGACAGAGGACAAAATCATTTGCAAAAACGTTTTTGTTATAGTTCTCTGTGGAAGTGTAAGTTGGACGAAGTAAATTGGAAAGGAATCGACATTATACTGCTGAAATGTGGATATGGCGGAAATCGACGCGGAGGAGCTGGACTGAAAGAAAACTAACCTGAAGTCTTAAAGGAAATCGACGCGGAAGAAAGATTATTGAAGGAAATGGAGAGAGAAAATCCTCAGGAAACTTTCATCATTAACAATTTTGAAGGGAAAAAGAAGGGAAAGGAATGAGCCGGTGTGTGATGAAGTATTTGGAAGACATCGCGGACAGGACATGATGTGAGAGTTACATGGAATTGGAACGAACTGCCAGTTACAAGACCCGTCGCATCGAAAAGGTATTGGCCTTTAGAATGTGTGTGGGGATGAAGCAAAGTAGATTAACTACAGGCAAAGAACATTTCTAACCGAAATCAGTCCACTGGCACCTGACATTAGCCTTAATTTCAGGAGAATGTTTATAAGAATATAGGTTTTTAAACGTAACTATACGGTAGTAAGGGGATTGTAGGCAAACAAGAAAGAAAATCTAAGCCCTTGAGGTGTGGTATTGTAAAAGGATGTTGCAAATTAGGTGGACTAGCGAGATATGGTATGAGGTTGTCTGCAGAAACGAAGAGGGAACTTGCGAAGATCACTGAGAACAGTAAGGGACAGGATGTGTGTTGAGAGAGTGGGGGAGCTGTGGACGGGTAAAAGGGAGCTGTAGGGAAAAAACAGATTGGAACATATCTTACAAAGAACTGAGGACGTAGTGTGTAAGTGGTACTATGATAAGAGAGAGGTTAGGACAGGAAAAGGCTGCGTGTCGGACCACGTCAAACCGCTGAGAAGACCATGACGGAAAAATATTGTGAAGAGTGTAAGAAATCGCTAGCGCTGCGGCCGAGGTTCGCTTCTATGTCCTGTCTTCTGGAAACTCCGCATGGAGCCTGCACTTGCAGAGCTTTGGCAAGATAGGAACTTTCTGTAGGTGACGCTCGGCGCCGACTAGCACCTCCTGCTGGTACCTGGCGATACTCGAGGAAGAGGACTCCAGTTGCCAACTGATGTCACAAAACTCTTGTGACTTCAGCTCTTAGCAAGTGTAATTACATTTTATTGAAAGACAGTGTAGCTCGAGACCCGATTATCCTGGTTGGAACTGCAGACGAATGGTGGAACGTTATGGCATTTCGTAAAGCGATTGTCCAGTGGGCGTCCGTGTAATTAAACAAGGTGTTAAATATTCTCCACAGTAGATCAAAATCTGCCCACCTGGTGTGGGCAAATTGAAATCCAAGAGTATATTAAGTTTCAGTTGTGATTGGTTGGTTGATTGATTGATTGATTGATGGGGTTACGTGACTAAGTGGCGAGGTCGTCAGTCCCACGATTCCAAAGTTACTTGCGGAAGAGAGAGAACCTGCTGAAAGTGAATGAATTCAGTCAGAGGGGTTAAACTATAAAATTTGGTCGTTAAAACACAGTATAAGACAGAAAAGGATAGACTAAACCTGAAAACAGATGGATAAAAGAGCACTCCTTGCATGGGGGAGCAGTCATAGGTTGCAGACCTGGGAAACACGAAGAGACGCACCAACCACAACCACCCCGCCCCTGCTCCAGGCATACAGCAAAATCTTATAACTGAAAATAAAAACCACTTTCATTTAGGAAACTTAGGATCAACTCGACCATCAATGAACTGTCTGCTAAAATTAGAGACCAGAAATCTGAAAGGCTATCTTAGTATGAAGAGCCAATATATGGGACACAGTCAGTTTGGTTCGTTACGCAAAAGGAAACAATGGGGACACTGGTATGCGATGCATAGACAAGACAGTCTATTCCTTCCGAGAGGAGCTTTTCATCAAAAATAAGGCCCAAGAAATTGAACAGCGCTATAAAATCCAAGCTCTGGTCGCATCAGTGTGTGCTGTGGGTCGACAGCAAAAATACATAACCAGCGTTTTGGAGGGAGAAAACTGGGAGCCATGGTAGAGGGCCCACACAGCGGCCTGTCATATGGTGCCTTGGAGCTGGCATTCAGCAGATGCTACTGAGTGGGAGCTGCACGAGACGCAAAAGTCGTCTATTACAACAGTGGGGTAATTGGAGGCCCAACAGAGGTTATAAGCCCATTGATGGCAATGAGAAGGAGTGACACTTATTGCAGAGCCCTGTGCGACACCATTCTCCTTGATTAGAGGAGTGCTGATTGAAGTGCCAACTTTAACCTGGACGACCCAGTGGGATAAAAAAGAAATCACTGATAAAAATCTGAAGGGGACGTTGAAAGCCCCATTCGTGGAGGATAACTAAAACGTGACAGCACCAAGCTGTGTCATATGAATTATGTACGTCATAGGCGGCGACAAGGTGCTGGCGGTTAGTAAAAGCCTATTGGATTGCTGCTTCGAATCTCAGTAAATGGTCAGTTGTAGATCGCCCTTTCCTGAAGTGTCACTGGTATGGGACAAAAGGCCAACATGATTGGAAGCTAACCATCCTCTCAAGCAGTTTACAAAGTACATTGTTCAGACTAATCTCGCGGTAGCTGTCGAGAGACGTTGGGTTCTTCCTGGGCTTAACTATGGGGATACCTATTCTGTCTCACCATTGTGAGGGGAAGGCACCTGCAAGCCAAATGCAGTTAAAGGCCCTGAGTAGATGTTGCCTCTGTGTAACGTCCGAGTGTTGGATCATCTGGTTGTGGATGGAGTCCGGGGCTGGAGACGTGTCATGTGAATAGGTAAGACCCTGTAAGGGCTCCCATTCAATGAAAGGTTCATTAGAGGATTTAGCTTCGTGGGGGTTGAAACATGGTGTTTCTTCAACTCATTTCTGCTGGTGAAAGGTAGCGGGATATGAAGAGGACGCCGATGCTATCTGCAAGGTTTATTGGACCAGTACACAGAGCAGCCTGGAGAGTAAGACCCTGGACAGTGGATATTCGCTGGCGGCCTAGAAGGCTATGGAGCTTAGACCAAACCTGCATTGAGAGGCACACACACCTAGGGAGGAAACATAGCACTTCCAGCGTTTCTTTTTACTCTGCTTAATAAGATAGCGAGCCTTAGCACGGAGACGCTTAAAAGCGATAAGGTAGGTGTGTGTGAAGGATACGTTTAAACAGCTGCAGCGCCCCTCGCTCGTCCTGGATATTGACTGTTACGTCCTTGGTCCACCACAGTTCCGATCGCGCGTTGGGGAACCTGTGGATAGGGGGATAGCAGGGATAGCAGTGCCAGCAGCGTGAAGGACAGTGGCAGAGGCGCCTAGCACGACCGCTTCAGTGCAATCCAAGAGGTGTCCGAGTGCACAGCAAATGCATGTAAATGTCCAGTGTGGATTTTGTCTGCCTGTTGCTAAAAGGGGGCAATAGAAACACCAGAAAGGGGTCACTGTTAGAAAGATCATCATGGGCTGACCCAATGTAGGGAAGCCACAAGAGCAGAGGAGGAGATCGTGAGATCGATAACAGCAAAGGTGCTGTGAGCAGCTAGGGGAACTGTCATTGAGGAGACACAAAGTCTGTAATAAGTTGGTCAATTAGAAGACCCCCACCCATCGAAGTTGCACTCTCCCACGTGGGGTTGTGTGCACTGAAGTAGCTGAGGAGGAGATATGGGGGCGGGAGTTTTTGTGTTAAGGCAGAAAGTCCAACATAAAGAAGTGGCCTACCTGGAGGGAGGTATACATAGAAACAGTGATTGCTGGGGTTGTTTGCACTTCAACCACTGTTGCTGCTGGTCAAAATGGGGATCCAGTCACTAATGACATTGGCGCAAACCAAAGTGCAGACCTCTCGAGACACTATCCTGGGGCTGGCACAGTTCCGACAGAATGCCCGATAACCATGAAACATTAGCGAGTGGTCTTCACAGAAGTGCGTGTCCGCCTCGATAGCTGAATGGTCAGCGTGATGGACTGCCGTCCTAACGGGCCCAGGTTCGGTTCATGGCTGGGTCGGGATTTTCTCCGCCCAGGGATAGGGTGTTGTGGTGTCTACATCATTTCATCCCCATCCGATGCGCAGGTCGCCCAATGTGGCGTCGAATATAGTAGCTAAGAACTGCAACAAGGCGGTCGGCCCTTCCCCGTAATGGGCCTCCCGGCCAATGACGCCAAACACTCATTTCCATCTACAGAAGTGCGTTCCTTGAAGATTAAGACAATGCAGAATAAGAGGAATTAAGGTCTTATATTTTCGGTAGGTGACGATAATATCCATTGCAATTCCACTGGAGTAGCATGTGACGAGAGTCCAGGTTAGAAAAAGAAGCCCAGGGGAGGTCATGTCACCTGATCAGTGGTCCTCACTGATGAGGATGGGGTGACATCCATAAATAAAATAGACTGTGAGAGTCAGGTTGTGATGAGGTAGGTGTCTTCTCCAGGGGCACAGGTTGAGGGCACTTGTCCTGGTACTTTCGTTTCTTCATATACTTCTGAGGTTGAGGAAGTCGAGACACAGTGGGAGAACAGGCTTCTGCAAGATCCGGTACCAAAAGAAAGCAGGCAGTCTTGGTCAGAGTTATGTTAGTAGGCTGGAGGGAGGCGTCCTGGGGGCGCAATTCTTGAACTGGGTAGAGGACGTGCCACCAGGTGGGGAGGGCATGGGAATTGTGGGGGAGGAGGGGGGGGGGGAAGTGGCCAGGGCAAGGAAGAGGTAAGAGGTGGAGAGGATCTAACTGAGGCAAAAGTAAAAGAAAGCTACACTGGGTGGAAACTGCAGCATAAGAAAGGTGATCCAGGGATCTGTACTCTTATATCTTCTTTTCTCTCTTTTAAGCTGGGAAATCTGGCGAGCATGGAGAGTAGTTGTCATGACAACTGATAGACAGCGGAACACAGAAGCTTCTCTCATGGAGTGGATGTCCACCGTCCTCACACATATACCCAAAACTAAAGCATCGAAAGCACCTCTCGGGTGGCGGGATGTACAGCATCACGTCACACCTGCAGCACATAACCTTGACCTTTTCTGGGAGGTTATCTCCCTAGAAAACCAGAATAAAGGCGTCAGTATCGCTGCAGATTGGGCGTCAGAAGAAGCTTTGATCAACAGGGGCCTGACTGCAACTTACCGAGAGTTCACCACATTTGTTCTAAATATTCCCTACAAATAACGGCTTTGTGTCTGAATGTGTCCCCAACTGTCTTAGTACAGACCAGGTAGTGGGGAAAGCGTTTCATCCCGAGATGGCGAGCGTGGTCTTCTTCACAGGGTGTAGCCAATGAAGGGAAGGGTGAAGGGTCATACGAAGGAGCATTCAATAGCACTTTGCCATTTAAAGAGATGGCAATTTTAGATCAGCCGTGTGGATGCAGCTTGATATTCTCCATGCACCATGCATGCACCCTGATACCACCCACTACGACAGGGGCCCTCGCCATCGACACCACTCTGCCAAAGGCAGGGCAGTCTGGCACAGGGGTCATTGCCAGGAGGTCCGATGCTACAGGATGACAAGCATATCTGCATGGCATACATGGGGAAGGAACAACTCAGGTATCAGTATATGATTCCTGTGTTAGGGAGCTCAGCCAGATGGGAACACAACAGCCCCACTACATGGACTAGCTACGTGTGCTGGTGACCTAGCGGGGCAGAGGTGGGGCTACGGAGGTCAGAGGGATAGAGGAATGCACGCCGAAGACGGTAAGGAGGGGTTCTCCCTCTAACACCTTACACGAATTTAGAAGTGGAGGACAAACGCCAAGGCAAGAAAAAATACCAAAAAGGATGAAAGAACAGGCAAGAGTAATACAATCTCAAAGAATACAAGGAACCAGGTGGATAGCCAGGCAGATATAAATCACAACACAGGGGGAGGGGAAGAGGGGCAGTGGGGAAGGAGCGAGGATGGTCAGCGAGGGGCATAGTGAAGGAAATGCAGCCTGGGAAGAAAGAACAGGCTGCAACAGCTGAGGGCCTCTGTGCAGGATTTTGACCAAGTAGAGCTTGATCTCGCAACTGCTTTGAGGAAAGAGGTGGTACAAGATGGTAGCAGTACTGGGATATGGAGAACGTTGGCAGATGGACAGATGCTCCATATCCAAAACTAACACCTGAAGCCTACGAGAGGACTAACACACACACACACACACACACACACACACACACACACACACACACACACACACACACACACACAGAGAGAGAGAGAGAGAGAGAGAGAGAGAGAGAGTGGACGAACGTACCGCTATGTGCAGCGCGGTCTGGCCGGTGGCGTTCTTGCGCGAGACGTACGTGAAGTTGGTGAGCAGCGCCTTGGCAGTTTCCGTGTCGCGGCTTTCCACCGCCATCATCAGCGAGTCGCAGCCCTGCGGGAAGTGACGCCAAAGATGTGTCAGCCAAAGATCGAGAACGTTATTAGCAACCTGTTTGTATCGGTCGTCTGACGGTATTGGAAATTGCCAAAATGTATAAAATTTTTCATGGAATTATTTTTCTGTAGCTACACATCAGTATTTTCATTGCTTTAAAAACAAATTGAATGGTATGGATAACAGGGCGAAAATAGTTTTTCTTAACTACAAACACTATCTGGAATTATTTTCGGTTTTGTTGTAGGGCTCAAAAACAACAAGGGTCATAAGCGGTCATGTCATAAGCTTAGAACATCAATAAGGAAGAAGTTGAAGCGACTGTTCGTTAAGCCCAATGGACTGCAGGGAAAAGCAAAAGTCCACAAAATAAAATACGCCGTAGAGACAGCAGAGGTCCCGAACGAAGGATTGAATATGCTTCGCCTTATTGTTACGACGGATAAAAAGTACATTGCAATCGACAGCCCGCGCGTCGTTCGCTAAAAAGGCCGGTAAGTCAGACGGCAACCGTGCACTTGAACGTAAGTCTTAAGAGAAAGGCGGAGCACAAAGTAGTGGAGGATCACAACGTATGAAATGGCGATGGCTAAAATGACGCAACCCAATACGCAACCCAGCTAAAATGATCTCTGACGAGAGGACTGGAGGTGGTCAGCCAAGCAGCTCGGAGAGGTTTAATTCCATGCAGTGCCGAAAGGACACTATCTGCCGAGAGACAGCAACACGGAGATCATCCGAAGGAATGGAAGAGCTTGCAGGCCGAGGTAGGAGCATTGCAGACCTCCAACACCATCAGCAGCCTCATTTACCGTCAGACCGGCGTGATCAGACGTCCACACGAACGTGACGGTGCCTCCCTCAACAGCGAGCAAGTGGGACCTTTCTGGGATGGACTGTGTACAGCACACAGAGGCTCTGAAGGGTACAGGCATGCTAATACCGAAAGCGGTCGTAGGTGCCCCCAAAACTGCAGTCGGCCTTAGAGGCGTCAGTGTACATGAAGGTATTATTGCTTAGTTGCGTGTCAAAGTCGAGAAATTTCCTTGGGAAGTGAATGAAGTCCAAGAGCAACACTGGCCACTACACGAAGCTAAGGCGGTGAAGGGTTCACACCCACCAGGAACGTGGCAGTTAGCGTGAACTTAGGTTGCCAGGGGCCCTATTCTGTATCGTTTGGTGCAGTAGGTTAGCCTCGGTATTTACGTCAATTTCGGTTTTTTATCGAAGTTCCTATTTAGTAATCTTCTGAGAACTGGTCGTCCTGCCGATTTTTCGACGACTGTACCAAGAGGTTTTGAATTTTGGTATGGCTCTCTTGTACGCCTCGGTGTCTTATTTACACATAGAATATGTTATTTTAAACGTATTGAGCGGTTTTAGTTTCGGATTTAGTCATTGTTTTACTGAAGAATCACCAGGATGCGTCCAGATGGAAAGTGAGTTCATAATAAACTATTTTCGTTTGCTGGAAATATGGTTTCTATTATTGTCACTGCGAATGAATATACCATAAACACTTTCGGTCAATATACTCACAAAATACCTGTTATTTTTACGTAATTAAGTGTTTAAAAAATCAATTTTCAAATGGTCGCTTCTGCTTACGTGTATCACATGGGTGTCAGCTGAAACTACTAGTGACTTCGCGTACTCTTTTCCGCAAATGGTTTGCATATTAATCATCGAAACGCGTTTAAAACTTCTAAGTAACAACACGAAGGAATTTTCTGAAGTCTGATAGAGGAAACCTTCCAAAATTTCATGCATTTAGGTCTTACGCCCGGATCATTCGACAACGAAGTCATCCTGTGTCTCTCTCTAATGGAATTATAGAAAATAAAGCGCCGACAACATGCAAATCGTAGAGGCAAAGTTACGTAGAAACCAAATATGCTGGAATAGCATGGAACGTGCTCTGGAAAAACATCAGTAGTGATGTTCTTTCGTCTGATGTGAGAACAGCGTGGTACGAGGTAGGCAATAACATGATCAGCACTAATGAGCGTCTCTTTGCCATCGGTTTAAGTGACACTAACCTCTACAGCAAATGCAACCTCGTTGATAGTGTGCCTCATCGGTACACATGTGGAGATCGGATAGGTACACATGTGGAGATCGGATAATCAACTGAAGGTGGAACAGGGAGAAAACTGCTCAGACAACAAGAACTGCAGGAAACAATGTACCGACCAACATTTTCTTCAGACCGGAAGAAAGTTCCTACCCTCAGGCAAAAAATAACAGTGATTTTATTAATGGGCAAATACACAAGTTACATTTTTGACGATATTGGGAGTGATGTACATATTAAATACAAGACGTATTTGGAAAAAGAATTCGAGAAAACACAAGTATCAGAATAACAATAAGAGATATCGTACCATGCTCTGAATTCCCTAACACAATGGGTACAGGTTAGGAACACGTGGATTCCTAGTGGAGGGGGGATGGATTGGGTGAAGTTCCCGAACCTGCAAGTCACACATGAAAAATAAATCAGTAGTACAGCAGATATAAGAATATGACGGCAAACATCTGGTCTGTTGTAAAGGAAGATTTTTAAATCCGTAAGGATGCGTTTAGAAGGCAGGAAACTAGCAAAAAGTAAGACAGCTAAGAACTTTGTAATGTCGCTGTTCGGTACCGTTCTTCTGTCCCCGTAATTTACTCTGGAAGGAACACACATCAAGGATTTACTGAACGATTCCTTTGGGTCTTGGAGATGATGAGGCACCTCAGCCTGCAGAACAAGAAAATGTGTCTGCTGAAGTGCCACCACTTGAAGGTGCCAGTGAAGATGCTAAAAGTGTGCTACTGCTCAAGACTGAATATCATTCCTCATTGTATGACCGCTGTAATTAATGACTGCAATTATCTGTCACCTTATTTATGTCATTTCATTGTAAGCCAGCCATTTTTGTTGCTTTTTTTGTGGGATAAAAGAACTCTCGGGGGGGGGGGGGGAGGGGAGGGGGGGGGGGGGAATGGTGGTAAGGCAACGGACTGACGTGACAATGGACGTATGTTCGCATACCACTCGATGCCAAAGTATTTTTTTTCCTCTTCGTGTTTGCAACACATTCTGAGACTTCGTTAATCGTGAAAGTTAAGCATTTTTCTGAAATATTCGTTGTAATTTACACGGAAGAACGCGCTTTCTCAGTAACGAGTATCTCCCATTTCGTGGCTTCCATATGTTTAAGAAATTAAAGATGAAATTACTGTGCGTCAAACAACTGACAGTGACATTTATTCTTGTCACAAATAATTCACCACTGTTTTCGGAATACGTAGCGATATCCAAGAGAGTGGTCAGACACGA
The DNA here is from genome assembly GCF_021461395.2 of Schistocerca americana. Taxonomy (NCBI): domain Eukaryota; kingdom Metazoa; phylum Arthropoda; class Insecta; order Orthoptera; family Acrididae; genus Schistocerca; species Schistocerca americana. Next base: position 21,642,350 of record NC_060122.1, on the reverse strand, counting down.
GTCTAGGAGCACAATGTAAATTACTGCGACTGAAACTAGCAGCAATCGCCTTTATACTCTAGCTTGTAACAAGTATTTAAGTGCGATCGCATCCTTAACAGGAAACAGAAATGAAAGATCCCTGCCACAATATTTTCTGACTATACCACCATATATGAAACACTGAGTCATCGGATGATGTTATAAACTACAACGAACTTTTGTAGCTGCACTCGCCACACCCTCTATGAACCAGATCGTTGATGATCATATGGGGAAGTAGGCCACTTCATCATTTGGATATCTAGGAGCGAGCTAAAACCACATTCTAACAATCATCTTATTCTTTGAGACCCCTAAACAATTTTTCGGGTTCGTCGAGGTGTTCTGTATATGGAATTAATTGAAGGCAGTTTATTCCCATACACGTATCGCTTCTTTTATCTGTAAACCGTCAACACAAATAATGGAACCGAAACGTGTGTGGCAATAAAGAAACTGCCTTCAATTAGTCGCATAGGCGGAATTTTGAAGCAAGTAAGGAACCACGGAAAACACAAAGAATAACGAATTTTTTGGGTGTTTCTAGAGGTGTATTTGCACAATGGGGTACTACACTCCATTCCTAACTCGTATTCCAAAACAAACTCCAAAAAACAGGACGTCAATGTGAATGAGAATAAAATGACAATGTGACATTTACGACAGTTTCCAGAACAGTCATTCTATAGTTATCATGCATTCACGGAAACCCGCAGTCAGTGAAATTTGAACGGCATAACATACTCTAACCACACTTTTCGGTACTGTGAAGAATGGCACGCCTGTATTGGCTGCTAGCCGCTTCGAGTTCGTACCGCTGTGGCGCTGCAGTGGACACGTGCGCAGATCTGAGGCAGATTGCTTTTCACTGGCTGTGGCGAGGAGAACTGCCAGCGTTTCGGTTCGCCAGGACCGTTCGGCATCGCTTACTAAATGCTTACTGAATAATGTTGGGGCTGGCTTTGAAAACAAGACCGTTCGGTGCGCTCGCGTACCCAACCGATAGGCAAAACGGCGGAGAGAGACAGAAGAGGGTCCTAGAGCAACAGGCTACAGTGAACCCTGGGAGGTAACAGAAGAAGGGCGCGCCCCATACTGGCAGTCAAGGCACTCGTCGAAAAAGGGGACATTGGATAGACGGGTGGCCCAGCATGGCAGACAATTGGCATGTGGATCAACTGAGGAGAAGGTCACACCAGTATGGCAACAGTTCAGCGGCTTCTGCATAGTAAGCTAATGCAGAGGCGCGACTGCCGAAACTGATTTCAGAATGGTGCATTGCATTAAATATGGATGAACATGCAGACGAATAAAATAAACACCTGTAGTCTAGTTTCGAACGGACAAGGGATCAGTACAAATGGAGGAGGGTGGTCCTATCTGCTCCTCAGGAAGTACCACTTAGGACGTTGAGGGACTGGGTACAGTGAGAAGCCAGGTAAGACGTGAGATGACCAAGAAAGTCTTATCAAGCGTAAGCCCCAGGAATTTTGTAGTTTCAGCGAACAGAAGAGAAACAGGCCCAGGATCTAAAGCCGGTGAAAGAAACACATTGAGTCGTCAGAAATTCATACAAACTGTTTTGTCAGCGGCAAAACTAAGGCCTGTCGATGTTCCACGAGTTAAGACGATCGAGACATAACTAAAGACGCCACTCAAGGAGACAAGACATTGGAAAACTGCAGCAGATCGCAAAGTCATCGACGAAAAGAGTTAATGGCAAAGAGGACGACGCACAGGATAGAGCCTTGAGGCACTCTATTCTCCTGGATGAAGTTGTCCGACTAGGCTGACCCACACGTACCTCGAAAATTCTGTCTTAAAAATTCCTGAAGGTAATGCGGCTGGCAGCCTCAGAAGCCCTGTGTACGTACAGTACACGGAGCACTACTCCTCCAGGAGGTACCTTAGGCTTTGGACAAATTACACTCCGCTATTTCTGGAGAAAACTGTTGATGCCGTGGTTTGACAAAGTGACGAGACAATCAGCTGCGGAACGGCGCGCACACACAACCACTGTGCAGTGATCACTGGACTGCGAACCTCCGATCCACCGTACGAGCCGGTCACGAATCTTGCGCTCCGTCACCCTGCAAACAACTGCTGGGAGAACTATTTGAAAATGAGCAGAACGAGCAATTTTAAAATTCAGTTTGGAATCACATTGTTCACTGTGAAATCTGGTTTCGCAGGACACAGCGGATCACGTCGCGGAAAGGGGCCAAGATTAGTTACTGTTAGTTACACAAGACACAGAACTTTATTCCTTGAAAACACAATGCACAGTTCATGGCTGAGGGCCCAAGTAACTTCTCAATGATAACGTTTAAACAATTCCTTTTAAAACAAGGATTTAGAGAAACGGCTAAAGGCTTTACTTAAGTAAAATCAAAATATCTTCTCTCCTAAAGTCCCAAATAATACTTCAAATCAAGAAAGGAAATTCTTTAAAAGGCATGCATTTACCAATTTCGGCTACAACCATTTTAACGAAAATTTAGATTAATTCCTCAGCTTAAAGCCCAATAATTTTTCAAAAAATAAAAGTCAAACTTTAAAGATTAGCATTTGCACTGTACAACAGAAAACCATCTTAATAAAATTTGAAATATCTTGGCAGCTGAAGGTCTAAACAATTATTCAAAATAATTAAAGGAAAACCTTAAGCATTTACACAGTACGGCTGAAGGCCACTTTAAGAATTCAAGATAATTAAAGAGAAATATTACAGACAGGAACTTACACATTACAGCTGAAAGCCACAAATTTTAAAAACGGCCGAAGACCTAAATACAGAGCAAACACGAATTTTAAATAAAACACGGCTGAAGGCCTAATCTTAAAATATTTCTCACAAGGTTCGGCTGAAGGCCATATACTAAATAAAGAATAGACAAAATTAATACACGGCTGAAGGCCTGGCACAGTACTTGCGACAGAAGAAAATTACAATCACACACAGAAGTTTTGTTTTTGTTTTGTTTTGGTTTTAGGGCGCAAAACTGCTATGGTCATTAGCGCCCGGTCTGTGACTTAGGAAACGGTAAAAAACGAAAATGGAAAGCAGCAGCAATGGGAACGAAACTCAAAAAATTGGAGAAACTAAAAGCAGAAGGTTGTCCCCAGAAAGAGCTTCAAATGACTGACGTCATCTCACTGGCACTAATAAACTCGAGAACGCGATCGGCCGAGCGCGTGTCATCTGCTGAAACGGACGATGTATCAGCCGACAGCTGTAGACGGGCACGTAACGGAGTAAAATAGGGGCACTCAATTAAAAGGTGTCTTACCGTCCACAGCTGAGAGCAGTGGGACAGAGTGGGGGAGGATCGCCGCTTAAAAGATGTCGATGGCTAAAAAGACAGTGCCCTATCCGGAGTCTAGTTAAAATTACCTCCTCCCGACGACGCGTTCGGGAGGAAGAGGTCCAAGCACAGGGAAGAGCTTTCACGTCCCGCAATTTATGATGGGGAAGCGTCGACCAATGTGCGTGCCATAAAAGAACAACACGACGACATAAAACACTCCGTAGATCAGCGAAGGGAATCGATTGAATAGCTGGCCGAAGAAGAGAGACTGCAGCCTTGGCCGCTATATCGGCCGCCTCATTGACACAGATACCAACGTGTCCTGGGAGCCAGAGGAACGCCACAGAGACGGCCCCCAAATGGAGCAAGCGCAGGCAGTCCTGAATCCGGTGGACCAGAGGGTGGACAGGGTAGAGAGCTTGGAGACTGAGGAGAGAGCTGAGAGAATCTGAACAGATAACATTCTGTATCCGCTGATGGCGGCGGATGTGTTGGACAGCCTGGAGAACAGCGTAAAGCTCCGCAGTATAAACCGAACACTGGTCGGGAAGCCGAAATCGATTTGGGGTGTCGCCAACAATATAGGCACTCCCTAGACCAAACGATGTTTTTGAGCCATCAGTGTAAATAAATGTGGCTTCCTTCATTTGTGCACATAGAGCAGCAAATGCCCGACGATAAACAAGTGAAGGGGTACCATCCTTGGGAAATTGACAAAGGTCACGGATCAGGCAGATCCGGGGACGGAGCCAAGGCGGTGCTGTACCGCAAGTTGTCAAGATGGTTTTAGGAAAGCGGAAGGAAAGAGAATGGAGCAGTTGACGGAAGCGGACTCCCGGTGGTAATAGAGAGGTAGGGCGGCCTGCATACCCTTCATCCAAGGAGGCTTCGAAAAAAAAAAAAAAAAAAGTCATGGGCCGGATTAGCAGGCATGGGAGACGGATGGCTAGCATAACGACTCAGAAGGACAGCTCGCCGACTGGACAGCGGAGGTTCAGCAGTCTCGGGATATAGGCTTTCCACAGGGCTGGTGTAAAAAGCTCCAGACACTAAACGTAATCCATGGTGGTGGATAGAGTAGAGACGCCGAAAATAGACGGCCGAGCAGAGGAGTAAACTATGCTTCCATATTCCAATTTCGAGCGCACCAAGACGCGATAGAGGCAGAGAAGGACCACTCGGTCCGCTCCCCAGGAGGTACCATTCAGGACACGGAGGGTGTTGAGGGATCGCAGACAGCAAGCCGAAAGATAGGAAACGTGGGAGGACCAGCACAGTTTTCTGTCAAACATAAGACCCAAGAATTTAGCGACGTCCGAAAACTGAAGGTTGGTAGGTCCTAGATGTAAGAAGGGTGGAAGAAACTCCTTACGTCGCAAAAAATTAACATAAACGGTCTTACTGGGAGAAAAACGGAAGCCTGTTTCGATGCTCCAAGAGTGGAGGCGATTGAGACGTCCTTGAAGACGTCGTTCAAGAAGGCTGGTCCGTTGAGAGCTGTAGTAGGTCGCAAAATCGTCCACGAAGAGGGAGCCCGAGACATCAGGAAGAAGACAATCCATAATCGGATTTATGGCAATGGCATACAGTACAACACTCAGCACGGAGCCCTGGGGTACCCCGTTTTCTTGGGAGAAAGTACAGGTGAGCGTGGTGTTCACCCGCACTCTAAATGTGCGCTCTCCCATAAATTCGTGAAGAAAAAGGGGCAGCCGACCTCGAAAGCCCCAAGAGAACAGTGTGCGGAGGATGCCTGTCCTCCAACAGGTATCGTATGCTCTCTCCAGATCAAAATTTATTGCTACTGTTTGGCGTTTCCGGAGAAAATTGTTCATGATATAAGTGGAGAGAGCAACAAGATGGTCAACTGCAGAACGATGCTTTCGGAAACCGCATTGGGCAGGTGTTAAAAGACTGCGGGACTCCAGCCACCAAGCTAAACGGCAATTCATCATACGCCCCAAAACCTTACATACACTACTCGTGAGAGAAATGGGGCGATAGCTAGAGGGGAGATATTTGTCCTTTCCAGGTTTCGGAACAGGAACGACGATAGCTTCCCGCCATCGTCTGGGAAAAGTACTGTCGGTCCAAATTCGATTATAAAGGCGAAGGAGGTAACGCAGACTATGGGTTGATAAATGCAGCAACATTTGGATGTGGATATCATCCGGTCCTGGGGCGAAGGAGCGAGAAGAAGAGAGTGCATATTGGAGTTCCCGCATGGAGAAAACAGTATTGTAGCTTTCGCGAATTTGAGAGGAGAAAGCAAGAGGTCGCACTTCCGCTGCACGTTTCTTCGGGAGAAACGCTGGCGGGTAATTTGAAGAGCTCGAAATCTCAGCAAAGTGTTGACCCAATGAGTTAGAAATTGCGACGGGGTCCACTAATGTGTCATGCGCGACAGTGAGCCCAGAGACCGGGGAGAAACTAGATGCGCCTGAGAACCGTCGAATCCGACTGCAAACTTCAGAGGAGGGAGTGAAGGTGTTAAATGAGCTAGTGAAGAATTTCCAGCTTTCCTTCTTGCTATCGCGGATGACGCGACGGCATCGCAACTGCTTATAGTTGATACAGTCGTCCAAAGTAGGATGGTGGCGGAAAACGCGAAGAGCATGTCGCCGCTCACGTATTGCGTCACGGCATGCCGCGTTCCACCAAGGAACTGGGGGGCGCCGGGGCAATGCGGAAGTGCGTGGTATTGAACGTTCCGCAGCTGTAAGAATAACGTCTGTACTGTGTGTGACCTCACCGTCGACGCTAGGAAAGTGACTCATCGAATGTCGCTAGAGACGAAAAAAGTGTCCAATCGACTTGTCCAAACTACCAGCGTCGCGGTCGCAAATATGGCCGTTGAGGCTGCAGTCTAAGGACACATGGAATGTCGTCACCCGAGTGTGTATCATCAAGGGCGAACCATTCGAGGCGCCGAGCTAGCGGAGCGGTACCGACCGAAAGGTCCAAATGAGAGAAATTTGTCGCGGAGGCAGACAAAAATGTAGGGTCCCCAGTGTTGAGGCAAACTAGATCCGCTTGGTGGAAGACGTCTAGCAATAGTGAACCACGCGGACAAGGATGTGGAGATCCCAAAAGCAGGTGGCATTGAAGTCCCCAACCAGCAAATAGGGGGGTGGAAGCTGACCAAGAATATGAAGCAGATCAGCTCGTGCCATTGGTGTGGACGATGGAATGTATACAGTGCAAAGGGAAAAACGGACAGCGACAGCTTGGAAGGAAGTGTGTAAGGGGATTGAGTGATAATGAAGAGTATCATGGAGAAGAATCATGAGTCCTCTATGTGCTGGAGTGCCTTCAACAGAGGGGAGATCAAATCAGATGGACTGAAAATGGGGGAGAACAAAGCGGTCATGGGGATGCAGCTTTGTTTCCTGAAGACAGAAGATGACCGGCGAGTAGGATCGTAAGAGGATCGACAATTCATCCCGATTGGCTCGAAGGCCGCGGATATTCCAGTGGATAATGGACATAGGGTGAACAGAAAATGGAGAAATGTGACCAAGGTTGCCGTCAACTCAGCGACTGCTCAGAGCTTCCGACCGACAGCATGGAATGGCATTCAGCCGAAGGCAGAAAATCCTGATCCATAGGTTGTTCAGGAGCAGCTCCTGCCACCAGTGATCGGCCGGTTGATCGGCCGCCAGCAGTGCGCCTTGGCGACACAGAAGATGGCCGAGGGCGATTACCGCCAGGTGGTACTGTAGATGAGACACGCCTTGGCGGAGAAGGAGATGAACTGGGTTTCTTACTAGCCTTCTTGGAAACATGATGTTTAGCTGGAGGAACCGATGGTTGGAAGTTGGGGTACGTAAAAAATCTTCACGAGTATGCTCTTTTCCGAAGTCTTTGTGTCTGACTTTTGGGCTCGAGATTTAGCAGAACCCGATGAAGGGTGAGCCGTAGAGTGGGCAGGCGATAGTGGGGAGGCTGAACGGGCGATCTTTGCGCTGGCCGATCTGACGACCATGACACTAAAGGTAAGGTCACACGTCTGCGTGGCCGCCTCCTTTGTTGGCCGAGGAGAGGCAAGGACAGTGTTGTATTTTCCTGTCTGAGGCACGGTGGGCTGTCGACTGGTGAATAATTTTCGAGCAGCAATGGTCGACACCTTTTCCTTCACTCTGATTTCCTGAATGAGCTTTTCGTCTTTAAAAATGGGGCAATCTTGAGAGAAAGCAGCATGGTCACCCATACAGTTGATGCAACGAGGGAAGGGAGGTGGACAAGCACCCTCATGGGCATCCTTGCCACACGTAACAATTTGGCGGATTGGAACAGAACTGGCTGGTGTGATTGAACCGCTGACACCGATAGCAACGCGTAGGGTTTGGGATGTAAGGGCGAAAGGAAATTATCTCCTAGCCTACTTTGATTTTCGATGGGAGTTGAACTTTGTCAAATGTCAAGAAGACAGTACGGGTTGGAATGATATTCGTGTCAACCCTTTTCATGACTATGAACTGCCATTACGCCCTGGTCAGACAGGTAGTGTTGAATTTCCTCGTATGACAATCCGTCGAGGGAGCGTGTATAAACGACCCCACGTGATGAATTTAAAGTACGGTGCGGTTCCACCCGGACAGGGAAGGTGTGTAGCAGTGAAGTACACAGCATTTTTTGTGCCTGGAGGGCACTGACTGTTTCTAACAACAAGGTGGCATTTCGTAATCTGGAACAAGACTTTACAGGACCTGCAATTGCGTCGACACCTTTCTGAATAATGAAAGGGTTGACCATGGAGAAGTCGTGACCTTCGTCAGACCGAGAAACAAAAAGGAACTGTGGCAACGATGGAAGGCCTGTCTGTGGCTGAGACTCATTGCACTTACGCTTGTGAGCTCACATAGTAGAAGATGAGGAAACCATTGCTAAAGTATCCCCTGCCGGCCGGTGTGGCCGTGCGGTTAAAGGCACTTCAGTCTGGAACTGCGTGACCGCTACGGTCGCAGGTTCGAATTCTGCCTCGGGCATGGATGTGTGTGATGTCCTTAGGTTAGTTAGGTTTAATTAGTTCTAAGTTCTAGGCGACTGATGACCTCAGCAGTTAAGTCGCATAGTGCTCAGAGCCATTTGAACCATTTTTAAAGTATCCCCCATGATTACCGGCGTCTCCGATGGCGCGCTCCTTCCTTGTGGGGGCCCTCTCTGAGGGCACTCCCGCCTTAGGTGATTGTTCACACCTCAGGTCACACCTCCCGACAAACGGACGGAGGGACCAATCGGCACTTTCAGAAGGTATCAGGTCGGGTAATCACCCCTTCCTGGGCCTGGCCGTTACCAGGGGTTACGTACGTGTCCTACCTGTCTACCTGGGGCGGGGAATTACGCGTTACCCTGTCGCTGGCTACGCATGGAAATGCGTGGGTCGGCCTTCAGACACGCACAGGGAGGAAAAAAGAGAAAGGGAAAGGAAAGAAGAGAGGTCTCAAACGCCGCAGCGGAGAAAAGGGCAAAGAGAAGAGGTAAGGAAAAGAGAAGGACAGAGGAAGGACGAAGACTTGCAAGCAGAGAAAGCAAAGAATTTGTTACAGTTTCGAGCGTCCGTCTCCGGACGTAGGCACAAAACATACTCCCAGAGGGGGAGAAAGGGAAGGAAAGAGCCAGAGGTGAGGGGGGGGGGGCGAAGATGGGGGATGGGGAAGGATGCGGAAAGGGAAGGTATGCAGCCCGGAAAGGAAGGCAGGCCACATTAGCTCGGGGTCCCTTGCTCGCTACGCACGTATCCACAAAAGAGTTGTGGACCCCCTGGGGTGAACAACAGAAGCATTCAAAGGGTCGGCCTAGAATGTAGAAGTGCGTATTGTAAAAGGAGACTTACCAATTCTAAAAAGTGATACAAACAGAGTAAAAGGGAAGGGAAGGGAAAGAAAAGAGGATCTTGGCCAGGGAGGGGAGTCAGGAATCTCCTAACAGGTTACTACAGTGGGAGACACCCCAACCCTCACCACCCTGCCCCTACTACAGAGTGAGATTAAAAACCATAAAACTGAGAATAAAAACCACTTTCACGGAGGAAACTGAGAACCAGTTCGACCATCCGGGTATCGTCTGCCAATATTAAAGGTAAAGTGGGGGGAAGTCTGTACTTAGTACGCAGAGCCACAAGAAGGGTGCATTCCACCAAAATGTGGGCTACTGACTGGAAGGCTCCACAACCACAAAGTGGTGGGGGGGCTCATTATGCACAAGAAAACCATGGGTCAGCCACATATGGCCGATGCGGAGATGATGCAGAGTGGTTGAGTCCTTTTGGGAGAGGTGAAGGGAAGAACGCCACAGGACAGGTGTCACCTCAATCACAGGAAGTTTATTAGACAGGGAGGTAGCCTCCCAAGAGTTGGTCCATGATTGTGCGAAGTGGGATTTGCTGTGAAGCCGTAAATACGCGGCTGGGGGGGTTACAGAGAAGGGGGGGTAAGTGACTGCTCCCCCAGCCAAACAATCAGCAAGCTCATTACCTGGGACTGGGATACCCACATGGCCAGGGACCCAAAGGAAGTCAACAGAACAAGCAGCATGGTGAAGATCAGCGAGACGGTCTTGGATGACCGAGACCAAGGGATGGCAGGAAAAACACAGGTCAATAGCCTGTAGGCCACTGAGTCCGTACATAGCAAAACGCGGTCGAGATGGGACTGTTTAATAAAGGTAAGGGCCTGGGAAATTGCCATCAATTCCACAGTAAACACCCCACATGTAGTTGGCAGGAGATTTTCCGTGCCAACGGAGGACGTGAAGGCATATCCCACACGATCAACCCATTTAGTGCCATCGGTGTAAAAAACAACACCATCCCGAAACTCCCATAAAACTCGGCGGAAAAACAATGGAACACTATTGGGGGAACTAAATGTTTCGGACCTCGGTGGAGATCCATCCGAATCCGGGACCGAGGAACTAACCAAGGGGGGGGGGGGGGGGTTGGGGAGGGAACGTGGGAGACAGGACAAAGAAGGAAGCTGAAAATCACGGTGAAGAGACGCAAGGCGGAGCCCAACACGTAAACCCGCGCGAGGGCGGGAATCAGGTGGGCGACGTCCATGGCCTGGGAACAGGATAGAATAGGAAGGATGAGTGGGAGAGGAATGGACAGCCATTGCTTAAGAAAACAGAAGCTGGGACCGCCGAACAGAAAGGGGGGGAGGGGGAATCCCAGCTTCAACCAGGAGACTACCAACAGGGCTAGTACAGAAGGCACCAGTAGCCAAACAGATACCACATTGGTGGACCAGATGCAGGGCGCACAGTGTGGAAGCAGCAGCCGAACCATAAACTTGAGAACCATAGTCCAAGCGAGACAGCACTGAAGCATGATAAAGGCGGAGATGGATGGAACAGTCCCCTGCAAGGAAGCGAAGGACACCGAGTTTACAGATACATCTTACCTTCATAAGTCTGATATGAGGCAGTGAAGTGAAGAGCCAGGAGACGAAACTGAGACCACATCTTTGCCCGCTGTTTCTGGTGGAGGAGCTGATGCTGTTGCAAAGTAGATCGCGAGATTTTCCGCGAGAATCAACAGGGGGGGGGGGGATGAAGGCCCGGGAGGGGGGACTGCCGATGGCAACATTGGAGAGAGCAAAGTGTAGCCCATATCAATGACACAGGGACAGTAGAACCGAGGGAAGAAAAAGTGTTCCTAACACATCCGTTTGCGCTGTCTGATTAAGTAATGGGCTTTAGCGCGAAGGGTTTTAAAGGTAATAAGGTTGGAAACGGATGGGTGCCTCTTAAGGTGTTGCAAAGCTCGACGATGATCACGGATGGCAATGGCCGTACTCCACCATGGGACTTGCCGGCGGCGAAATGGTCCAGATGAGCGTGAGATAGCAAGGCTACCAGCGCGAAAAATCGCGTCAGACACGTCACGTAAGACGTCAACAAACAACCCGACAAAGAGTGAGAAGAAACGACCTGTGCAGCATATAGAGGCCAATCGGCGCATTGGAAAGACCAACGAGGTAACCTGTCCATTGGGGAGCGGGAAGGGAGCGAGAGAATCAACGGGAAATGGTCACTATCGCAAAGGCCGCCGTGTGGCGACCAGTGTAATGAAGGGAGAAGGGAGGGAGAAGAAAGAGAAAGATCAATGGCGGAAAAGGTACCATGACCAGCATTGATATGGGTAGGGGAGCCATCAATGAGAAGGTACAAGTCATATTCTGCAAGAAACTGGTCTATGAGAAGACCCCGACTAGATGGAAATGCTCTGCCCCACAAGGGATGATGAGCATTAAAATCCCCAAGGAGGAGGAAGGGAGGAGGAAGTTGCTGAAGAAGGGCAGTGAAGGCTGCAGGTGTAAGAGTCCTGTCAGGGGGGAGAGATTGCAAACCGTGACCTCAGAGTCCAGGTGGACCGTAACAGCACCCGCTTCCAATGTATTTTGAAGAGGAATCGACGTGCTAGCTATGTCCGTATGGATCAACGCACAAACGCCACCAGAGGCCCACAGGGGGTCGACCCGATTTCGACAGAAAACACGGAACCCACAGAGTGTCGGTGAGTGATCATCAGTAAAATGAGAATCCTGTAGAACCACACAAGCCGCAGAGTAAAACGAAACAAGGGACTTCAACTCCGGACAGTGATGGTAATATCCATTACAATTCCATTCGATAACCACAGAACTATGATTCAAATGGGGGGGGGGGGGGGGGGGTGAACAGGCTAAAGGCAGTCATGCCGCCGGACCACCACCCGTCACCGACAAGGAAAGGGCGACATCCATGAACAACAGGTCGGACTCTGGTTGCGAAGGTGGGGACAGGACCTCTGGAGACACCAGAGGCTCCTTGTCCCTGGAGTTCTTCTTCTTCTTCTTCTTCTTCTTCTTCTTTCTTCTTCTTCTTCTTCCTGTTTGAGATCGAGGAGGGCTGTGCAGCAAAAAGGAGCCAGCTGCAGCAAGATTGGGCGACCTGCGGGCCCACAGACCATGGTTCTCGAGGTCATCGTGTGGCAGCAGACCTTTGGGCTGGAAGGTGTCGGGAAGGGGTATATTTCTTTTGATTACGTTGAATGTATGTCTGAACTGTAGAATGGATACAGAACCCGAGTTATCGTGCAGCATGTTGTAACTCGCAATATAATCGATCGAACTCTGTGTTTGGCTTGGCATAACATTTTTGAGAAGAATGTAGATGTGCTTAGTTTTGGATATCAATGTTTTCAAATAAATATGCTTGACAGTTTGGCGCTGGTGGTGTTGAACCCTAGTTACTTATTTGTCTACTGATGTACTGCTGATGACTTTGCGATAAATTTCATAGGATCTGTGTACTGCTGATAAATCAGATCGGCATCGCGAGCAAAAGGAAGCAGCTTTGACGTCAGTGGGCTTGATACACGCGGAGCAGAGTTTTGTTTGGTTCGGCGTAGCGCTACACTGCTTTGAAGTGAAGTGTGGTGTGTCGTTGTGCGACCCGACGGTATTGTTGACCGCGCCGCTGCTGGTTTCAAGGACGGCATGGCACGTGCCTGATGCTTTGTCTCTCCGTGGCCTCTGATGTGGGAAATTTAGCTTTGTTATCAGATTTAGTGGGCACAATTGGTTCATCACTGTTTTCTCAGATTATCAAACTGCTGTTGCTGATGGCAGCGTCGAAGGGAAAACTGACGATTTTATGCTGCTTAATACGGGTCATGGTTAATTTCTCAGTAAAATTTTGCTCTGTATCGTTGATGCTTTTTTTTTTTTTTTTTTGTAATAGGATGTGACGTTTGCGAAGTGGCACCTTCTGTAACGGAATTTAGACTAGCGTCAACATGCGAGCAACTACTGTTTCACTTCCTGTCTTTGTACTGCCAATGACTGTAAAAACTGTTTTCCTCTTTGTGTTTACTGAGAAAGCCTTTGTATCGCTTTTCCGAGGTATGAAACGCTGAAGAAGTGGGACACTTCTCTAGCTGGGGAGGGGGAGTGGCACCCAGAGGGGTAGAAGCCGCAAGGGAGGGGGAGGAAGGGGTGCAGATGTAACTAAAGCACACCTAGACGTCATGGACACAGGATGAAGATGTGCATGTTTCTTACGAGCCTCAGTGTAAGTTAGACGATCAAGGGACTTTTACTCCTGTTTCTTCTTTCCCTTTTTATAAACTGGGCAATCCAGTGAACATGGAGAATGATTGTCGTGACAATTAACAGACAAGAGTGGGAACACAGGAACTCCCCTCATGGGGTGGACATCCACAGTCACCACAGAGAGGGGCCCGAGATCAGTGGGAAGACATGTGTCCAAAAGGCGAACACTTAAAACACTTCATAGGTGGTGGGATGTATGGCTTCTCATCACATCGATGAATCACGATCTTGACCTTCTCAGAGAGGGTATTGCCTTCAAAGGCCAGGATAAAGGCACCAGTATCAATGCGATTGTCTTTAGGACCCTTCTGAACACGCCGAACAAAGTGAACACCCCGCCGCCCGAGATTGTCCCGAAGTTACTCATCAGTTTGAAGGACGAGGTCCCTGTGAAAAATTACACCTTGAACCATATTCAAAGACCGGTGGGGGGTAATGGATACAGGAATGGAATTGTGCCAAAGTGGTTAAAGGCACAAAGGGCTGCTGACTGGGCAACTGAAGCAGTTTTGATCAACAATGAACCTGACCGCATCTTACTTAGGCAGTCCACTTTGTCAAACTTGTCTTCAATGTGTCTAAAGGTTTCGTACTGGTGAAAGTATCGCCATCAGTCCTGGTGCAAACCAGATAGTGGGGGAAACGTTTTGCCCCTATCCGACGAGCCTGAGCCTCCTCCCAGGGGTGGCCACGGAAGGGAAAGCCGAAGGGGCAGGAAAAGCAGCACTAAAAGAATCATTTCCACGCAAAGAGACGGCCGTAGAAGAACGGCCAGAGTTCTGGACCCGTATGCGTTTCATTTGCATAGCGTCCTCACCGATACCATCCACTCCGATCCGCACAGGCGCCACCCAGCCACAGCAAGGGCCGTCCGGCACATAGGCCATTTCCGTAAGTTCCGATGCTCCAGGACGACACGCAACCACTCCCAGGCTTATATGAGGAGGTCACAGCTCAGGTATCAGCAGTACGATACCTGTGTTTTCAGGGGCTCAACCAAAAGGCTACATAGCGATCCCACTATACGGGCCGGCTACCGTGCTGGCTACACACCGTGACATCAGACACCGACGTGAATGAAAAGGTGGAACGAACTAGATGGGCACATGTCAGAGACACTAGGTAATGTGCTCTTCCCCAAATGACACTATGGGATAGAAATTTAGTAATGGAGGTCAAACCCCAGAGGGGGACTAGAGAATGCCAAAAGCATGAGGTAATTACGTAACAAAACCAAATTGCAAAGCCAACAGAACCAGGAGGATAGCGGAGCCAACATAAACGATGACAGCAAGAGAGAGAGGAGAGGAGGAAGGGGAAGGGGAAGGAGCAAGGAGATGAAAGGAAGGGCAAGGGCAAGGAAATGCAGCCTGGGAAAGAAGGAAGGCTGCAGTAGCTCAGGGCCCCGTGCTCGCCACGCACATACGAAAGGACCGTGAGCCTCTGGGGGGGGGGGGGGGGGGGCAGTGAAATGTTAGTCCCATCTGAAGACCGAGCTAGATTTTTCGAAAGTTGTCATTTGTTGGGCTTCCATAACAAACTGGCAGTGCAATTGGGATATGAACTTAGTTTTGTGCTCAGAATTCTCCTGCAGAATACTCTAAGGGAGTCAACAACTTAGCGTTTTTAGTGTTAGAGCACGGGTGCGAACTTGGGCTCGAGTCATGTAGAATGTGGAGTTGTTACTGATTCACATGTCGAATATCGTTTTAAGAATTTATTCTCTGAGAAAATTTGTCATTTATGTCCTCATTTATCGAGAGCATTTACAAGTATTTTATTTTGATTTAAGAATGTATAACTTTTATTACGATCGGCGTACGAGTTCAGACCTGGATACACTAATTATTGTTTAGCTGTATTCGTGCGTGGAGACGTCAAAATCGGGAACTACTTCAATTGAATAACGGTACATAGAGCTACGTATTTGAGGCATGCGCCGTACCTGCCCGTCGGCCTTGAACGGGGAGAAGCCGTTCCCCAGCAGGCGGCGCACGATGCCCTCGTCTCCGGCGCGCGCCGCCCAGTGCAGCGCCGTGCGGCCGGCCGCGTCCTCGCCGTGGTCGGGGGCGGCGGCGGCGAGCAGCGCGCGCGCCGCCCCCAGGTGGCGCCGGGCCAGCGCCCGCGTCAGCGCCGTCATGCCAGCGCCGTCCCGGCTGCGGGTGGAGGCGGCAGCCCCCGGCGCGCCCAGCAGGCACTCCACCACCCGCGCCGTCGCCTCCGCGGCATCAGCACCCGGCCGCCCCCCGGCCTTCCGCGGGAAGTCGCGGACCATCGCCGCCTGCTCGCCGGCCTCCCGGTAGAAGTGCAGCGCACAGTGCAGCGGCACACTCCCCTCGTCGTCGGCGGCGTCGACGGCGGCGCCGCGCGCCACCAGCAGGCGCACGGCGTCCACGCTGCCGGCACCCGCGGCCAGGTGCAGCGCCGTCCGCCCGCGGGCGTCGGCAGCGGCCAGCGCGGCGCCCACTCCCGTCCCCGCCGCCGCCCCCGCCTCCACCTCCAGCAGCAGGTCGCAGAGGGCCGCGTCGCCCGCAGCGGCGGCGCGCATCAGCGGCGTACGGCCGTCGCGGTCCCTGGCCGCGGGGTCCGCGCCCGCCCCCAGCAGCAGGCGCACCACGCCGCCGCTCTGGCGCTCGGCCGCGCGGTGCAGCGGCGTGCCACCGCCGCGGTCGCGCGCCTCCACTGGCCGGCCGTGGCCCGGGGGCTCGCGCCCGCGGACCGCCAGCAGTGCGCTCACCAGCCGCTCGTCGCCGGCGTCGACCGCCCAGTGCAGCGGCGTCCTGCCCCGCACGTCGCGCTTCTCCAGGCCCTCCTCCTCCTCCAGGAGGCGCAGCACCGCCCTCACGTCGCCGGCGGCCGCGGCCCGGATCAGCGGCGGCGAGTCCACCTCCGCGTCGGTCCGCCGCCACACCGCCTCCACCAGCGCCACCACTTCGTCGGGGATGCGGCTGACCTCCGTCTGGCGGGAGCTGGCGCGCCCTGACGAGGTCGGGCACCCGATCGTTGCTCGGAGCGCACACATCTTTCCTGCACGGGAATACGGGCCATTCACGACGACTTCCCTCCCGGAAGTACTGCAGGCCGTACTAGACAATAACCGTGCGGGAATCCGTGCAGCACACCAGCCGACGTTAGGACCACGTTGTCTATGTCGGATGATGTGACTAGCAAGGAGGACTGTGGAGATTTTAAGAGCCAGTAAGGTGACATTCGACCATCTCCTCCGTCACATGTCTCACACCACTGGTCATAAATTGGCTCGTTCGGTTGGGGTTGAAAGAACCTTTACAGTGATGTCATCGATCCCCGAGAGTGTGTCAGTGACATCGGTAAGAAATTTGACGTGATTCTCTCTGTAAGACAAAGTCGAGGCCCTTCGAGCAATATTGATGCCAGAGCAATGAATCGACCTTGATAAAGTGAGAAAAATAGTCAGGTCAACAGGTGAGTCCAGTGGAGACACCCCATCTCCAGTCTGTTATAGACGAGAATAGCACTATTCATTTTATGGCTACCACTAAACTGCTGCATAAAAAGAGGAGCTGATCACATCCAAAAGCAATTAGAACAGAGACTCGAGTCTACCAAGACAGCTGGTAAAGTACCGGGTGATCAAAAAGTCAGTACAAATTTGAAAACTTAACAAAACAACGGAATAATTTAGATAGAGAGGCAAAAATTGACACACATGCTTGGAATGACATGGGCAGCAATTGCTTGAATCAGCAAATAGTATGTTTAGTAGGTAGAAGTAAACAAAGGTGGTCTAGCTCTTATGTTAAGAGCAAGCAGTCAGGTATATTGTTTGCATATACGTGCAGAAAGCAGCATGAGAACTTTTAAATAAATATGGGAATGTCTCAACCAAGTAACAGTACCTTAAACACTTCGTACAACATGTTAACGTAAGGTCCAATAGGCATATTTAAGTGTTAAGCAGCACTCAAGTAAAGTTAAAAAGAGAAGATTCTCTTGATATGAATGCAATGCAACAGATAAAAAACAAGTGAAAATGGCGCGGGGGGTAGTTGTAACCTTTGAAGTAACATAACAGGGAAGATAGAGAAAAAATTTTAATTTCCTTAGCATACATTGTCATCCATAGCTAGTTTGTGTTTTTTTTTTTATTTCGTATTATATGTACCCCAGCTTATCCCAACCATCCTTTTCCTTTTTTTTATTACATTTTAATCTTCTTATATCTAAGTATCCAGTTGTTTAAAATTATGTGCAAGTTGCTCACTCTGGCTTTACACTTTTTTTCCATTCAGCTTACTGATACTTCGATTTATTTTTCCTTCCTTTACTCAGAATGGTATTTCCATCTGATTTTAATTTTTTTCACATAGCACTTTTTATTACTCATGGCTAACGTCATTAGTACATTATTCATAGGTTATAACTACCACATCTGACCCCATGAACCATGGACCTTGCCGTTTGTGGGGAGGCTTTCGTGCCTCTGCGACGCACACAGCCGTACCGTAGGTGCAACCACAATGGAGGGGTGTATGGTTGGTTGGTTGGTTGGATGGTTTGTTTGAAACAGGGGGGAAGGGACCAGACAGCTAGGTCATCGGTCCCTTGTTCCAAATAAAACAATGCCACAGGGTTGAGAATGAAACAACCAAGACTGACGTCACAAAATGGAGAGAAAAAAAACAGAAGAACGACGGAAGGGCAACAAACACTTAAATGGAAAAAAATGTAGAAGAAAACCACAGAAACGCAGAAAACAGAAGAGATTAAAACGACAAAACAGATTACCATGGCTGGCCGACCATGAGAATAAAAAGCGACAAGCCAGCCACTCTGCAACACATTAAAGCCTCCACCCTAGAAGCACTAGGTTGGAGGACACAGAAGGACGAAGGACATGCGCTAAAATTTAGATGAAATGATAAAACCCACCCTCACGTATAGAGCGTAATACTGAATCAGCCAATGAGGCGTTGTCACATAAAATTAGCGGTTACCGAAGATTTCTTCGCAGGGCAGTCAGAGTGGGACAGTGCACCAGAACATGTGCCACTTGTCAGCCGGGCGCCGCACCGACACGGATGTGGGTCATCACGGCGCAGGAGGTGCGAGAGGCCCGCATGGAGGACTGCCACACATTTGTGGTCTCCTTAATGCCGCGCAGTTTGTTGTGTGTGCTGAGGTTATGTCATTCCCTCTCCCAAAGCAGAAAAACCTGCCGACGTAAAAACGAACGCCGATCTCCATAAGCTGATTCCGTGTAGCCTGTTTGGCCAGCCTTACAACAAGTTCGTTGCCCGGAATTCCGACGTGTCCTGCTGTCCACAGAAACACCAGTGAACGACCGGACGGTTCCAGGGCACAGATGGACTCTTGGATGGTCGCTACCAAAGAATGAGGAGGATAGCACTGGTCGATAGCTTGCAGACTGTCAGTACACAGAAGGAACGACTCCTCAGGGCATGAACGTATGTGCTGAAGAGCACCAGATATAGCCACCAGCTCGGCCGTGAGAACGCTGCAGCCATCGGGCAAGGAATGCTGTTCAATATGTCCTCCACGGACATACGCGAAGCCGACGTGACCATCAGCCATCTTGCCAATGGTTTAAATCACTTCGTGGCCTCGGTACGTGTCACGAATAGATATGAAGTGACAGCGCAGAGCCGCGGGGTGTACTGAGTACCGTGGGCCATGTGAAAGGTCCAGGCAGAGCCGCGGCTTAGGTGTACAGCATGGAGTAGTATGCGATTGGACCTCGAGTACAGGTGGTAAAGGCAAGGACTCCAGTTCAGACAGAAGGGATAGGATGCGAACTGCAATTTTAAGCCCAGACCTAGGCCGCTGATGTGGGACACGAGCCGCCGTGGGTGGGAAAAGGAGACTGTAAATGGGATGCACAGGAGACCTACAAACGTGTGCAGCGTAACTGGCGAGCAGTTGTGCACTGCCGAGCTGCAGTGGAGGAACTCCAGCCTCCGCAACGACGCTGGTCACCGGACTCACCCTAAAACCTCCAGTCAGTAGGCGAACGCCACAGTGGTGCACTGGGTCGAGGAAATGCAACTCTGAGGGCGCCGCCGAACCATAAACCACACTCCCGTAGTCAAGGCGGGATTGAACAAGGGCTCTGTAGAGCTGCAGCAGCGTAGAGCGATCTGCACCCCAGTTGGTGCTGCTCAGGCAGCGGGAGGCACTGAGGTGCTGCCGGCACTTCCGCTTAAGCTGGCAAACCAGGTTGGAAGGTACTCAGAGAGTTATTGTGAATTACACAATTAAACACACAACTATTTTTCGAAGAACCAAAACGGTCTTGCTGCGCTGGTACTGTGAACAGCATAAAGCAAGAGGAAACTGCATTCAATTTTCCGGAGGGCACGCAGCATTACTGTGTGCTTAAATGATGATAGCAACCTGTTGTGTAAAACATTCTGGAGGTGAATCAGTCCCCCATTCGAATCTCCGGGCGGGGACTACTCAGGACGACGACGTTATCAGGAGAAAGAAAACTCGCGTTCTAGATCGGAGTCTGGAATGTCATATCCCTTAATCGGGCAGGTACGTTAGAAAATTTAAAAAGGGAAATGGCTAGTTCAACTTTACATATAGTGGGAATTAGTGAAGTTCGATGGCAGAAGGAACAGGACTTCTGGTTAGGTGAATATAGTGCTGTAAATACAAAATCAAATAAAATTAATGCATGAGTAGGTCTAATATTGAATAAAAAAAATAGGAGTGCTGCTACGAACAGCATAGTGAACGCATTATTGTAGCCAAGATCGGCACGAAGCCCACGCCTACCACAGTAGTACAGGACTATATGCCAACTAGTTCCACTGATTAAGAGAGAGGAGAAACGTAAGACGTAATAAAAGAAATTATTCGAATAGTTAAGAGAGACGAAAATCTAACATTTGTGGGGGCACTGGAATGCAAAAGTAGGAAAAGGAAGAGAAGGGAAAGTAGTAGGTGAATATGGAGTGGGCGGTATGGAATGAAAGGGGAAGCCGCCTGGTAGAATTTTGCACAGAGCATAACTTAATTATAGGTAACACTTCGTTTAAAAATCATGAAAGGAGGCTGCATACGTGGAAGAGGCCTGGAGACATTCAAAGATTTCAGATGTAGTACGTAATGGTGAAACAGATTTAGAAGCCAGGTTTAAACATTTAAAACATTTCCAGTTGCAGATATGGACTCTGACCACAGTTTATTCGTTAGGAACTGTAGATTAAAACTGAAGAAACCGCTAAAAGATAGGAATTTAAGGAGATGGAACCTGGATAAATTCAAAGAACCAGAGATTGTAGAGAGTGCATTAAGGAAATACTGACAAGGATAGGGGAACGAAATACAGTACAGGGAGAATGGGTAGCTTTGAGAGATGAAATAGTGAAGGTAGCAGAGGATCAAATAGCTAAAAACACGGGGGTTAGTAGAAATCCTTGGGTAACAGAAGAGATACTGAATTTGAACAAGGCCCTGGGAGTTGACAACATCCCATTAAAACTTCCGACAGCCTTGGGAGAGCCAGTCATGACAAAACTTACCATCTGCTGAGCAAGAGGTATGAGACAGGCGAAATAACCTCAGACTTCAAGAAGAAATCAATTCCAATCCCACAGGAAGCAACTTTGACACGTAAAAATTATCTAACTATCAGTATACTAAGTCACGGCTGCAAAATACTAACACGAATTCTTTCCAGAGGAATGGAGAAACTGGTAGAATCCGACCTCAGAGAATATCAGTTTGGATTCCGTAGAAATATTGGAACACGAGAGGCAATACTGATCTACAACTTATCTTAGAAGCCAGGTCAATGAAAGGCAAACCTTCGTTTATAGCATTTATAGACTTAGAAAAAGCTTTTGACAATGTTAACTGATATATTCTCTCAAATTCTAAAGGTGGCATTAGTGAAAAGTAGGAAGGGAAAGGCTATTTACAATTTGTACAGAAATGAGATGGCAGTTGTAAGAGTCGAAGGGCATTAAAGGGAACCAGTGGTTGAAAAGGGAGTGAGATAGGGCTGTGAACCTATCTCCGACGCTATTTAATCGGGATATTGAGCAAGGAGTAAAGGAAACAAGAAAAATTTGAAGTAGGAATTAAAATTTAGGGAGAAGAAATAAAAACTCATGTTCGCTGATGACATTGTAATTCTGTCAGAGATAACAAAAGACCTGGAAGTGCAGTTGAATGTAATGGAATGTGTCTTGTATGGAGGATGTAAGATGAATATCAACAAAATCAAGACCAGGATAATGGAATGTAGTCCAATTAAATCAGGTGATGCCGACAGAATTAGATTAAGAAATGAAAGTAGTAGATGAGGTTTGCTATTTGGGGAGCAAAATAACTGAGAATAGATGGAGTAGAGAGGATGTAAAATGCAGATGGCTATGGCAAGGAAAGCGTTTCTGGAGATGAGAAATTTGTTAACTTCGAGTATAGGTGTAAGTGTCAAGAAGTCTTTTTGAAGGTATTTGTTTGGAGCGTAGCCATGTATGAAAGTGAAACATGGATGATAAATAATTTAGACAAGAAGAAAATAATGTTTCGAAACGTGGTGCTAGAGGAGAATGCTGAAGATTTGATGGGTACTACACGTAACTAATTAGAAAGTATGTATGGAATTGGGGAAAGAGGAATTTGTGGCGCAACTTACCTAGAAGAAGGAATCAGCTGATGGGACATGTTCCGAGGCATCAAGGGATCACCAATATAGTGTTGGAGGGAAGTGTGGATAGTAAAAAACGTAGAGGGAGACCAAGAGATGGATACAGGTTCAGAAGGGTGCAGGTCGCAGTAGTTACACGGAGATGAAGCTTGCATAGGATAGATTAGAATGGAAAAGTGCATCAAACCAGTTTCTAGATTGAAGACTACTACTACAGCTACCCCATCCAAATTTCATTCTTGTATTTTAATCGGTTATATTCCTTCCTTCTCACAAGTATCTTTTCTTGGAAGTTAATTGATTGCTGTATAGTACCTTTTTACACTACGTTGACATTTTTGTTAAGTAAATTTCTTTTAAACAATATCACTTGGCACATTCTCATCTTTACTCCCAGTGCGACTTTATGCACATATATGCGAACAATTAACACCCGCGACAGCTTGCTCTTTACATGCCTTATGACCGTAACGCACACCTTCCACACTGCTCACCCTTTCTCCTAATTTCATTAGCCTTACTGTTTCATAGTAGCTATTAACCATTTTACAATTACTTGCTGATCCGGCATTTGCTGGTCAGTTGTGCTAGGCATCTACTTGTGTGCACCTATGATAGTTCACCTATTGCTAGTGCAATCATGGTCGGCACGTCACTGACCGTGTGTGTGTGTGTGTGTGTGTGTGTGTGTGTGTGTGTGTGTGTGTGTGTGTGTGTGTGTGTGTGTGTGTGTGTGTGTGTGTGTCAAACTAAATGTCTGCTGGAATCAATGTCACCTGTGTTCTGTTTTAAATGTTTTACGATGAAGCCCTACAGTAGTTGGCTATTACCTTGTGCATTTTACCTGTTGAAATTTGTGGTTGAAATGCACATTGTACTAGTTGTTGTGGTATTCAGTCCTGAGATTGGTTTGATGCAGCTCTCCATGCTACTCTATCCTGTGCAAGCTTCTTCATCTCCCAGTACCTACTGCAGCCTACATCTTTCTGAATCTGCTTTGTGTATTCATCTCTTTATCTCCCTCTACGATTTTTACCCTCCAACACTAAATTGGTGATCCCTTGATGCCTCAGAACATGTCCTACCAACCGATCCCTTCTTCTGGTCAAGTTGTGCCACAAACTACTCTTCGCCCCTATTCAATTCCTGCTCATTAGTTATGTGATCTACCCATCTAATCTTCAGCATTCTTCTGTAACACCACATTTCGAATGCTTCTATTCTCTTCTTGTCTGAAGTATTTATCGTCCATATTTCACTTCCATACATGGCTACACTCCATACAAATACTTTCAGAAACGAATTCCTGACAATTAAATCAATACTCGATGTTAACAAGTTCTCTTCTTCAGAAACGCTTTCCTTGCCATTGCCAGTCTACATTTTATATCCACTCTACTTCGACCATCATAAGTTATTTTGCTCCCCAAATCGCAAAACTCATTTATTACTTTAAGTGTCTCATTTCCTAATCTAATTCCCTCAGCATCACCCGACTTAATTCTACTACATTCCATTATCCTCGTTTTGCTTTTGTTGATGTTCATCTTATATCCTCCTTTCAGGACCTGTCCATGCCGTTCAACTGCTCTTCCAAGTCCTTTGCTGTCTCTGACAGAATTACAATGTCATTAGGGAACCTTAAAGTTTCTATTTCTTCTCCGTGGATTTTAATACCTACTCCGAATTTTTCCTTTGTTTCCTCTACTGCTTGCTCAATATACAGATTGAATAACATCGGGGATAGACTACAGCCGTGTCTCTCTTCCCAATCACTGCTTCCCTTTCATGCCCCTCAACTCTTATAACTGCCATCTGGTTTCTGTACAAATTGTAAATTGCCTTGCGCTCCCTGTATTTTACCCCTGCCTCCTTCAGAATTTGAAAGACAGTATTCCAGTCAACATTGTCAAAAGCTTTCTCTAAGTCTACAAATGCTAGAAATTTAGGTTTGCCTTTCCTTAATCTTTCTTCTAAGATAAGTCGTAGGGTCAATATTGCCTCACGTGTTCCAACATTTCTACGGAATCCAGACTGATCTTCCCCGAGGTCGGTTTCTACCAGTTTTTCCATTCGTCTGTAAAGAACTGGCGTTAGTATTTTAAAGCTGTGACTTATTAAACTGATAGTTCGGTAATTTTCACATCTGTCAACACCTGCTTTCTTAGGGATTGGAATTATTATACTCTTCTTACAATGTGAGGGAATTTCGCCTGTCTCACACATCTTGCTCACCAGATGGTAGGGTTTTGTGAGAACTGGCTCTCCCAAGGCAGTCAGTAGTTCTAATGGAATGTTGTCTACTTCCGGGGCCTTGTTTCGACTTAGGTCTTTCCTGTCAAACTCTTCACGCAGTATCATATGTCCCATTTCATCTTCATCTACCTCCTCTTCCATTTCCATAATATTGTCCTCAAGAACATCGCCCCTGTATAGACCCTCTATATACTCCTTCCACCTTTCTGCTTTCCCTTCTTTGCTTAGAACTGGGTTTCCATCTGAGGTCTTGATATTCATTCAAGTGGTTCTCTTTTCTCCGAAGGTCTCTCTAAATTTCCTGTAGGCAGTATCTATCTTACCCCTCGTGAGATAAGCCTCTACATCCTTACATTTGCCTTCCAGTCAACCCTGCTTAGCCATTTTGCACTTCCTTTCGATCTAAATTTTGAGACGTTTGTATTCCTTTTTGCCTGCTTCACTTACTGCATTTTCGTATTTTCTCCTTTCATCAATTAAATTCAATATTTCTTCAGTCACCAAAGGATTTCTACTAGCCCTCGTCTTTTTACCTACTTGATCCTCTGCTGCCTTCACTATTTCATTCTTCAGAGCTACCCATTCTTCTTCTACTGTATTTATTTCCCCCAATCCCGTGAATTGTTCCTTATGCTCTCGCTGAAGCTCTGTACAACTTCTGGTTTAGTCAGTTTATCCAGGTCCAATCTCCTTAAATTCCCACCTTTTTGCAGTTTCACCATTTTTAATCTATAGTTCATAACCAATAGATTGTGGTCAGAGTCCACATCTGCCCCTGGAAATGTCTTACAATTTAAAACCTGGTTCCTAAATCTCTGTCTTACCATTATATAATCTATCTGTAACCTTCCAGTATCTCCAGGCCTCCTGCACGTATACAACCTTCTTTTATGATTCTTGAACGAAGTGTTCGCTATGATTAAGTTATGCTCTGTGCAAAATTCTACCAGGCGGCTTCCTCTTGCATTTCTTAGCCCCAAGCCATATTCACCTGCTACGTTTCCTTCTCTTCCTTTTTCCTACTGTCGAATTCCAGTCACCCATGACTTAAATTTTCGTCTCCCTTCACTACCTGAATAATTTGTTTTATCTCATCATACATTTCATCAATTTCTTCATCATCTGCAGAGCTAGTTGGCATATAAACTTGTACTACTCTAGTAGGCGTGGGCTTCGTGTCTATCTTGGCCACAATATTGCGTTCACTATGCTGTTTGTAGTAGCTTACCTGCACTCCTATTTTTTTATTCATTATTATAGCTACTCCTGCATTGCCCCTATTTGATTTTGTATTTATATCCCTGTATTCACCTGACCAAAAGTCTTGTTCCTCCTTCCACCGAATTTTACTAATTCCAACTATATGGAGCTTTAACCTATCCATTTACGTTTTTGAATTTTGTAACCTACCTGCCCGATCAAGGGATCTGACATTCCACGCGCCGATCCATAGAACGCCACTTTCTCCTGATAACGACGTCCTCGAGTAGTCCCCGCCCGTAGATCCGAATGGGGGACTATTTTACCTCCGGAATATTTTACCCAAGAGGACGCCATCATCATTTAATCATATAGTAAAGCTGCATGCCCTCGGGAAGAATTACGGCTGTAGTTTCCCCTTGCTTTCAGCCGTTCGCAGTACCACAACAGCAAGGCCGTTTTGGTTATTGTTACAAGGCCAGATCAGTCAATCATCCAGACTGTTGCCCTTGCAACTACCGAAAAGGCTGCTGCCCCTCTTCAGGAACCACACGTTTGTCTGGCCTCTCAACAGATACCCTTCCGTTGTGGTTGCACCTACGGTACGGGTATCTGTATCGTTGAGGCACGCAGGCCTCAACATCAACGGCAAGGTCCATGGTTCTTGGGGGGGGGGGGGGGGGGGAGGAGATAAGCCTTTTGGCTGCAATATCCCTTGTCGGTACATTGTTCTATGAGACAGTATGCCTTTCTATAAAAATCTGTAGTTTCTATAAAATTTGGGTTTGTCTTTGTGTGTCTTTTGTAACTATTTTGTATGAATTTCCTTAATACGTATTTGTCAAAGCCATGGTAAAGGGCTACTAAACTTTGCATTCTGCAACAGACTAGATGTTATTTTCCAACCCTATGAAGTTTCTGCGTACATCTTGATGAAGGGCAGCCACGTTTAAAAAATGCTTCTGTACTATTTGCTGGGGGAGAAGTTGATATCTGTCCAATTTAGGGTTGAAGATTGTAGCGATTCCGGATAATTCGGGCTAGAGAGTGTTGAATGACCAACCAGTGCAGCTGGGGTTTTGAATGGATTGAGCTTTAACCCTACATTCTGCACCCATTTTCATGGTGGGCGCAAGTCAGTGTAGATATTCTCGGTAACTGTCTTCAGGTTTATTGGGTTTGCGCTTAAACAGAAATGGAGATCTTAGCGTAACGTGGTATTTGCAGTAGTAAGAAACTGACATCATTGGCATACAATGAAAGGAGTATAGGCCCTAGTACCAAACCCTGGGGAACACCTGATACTACCTGCCTCCGTTTTGACTATGGTGCTCGGCATGACGCATTGCTGGCGAGACATGAGGGTTTAGTGAAACGTTTGTGGTGTGCAAATGCGCGAGAGTTAGGAGTGCTAAGTTTGCCGAAGTCGACAGAGTGTGAGGCTTTGCTGAAGTCTAAGAACCAAATGATAGTTCCCTCTCGTGCATCGATGGAGAGCTTCAGGTGATCTGTTGCCTTCACCGAGGCAGATGTGCTGCCAAGTTTACAGAAATATGATTTGTATTCGTCTAGTAGGCTATTTGTAGCTCTGTAGCTTATTAGCTGGTCGTGGATTACGTATCCCAAGGCCTTTTATAGTGCAGGTAGAATGCAAATAGTTTGGTAACCGGAGGATGGTGGTGGCGTAACTAATCCCCATTTCCAGGCCTCAGGGGAAACATTTGTAGTTAGGGAGTGGTTGATTTATAGCGGGCAATAGTGAGTCAATAAATATTAATAGGACTGATGCCATTGTGTCCAGTAGATGCTCATCTGACACGCTAGATGGCTTTTTTGACGTAACATACTTTAGAGATAATTCTCCATGGCCAGAGTCGTTTAGCCCTATGAAGTAATCAACGATTCTATTTCGTTTGTGTTGCAATTGTGGTTGCAGGTAATGTGAAGTACCGTTTCATTTCAACTGGGACAATGGGATCAGCTGTAGCATTTCTTTGCATGTACTAAGACCACACAGGTTCTTAGATTGGACAGTTGGTGTAGTTACGCTATCAGTTTATCTGTGGGAATGCCCGACTTTAGCATTTACCACAGTTTGACAATGTTCTCCTTGCAGCAATATGTTTTTCAGGCGTAGGGCGGAGTTCGTATGCCTGATGTTCAGGCATGCAAGCTGTTTCAGTTCTACAGTTAGTCGAGGTGTAGGTTTCCTTCTTACTTCTCTGGTCCTCAGGAGAGCATACTTGTCATAGTTGCAGACTGTTAGTAAACCCATGAAGTTTTCCGTTTAGTTCCGAGAAGGGAATGGATTTTTTTTTTTTTTTTTTTTGTTTGTGGTTTTAGGGCGCAAAACTTCTATGGTCATTAGCGCCCAGCCCGTGACGTAGGAAACAGGAAAAAAACGAAATTTAAAATCAGCAGCAATGGGAACAAAGTCATAAAATTTGAGAAACTAAAGGCAGAAGGAATGCTTAAAAATCCACTATAGAAAGGGGTTGGTTGTCCCCAAAAAAGCTTCAAATGACCGACGTCATTTCACTGTCACTAATAAACTGTAGAACGCGGTCAGCTGAGCGCGTGTCATCCGCTAAAATCGACGATAGATCAGGCGATAGCTGTAGACGTGAGCGTAACGGAGTAAAATAAGGGCATTCAATTAAAAGGTGTCTGACCGTCCACAGCTGAGAGCAGTGGGGACAGAGTGGGGGAGGATCACCGCTTAAAAGATGTAGATGGCTAAAAAGACAGTGCCCTATCCGGAGTCTAGCTAAAATTACCTCCTCCCGACGACGCGTTCGGGAGGAAGAGGTCCAAGCGCGAGGAAGGCCTTTCACTTTCCGCAATTTATTATGGGGAAGTGTTGACCAATGCGCATGCCATAAATGAGCAACTTGGCGACATAAATCGCTCCGTAGATCGGTAAACGGAAGAGACTGAATAGCTGGCAGAGAGACTGCAGCCTTGGCCGCTATATCGGCCGCCTCATTCCCACAGATACCAGCGTGTCCCGGGAGCCAGAGGAACGCCACTGAGACGCCCCCCAGGTGGAACAAGCGCAGACAGTCCTGAATCCGGTGGACCAGAGGGTGCACAGGGTAAAGAGCTTGGAGACTTAGGAGAGAGCTGAGAGAATCTGAGCAGATTACGTACTGTATCCGCTGATGGCGGCGGATGTAGTGGACAGCCTGGAGAACAGCGTAAAGCTTCGCAGTATAAACCGAACACTGGTCGGGAAGCCGAAAGTGATTTGGGGTGTCGCCAACAATATAGGCACTCCCTACACCTAACAATGTTTTCGAGCCGTCGGTGTAAATAAATGTGGCTTCCGTCATTTGTGCACATAGAGCAGCAAATGCGCGACGGTAAACAAGTGTAGGGGTACCATCCTTAGGAAATTGACATAGGTCTCTGAGCAAGTCGATCCGGGGACGGAGCCAAGGCGGTGCTGTACCCCAAGTTGTCAAGAAGGTTTTAGGAAAGCGGAAGGAAAGAGAATGGAGCAGTTGACGGAAGCGGACTCCCGGGGGTAGTAGGGAGGAGGAGCGGCCTGCATACCCGACATCAAAGGAGGCGTCGAAAAAAAGGTCATGGGCTGGATTAGCAGGCATGGAAGACAGATGGCTAGCATAACGACTCAGAAGGACTGCCCGCCGATTGGACAGCGGAGGTTCAGCAGTCTCAGCATAAAGGCTTTCCACAGGGCTGGTGTAAAAAGCTCCAGACACTAAACGTAATCCACGATGGTGGATAGAGTCGAGACGCCGAAGAATAGACGGCCGAGCAGAGGAGTAGACTATGCTTCCATAATCCAATTTCGAGCGCACTAAGGCGCGATAGAGGCGGAGAAGGACCACTCGGTCCGCTCCCCAGGAGGTACCATTCAGGACACGGAGGGTGTTAAGGGAACGCAGACAGCGAGTCGAAAGATAGGAAACGTGGGAGGACCAGCACAGTTTTCTGTCAAACATAAGACCCAAGAATTTAGCGACGTCGGAAAACGGAAGGTTGACAGGACCTAGATGTAAGGAGGGCGGAAGAAACTCCTTACGTCGCCAAAAATTAACACAAACGGTCTTACTGGGTGAGTACCGGAAGCCGGTTTCGATGCTCCACGAGTGGAGGCGATCGTGACATCCTTGAAGACGTCGTTCAAGAAGGCTGGTCCGCTGAGAGCTGTAGTAGATCGCAAAATCGTCCACAAAGAGGGAGCCCGAGACATCAGGAAGGAGACAATCCATAATTGGATTAATGGCGATGTCATACAGTACAACACTCAGCACGGAGCCCTGGGGTACCCCGTTTTCTTGGGAGAAAGTACGGGTGAGAGTAGTGTTCACCCACACTCTAAATGTGCGCTCTGCCATAAATTCGCGAAGAAAAAGGGGCAGCCGGCCTCGAAAGCCCCAAGAGAACAGTGTGCGGAGGATGCCTGTCCTCGAACAGGTATCGTGTGCTCTCTCCAGATCAAAAAATATTGCTACCGTTTGGAGGTTCCGGAGAAAATTGTTCATGATATAAGTGGAGAGAGCAACAAGATGGTCAACTACAGAACGATGCTTTCGGAACCCACATTGGGCTGGTGTTAAAAGACTGCGGGATTCCAGCCACCAAGCTAAACGGTAATTCACCATACGCTCCAAAACCTTACAGACACTACTCGTGAGAGAAATGGGGCGATAGCTAGAGGGGAGATGTTTGTCCTATCCAGGTTTCGGAACGGGAACGACGATAGCTTCCCGCCATCGCTTGGGAAAGGTACTGTCGGTCCAAATTCGATTATAAAGGCGAAGGAGGTAACGCAGGCTATGGGTTGATAAATGCAGCAACATTTGGACATGGATGCCATCCGGACCTGGGGCGGAGGAGCGAGAAAAAGAGAGGGCATGTTGGAGTTCCCACATGGAGAAAACAGTATTGTAGCTTTCGTGATTTTGAGAGGAGAAAGCAAGATGTCGCACTTCCGCTGCACGTTTCTTCGGGAGAAACGCTGGCGGGTAATTTGAAGAGTTCGAAATCTCAGCAAAGTGCTGACCCAATGAGTTAGAAATTGCGACGGGGTCCACTAAGGTATCATGCGCGACAGTGAGCCCAGAGACCGGGGAGAAACTAGGCGCGCCTGAGAACCGTCGAAGCCGACTCCAAACTTTCGAGGAGGGAGTGAAGGTGTTAAATGAGCTAATAAAGAATTTCCAGCTTGCCTTCTTGCTATCGCGGATGACGCGACGGCATCGCGCACGGAGCTGCTTATATCGGATACAGTTTGCCAAAGTTGGATGGTGACGGAAAATGCGAAGAGCACGTCGCCGCTCACGTATTGCGTCACGGCATGCCTCGTTCCACCAAGGAACTGGGGGGCGCCGGGGCAATTCGGAGGTGCGTGGTATTGAACGTTCCGCAGCTGTGAGAATAACGTCGGTAACATGTGTGACCTCATCGTCGACGCTGGGAAAGCGACGGTCATCGAATGTCGCTAGAGACGAAAAAAGTGTCCAATCGGCTTGGGAAAACTTCCAGCGTCGCGAGCGCATATATGGCAGTTGAGGCTGCAGTCTAAGAACACATGGAAAGTGGTCACTCGAGTGTGTATCATCAAGGGCAAACCATTCGAAGCGCCGAGCTAGCGGAACAGTACCGACCGCAAGGTCCAAATGAGATAAATTTGTCGTGGAGGCAGACAAAAATGTGGGGACCCCAGTGTTGAGGCAGACTAGATCCGCTTGGTGGAAGACGTCTAGCAATAGTGAGCCACGTGGACAAGGATGTGGAGATCCCCAAAGCGGGTGGTGGGCATTGAAGTCCCCAACCAGCAAATAGGGGGGTGGAAGCTGATCAAGAAGATGAAGGAGATCAGCTCGTGCCATTGGTGTGGACAATGGAATGTATACCGTACAAAGAGAGAACGTGTATCCAGAAAGGGAAAGACGGACGGCGACAGCTTGGAAGGAACTGTTTAAGGGGATTGGGTGATAATGTAGAGTATCATGGAGCAGAATCATGAGTCCTCCATAGGCTGGAGTGCCTTCAACAGAGGGGAGGTCATATCGGACAGACTGAAAATGAGGGAGAACAAAGCGGTCATGGGGACGCAGCTTTGTTTCCTGAAGACAGAAGATGACCGGCGAGTAGGATCGTAAGAGGATCGACAATTCATCCCGATTGGCTCGAATGCCGCGGATATTCCAGTGGATAATGGACGTAGGGTGAACAGAAAATAGAGGAACGTGACCAAGGGTGCTGTCAACTCAACGACTGCTCAGAGCTGGCGACCGACAGCATGGAATGGCATTCAGTCGAAGGCAGAACATCCTGATCCATAGGTTGGTCAGGAGCAGCTCCTGCCACCAACGATCGGCCAGTTGACTGGCCACCAGCAGTGCGCCTCGGCGACACAAAAGACGGCCGAGGGCGATTGCCGCCAGGTGGTGCTGTAGATGGGACACGCCTTGGCGAAGAAGGAGAGGAACTGTGTTTCTTCGTAGCCTTCTTGGAAGTGTGATGTTTAGATGAAGGAGGAACCGATGGTTGTGAAGTAGCTGTACGTAAAAACTCTTCACGAGAATGCTCTTTTTTCGGAGACTTGGCGTCTGACTTTTGGGGTCGAGATTTAGCAGAACCCGACGAAGGGTGAGCCATTGAGTGGGCAGGCGAAAGTGGTGAGGTTGAACGGGCGATCTTTGCGCTGGCCGATCTGACGACCGTGGTACTAAAGGTGAGGTCGCAAGTCTGCGTGGCCGCCTCCTTTGTTGGCCGAGGAGAAGCAAGGACAGTGCTGTATTTTCCTTTCTGAGGCACGGTGGGCTGTCGACTGGCGAGTAACTTTCGAGCAGCAAAGGTCGGCACCTTTTCCTTCACTCTGATTTCCTGAATGAGCTTTTCGTCTTTAAAAATGGGGCAATCTTGAGAGGAAGCAGCATGGTCACCCATACAGTTGATGCAACGAGGGAATGGAGGTGGAAAAGGACCCTCATGGGCATCCTTGCCACACGTAACACATTTGGCGGATATGAACAGGACTGGCTGGTGTGATTGAACCGCTAACATCGATAGCAACGCGTAGGGTTTGGGACATAAGGGCGAACGGAAATTATCTCATAGCCTGCTTTGATTTTTGATGGGAGTTGAACTTTGTCAAATGTCAAGAAGACAGTGCGGGTTGGAATGATGTTCGAGTCAAGCCTTTTCATAACCTGATGAACAGCCGTGACGCCCTGGTCAGACAGGTAGTGCTGAATTTCTTCGTCAGACAATCCATCGAGGGAGCGGGTATAAACGACTCCACGCGAGGAATTTAAGGTACGATGCGGTTCCACCCGGACAGGGAAGGTGTGGAGCAGAGAAGTACGCAGCAATTTTTGAGCCTGGGGGGCACTGTGTGTTTCTAACAACAGGGTGCCATTCCGTAATCTGGAACAAGACTTTAGAGGACCCGCAATTGCGTCGACACCTTTCTGAATAATGAAAGGGTTGACTGTGGAAAAGTCGTGACCTTCGTCAGACCGAGAAACAACAAGGAACTGTGGCAACGATGGAAGGACCGTCTGTGGCTGAGACTCAGTGAACTTACGTTTGTGAGCAGACATAGTAGAAGGTGAGGAAACCATTGCGGAAGAATCCCCCATGATTACCGGCGTCTCCGATGGCGCGCTCCTCCCTTGTTGGGGCCCTCACCGAGGGCACACCCGCCTTAGGTGATTGTTCACACCTCAGGTCACACCTCCCGACAAACGGACGGAGGGACCAATCGGCAGTTTCGGAAGGTATCAGCTCGGGTAATCACCCCTCCCTGAGCCTGGCCGTTACCAGGGGGTACGTACGTGTCCTACCTGTCTACCCGGGGCGGGGAATTACGCGTTACCCCGTCACCGGCTACGCATGGAAGTGCGTGGGTCGGCCTTCAGACACGCACAGGGAGGAAAAAAGAGAAGGGGAAAGGAAAGAAGAGGGGGTCTCAAACGCCGCAGCGGAGAAAAGGGCAAGGAGAAGAGGAAAGGAAAAGAGAAGGACAGAGGAAGGACGAGGACTTGCAAGTGTAAAAGCAAGGAATTTGGAACAGTTTCGAGCGTCCGTCTCCGGACGTAGTCACATAACATACTCCCAGAGGGGGAGAAAGGGAAGGAAAGAGCCAGAGGTGAGGCGGGGGGGGGGGGCGAAGATGGGGTATGGGGAAGGATGCGGAAAGGGAAGGTATGCAGCCCGGAAAGGAAGGAAGGCCACATTAGCTCGGGGTCCCGTGCTCGCTACGCACGTGTCCACAAAAGAGTTGTGGACCCCCTGGGGGGAGGGAATGGAAGATGTCTCCCAAATTATTTCTTTTGCATCAGTAGCAATTAACACTTTTGAAGTCTAGGCATGTAGTCTATTGCCTTTGTCATGGATATTGTGACGGTACAAACCCCTGTTGCTAGGTGAACATTTCTAGTATGCAAGGATTGCTTTGTGGAGAGCGAACGCGCTACATGGTGCGCGATTCGCGGAAGCGCGTGGCGCGCTCGCGCGAGATTTGCAACGGTCGGTGGGGTGGGGTGGGACGACTCCGTCGCCGGGAGGCCACGTGGCCCGCACCTTGGGGCATTGTTTGGTTTTTCGCGAATTATGCGAAAACTATGTAACTTCGGTGAAGAACGATGCGGCAGTGGATTGTGGTCAGCAATATGCACCTTCTGAAAGATCGATCTTTATTTCAAGTCATGAGACGCAAAAGTTACGAATACTGAGATTAATAAAAATAATAACTGACAGGGATGAGCGAGCACTCATTAAAAACGTTTCGTCATAGTGAATCGAGTTCCGCAGTCATATCTTTAGATTCATAAATAAGCCTGTAAAGAGCAAATAAAGTTTGAGGGAAAATAGTTTATAAAATTTAATAGAAAAGTCATGACGTAAAGAACGGCACTATATAATATTTTGGGTGGCATCACGCGTATTTTGAACTAGTTAAGTTATACTCTACACTTAACTTGCAGTAGTTTTCATCGTTTGCCAATTATTATTAGCATTTATCGCCCACAATTAATTAATTGTTATAGATATGAAGATTTTGAGCAGCACAATGTGCATAGCGCTATAAATTACGTCTAAAAACAGTGCTATATGCGGTTCTATGTTAAAAATTTGCAGCACAGATGTCAACAAACATATTTGCGCTAAGTGGCGAAATTTTGCAAAAACTGAAACTTTATTTACGGGCGATAGAATAATCCTAGAAATTAATGTAATATAGTAAATAAGATGTACCTATTTCTGTCGAGGGATGTATGTATCAAAATTTGTAACCTTAACTGGTGAGATTGGTACTTAAATAACCATTGGGGGGGGGGGGGAGGGGGGTGGACATCCGAGCCTATACAAGTGGGCAGCTATCTTGGCCAGGGGTCAGTCGGTCAGTCGTTTTGGAGAACCACTTGTGGGTGGCCCATGTGGTCGTTTGAGAATTTCTCTCGCGCCGCTTTATTCCGACGAAGAGCACTGTTTAATAGTGCAAGTGTGCAAGCATATATTTGGTGAACTGGAAGTTCTATTATTTGTGTGGGTGTGAGTTACGAGGTATACATCGGCGTAAGTGAACATGTGGCGATCTGTGATTTCGCACCAAAACTGCTAGAACAAAGAGCACAGTGGGAATTGTGGTTCTGTTCGAATTCACTGAGTAATTTTCCGTTTATAGCAGCCTACATTACTGTTATTGGGGTCTCAGAGTCAAATTATTATTAAAGTAAAACTGTGAACCGTCTCACCAGTGCTAATTTTATTGCGTGGAAGAAAAGGAAAAGGCCAATGAATAGTGATTGAACTGTGTCGTGAAAAACTGATTTTGCTATAATAATCGCCTAATTTTTGTTCCCTAGCATAAACTGTACTCATGAATATTAATTCAAAACTGTAACTAATGCACGGGCGTGGAACAGTGTACACCAAGTGTGGAAATCATCACCTGAGACTTACGTGAGAGCCAAAATTTGCAACAACATTTTTTTTAACGAGCATTTTGTATATGCACATTCGTAATAACGCTGCAAGCGCATTTCTTTATTAACCGCCCCGTCGCAACATACATGACCGGTGCATATATTTGAAAGGTATGAAGTACCCTAGGGATTTCGTTGCAAGTGTGTGTGTGTGTGTGTGTGTGTGTGTGTGTGTGTATGTGTATGTGTATGTGTATGTGTGTATGTGTATGTGTGTGTGTATGTATGTATGTGTGTGTATGTGTATGTGTATGTGTGTGTGTGTATGTGTGTGTATGTGTGTGTGTGTATGTGTGTGTATGTATGTGTGTGTATGTATGTGTGTGTATGTATGTGTGTGTATGTATGTGTGTGTATGTATGTGTGTGTATGTATGTGTGTGTATGTATGTGTGTGTATGTATGTGTGTGTATGTATGTGTGTGTATGTATGTGTGTGTATGTATGTGTGTGTATGTATGTGTGTGTATGTATGTGTGTGTATGTATGTGTGTGTATGTATGTGTGTGTATGTATGTGTGTGTATGTATGTGTGTGTATGTATGTGTGTGTATGTGTGTGTGTGTATGTGTGTGTGTGTATGTGTGTGTGTGTATGTGTGTGTGTGTATGTGTGTGTATGTGTGTGTATGTGTGTGTATGTGTGTGTATGTGTGTGTATGTGTGTGTATGTGTGTGTATGTGTGTGTATGTGTGTGTATGTGTGTGTATGTGTGTGTATGTGTGTGTATGTGTGTGTATGTGTGTGTATGTGTGTGTATGTGTATGTGTGAGACTGCTGTTCGTGTAATGGGTAGGAGCAAGCTGAAGTAGCGACACATTTGAAGATGAAATTATCCTCTTAAATTTCACTTTGGAAGGATTATTGTACAATAAATTTATGTTAGTATCACCAGTCATAGTTTATGCTCATATGTAAATTCGAAACTTGAGGCGGAAGGGGCAAAAACCCAATGATGCAACTTTCGAAGACTATCAGCTAAGAACAAAGGCGTTCGTAGCGGGTGGGGGGTGGGGAATCAAATTTACTTCGCCGTGATGCTGTGGCGAATGCAAAATAAACCACTATCGACAGAACGCGTGTCATCCGCTAAAACATCTGCATCTGACTAAGTAGACGGCAGACCTAGACGTAAACGTATACAGTTTAAAAATGGGCACCGGGTCAGAAAGGGGCGCACCATCAAGGGCTGAGAGCAGTAGGCAGAGTGGGCCAGTGTCGCCACTTAATAAATGACGGTGACTAAAACATAGCCGGGCAAGAATGCTGTTCGCGACGTGAGGACCGAGAGGAAGCCGACCATGCCACTGGGAGAGCTTTAATGTCCCAGAGTTTGTATTCTGGGCAGAAGAACATTGTTCACTCCAAAGCGATGCTTAAGTGCCTACATGCAGCGACATGAAGATCATCCAAGGAAACAGAATGGCTAGCAGGATGACTGAGCAGAGCTGCCTCGCCCAGTGGCCGGGAACACCACGCTGGCAGTCTTCTACTGAAGGGTAGGCTGCGTACAGCGCACGAAGGCTCTGAAGAGCACAGACAATCAGAGCGGATGAAAATTTTGAAGCCCGTGTCACTGGGTGTGCTGTGTGGCCTGATAAAGGGTGCAGAGCTACATGGAAAAAAATCCAGCACTGGTCAAGAAGCCAATATTGAGAAGAATCATCGCCAAGTACAAAGGCACAGTCGACATCACGGTCGGTCTTTTAACAGTCTGTCCCCAAGGCGTCTGCGAAGTGCGAGAAACTCGCTGCGATACACCAGGCCAGCGGTAGTGTCCCTAGGAGGCGAATGGATTTTGAAATGAACAGCTGGGAGTGTGAAGAGCTCGCTCTCATGGAGAACGTAGCATAGAGCGTAACGCAAGCATAAAACAAAAGTGAGCTCCGGGAGGCAACAGAGAATACGGGCGCAGCCCATATTGGCTGTCTAGAGAACCGTCAAAAAGAGGAGCGTAGCATGGGTGACCGGCGTAGAAGACAGACGCCTCGCGTAACGACTGAAGAGAACGTCCCGCTGGTAGGGTAACGGTAAGTCAGCAGCTTCAGCATAAAGACTCAACGGGACTAGTATAGAAGGCACCAGTGGCTAAACGTATCTCGCAACGATGGATTGCGTTAAGGCGACGTAAGAGGCAGACAATACATCCGTAATCAAATTTCGAATGGAGAAGGGGCAGGTATAAGCGGAGGATGGTCTGATCCGCTCCCCACGAGGTATCGCATGAAACATTTAGAACGTGAAGGGGACGAGTACAGCAAGCTGCCAGGTAAGAGACATGGGGAGAATAACAGTTTCCTATCAAACTTTAGTCCCAAGAATTTCTTTGTGTCTACGAAGGAAGAACGGATGGGCCGAGACGTATGGATGGGGGAATGATCTCCCTGATAGTCTTGTCAGCAGAAAAGCGGAAGCAATTTTTGTTGCCCGGCCGGTGTGGTCGTGCGGTTCTAGGCGCTTCAGTCTGGAACCGCGTGACCGCTACGGTCGCAGGTTCGAATACTGCCTCGGGCATGGGTGTGTGTGATGTCCGTAGGTTAGTTAGGTTTAAGTACTTCAAAGTTCTAGGGGACTGATGACCACAGATGTTAAGTCCCATAGTGCTCAGAGCCATTTGAACCAATTTTTTTTGATCACGAGTAAAGATAATCAAGACATCGTTAGAAACGCCGCTCAAATAGACATGTTCGTTGAGAGCTGCAAGAGATTGCAGAGTCATCAACGAAAAGAGCGTGAGGTATCTGGCAGGAGACATATGACAGGGTTAATTTATAGCAAATAAGACGACACTGAGCGCAGATCCCTGAGACACCCTTTCCTCTTGAATGGAACTGTCCGACAGAGCCGAGCCCACGGTACCTTAATAATACGGTCTTTAAAATATTCCTGGATAAAAAGGAACAGGCGACCCCAGAACCCCCCACTCGTACATAATACGAACGATACCAGTCGTCCAGCAAGTGTCATACGTCTTCTCCAAATCAAAAAACACGGCCACTCTTTGGGTACGCAAAAAAATTTTCATAGCATGGGTTGACGAGGTGACGAGATGATAAAATGCAGAGCGATGCCTACAAAATCCACATTGGAGATTCTCTGAGACTCGAGCCACCACATCGGCCGACCATGAATCATACGTTCCTTCACTTTGGCAGACGCGACTGCTGAGGGAAATTGGGCGCTACCTGGAAGGAAGGTGGTTGTCCTTATAGGGCTTAGATATGGGAATTACAATGGTGTTACGCCAGAGACTGCGAAATGTGCCTTCAGTCCGAATGCGGTTATGTGTATGGATGCCTTCAGGAGGTAGGTGTTGGTAACATCAGAATGTCAACGCCATCTTGTTCTAGATTGGATGATCGGGACGACGTGAGTGCATATTTAAGCTTCCGCATAGTAAAAGCAGTATTGTAATATTCAAGATTCTGAGAGGAGATAAATATCGTCCTTCCCTCCACTGCCCGTTTCAGAGAGGGAGACGAAATGATAATGGGTGGAACTGTAAATGTCTGCAAAATATCTGGCCACGATGTTTGAGATATTGTCGCAGGAGAAGCCGGCTAGCACCGTGGTGTAGTGGCTATGATACTAAACTGTTGCATTAAGGGTCGCGAGTTCAAAGCTCACCCGGAGTGTTACAATTTTAATTTCTATATTCGGTTCGAGTACATTCTAGAAGTATCCACAAATGTGAAAATCATTGTACTGGAATGTTCTGTAGCTATATATAAGTGTTCTGGCCGGAGGAAGTTCCCTCCGTGCTGTTGTATGTGCAAGTGCTGAATAAACATTCGTTAAGTGCAGTTAGTGTTCGTCATTCATCTAATTACACCTCTTCCTCCGTGACATTACTCGGGTGGAGGCGCCGGGTACTGGAACTTTGGACAGCGCACATTACCGACGACTCAGTGGATCCCGTCAGGCGACGACAGAGCCGGCGTGTTTACGTGGCGAGAAACAAGAGTTCGAGCCATATTCAGCAGATCGCAATCTATCGGAGACAGAAGAAGAGGTCGTTACGATGACAGCAACTGTATGACACCACATGAGACATCCTTCCAGGTTCTCTGGTGACGAGAGCCAAGATACAAACAAGTGGCTACCCTCCCTCCGGAGGTTCGAGTTCTCCCTTGGGCATGTATGTGTGTGTGTGTGTGTGTGTGTGTGTGTGTGTGTGTGTGTGTGTGTGTGTGTTTTAAGGGAAGTTAGTTTAAGTAGTGTGTAAGACTAGGGACCGACGACCTCAGCAGTTTGGTTTCTCAGAAATTCACACACACATCTGAAACAAGATACTAAAGGTATATGAGTGTATAGCCAAATTTAACAAATGGGATGACACTGTGTGCGTGGCTAACGTATTTTTCTACTTCGAGGGCACCGCCAAGTAATGGTTTGTGAACGAGGAGAAGTTCACAAACTGGGAAGTATTCAAGGCGGAACTGAGCAACTATTTCGGCGACACACAACGACAGAAGTGCAAGGCTGAAGATAAGTTAAAGTGCAGGGCACAGTGTCCAGGAGAAACCACAACATCCTATATTCAAGACGTCTTCGAGCTGTGTAAAATAGTGGATCCTAGAATGAAGGAGGAAGATAAGGTTGCACCTCTCATGAAGGCTGTTGCTGAGGACATGTATCAAGCCCTACTCCTTAAGGAGGCTTCGACAGCAGACGACGTCATAAAATGGTGCCAGCATACCGAGACCATCTATCAAAAAAGAATTACACACAGGAAGTTTGAACTGCTTCCAAACGTCGTATCAATGTCTGTGATGGAGGAAGGAACTGATTTCAAAAGTGTTCTTCATTAGATAGTGAGAGAAGAAGTTCAGAAGACACTTGGATTGCACGGCGAGAAAAAAACCGAGATGCTTCGAGAGGTCATAAGGGAGGAAGTGGAACAGACGTTGAACCCAACCTCTCGTCCTTCATTTCCCTTCAAAACGTTGAAAAAGTCAAGACCCAGGCGGAGTTACGTTCCCACAATGCCGCATGAGGAACCTGTATGGGCACCAAGGAAGACTGACGTCTGGAGGACCCAGGATAACCAACCAGTGTGTTTTCGGGACATGTGGTGCGCTATTGTCGAGAAAGGCGGCGAATATTTGGTGACGCAAGCGCCAGAAGACAGCAGACCGATCTTAAACGACGCCAACTGCGGGGCGACGAAGATGAACAAGAAGATGTGGGCGCAGGACGTCGTAGGTCACCATCGCCGCAAGCTAGTCTCTGGAGAGGACGCTCCCCAACACGCCGATCAATGTCTCCATCGCCGTTTAGAAGCTCCAGCCGATCACCTAGCCGCCGCAACCTGGAAAACTAAAGGGTGGCACCTTCCTTGGAGGTAAGGCCGCCCAAGAGAAAAATCCTCCGCCGTCGATCACTACAAAAATGATAGTAAACTACGTCCATATCCTCATGGATGGCGAACCAGCCCAAGCTCTTGTGGACACTGGAGAATCATATCCAGTCATTTCGGAGTTGTCAGTTGCAGAAAACCGTATTCGTCGACAACAAAACATCTCTGCTGAAGGTGGCTGATTGGAAATATGTAAAACCTACAGGAAGATGTACCATTCGTGTGGGTGTAAATAGCCATACACAGCCCTTAAAATTCAGCGTTTTACAAGAGTGTAGTCATGACGCCATTCTGTGATGGGACTTTTTGAAAGCTTCTCAAGCAATTTTTGATTGTGGTCGCTCGAAGGTTATGGTAGACGAGATGAGATACTGTGGACAGGAAGATGCGCATGCGAGTGTGTGGAGACTATGTGTACTGGAAGAAGTGATCATTCCTGCAGTCAGTGCTAGAAACGTAACTGTCATGTGTTGTGCCATGCATCAACCCATGGATCTTTTGGTGGAATGTAAGAAGCATACCACTGAAGAATAACTTGGTCATCCCAGTCTCTGTCGTCTCCTTTAAGAACGGATTCGGTGAATTGTGGATAGTTAACCGTCGCCGACAACCGCATACCCTTCCAAGAAGCATGTTCGTAGCAAATGCTGAGCCGCTAAACGAAGAACAGCTGAGAGTCATTGAAACCCCCCATGCCAAGTCTGTGGGCGAAATTAGCGTTACCACTACGAGACAAGATGATCTAGCTCGAC
The DNA here is from genome assembly GCF_021461395.2 of Schistocerca americana. Lineage (NCBI taxonomy): Eukaryota > Metazoa > Arthropoda > Insecta > Orthoptera > Acrididae > Schistocerca > Schistocerca americana. The sequence continues at coordinate 21,600,728 of NC_060122.1, read as the reverse complement.
TATCACCAGATCTCACTAAGGAACAAGAAGCTACTTTCCATTCTTACAGAGTTCTCTGAATACTTCAATCCACAGGTGAAGAGCAAATTACACAAATCGACGGTGAAGCACCGGATTACCACTGGAGACCATCAACCAATAAGCCAGAGAGCATTACCGTGTGTCAGCAACGGAACGTCGAGTTAGAGAAAATGATGATGAAAGTCATTCAGTCTTCACAGAGTCCACGGTCGTCACCAGTGGTTTTCGTCAGGATGAAGGATGGCAGTTGGCGCTTTTGTATTGATTACAGTAAGCTAAATAAGATAACTAGAAAGGACGTTTACCCTCTTCCACGAATTGACGGCACACTAGATTGTCTGAAGGGGACTAAGTTTTTCTCAACCGTGGACATGTACTCAGAATACTGACAAATCGAAATGGATGAGGCTGATCGTGAGAAAACTTCATTCATCACCCCTGTGAACTTGTATGAGTTTAAGGTAATGCCGTTTGGTGTGTGTAATGCACCAGCAACTTCTGAACGGATGATCCACCTGAAGTGGACGATGTGTCTTTGTTATTTAGGTGACATAGTGTTCTCAGACATTTGACGAACACGTAAAAAGACTGAGGGCCGTTCTTAAATGTCTCCAATAATGTGGACTGAAACGCAATCCAAGAAAGTGTCTCTTTGGAGACAAAGAAATCAAAATACTTTGACACCTTTTGTCAAACTAAGGTGTGCGGCCAGACTCAGGAAAGGTGAGATCTATAACGGAAAAAGTATTAGAGATGTGAGAAGCTTCCTCGGATTATGTCCTTATTACTGTCGTTTTATCAAAGACTTTTGTATCAAAGCCAGTTCACTCCAAGAGATGTTAAAATTCGATGCTAAATTTATCTAGCGTAGTGCTCAATAAGATACTTTCGATGTGCTGCGAAAAGCTCTGAAGACCAACTATGTACTTTGTATGATGAGAGAGCACCTACAGAACTACACACACATGCCAGTGGGTATGGGATCGGTGCTGTTCTGGTGCAAATTTCGGATGGAAAAGAAAAGGTTAAAGCCTACTCTTCTAGGACATTTACAAAAGCCGAGAGAAACTACTCAACTACCGAAAGAGAATGTCTTGCTGTGATCTGGGCCATGTGCAAATTTCGACAGTATCTTTATGGAAGGCCATTCACAGTTGTTACAGACCATCATTCACTCTGTTGGTTGACAGGTCTTAAGGATTCAACAGGACAACTCGCCAGGTGTGCACTACATCTTCAGGAGTATGGAAATACCATAATGTACAAAAGTGGAAGAGAACACCAAGATGCCGACTGTCTCTGAAGAAACCCTGTGTAAGACCATCAAAACTTTGATGAAGATAGTGACTGTCTCACTGCACTCAAGGAACTCTCTATTGAGCAGAAGAAGAACGCCAAGGTATCTCGAATTATGCTTGCCTTAAATCGGTCAGAGGATGTGAAAGGACAATATAAGGTAGTTAATGCATTGCTTTGCAAGAAAAAGTTTGATCCGTTTGGAAAGAGGTGCCTACCAGTGATTCCTGAACACCTGCGCTTAGATTCTACAGAAAGTCCATGACACAGCTGAGGTCGAATATTTAGGATTTATGAAGACCTACGATACAATACGCGAGAGATTTTTCTGGTCAGGTTTATTTAGGAGTATCCATAACCGTCGCATGTCGAGAGTGCTAGAGGAGAAAGGGAGTTCCTCAGAAACCACCTGGTGGACTGCTACCAATTCCACCAGCCGATTGTGATTTACTTCCTCGGACGATTTCCGACGTCTGCTAGTGGCAATAGATGGATTATTGTTTGCACTGATTTTCTGACACGCTATGCCATTACAAAAGCGGTGAAAACAGCCGAAGCATCCGAGGTAGCCAAATTCATCGCGGAAGACAGGAGAGCTTCTGTAAAGTTTGGAAGGTAGGAGACGAGGTACTGGCAGAAGTGAAGCTGTGAGTACCGGGCGTGAGTCGTGCTTCGGTAGCTCAGTTGGTAGATCACTTGCCTGCGAAAGGCAAAGGTCCCGAGTTCGAGTCTCGGTTGGGCACACAGTTTTAATGTGCCAGGAAGTTTCATATCAGCGCACACTCTGCTGCAGAGTGAAAATCTCATTCTGGATTTTATTAAAACACGGTGCATCAAGGTCGTTAGTTACGGATCGATGGAAAGTTTTTCAATCGAATCTTTTGACAGAGAGAAACCGCCGGTGCAACATTACTCGTCACTGCACAATGACCAGGTGCAGATGCTGGATGTTCCTCGTCCATTAGCTCTGCAGGGGTGTCTATTCAGGAGGTCAGCAGATTAGTTGTTGACAATGCATCCCAGTGAAATGGAGGCAGGACAGGTGAGGGTATCGCTGGTGAAACTGTTGAAAAAGAACGCCAGAATGGAGAAGGGGAAGATCGTTTGCCTTTGTTTGACTGCTGAGAAACTGCGTTTGTCAGGTGCAGACCCAGAGAGGGGTGTACAAAGTTTGTGACTCGCCAGCATTTTCGGAGCTATCTGAAGAGGAACCTTTTGCATATCTCGTGAACGGCTGTCTCACTGAGGGAGAGTGGAAAGTCGTGGGGGGAACCAGCACACTCAGCCTCATTAGCGCCCCTGCCACAGGCTACGCTTTTTGCTGCATTTGCACAAGATTCAGGGGTGTGACTGTAGCACAGGCGTTTGTAACGTCACGTAGGACTCGGGAAATATGGTCTGACAGTAGTAGCTTCGCAACTAGCCTTAATTTTTGAAGCAAGTGCTATATGGCCAAACGTGAGGAACAGAGTGCGGCCTGGCGTTAATTCTTTACCAGCTGTTTTTATAACGCAGTCGCTACCTGGCCAGTGAGATATGCTGTTATTTCAGCCTCGGTCAGGCCATCGAGCAGCCGAGTGTGCATGACACCATGGGAGTTATTCATAGTGCGGTGGACCTGTACTTTAACATCATAGCTGAGGAGAATTGTTCAACCCGTTTCTGCGCTTGAAAAGCACTATCCATCTCCAAAGGAAGGTCCCATTACGCAGCCGAGAATAGGACTTCACAGGACCAGTAATGGCATCTACACTCTTCTGAATAACAATTGGCTAAACTGCCATGAAATTGTGACTATCTTCCCTCTGTGACACCACGAGATATCGGGGTGCACCGGGAGAGGCGTCGATTCTTCCATCTCAACCCATTTACGTTTTCGAGATGAGGAACCCCATCCTGGAGAAATCTTCGCCATTGCCAGCGTCTCCGATAGCGCGCTCCATCCCGCTCGGGAGGGGGTGGGGGGAGGTATTGGCGGCTCACCCACGAGGCTAGGCGCAAATTGCGACGCGTATAGCGCGTGTGGCTCGGCCCGGCGCGGCGCAGCGCGCATTTTCGTAACTTCACAGGTTCAAATGGGGCCGCGCAAACTGGGACGCGACGCGGCTGGGACGCGACACGCGCCTGCGCCAGGTCGCGCGCCGTTGTAGGTGCCTCGCTAGCGCCGTGGGAAACTTGAGGCGGGGAGAGGGAAAGTAGCCCGGCCACATGCTCACATCGGAACGGCGCATATGAGCAGCGGTTGTATTGCTCATATGATAAATTTTGCTTTACTGTATACCAAATTTTATTGCCATTGGGTAGTGTTTCGTTTTTCGCCATTTAAACGCTCCAGCTCTCTTCGTTAGTACATTATACTTTTCTGTTATTAATACCTGTGTAGTTTTGTTTTTCTTAAAGATGAATGCATACCTCAGTAACTGGTGAGCCATTGGCCGCCGGAATTTTATTATATACAGTACCTCCGCGATGTTTTCAGATCGCAAGAAGGGACAGAGGGTAGTGAATAAGGAAACAAGGAGTATTATAAAATCATGTGATTAAGAAGCAAGGCAGGAAAGTAAAACAAGGTTTTCTTCTCACTGCTTAGTATGCTGGTGTATCTGTACGCTATGTTACAAAAACTTAGAAAGGGTTAATCTCCACAGGTGTGACCCTTTGCGCTCCTGGTAAAAAGCGTCCGAGATCTGAAGTACAGCAATCTCACTGTGATTACTTGGATATGGATGTAATAATGTAATACGACGCACTGTACTACATGCATGTGAACGTTACATTTCCACTGCAAGCCAGAAACAGTCGGAAAGCAGTCACAAATAATGTTTTAATTGGTTCGCCGTGATGTGAAAAACATTTTAATTGTTGCTAGCACTTTATCATCATCAATAAAATAATTATACAACAGGCTACACAAATGAAGAAAATGGTCGGTATTATTACGAAAGTAGGAATATACTAAAAGAGTGTCATGATTCGATATATTTAGTTCGTCGAAATTTACTGCTGACAAAGGCAGATCTTCATTCATGACAATGTTTTTCGAACTCCAGCTCAAGGCACACATGGCTTGCTTGTGAATTCCTCTCATGTGCATTATCCTCCGCTGCTGACAATACACTGACCATTGTGTTGAGCGACAGATCAATTGTTTCATTCCATGTAGGCTTTCACGGCCGGCGTCTTTATCAGTAAACTCTTCCGGGCTAAGTTGCCGTGGTCGATCTGTAGAACTTCTCCTCCCTGACGTTTCGTTCTGAACTACGGAGAACATCTTCCGAGGTGAGTCGACGACTGGCTGCTACGAGTTTTTTTTTTTTACTTTATTGTTATTTTAAAACCTGTACAAAGGCAGGCTGTCAGCAGCACACTACGCTGCTCTTCAGCCATAGAAGACACAAGCAGCAAAAACAGTGAGAAGACACGTAAGTCACAGAGCGGTGGGCAATAAAACAGGAGACACATACAGACAATCACGGAGCCGTTCACACTCGTTGATAATCCACACTGCTAGCTGATGAGACGACGCACAACCACTGAAGATGATGATGGCACTGGTGAACGATGGAGGGGACGGTGAACACTAAACACTAAACACACAAAACACTTATGGCGGCGACCTCCGGCGCGCGAATGTCCACGTAACGTGTGCGAGTCCGGGGACCTGCCAAGAGGGGTAGAAGGGGGAGGTGGGGGAGAGGGGAGAAAAAGGATGCCAATGGCTGAGGAGTCGGGGCAGGAGGAGAGGAACAGGGGAGGGGAGGCCCGGGGGAGGAGGGGGGGGGAGAAAAGGAGGAGGGAGGGAAAAGGGAGAGGAGGGAGGGAGAGTGCACGGAGGAATAAGTACAGGAGGAGGGCGGGAGGATCAAAGTTGGTAGGAGGGGTAGATGGAAGGGAGGAGGGCATCATCAGGGAGGGGGAGCTGGCGGAAGCCACCTTGGGAGAGGGTAAGGAGGGTGGAGAGGTGGAGACCGGGTGGGACGTGCGAATACAGGCGCGGCAGCGGGCGGGGGTAGGAGAGGATCGGGGAGACGAGCGGGTGAGGAGGATCGAGTTTGCGGGAGGTGTACAGGATCCGTATCCTTTCAAGGAAAAGGAGGAGGTGGGGGAAGGGGATGAGATCGTAGAGGATCCGCGTGGGGGAGGGGAGACGGATGCGATAGGCGAGGCGGAGAGCATGGTGTTCAAGGATTTGGAGGGATTTATAAAAGGTAGGGGGAGCGGAGATCCATGCTGGATGGGCATAACAAAGGATAGGGCGGATGAGGGATTTATAGGTGTGGAGGATGGTGGAGGGGTCCAGACCCCACGTACGGCCGGAAAGGAGCTTGAGGAGACGGAGGCGGGAACGTGCCTTGGCTTGGATTGTCTGGAGATGGGGAGTCCAGGAGAGGCGACGATCGAGGGTGACGCCAAGGTACTTAAGGGTGGGAGTGAGGGCGATGGGACGGCCATAGACGGTGAGATAGAAATCAAGGAGGCGGAAGGAAGGGGTGGTTTTGCCTATAATGATCGCCTGGGTTTTGGAAGGATTGACATTGAGCAACCACTGGTTGCACCAAGCGGTGAACCGGTCAAGATGGGATTGGAGAAGGCGTTGGGAGCGCTGTAGGGTGGGGGCAAGGGCAAGGAAGGCGGTGTCATCGGCAAACTGGAGAAGGTGGACGGGGGGTGACGGCGGCGGCATGTCCGCCGTGTACAACAGGTACAGAAGGGGGGAGAGGACGGAGCCTTGGGGCACACCGGCGGAGGGGAAAAAGGTGTAGGAATCGGTGTTATGGATGGTGACATAGGAAGGACGGCGGGAGAGAAAGGAGCCGATCAAACGGACGTAGTTAATGGGAAGGGCGAAAGTTTGGAGCTTGAAGAGGAGACCGGAATGCCATACGCGGTCATATGCACGTTCGAGGTCCAGGGAGAGGAAGATTGCGGAGCGACGGGAATTAAGCTGTTCGGAAAGGAGATGAGTGAGGTGAAGGAGAAGGTCGTCGGAAGAGAAGGACGGCCGAAAGCCACACTGGGTGACGGGAAGGAGGCGGTGCTGGCGGAGATGCTGGTGGATGCGACGGGTGAGGATAGATTCCAGGACCTTGCTGAAGACCGAGGTAAGGCTGATGGGACGGTAGGAGGAGACGGCGGACAGCGGTTTGCCAGGTTTAAGGAACATGAGGATACGGGACTTTTCCACAGGTTGGGGTAGTAACCGGTGGACAGGACTACATTGTAGTAGATAGTGTTGACTTAGTAGATAGTGTCGGAAGTTCCATGCGGCTTTTCGCGGATGATGCTGTAGTATACAGAGAAGTTGCTGCATTAGAAAATTGTAGCGAAATACAGGAAGATCTGCAGCGGATAGGCACTTGGTGCAGGGAGTGGCAACTGACCCTTAACATAGACAAATGTAATGTATTGCGAATACATAGAAAGAAGGATCCTTTATTGTATGATTATATGATAGCGGAACAAACACTGGTAGCAGTTACTTCTGTAAAATATCTGGGAGTATGCGTACGGAACGATTTGAAGTGGAATGATCATATAAAATTAATTGTTGGTAACGCGGGTACCAGGTTGAGATTCATTGGGAGAGTCCTTAGAAAATGTAGTCCATCAACAAAGGAGGTGGCTTACAAAACACTCGTTCGACCTATACTTGAGTATTGCTCATCAGTGTGGGATCCGTACCAGGTCGGGTTGACGGAGGAGATAGAAAAGATCCAAAGAAGAGCGGCGCGTTTCGTCACCGGGTTATTTGGTAACCGTGATAGCGTTACGGAGATGTTTAATAAACTCAAGTGGCAGGCTCTGCAAGAGAGGCGCTCTGCATCGCGGTGTAGCTTGCTGTCCAGGTTTCGAGAGGGTGCGTTTCTGGATGAGGTATCGAATATATTGCTTCCCCCTACTTATACCTCCCGAGGAGATCACGAATGTAAAATTAGGGAGATTAGAGCGCGCACGGAGGCTTTCAGACAGTCGTTCTTCCCGCGAACCATACGCGACTGGAACAGGAAAGGGAGGTAATGACAGTGACACGTAAAGTGCCCTCCGCCACACACCGTTGGGTGGCTTGCGGAGTATCAATGTAGATGTAGATGTAGATGTAGATGTAGCCTGACCAGGGTGGAGAGGAAAGAGACAGGAGCTTCACGAAGGTGACGGTAGGTGACACGATCGTGACCAGGAGCGGTGTTGCGTTTGGTGCGGAGTGTAACAATGAGATCCTGTGTAGTGATAGGGGCATTGAGTTCCGTGTGTGTAATGTTGTCCAAGTACTGGAAACCAGGAGCGAGGGGAGGGACAGAGGTGTCAGTTCGATCGCGGATATCCGGGAAGAGGGAGTAATCGAACTGGGGATCGTCGGGGATGGAGAAGACATCGGAGAGGTAGGAGGCAAAGTGATTGGCCTTACTAAGGGTGTCAGGGAAGGGGTGATCATCGTGGAGAAGAGGATAGTAGGGGGAGGGTTTAGTTCCGGTAAGGCGACGGAAGGCCGTCCAGAACTTGGACGAGTTGATTGGTAGGGTAGCATTTAAACGGGTGCATGTCTGTCGCCAGTCCCGGCGTTTCTTAGCCGCGAGCAAATTACGAACGTGTCGCTGGAGTTGCCGGTGGCGTCGTAGTGTGTCCGGGTCACGCGTGCGGAGGAAGGCACGGTAGAGACGACGGGATTCACGGAGGAGGAGAACGGCCTGTGGGGGTAAGGTAGGACGGTGGGGGTGGATGGCGACAGTAGGAACGTGGGCCTCCACAGCCTCAGACAAGGTCTGCTGGAGAAAGGAGGCGGCATGGGTGACATCGTCAGGGTGGTGGTAGGTGAGAGGGTGGCTATCGACCTGGGTGGAGAGGGTATCCTGGTAGGCATTCCAGTCGGCTCGGGAATAGTCGTGGACATACTTAGGGGGAGGGTCAGTACGAGGGTCGGGGCGAGGGCGACGACCGTCTGAAACGGTGAGGACGACAGGGAGATGGTCGCCACCAATAGGCTCCAGGACATCCACCGTTATGCGGCCAAGGAGGTTGGGGGAGGAGAGGATAACATCAGGAGTGGAGTTTGATTCAGGACGGGAATGCCGGGGGATGGGGACGAGGTCACCTTGAAGGGTGGAGAGGAAACGATGCCATCGCCGTAACTGGGCAGCGGAACGACTATGGATGTTGAGGTCGGCGGCGATCACGTAGGAGGAAAAGGTACGATCGACGTGGGAGAGGAAGTCGAAGGGAATAGGAGCGTTGGGGCGGACATAGATGGTGGCGCAGGTAACGGTAAGGCCGGGGAAGAAGAGACTAAGGATCAGGTGTTCGGTGGGGTCGGGAAGGAGAGGTTGGAGCCGAACGGGGATCTGGCGGTGGTGACCAATGGCAACTCCGCCACGCGCAATTGGGAGGGGATTATCGGAGCGGTGGAGGAGGTAGGGCGAAGTGTGAATGGTGTGGTGGGGTTGGAGGAAGGTTTCATTAAGGAGGAAGGCATCCACGCGGTGGGTGGCAAGGGTGTGCAGGAAGAGGTTCCTGTTGGCGGGTAGGGAGCGGATGTTGTTGAAAAGGATACGTTGCTGTCGCGCCATGATAGGGATTTAGACGAGGGTGTCGAGGCGGGAGAAGGTGAAATGGGCCTGGTTGTTGGAGTAGGTGGCGTACATCTTGAGTTGGAATATGGAACGGGCGGCGAGGGACTGCTAGGAGCTGGGGCCGCCGCTTATATAGAGATCGTAGGGGGCGCCACCACACGTCACGTGGCGTCGATGTGCAGCTATCTCTGGCTATCGTCTGTTCTCTCGATTCCAGGCAATCGATTGTCACGTGATTGATGCAACGTCGACCTCCGTATCTTATCCAATTTTAATCCTTCTTCTTTACGATTAAAATTGTATTGATGTTTGTGGATTTCAATTGCCTCTCTATACATACGTGTATAATAGTGCGACGTCCTCGCTAGCCCACTTGTTTCACCAAATTTTATGTCGTGATCTCCATCCTTAAAAACATGTTCCGCTACTGCCGATTTGTCGATATGTCCCAAGCGACAGTTTCTTTTGTGCTCCGTCAACCGTATATTGATGCTTCTTTTTCTAGTTCCTATGTAAACCTTGCCGCAACTACACGGAATTTTATATACCCCTCGGGTGGCTAGGAGGTGACTAGCATCTTTTGTTGATCTTAGGCATTCACTAATTTTCTTAGTAGGTCTAAAAATGGTCTCTACCTGAAACTTGGCTAGTACTTTTCCAATGCGATCCGTGATATTATGGATGAACGGAAGAAATACTTTTCGAGCTGATGGTTGTTGCTGTCTCCTATTTTTAGGCATTTTTCTATTTGGATGAAGTGCTCGATTAATCTCGTTTTTCGTATAACCATTTTTCGCAAAGGCCATTCGTAAATGATTTAGTTCTTCTTGTAAGTAGCCTGGTTCACAAATATTATTGGCCCTATCCACTAGTGTTTTTATGACCTCCCTCTTTTGCCTAGGGTGGTGGTTTGAGTTCTCTACTAAGAAAATTAGTGAATGCCTAAGATCAACAAAAGATGCTCGTCACCCCCTAGGCACCCCATGGGTATATAAAATTCCGTGTAGTTGCGGCAGGGTTTACATAGGAACTACAAAAAGAAGCATCAATACACGGTTGACGGAGCACAAAAGTAACTGTCGCTTGGGACATATCGACAAATCGGCAGTAGCGGAACATGTTTTTAAGGATGGAGATCACGACATAAAATTTGGTGAAACAAGTGGGCTAGCGAGGACGTCGCACTATTATACACGTATGTATAGAGAGGCAATTGAAATCCACAAACATCAATACAATTTTAATCGTAAAGAAGAAGGATTAAAATTGGATAAGATATGGAGGTCGACGTTGCATCAATCACGTGACAATCGATTGCCTGCAATCGAGAGAACAGACGATAGCCAGAGATAGCTGCACATCGACGCCACGTGACGTGTGGTGGCGCTCCCTACGATCTTTATATAAGCGGCGGCCCCAGCTACTAGCAGCCAGTCGTCGATTCACCTCGGAAGATGTTCTCCGTAATTGAGAACGAAACGTCAGGGAGAAGAAGTTCTACAGATCGACCACGGCAACTTAGCCCGGAAGAGTTTACTGATATAGATCAATTGTTTATTTTTCTCAATAACTATTTTATTCGCGATCACACATTGTCAATTTGGCAAGCCGTAGGTGAGTAACCAGTATCTGGCATGTGCTTATCACTCCGACTGAAGGAACGCTCGTCATTTTAATACTGCTCAGATCAAGAGAACGATTAAAATACTTTGGTAAGTTTCCATTCCAGTCGCTTAGTGTTAAAAATACGATGGGTTACGGAGATTCCGACAGAATTCCAACAGAATTGGCCATCTATTTTTGTGTGATTTGTTAACCTTTTTTCATTGGAAGGAGCGTCACGGTTTGTAAGTAACGGCCACATTTCTCTTGGTGACTGGTTTAATTGTACTTCCTTTGTCACAGTGTAATTTTTCAAATTGATCTCACAGCAGCTATTGCGACAGAATTCCGAAACACGGAGTGCCTCAATAAACAAGTAATTGGCAATCACAGAGCTCAATAACTTACCAAAAACCTCGTAGTGTCGGTTTTCAGTAACATAAAAGAAGAAATCTCATGTTTATTTTCATACTAGGAAGCTCTTATTTCGCTAGCTGTCGATAACTTGAAAAATTACAGTCACTGGAGTGAAATAAAAAGTATAAGTAGTGATACATCGCCATACATAAGAAAGTTCCGTGTGTTTAATAATTGCCAAAACACACTCCTCCTTGTGTGCCATCATTCGCCAAACTTTCGTTTCGATGTCTCGAGCGGTTTAGGAGATATGAGAGATGTTACGAGTATTTCATTCTCGCGGGCGTGAGATCGGAAGTTAGCGCCTTACATGGGATCGATTTTCTCGAGATCGGAGGCTCCTCCCAAGTCTAAACAAAAATACAACATGTTTGCTAAATTTCATATGCAGCAACATATGGTGTAATATGCACCAAACACAATACCACAGCGACCCCTAATTTTCAAATTTGTTCAAATGGCTTAATTTCTGAGGTCGTCAGTCCCCTGGAACTTAGAACTACTTAAACCTAACTGACCTAAGGACAGCACACACATCCATGCCCGAGGCAGGATTCGGACCTGCGACCGTAGCGGTCTCGCGGTTCCAGACTGCAGCGCATAGAACCGCTCGGCCACTTCGGCCGGCCCCTAATTTTCTTTGCAAACTTTGAGTTTTGCGTAGTGTATTACTAAAATGTGTACATCACAATAAGAGTGGTCATTAGCGAGATGATGGGCACTTCGCCACGAAGCTAACATAACGCTACAAGTAAGGCAAAAATCAAATATTTTCAGTGAATAGTTTCTGTTTGAGAAAGATAACAGGTTGCTCGCGTTTCGGTTCTGTCAGCGCAGAGCGTCGCCAGTCGGCACGTGCGAAGTACGGTGTACGCGTCGCAATATGCGCTGCAGCCGCGTGACCCGTGCGGCACGTGCGTGTCGCGCTGTAGTCTAGTGTCACGTCACACGTGCTATACACGTCTCAGTTTGCGCCTAGCCTTACGCCTTAGGTGGTAGTCTACAGCTCAGGTCACAGTGCCTGGACTCCAGACAGAGCGATCAGTCGGCATAGAGGAAGGTACCAGCTCAGGCAATCATCCGTTCCTGCGCCCGGCATTTACCAGGGGGCACGCATGAGCCTTACTTGTAGACTCGGAGCTGGCAATTACGCGTACCCAGTCGCCTCTTACGCGTCAAACGCTTTGGCCGGCCTTCAGGAAGCCACAGGGAGGAAGAAAAGAAAGAATATCTCAAGTGCCAAAGCGGAGGAATCGTGAGAGAAGAAAGGACAGGGAAAGAAAGATGGATGGACAGGACGAATCCACACACAGTTTTACCAAGAACTTCGGTTTCCCGAAGAAGGCATACGACTCGATCCTGAAGGGACGGGAATAGAGTAGGAGGAGGATGGACGCGCAGCACGGAAAGAGAAGTGACGCTGCAAGGGCTGGGGCCACGTGGTAGCCAAGCATGCACTCACCAGAGAGCGGTTGGGGGGGGGGGGGGGGGGGGCAAGGTAGTGTTAGAAGACCATTGCTACTGCTGCTGATCTATAGCAATTGACGCTTTTGTTTATTGTGTAGTAAAGACATCAGAAGATCAAAAACCAATTTCGAAACGTTGAACGTTGTACGCAAGATATCGTAATGAAGGTGAACTAATCAAGAGCGCATTAGCGAAAGTGCACGAAGAAAATAGCGACCCACAGACAACTAGGATCAGTAGTTCACAAAACTCACACTAAGTATATTTTTAGTGCAAGCTAATGCTGTGCAGGAATCCGTTTAACTTCAGTTACACAATAAATCTATCAAATCTAAAGGCTGTAAATTGAACTAAGTTCCCAGGAATTTCAATTACGAACAACTTAATTTGGAAAGAACACAGAAAATGTTATGGTGAGGCGTACCGAAGACAGTTTTATTGCGAGAATACTCAGAGGATGCAACAGATTTATTAAGACTGCTACGCTTGCAGGCCGCGGTTGCTGAGCTGTTCTAGGCGCTTCAGTCGAACCGCGCGACTGCTACGGTCGCAGGTTCGAATCCTGCCTCGGGCATGGATGTGTGTGATGTCCTTAGGTTGGTTAGGTTTAAGTAGTTGTAAGTTCTGGGGGACTGATGACCTCAGATGTTAAGTCCCTTAGTGATGAGTGCCATCTGATCCATTATAGGACTAAGATTGTCCGCCCTCTTTCGGAGTACTGCTGCGCTGTGTGGGATCCTTACCAGATAGAATTAGCGGAGTACGTCGAGAAAGTTGAAGTAAGAGCAGGGGAGAAAGTGTCGCAGACATGAGACAGAATTTGGGGTGGTCGTCATTGAAACAAAGGCGTCTCGTTGCGGTGGAATCTTCTCACGAAATTTCAATCGCCAGCTTTCTCCTCCGAATAAGGAAATTTTGTCGGACCCGACCTACACAGGGATAAACGATAGTCATAAAATAAGGGAACTCAAATTTCCGCAAGGAAAGACGTACGGGTTGTTTTTATCCGCGCGCTATTCGAGAGAAGAACAACAGAATTATTGTTAAGGTGGTTCGATGAACCTCCTGCGAGGCACTGAAGTATGATTCGCAGAGTATCCATGAAGATGTACTTTAGGTGGTTTGTAGAGGATACACGTGACGCACTTTGTTACGGGATTTTCTCTCTATGAATATACATTCCACTGTTATAGTTTCATTATTATTGGACGTGTTTAGCACAGTAAGTGGCGGGGCTCATGTCTGCTCCTACACCACCTAGTCTGATGCGCCTATCGTACCTTAGATGTAATCTAGATCCACAGAACTAGTGTCAATGCTCTCAGCCAGGTCTCCAACAACAGTAGTACACGGATATCTATGTCTTAAAATACACGACGGAATTCGTAGAGATTAGCTGGCACAGTTTAGACATACGTGTTTGCAACACGGATCTCGGTCGTTCGGGTTCAGAAAGTGCGAGGATACTCCGCAGTCCATTGTAAAAGGCGTGTCATTAGCTTTTTATGAAAATATACTTCGATTGTGTGTTTTGTAAACTACTGATCCTAATTGCATGCTACACGCCATCTTTCTTCATGGACTTTTGTTAATGCAGTCTCGATTAGTTCGTATTCGTTAAATAATTACACGCAGTATCACTTTTCTACATACGAGGTTGCTTCACAGAGTAAGTAACGTGTCGTCCCACGCAAGGTCCACAGTGCAGCAAGAGCTGCGCGTTGTCTGAGGGGTGCGTGTGTTCCGGATTCCCTACACAGAGGACGGCAGCGGCGGGGGCTACAGGTACGGCAGGCGACTGAATTGGCGCGGCAACTTCAAGAAACCAGCTGCAGACAGGGCAGGACCTTTCTTTTGTGGAATACGTCTAAATTGCACGCATTTCGGCTGTGAAATTCCGGCGGCGTGTGCAGCGTCTCGTGGGTGGTTGCTGACAGTCTGAGGGCGCCGATCAGGTAGCGAGCCCGTGCGGGTCGAGCGCAGTGTGCGACGCCTGACGCCGGTCCGTATTGTCCAGCGCGGGCGTCGCTGCGCAACGCCACGAAGGTCAGAGGGCGTGTGAAACTAAGGAAAGGCAGCGGCACCGCCCGTGGCAGTCCAACTCACAACACCAGCTTTGCTTCGACACTTTCGATGGGGTATTTGGAGGCAGCCGCCAAACTCTGTGTTGCACCGTGCGATTTCCATCTTTTGACAAGCCGAAAGAACGTATTTCGAACCGCGAGGACGTTCACACAGCGGCTCTCGAAAGAGCCTGTGACCGAGGAGTGGATTTCTATCTTCGAGGAATTTAACGATTGAAACTTCCGACCGTTGTCACTAATGCCTCTGTGCCAGTTTGAAGGGAACTGCAGTATTCACTATGTTATTTGGCCACACACAATGTGTGCGTCTTTCTCAAGTCCCTCGTAAAGGACTTACTGGTAATACCAGATACGTGCGTATTCTAAAATCTTTTTTGACCAAATGAAGTGTGCGAGTACTGTAAAGACAAAAATGGTTCAAATGGCTCTCAGCACTATAGGACTTAACATCTGAGGTCATCAGTCCCCTATAACTTGAAACTACTTAAACCTAACTAACCTAAGGGGATCACACACATCCGTGCCCGAGGCAGGATTCGAACCTGCGACCGTAGCGGTCGTGCGGTTCCTGACTGTAGCGCCTAGAACCGCGACGGGCACAGCGGCCGGCTGTAAAGACAAACAGTACTGTACGTGTCTACGTGTAATTTATTAATTCTCCATCAGAATTGAATATATTTTAATAGTAACTAGTTCCCAAGACGTTCGTGCGTTCTTAAACCATTGCATGTATTTGTAGTATCTGCCTGTACAAGAAAAATTTGTTTTTACATCTGATCAGAATAAAAAAAATAAAAAATCACAAAATGGTCAAACATATATGTTGATGTGATGTAAAAAATCTTACGTACAGTCTATCATTAGAAATAGTTGTAATGGTCTAAGAATGAGCGAAACTATTAGAAACCAGTCATTAATAAAATACTTTATGGACTCTAATAAAAACTTTAATAAATTACAAATATATTATGATTCTGATATCGGCGCTATGTTGTAATATGTAAATACTATACCCAGTCGTACGTACGGTTCGTAATTCTCTAGATTTAACGAGAAAGTTGAAATAGTAAAAAGTGGAAAGGCTAAACAGTAAAAACGTTGCATGGCCCACGGGACGCCGTATCACATACCGCAGTCGACCTCGAACCAGGTTCCGTATGGCGAAGGGCCGTTATTGCAACTGTAACTCCCAAAACCTCCTCAAAAATCTCTCGGTAACAGCTATAACGTTATAACGTTTCTCCTGTTCACGTACTTTTCTCAACACACTGCTTATCGGTGTCACCACGAACGTACGTACAATTTCGGATGATTGTGACAGTGCCTCTCATTGGACTTCGGTAGCATTTACTTTCGCTGTATGAATGTGTTGAATGAAAGGCATACCGATCGACATTAATATCGTTGGGGCTCCAGACAATACTTGGCCGTTCTGAGCGCATTTACACAGACATTCGCGGTCGAGAGAGACGCATGAGGGGGTATGGTACGATGCTGTGCACCAACTCTTCCAGCAGTCAACACGCTTAAATCGGCGAGTAACCAGTATGCGTCTTTTGCTGAGCAGCTGTGTGCACGCGTGCGCTATGAAAGACTTTCTGGTCCTGCACCCAGTTAATTTCCAGGGAATTCCCACGACATCTCACTCTCCGGTCCAAACACGAAGACTCATTCCGGAAAGTCCCCTAGACTGGTTTAACCGTTTCGCCCGCAGTATCCTTTCTTCCCCCGCTTGGAGTCCGCAAGAGGCACACAGCGGCTCTGATTTCCCCTCGAGTTTCAGGAATCTCAGTTTATGTCGGAATTATTACAAACTAGATGCCTGGGCAATCCGAACACGGGCTTCCACGTTCCCTACGCTGAAGTAGTAATCCCCATCCCCACCTCCACCCCAATTGCAAATTTTTAAAAAGTCACGCGGATCTTGATACCTTCCCCATTGTGCGAGGTCTTCGAGGAAATATTTATTTACTAGTTAACGCTGTCGCTTTTACGGTGATTTCCGCAGTACGACGGAAGTTAAACAGTTAATTTTCCGTCAAGTACCTTTTCTATTTCCATTCATAAGTTACTGAAAGGTATACTAAAAGCCGGAAGTCGGTAGTAAGGTTTTATTTAACAGAGCAAACTGACAATGGAAGAAACGCGAGCGGACTATGACAATTATCCACCGTGTGCACAGGCAGCCCCTGAATGGAAGCTTTAATTAAAATTCTAGATCTACGTTTTAAATTGCGGAATTTCACGGTTAAACGGTTTAGGAAGTGTACTTGCGGAGATACGTAATTCTCTGTACAAGTAAGAAACAACACAGCCAAAAAATTATTTTAGGGAAATAATTCCTTGTAATCACATAAAGTTATAAAATTTCGACATACAGAAGCTGTCGGAAATGGAATGCACCAAGAACTGACATGTTTCGCAGGAACGCTCCATGCATTCGTCTTGGGAAAGAGTGGATTATGTAAGCGTGGATAATAAATGGTTCAAATGGCTCTGAGCACTATGGGACTCAACTACTGAGGTGATCAGTCCCCTAGAACTTAGAACTACTTAAACCTAACTTACTTAAGGACATCACACACATCCATGCCCGAGGCAGGAATCGAACCTTCGACCGTAACATTCATGCGGTTCCGGCCTGAAGCGCCTAGAACCGCTCGGCCACCGCGGCCGGCGATAATAAGCGAATCCACATTAGGAACTGTTCTTACTTCAACAAAACGCTACTTCCATGTTTAGTACATGTTATAAATAGAAACAGTGAACAATATCCTTTTTAAGATGACTTAAAACTCCTCTGCGTCATGAATGACATTTGTTGATCTCTAAAGTAAAACTGTTTAACATTTTCCTCTGACTCGACAGGAAATCCAGCCACTGTGTAACATATAAATTTCAAAACAACGCCTTTGACGGTAAACACTTGACAGATTTCTAGAAATTGACGATATCGACGTCTAACCATGGTGGTAAGTCCCACAAGTAAATCTGAGACAGGTATCTCATTTTAGAAGATTAACGAGATGAAAACGAGGCAGAAATTGCGATGGATGTGAGACGGGTTAACTGCCTATCCTTCACGTTATTCGGTCCGCAACGGAGTAGTTAAAACCGAGAAGAAATTTCGAACAGAATTTAAAGCTTAATTTTCTATAAGAGAGTTCTTTACTGAACCAGAATAACAGTGTACAGTCTAAATGAAAGGATTGCCTTTGTTGCTTTATTCAGTCGTAAGACTTGACACAGCGCTGCACGCTCATCTATCCTGTGCTAGCGTTGAAACCTTACTACTGCGTCAATATGGACCTGCTTACCGTATTCAGTTCTGTCTCCCTCTACAGCTTTTGCCTCACACATCCCACCGTTGCCAAACAGACGACTCTGATAATCAAAATATATCAATCGATCCCTTCTTTTAGACGAGTTTCTGACAAATTCGATTAACTACCTAATTAGCTAGCCAATCTACCCATGTCTTCTTCAGTACTCTTCCGTAGCTATTTTACTGCGCAAACAGCAAAACTAATTTCCTCATGTCACAGACAATCTACCCCGTGGTCGGTTTCTAGCTGTAAGGAATTCGTTTTCGTATCTCACAATCCTGCATTTGGAAAGATTTAAAACTAAATCCAACGGGATTGTCTCCCCTCGGGAGAGAAATACTACAAATCTGTTGAAGCGCAGTTTTTCGGAGAGCACGGCGGCTCGATAGACAAAATTTTATTCGAATGTCCGACCCTGCTGAATTTTTAACGGAACACCTACATGTCCCAACTACAAACTCAGGGGGAGGGGGAGGGGGAGGGGCCGACGATGATGTCTCGTACAAAGACAGAGTATTGTCACTTACCAGACCATAACGTCTGGCCTTTGTTAAGATGTTTGGCTTGACACAACCGTATTTACAAGGACATACTCGACATTGTTTCGTAGAGCGTAAAAAAACTACACACGGGTGCACACGCTTTTCGAACCTTAGCTTATTGGAAAAGGATATAGTATGTTAAATAATATGTATATATATCATTCCAATTAGAGTGAACTAGAGTTAACCTCAGTTAAATATCACCGCACTGGTCCCGCTGATATGGACAGGGCACGATTCACCGCTCTTCAGGCCAGCACTGCTGCATGTGACATTAAACGAGTAACGCCCTACAGGGCTGAAGCTGCCCGCAGCACTTACCCACTCCACAGCCCGGCCCCACGTGCAGACACGCCAAACGGCCGCACTCCACTGCCTTCCCGCCACTTGCACACACACCAGTACATTCCTTTGTTATCTTTGCATATCCCGAGCAAGGGAATTTCAACTGTGAGAATGTCTTTGGTGGCATACCCCCAACATTTGGTCTGCAACTTTAAGGCCCCTACGTACACACGTACGACAACCGACTGCCGACCAATTTCGCGGCAGCAACACACGTCCTGACCGACTGCACTCTGCGATTACAGGTGCCGTTCTGAAGTTCATTGTGTTTCTGTTCTATGAGGTCCCGCTTGGTTTTACACAGAAACAAAAACGAGGTTTTGCCTCAGTTGTTTTATGGGTAATAAGGCCAAAGAAAGCCCAGTGAAAGCTGTGGCCAAAGAAGTGGCTGTCGCTGGGGAAGAAATTCATCCCCTTTCCGTCACTTACGCAGCTGGTGTCCCGTGATTTTGGTAGTTACCTAAGAACGGACGACCACTTATTTCTGAGCTGCTGCACCTTGTCGAATTATTCTTAACGGAAACGCATAACTCCATGAGACAGGCTGTAAGCCGCGCGCAGAGGCTGTCAGCTACGTGAAGATTTCCAGTTGGTGCCAGAAGGTAGGATGACCTCAAATTCAGTGCTCTTGTGCCCGCACAGTTATTATCCAAAATGATTCCCGAACCCTGCAACGTGATTTATAGTTGACTGAGTGAGGAAATATGCAACGGTAATGCAAAATAAGACGTTGATGTAAACGTTATTAATTTATTTATGCATGTACAGTGAAAGATGACCCTTGTGTAACAAACTCGTTTCAAATTCGAGCAAGAAAGACTACACACAGTGGTGGCACGCATCACCTAATAAATACAACATGAACGTAATAAAGAAAGCATTTAGTCGCTGTGAGACCTGTAAAAGAGTCCCACGCTTTGCTGTTCATAGCAGAAGACTGGCGTATAGACTGGACTTTTTTTGACGCTTGTAATAGTGAAGCAAGTATTGTACATTTTAGAACGTCAATATTTCTGTTTTAGATTTCATATCTAGTAAGTATCGAAAATAGAACCGAAAAACTGAAATACAGAAGGTCAACGAACATTTCTTCTCTCTATGTGCCACACGATACCATTATGTACTCGTTAGAAAAATAAAAAAGTGCCTCATCCCTTTGAACCTATACTGCTACACTCCTCGTACGACGTTTCTCACAAACATCTACAGTCTTTGATGTTGTCTGAAGCGTGGAGAGAGGGGGGGGGGGGGGGAGGGGGGGCAGTTGGGGGGGTCGTCTGTCGGGTGTTCTGATTAGAACACAAAACAGTGAATGTACAAGTTATATAATTCAGAGGCGTGTCGGCGCACAAGTCAAGAAGTTAAGCTAGAAACTTCATATTGTTGCAAAGTTTAATTCTTACGTATCCGGACGTTCGGAAAGACCGGCCAGACAGATGACTTCCTTCGTTTTTCTATAAGCTGTTAATTAAAATGTAGCTCTCTGTAATATGCCATTTAAGACGAGGGCCGCCTTTTTAAATTTTTTTAAAAACAATGAAAGGAACACTTTTTTGTTCTAAACGTTTACTGTCCAACCTTAGCGTTGATGAAAACTTGTAGGGGTTATTAGTATTTTAAGTGTCCGTGGTTAAGGTACAAAAATGTAATGAAAATTGTTAATCCAGTAAAGAGCAATGTAACTGTAATCCATGTTATTTTGAGAACACGACTCTTTACAGTTTGTAAAAATTGTTGGAAAGGCATGATTGCACACGTCTGCATTAATCAGTTGAATATATAATCACACTTCAAAATGGCGTGTTTAAGACAAACTAGTTGTGTAATAAATTGAATAACACAGCTGTGTGCGACCGCGATTGTTCAACAATTACTATAACCGTTTGTTTCTTGTACCGTAGTATTATTGTTCATCTCGGAAATCATATGATAAACCTGTAACTGGCACCGCGAGACCTGCGATGTATTTAGAACACAGTTTCGTGGGAACAAGTGTCGCGGATCCAACTGCTTAACACTTCGTTACAGCGTGAGGAACAGGTCAGATACAGTAGGCCTACAACAGAAGGAAGGCGGCAAACTTTAATTCAGACATACATATCACGAAAAAGTGAGATGGCTGGAATCAAAGAAACAAATACAGCGTGCTAACGCGAAGCGTATCTCTTATAATGTCCGTGAACTATTTAACACAGCATACGCTCTTAAAGGAAATGTTGCTGGCTGTAACGTACCACTAAATGTGGGGCTGCTTTTATTAAGATTTTATAAAAACAAAGAAAAACCTTTTTTGTACAAACAGTAATACTCGCTTTTAAAATCTACCATTCCTCCACCAAATTTTGGAAACATTTTTCCCACTGTGATACTGACGCCAGAGAAAGTAGTGTTGCCTGGATTGAACAGTTTCTTGAGGCAGGACACGTTTTTGTTTGAAGTAAGGAAACAAAAGAGGTAGTCAGGTAACTTATGGGGAGAATACACGCAATGAGATATTGATTCTACATTTTTCTACGGCAAATAAGCGACTGATTCCTATAAAATAGGGCTCCATGATCACCACAGAGCGGCGACATGCTTTTATACTTTCTCACGCTCTTTCATCGGCAGGTCGTTTTGCAGTCAGGTTAAGAAAGGTTGTGCAAAAATAAACTGAAATTAAAAAAAAAAAAAAACAGAAATTTTAATAGTGCCGTCATGTCGCACCGGGGCAGACAAATTTCACTTTAGTTTCGGGGATACTGTGAAATATTGTCAGTCGCCTTATTTCCATTACGTTCCCCTGAAGATACACGAAGACTATTGCGTTTACTACAGGTCTTTGCTACTGATGTCAAACGGACGGTACAGTCCAAATGAAGTGAGTTTTCCTCGTGTGCTTGGTACTGGGTGCTTACCAGATGAAACATATACTATAACAATACAACCACAGCAAACAGAGAAGTTAAAGTCACGGATTATAGATAACATCATTTACGTGTAGAGATGATTGAAAGGAGGAGCTGCGAAATATGTAAAAGTTGGAGATGAAGTAAAAAATTTTGAGTGGAGTACTTTTTGTGTAGATGAGCACCTGGCTGCATCTGCTTGTGAGTTGTTACTGCAGAGTGTTTCCCTTGTAACTGTGGCAGTTCACAGCCCCGCTCCACGAAACTGTCAGCTATTTCTGAGAAATCTAAATGCAATATTTAGCTACCTGTTAGACAAGAACAAATAGTTTGTGAGAATTTCAGTGTAGAAAGGAAAAATGAAGTGCATCTTATAAGGGTGTTTCGATCTGATTTCAGTAATGAATTTTCCGTTTGATGTGCGGCAAGGTAGCAAGACTGACAATATTTTTAATCACATGAAACTATACGGTTTCAGAGAAATATTCAAGTCTGAAACATCTATGAAATATATAAGTAGACTGGAGCTGCAGGCTGCATGCATACGTGACGGATGTTTGGCCATATTGTTTCATTTGGTAAGAATGCCTGTGCCTGGGCTTCAGGCAGGATCCCACGTTCCGTTCGACGGCGAGGTGCTACTGCTATGCAGTTCGAGAACCTCTGCAGTGCTGTAAGAATTTAGCGATAATACGAAGTGAGTTTTAATGGTAAAAAGATATTTTTGTGTGATATAATCAGAGATTGACAATTTTCAGATTTTTTTCCTTGTACCGCGAAACTTTGATTCTTGCCAAATTTCAAGGTTGTTGGTCAACGGGAGGTATCCTATAGGTTTTGATGAGTGATTTGCGAGTATCGAAGTAAGTGACATAAATGGCCATGTCATTTGATTGCAGTGCCTCTAAAGCTTAAATATTTCACTCCACCAAGCGACCGTGGTGCTCTGTATGTGACATACATGTCATCTCGACTAGTCTACCCGCTCGTGAGAAAAGGAATTCTTAACAGTCGAACAGACACACAGACAAGCGGACA
Organism: Schistocerca americana; assembly: GCF_021461395.2. Taxonomy (NCBI): domain Eukaryota; kingdom Metazoa; phylum Arthropoda; class Insecta; order Orthoptera; family Acrididae; genus Schistocerca; species Schistocerca americana. Next base: position 21,578,137 of record NC_060122.1, on the reverse strand, counting down.
ACAAAGAATCATGTAAGGGTTCCGTTTTTACCGATTGAGGTGCGAAACTGTACAAAACGACTTTTATTACCCGTTATAAAATCTGTCAGAGGCTCTGAAACGAGTCCAATATTCATCAACAAAAATGTTTGATCATTTGCCCACCAACATGAAATATGTGACAGGCAGCGAAGCAAGTGTAGTTACACGAGTAGTACAGAAAAAAATATACACACATCAAAAAAGCTTAGCATTGTCCCGGTTCCCAGAACCCCTGAAGAGTGGCACCTGTTAGACGGAGGGGGTCCTACAGTCGATCAGTTCCAGTAATTACACCAGGAAGGAGGTACACGGCTCGTGTTGTCTGTAGTTCGACCATGCCTAGACGGTCAATACCGCGGCTCGATCGCATCCGCATTGTTACTTTGTGCCAGCAAGGGCTCTCAACATGGGGAGTGTCCAGGCGTCTCGGAGTGAACCACAGCCAGATGAATCTGGACTGAAACTAAAACAACGTAAATAAACAGCTGTAAAACTTATTTCGGCAGTTCTCCTCTTCTATAGCTGTCATAGGCATGTGCATTTTTTGCCCTAAGCAATCTCCAAACTAATAAACTCATTCGGTGAAAGAGATAACCGTATGTAGCATTGACATTACGAGTTAATATAGCTTGAAACCACAAAAGGAAACTGAATTTTTCACACTGCCTGAAAACCATGACTCAAAAGTCACGAAGATAATTGAACAAGTGAATCTTCACGGTGCTCGTTCGACTGCAGATTCTGATTACGTGTAAGGACTAGCAGTTGTGATGAGAATGTAAAATAAGGAACATAAAGTACTGAAATTAACGTACCAAATATATGGCTTTTAAGCAAACCTGTCTGTCATTCGTTCCACAAAAACCAATGAGACTAAAAGTATCGTCAGCCGTAATGACTGGAATATGGCTGCTGGCGATGCTGTTGGTGGTGGATCAGTAAGAGCGAGAACCGCATGAGGAATGAGCTTTTCAATTTCCCGACAGCTTAAGACGGAGAGGCACCAAAGTAACAAGCAGAGGGCACGCTGGGCGACCGCGGAACGAAACTCGTGAGCAGTATCTCCCGCTGCTAGAGCACTTTGCTCGCAGTTTGTTTCTCGGCTGAATGACGTCTCTAGGCTATCACAACTTCATATGTGAATTGTGGAGGTGTAACAGTTGCAGACACACACTTTTACTTTTAATATTACGTCACTTGTGGTTGCCGGATCTGACGCAGTAGATAACGTTCATTATAATGTCAGTCTATCCTGGAGACTACTGGAAAGGCATAGTAACGCTTTCAAGATAGACACTGCAATCAGCTTGTCTCGTGATACAGTTGCTCATCGGCTCTTGCTTAACTGAAAAGTTGAGGCTCACATAAATAGGGCAAAACCAGGAACAAATAGGCATGGAGACTAGAGACCTCACTGTTTACACGACCGTGGAATAACTTGAAAAATTTAAGTGTTGGTTAGGCATTGAATGTAGATGGAACGAGATTGATGAATTAAATTTAACGTATCGAGGGGGGGACCTAAGTCACTTCTGCATTTCTGTTGTGGAAAGCTGGTTGATAGCGTAGTGCCTTACAGCACAGTATAACATTTTTGTGCTGCCTATTCACCTTCAATCTGACTGTGTTATCTTTTTCTTTTTGCTGTTGCGGAAATATGTGAGATAAGTGACATCAATATTTTTTGTGTCATTGGGAAATACAATGGCGTTATTTAAAAAGTAAATAAGCACTTCAAATATTAAAAATATTTGATTTTATCCTCACAAATCGTATATAACGTTATGTGACCAACAGTAATTTAAAACTGTAATCACATTAATTTTAGCATATCAGTTTTTGCTTTTATACTTCAAGAGAAATAAAAACGTTGAAACCATAAAAACTCGAATCACCACCAGCAACGTGCGGAAGCACATTACCACAGTGGTATCCTTTCATGTGATTATCATCAGGAAAATTCGTTAACGTTCTAAATACCTCGAAATTTTCCTATAATTTTGCAGTAAACCAACCATACCAAAGCATTCTCTCGTAACTTGGAGCCAGCAACTGATTACGAATCCATGCGCATATATATATTTTAATTTCATCGCTTCTACTGTGATATCCGTTTGCTGTGTCATAAGAATATCGCGTTTGTGTAATGTGAAAGTGTAATTTTTCCCCCGTCGGTAGATATATACGTCGTAGGGTCGGCAGAACGTCGTACACCTTGCTGATCCACTTTTAACCAAGACGCCGATATTCAAGTTTCAACAACAAACATGCCATTGTTAAAGGAAGGATAGCTCTGCGCGACCGACTAATCAATAACGTACAGAAAAGGCTGCATTTTTAGGTTTCCGTTCCTGAGTCGGTAAGAAAGGAGTGCTCATACGTAGGATTGCTTCGTTGTCCGCATGTCCGACTGTTAAGGAGCGGGTAAAGGCGACACGTTGAACTGTACGTCAGGTTCGAAGGTGTCCGGTCCGTTAGCGATGTCAATAATTTAAGCTTCTAAGCGAATGCAGTTAAAAGCTACAGCAATATATGTCTGATATTTTGGACCTTGCAAACTCACTCATCAGATTCTGGAGCTGAATTATTTATCAGAATCTTGGTCGTGGTGCTCTAGCTGTAAAGCGCACGTCTGCACACAGAGATATTGCACGATCGAAACTCAGTGAAACCACGGATCCACCAGTGTTCAGTCTAACCTAGCCTTCCCCTCACGACGATGTGAGCTGTCGCCAGCAGAAACGCTGATTCGGATTCCACGTTGGACTCCAGTCCCGCTCTCTGAGGCACGCTAGGGACACGCACGTCGCCAGAGTGGCGTCCAGCAGGAAGGCGTGGCTCACCCCTGAGACACGCGAGCCTCGGGCCTTTGTCCGTCTTTGTGCGGAACCCCCAGAACGCGGGGACTGCTCGCTCTCGTCTATCTTTATACACAAAGTCGCAATTCCATGCCCAAAAGCTGACGATAGATTTCTTTTTTTTTTTCATTTGGTCGACAGCTATTTCTGTAACTTCCGCACCTCAAAAGGATAAAATTCTGTCATTGAAGATGTGATCGAGTCTGTCTAATCCGCACTTATTACTAAATCAGCGTTGACTTCAGAAACTATAGTGAAGATTCGAGGCTAAAGGAATGTTGCTGTTTCCAAGAATTCATGAAATATATGCTTGTCATTAGTGGTGGTATATTTGGTGACACGAAGCTGCCATATTCTGTGTCATACCTCGAATGAATCGTACGAGGTGCCAGAGGCTTTCAATTGAAAACCGCCTGACATCACTGAGGTTGCAGCCATTGCCCAGTGCCACAATGCTCGTGTAGTAGGCCCACTGCTTCTAGCCTCTGTAAAACAATCGAACACACTCTAGTCGATCTTTTTCTATATAGCTCGAATCGATGCTCTACTTGTCACTCACGGTAGCTTTACTGTTACTAACAGTTTTTGTTTTTCTCAGAGAAATCCGTTATAGATTTGGCCCTTTAGCCCAACAAGACGTAGACCAGCCAATGGAACGGCATTATAATGTCTACGCAACAGCTACATAAGCTGTAAAACTCACAAAAGATGCTTACGATCAGTTTTTGAACCAAGTTTTCTGACCTTACACAAAAATGGAGCCATTTCTGTTCATTATTGACTAGTGGGGTGGGAAATGCTTATCCATCCTTATCCGATGGCCTGATTATCGATGAAATCGTAATGTTGACGTGGTCATTAAAAATAATTCCGCCAAATTTTCCACCGTTCTGTCAACCCTACGATGTTTACCATTACAGACAGGTGAAAAATTACATTCGCCCATTGCAAAAGTGCGCTTCTTTCATCGCACGAGGTGTTTATGGATTGCGGTTTTGATTTCGTTTTGCTGCAGGAGCGTGGTGCCGTCACTCAGCTCGAGCTGTCCCTCTTTTATTTTCGCGGATTACGTGGAACGTCGGTGGTTCTCCTTGCTCTGCCACCTTCTGCGAAGTGAACCTCATTTTGTAGCCTACTGACTGCTGTCGCTTGAGTCTTAAATGTTTTGGTTCGATTTTTTTATCTGTACGTATTTTTCGTTTACAGAGGTATGTAATTTGTATAGATCTCTGGGACAAGGAAAACAAAATTAGCTTTATTCTTTTCCATGGATACTTTTCTCTCGCGCAAGTCTGAAACGTTTTCTCTATTTTTTTGTTTGGCATGTTTTACCCACCGTTCCATTACCGAGTTGCGTCGTGCGGTTTTCCTTTCGCGTTCCCTCCACGTGTCCTTAAAGGCACACTGACATTCCAAATCTTCGAAATGGCTATTGTTGGGTTTCCATGTGTCTTTCCTACGAAATGTCCCTTTTTTCCCATGTTAAGAGTGGATATCTATGCAGCATTATCAGAAAAAAAATGTGGTCAAACTTCGGAGTGTAGGATTTGCGTTGTCAATTGTTCCCAAACATAAATTCTGTTCAGCCGACTGGCGGAGTGTCTTGTAATCAGAGGTCCTACCGTGCGTGTGTTTCCATGTATCAGTTAAACCCATTTCGTGAACGATGACTTCAACTTCTATAGATTTACTTAAATATGGCGTCTGGTCTTGTGGGCTCATATCACCAGTCAATATTAGGTGGTCGTGTTTCCTCCAAAAAAGTGGGACTAATTCGCTCTTAAAAAATTGTGTCCTGCGTCGCCGATTGCTGCTGGAGCACACACATTGATTATTCCCCGGTGGTGGCAGTGACTCCTCTGTTGTTTGGTAGCTTTTCGACGTCTGTCATGATAATCTCTCCTTCTGGTGAAAAAGCTATCCCTAAATCCGGTCCACTGCTCGGATTTGTGTTGGTATTGTTGCTAGTTATTGGTTCCAGCTCAATGGCAGTAACTCCTTGTAGTAACATAACGACAATATCTGCAGCGTATATATGGTCTCGTAGACTGCAATGGTGCAGGTAAGATTGATCTTATTCATATTCGAGGTAGCAATTTTGTAGGCTTGAGTTTGGGTCATGTTGTAAGGTAAATGGTGGAAGATAAACGTTCCTTACTTGGGTGGCAGTCCATAGAAGGCTTATATTTCAAAGTCGGTGCGTCCTTGGAACTACTCTTGTAGTTGTGTACTGCTGTGTTTGGGATGTCAATAGTTCTTCCACAATTTTCGGGGCCGCAGACGTGTCGATTTTCCCATCCATTTCATTCATTTCCTCGACCCAATTGCCTGCTTGTGTGGTCTGGTACAAAGTGTCTGAAGTTTTTCCTAGTTCACGATGACCCGACATTGGATGCTGAGACGATCTGCAGATTATGTGACCAAGTACCCCTCGATGTGAACTCGGCAGCGGGGCATCTGTCACATTAAGGTCCATTTGACCTGACGCAGGTTAGTTGGTCAGGGGTTTCACAATTCTGATGCCTCATTTGGCTGCTAATCATTTTCGCTTTTCCGCAAAGCAGAGGAGCTACTCGATTAGCACCCGGGTGTGCCAGTCTCCGTTCCTTTTGTGTGGAGCTGCGTTTGCAGTTCTCTCTTCAGTCAGCATCCGGTTCCTAATGGTTCGACGGTGTTCGATCCTCTGTAGAGGCAGTGTCAGTCCCCCGCCCTCGGTCCTGCTGGCTTCAGTTTCACGGAGAACGTCGGCTTTCTCGTTTTTGGAGGAGCTCTCTGTTTGTTCCTCCTCCTCCGCATCGGCGTCGGGTTCCGAACGGTTTGTGGAGGTTCGTTCCCCTGTGGAGGCCAAGCCCGTCCCATCGTGAGTCCTGGTGACTTGAAGTTCGTGGAGAACGTCAGCCTGACCTTGCTGTGGCACCGTCGGCCGTGCGCCATCAGCCGTGGCCACGGGGGTGCCTACACCGATGTCTTCAGTTAATGAGGCCCCGACGGCCGGAGTCGCGGGTTGCAGTTCCGTGGCCGACGAAGTGCGCACCAGGGCCTGCGCTGCTGCTGCGGGGCGCTGGCCGTCCCGCCAGCTGCTATCCGTGCCACGTGTCGCTCGTCACGTGCACTGCAAACGTGCAAACGTGGCCTGCAGCACCGCACTCAGAGCACGTTCTCGGTTGCCCATTTTACATTGCTGTGCTACGGCGGCCACCGACGTTAATGTACAGAGGTATGTGTCACTGTAGACGAATCTTGACATTCCTCACCCCGTTAAGTACTGGGAATTTGTATTCTTTCGACCACCTTCCCGCCAAATTACTCATCATCATGCCTTAAGAGGGGTAGGACGTCAAACGGGCCGACTTGGAGCAGGAATGGCACCACAGGACATTTTAATTTCCACTATCTATACTTTTACAAATAAATTCATAAAACTTTGTCAGCATGACCAGGAAGGATTCGGGATTCACACTCATAGCAGTGCAAGTTCAAAAACATAACAAAATAATTTTTTTTACATGTGGAATTTCATCATTTTTTCGCTTACTATTGGCTGCATTTGTTGCTATAGGTACATTTTTCTTCACAAGTAAGAGAGATTGTTTGATGAATTTTGCACAGCAAACAAACCATACTTACAAGTGTATGAAACTCTAGAATTTTCCAAATGTATTAAAAACTGTGGTAAATATTGAGATAATAAACTACAAAATTTGATTTTTTTCTAAACAAAAAATTTAAAACGTAACAGCTCATTCATTTTTTCATAAATTAAATAATTCTAGAGTTTCAGACACCTGTAAGTATGGTTTGTATGCTGTGCAGTCTCTCTTACTTATGAAGAAAAGTGTACCTTCTTTGGTGAGGGCATGACAGTTGATAATAGCCATTCGGCAGGGTAATGATCAGTGCCGTAAATTTTGTGTAAGAGTTTGATACCTTCTTCATCAAGGAGTTTAATAAGTTCGAGTGGAATTTCATCAGGCTCTGTGGCTTTATTGGTTTTTGATGATTTTGTCGATTTCTTCTTTCTTGATTGGAGGTCCTGTTAAATTGTTGTCGCTAGAAATCTCAACATTTGGTCCATCATCTGAAAAGAGGTTCTTAATGTAGTCTCCCCATCTGTATTAGTACAGTGCACAATAAATAGCGTGTTTTTATTTTTTTTAACACATTAAAAGATAAATATATCAGCGGCATTATAGTCTCTCACACAACCTAAAACAGTCGACACTGTAAAGATAGTTTTTGGACTTGAAGTCTATAAACCATCTGTTGGTAGCACTTTGTCTCTTTGCTTATTATGTTGTGTTAACAGACAGTAAAGCTGGTCATTTGAGCATATAACATTACCGGCTGCTACTACTAACTTAGCAATACACCGATTATGTACTACTCTGAAAGAGTTTTATTTTAACCGTCATCGTGCTTATTGCACTATTTTCGTTTCTAAATAGATCTACATTGAAATAAAACGATAGCAGAACAAACGGGAATCGAACCAAATTTCTATTATTAATGAGGTGAACTGTAATTAGGCAGAAGGAAGCAGTAGCAAGCCTAATTAGGCAAATTTGTAGCAAGTAATAGCACGGTCCATCAAGAAAGCTAACTATTGGGATTGAATTTACTTCTTTTTCTGATAAGATACACAATAGTAGCGAAGTTTATCAAGTAATGTACCAGTGATTTGACACGAACTACACAGGAGAAGTAATAATACGTTTAGGCAAAACTTACTATCACTATATTACAGTAGGAAGCTAATCATCATTATAGGTGAATGATTACTAATGGTGGGGCACCACAACTAACTTGGACAAAGAGTACTTTTGCCTGTTTCATTACTGGAAATTCCTGCCACTGAAATAGTTATCAAGTAATTGTGTCTTTTGTATTGATTTTTGATTGTGTTCTCAATGAACATTGATTTCCTTGTACTATTTAGTTCATATCGGACATGTGGAGTTGTAAGGATGAAAGCTGGGCTCCTCGAGTACAAATTGTGACATAAATTTTAAATCTGGCTCAACTATTAGCATGGCGACACGAATCTAAGTCGAACATTTTGGTCACAGCACAGTATTTGAAACACTGTAAACTACATAACTCTAGAAATTATAAACACTAGTATTTCAGTAAGAAGAGTCTTCAGTAAGAAGAATCTTCCCTTAGTAACTGTACGCTGATGAAACTTTTAACTTTCCTTTTATGAAAAAAGCTTGGAGTACTTCAAGACTTATCCTCACTGAGTAGATATGAAATTTACTACTCACAAAGTTTATTAACCGTAGTGAAATATTACTGAAATTCCTTTTCAGTTCAACAAAATAAGATACTCGTGAATATCGGAACACCTGGATCATCATCTTGTGTACGTAAACGACTAAGGGCCCGCACGGCTAGCCGTGCCGTCTAACGCGCTGCTTCCCGGATTACTGTCGAGGTACTGTGTGCTGGCCAGCCTGTGCATGGTTTTTAGGGCGCTTTTCGGTCTGTATCGGCGAATGCGGGCTGGTTCCCCTTATTCCGCCTCAGTTACACTATGTCGGCGATTGCTGCGCAAACACTGTCTCCACGTATGCGTACACCATAATTACTCTAGCAAGCAAACATTGGCGTTGCAATCGTCTGGAATGAGACGTTCCCGGGAGGGGGGAACCGTACAATAGCCCCGGGTTCGTTGTCGGACGGCGGTGGGGTGAGTGGACTGCTGTAGCCTGCTGTGGGGTTGTGTACCCCTGAGGGCTAGGGCGGCGACGAAGCCTCCCCGTCGTTTCTGCATACAGTCGATTGCGTTTAGCTAGGCTGTAGTGTGTGTCCCCGTGTGGCCGCCAGCAGGGCTTTCGCTGGCTGTGCAGGCCACTGCCAGGTGGCCCACGGCCGTATGTTACGTCGCATCGGCTGCCACACGCGTTGAAACACAAATCTCTGCGAGCGCTCGATGGCGAAGAATTTATGGCCGCGCTGCAACTCATTGGCACTAATGAAGCTATAAATATTCTACTGGCGCCACGCGGCGAACAAAATACGGACCCGAAATCGGAATGAACGCCTCCCCCCCCCCCCCCCCCCCTTCCATACGCAAACACAGCAGTCGTGCCGTGCGTATTGCTATAGATTGTTTCTGCTCGTTATGAATAGCCGGAAATAATAACGGGCCGATTACCTTTTAACGTTATTAATTCTCGAGGGCACAATAACGTCGAGTTTCGGCCCGCTTCGCTGCGCCTCGGCCGAGGTTGCAGGGGCCGGCCTAGGTAAATGTCGGACGGATGCTGTAGGCCTCTGTGCGTGATCCACCGTCATCCGAAGGAGCGTGCAGGGGCACCGTCCGGTCTGAAAAGTTACTTAACAAAGTTTAACAACGAGACACTTTTTGTGAATTTTTTTTATTCTGAGATACTTTTTCGGCTTTCACCCTTCCTCATCTTTATTAATACCTTATTTTGCGCGTGAGTGTAACATTTGTATGGCCGCATTCTGAACGCTCCAGCTGAGCTGTGGTAAATAACAATTCGTTTGGCTACCACGTTTCGCGAGTTGTATGTTTGCATTTCATTAACAGTTAGGTGCACTTACTGTTCTTCTGTAATTTGTAGCTACTTTTCTCGCCTCCATATGCTTAGCACGAACACAGTAAGGTTCGCTCGGGCAGGCGGCATTCGCCATTTGGCTGACTACTGCGTTTGTTTGTATCCGAATTTACATCTTAAGTCAAGTAACAACTTATCTTATCAGTTTCAGAACTTCTTCTGAGACCAGAGGGGTTTATAGAATTATTATTTCTGACCTGAAAACTATATTCGTACGTCTGTACGACCGGCAAAAGTGCTCAGTATTCGATGTATGCACAGCATTATATTTTTTAAGATGTGAAATGAATGTATGAATAATTAATTAATGTATTACATCATTTGAAGATAGATGTTTCGATACGGCCCAGCTGGCGCGTCGATTCCGCAACGCACCCAATTACAAGTTTGTGTTGTACGCCGATAGTGGTGGCTCGGGACGTGGCGGACCCAGCCAGCGTCCTCTGCCGCTGCAGACGTGTGTCTGTTAGGACTGTGGAAACACTCCGCCACGGTGGCCGGAATGAGTCTGCACGGTAGGATGCGGCTTAGCCGTTGCGTATTCTGCAGTCACGTGCGCGCAAGCGCAGAGCTGCTGTCCGCACGAGCGGCGAAACAGCGTGTGGACTGGGAAGCCGGCTGTGACGTCAGAAGAGGCACTCGGCGCGCTTCACGCAAACCGACAGGACCGGAGGATCGGAATTTGACAGTCTTCCGGAGGGAGGCTCCGCTGAGAGCGCAGAGTTATGTGATTGACGTATAGATTTTGGACAGTACTCCACATAGAGTGTTTTTGCCGGCCGTGGTGGCCGAGCGGTTCTAGGCGCTCTGTCCGGAACCGCGCGACTGCTACGGTCGCAGGTTTGAATCCTGCCTCGGGCACGGATGTGTGTGATGTCCTTAGGTTAGTTAGGTTTAAATAGTTCTAAGTTCTAGGGGACTGATCCATTTTTTTAGAGTGTTTTTGATAATGATTGTGGGGAAGCTGAGAATTTGCGCAGACTTGGGCTCTGGCCACGGGGATATCGATTCAGGCTTCGGCCTGGTGTTTTTATTCATTCGGGTGGTAGTGACGAGGCACGTTTAATGGCATATCCAGTCGGTTGCGGCTTCCGAGGCGAGATAAGGAGACGGAGGCCCACAGTTCGAGTGGACGCAGAGGCGCACTGCCCGCCACACTGCAGTCTCCCGAGTGTGTGTGGGTGAGAATTTTCAGCTCTGGCGTATTAGGATCAGCTCTGACACACTAGGAACCTTCGAGGGGACATTTCAGCGTCCTCGGCGTGCAGTTCCAAACAGCAGCAGGCGCTGTCCAGTCTATGCGTACCGCGGTAGCTCGCAACTTTGCAGTGCGCAATCTCTGTCAGACAAAACAATCAGTCAGATCGGGTTATTCACAATTAAAGGCTGAGTCGTCGCCAATCTTCCACCGCTCTCCCTCTTCATTAAACAGGAACTTGTCTCTAATGGAGGTGGTCTAATCCTATTCGTGTCCAATGTAATTTATTTTTTTATAAATCTGTCGTTTTCCTGGATGTCATCTGTTATTTCAGTTATTAATATGAATCTTTTATGCGGGAGATAATAGGAGCGGCAGATAATAGGAGTGTTTGGATATTATACATTGTGTCAACTTCATGTTCACTGCTAGGGGCTCAAATTAGTCATTTGTGTATAAATATCCAGTTGTGTTTATTTTCACAGTAATGTCCCTGAATGGTGATTCTGCGCCGTAGAATATTCCGGGGAAAAGTAGAGGTACCACGTATACCCTCCCACCAAGCGAGACACTTTGTCTAGTTGTTGACTTCATCTAGCGGCCCTTAGTTACTTGCTTTCGCATGTTTCCGTTCGTAACTAAACAATTCTGGAATGAATTTTACTGTCTCACTTTTTATACCCAAAACGTCCGAAAAAATTTCAAAATATGAGCCAGTTGATATGCCAAAATCACCAGTGACTTGTCTGATGGTGCTTTTCCCCCCATTTAATCGACTGATGATCTCTTTGGGAGTCCTGGTTGGTCGTCATCTTCTCTGTCTTCAAGGGTTTCATACCTTCCTTAAACCCGTGTTTTACTCATATCACTTGCAGAAAAAGCTGTATTTGACATTTGCAACTTTCCTACACTTTATTCCGTTCTTATATGAAGATTAAGTGGAAATAGTTTGATCCATTTTCATACAAAATATATAATCGTCGATACAACCAACACATTAATATTTCTGACAGATATTCGATGTTGTTAACACTATACAGGTACGTTTAAGCAGTGTGCACCAACATAAAAACGTAAAAATCGCACGGACCACCCTCTTACACCGCCTCCGTTTGATGGTTCCCAGCAATTTCTGGCGACAATCTCCTGAAAAACGATACAGGATAACGCTTCAAAGGCAATCAGTCAAATTTCCACGGAAGCAAACGCAACTAATTCGCTTCCATCACACACGGAAAAGCCCGTCTCCCTCTTTATCAGTGCCTCCAACTCTGTAGACGCTCCTGATCTTCGTACAGAAACCTGTTCCGAACAGCCACGTCACATCCTTCGCCTAGACAACCGGAAAACGGCGGACAAGGACAAGGGGAAACTCCCCGGCGCCCCGCCCCCCCCCCCCTCAGATTTAGTGGTGAAATGGCACAGTGGAGACCCCGCCAAAAACTGAACACAGATCAAGCATGAAAATCGGACGAAGGTGTGCGGAACTGTGAAATAAGAAGTAAAATAGAAACCGTGGACGGTTCAAGATCAAGATGGGCAGCATCGAGCGAACTTGAAGAATCAGGGCGTCGTGGTTGTCTTCGTTCTATTCCACAAAATTATGAACTTCCCGTTCATTCATGGACGTGTCAGTTCTCCTTTTGTAGTCTTATCAATTGTCATACTATCCACTGGTCAGAGAACATGAGTCGCTTGGTAAGAATACATTACCGTCGCAAGTAAATGTCATGAATGGTGATAGCAGACGAGTTCAAAACAACAAATAAACGGGTGTGAACTACGTTACAGCAAAGGAATTCAAGAGTCAAAACCTCCAAAACGGAACGCAAGAGTCAAAACACGTGATACTTGTGAAGAACAAATAGGAGTTACGTACGTCTGGAGGTCCGTTCCTTACACCTCGCTGCTGTAAACGGATGTTACACCACAACACAGACACAAATTTAAATACAGCGAAGAGACCGGATGGACAGTTCGTAATTTTGTGGGAAATTAAAAAAAATGGGGGGGCGGGCAAGGGGGGGGGGGATCTGAACACAGATCTCTCCATTCGCAGTCTAACACCGTGACCATTTAAATGCGCCCCATATTGCACATGTTGAGCTTGGACGGTTTCGGTTTTACTTTTTTTTTCACAGTTTGATACACCTTCTTCCTGTTTCCATTCTTGATCTGTGTACAGTTTTCGACGAGCCATTCAATGGGTCGCGTCAGCACTAAATCTGACGGAGAGCGAGGAGAGTCGCACGCTGCCTCACGGGAATGCGCGTGCGAGCTGGTACAGCACTCTGTGCGGGCTGGACAGCGTTATCGACCCCTGAGCGTCTTCCACACGCAGGGCCCGCGGCGTGCCTTGCAGGGCTGCCGGCCTTCGCCAACACTCTGCTGCCCTTAAGGACCTCGACGGAATCATTGGGGCTACTTGCTTCCAGAACTCTTCGGAAGGTGGTCAAGACACCTACCCTCGTGGAAAAGTCTCTAGCTCCCAAGTGACCCCAGTCCTTTAACGCTCGAGGTGTGGTCTCTCACACTGAGCTAGAATTTTCGAACTCGCTTTCCGAGACCATTTCTGGAGAAAGTAAGGTAAGAAAAGAATTAAAACCGAAACCGCGAACAGTCCAAGCTCAACATGTGCAATATGGAAGCTGGTCGTTGTGGCCGAGCAGTTATAGGCGCTTCAGCTTCAGCCTGGAACTGCGCGACCGCTACGGTCGCAGGTTCGAATACTGCCTCGGGCATGGATGTGTGTCATGTCCCTAGGTTAGTTAGGTTTAAGTAGTTCTACGTTCTAGGGGACTGATGACCTCAGATGATAAGGTCCATAGTGTCAGAGCTATTTGACTCATTTTGCAATATGGAGCGCATTTCGGTGGCGACGGTGTTGGACTGCGAATGGAGAGATCCGTGTTCAGATATCCGTCGTGCCCGTTTTTTTATTTTTTTAACAAAGTTACGAACTGTCCGTCCGGTCACCGACTTGTCTCTTGTTGTCGACATGTACTGTTGGCACGCGTTGGGGTTGGCTAGACAGACCCACGCGAACGAAGTCTTCAGTATAGTAAAAAGTCTGTTCGCAGGAACGAGTGCATTTTAGCGATCCGAAATTTGTTGAAATTGAAGGTCGGTGGATGGACCGAGAGGTCAGTGATAGAGGTCGAGAAATACGACGATTTTGCAATAGCCAGTTATTACAATAATTCTGCTAGTGGACAAGATCGAACGTGTTCTGAATGGTGGTGAAGAAAATTATAGATCCCAGCGTTGAAACGTCAGTTCTACAGGCTTTCTTTTTATACTCATCAAGCGTAATTTTTACGTACAGGTATAACACTGAAATTTAGTTTTGTGTGAAAATTTGCTCGCTACTGATGTACCATAATTATTTCAGAATAAAAGATTCAGTCCTGTAACAGTTCGTTTATCTGTACTCCTTAAAAACTGCATAAAGTGTGTGATTTTTTTCTGATAAAGGTAAAATACCGCAGGCGTTATTTAGTGTAATAAAATCAACAATAAGTATTTAAAAGCAATTCAATAATTATAAATATAGATGCTACGTAACTTAAATTTAAATTTTTAAATAATTTATGCTTTAAATCTCTGTTTAAACATAGGGGACTCAGACACGTCACATTACTGAGACGTCACCTCGTGAGACAAAGGAAAGTAGATTTCCGTGACAAATCACTTTTTGATCGATTGCGGAAAGGTCGAGGCCAGCCACTCCAGACTGGACAGAACACGCCACTACTGGATGCAGGAACTCGGCTTTTGTGTCTCAGGCAGCTAAGATGGCGACCCCAAACCGCAGCCTGGTCTCTTATTTTATGTATATAGTATATTTCGCAGAAGCCCCGTATGAAAAAGCACTGACATCTTAGAGCACACGCGCAGGCACGCTGCCTGGCGTATATCCTGACTTCAGCAGGAAACAGAGGGGGGTGAGTTATGTTGTACCGTGCAGTACGTAGTACAGTACAAAGCTCCCGCACAGTTAATTTGTTCACCCCAATCTTCAACGAGCGAGCTTCACCGTCTGTTGTCCGTCTCCACTGCGTGGACGACTCGCACTTTTTATCTGCTTACGAACATTGACATAGGACAGCGATAACGAAATACGCAAAATGGCTCTGAGCACTATGCGACTTAACTTCTGAGGTCATCAGTCGCCTAGAACTTTGAACTAATTAAACCTAACTAACCTAAGGGGACATCACACACATCTATGCCCGAGGTAGGATTCAAACCTGCGACCGTAGTGGTCGCCCGGCTCCAGACTGCAGCGCCTAGAACCGCAGGCCACTCCGGCCGGCACCGAAATACGCAATGACAGTTACTGAACTATATGAAATAGAATCTTAACAACTTCTGAACAATTTGCGTTAGGACGTTCAAACTGCACGGCTAGCAGCGGGGCACGATGGGAGTAACTATACAGACGCGCACGCCCCTGCGTGTTGTCGGCCATTTGCACGTGAAAATTTCACGGTACAGCGTGCCTGAGCGTGTAGCGCTTGTGAAGGCCTAGTATGCGCGTAATAACAGCCAAACTTCCGCTCAAAGGAAATCTGCGACCGAGTTCAAGATGAACACAACCGGTCCAAGTGTGCTAACAGTCAAGAATTTGATCCTCAAGTTTGAGAGAACAGGTAGGGTTCGTGATGACAGTGTTGGCAATGTCGGTCGTCCAAAAAGGATGAAAACGCCAGAAAACATCGAGGAGAGACGCGCAGTGTTACAAACCAGTTCCAAGAAATCGATCAGTTGGACTGCACAAGAGGTGGGAATCAACCGGAAGACACTGCGACAAATTGTTGTTGAAGGCCTGCGTCTGTCATCATCATCATCATCATCATTTAAGACTGATTATGCCTTTCAGCGTTCAGTCTGGAGCATAGCCCCCTTATAAAATTCCTCTATGATCCCTTATTCAGTGCTAACATTGGTGCCTCTTCTGATGTTAAACCTATTACTTCAAAATCATTCTTAACCGAATCCGGGTACCTTCTCCTTGGTCTGCCCCGACTCCTCCTACCCTCTACTGCTGAACCCATGAGTCTCTTGGGTAACCTTGCTTCTCCCATGCGTGTAACATGACCCCACCATCTGAGCCTGTCCGCCCTGACTGCTACATCTATAGAGTTCATTCCCAGTTTTTCTTTGATTTTCTCATTGTGGACACCCTCCTGCCATTGTTCCCATCTACTAGTACCTGCAATCATCCTAGCTACTTTCATATCCGTAACCTCAACCTTGTTGATAAGGTAACCTGAATTCACCCAGCTTTCGCTCCCATACAACAAAGTTGGTCGAAAGATTGAACGGTGCACAGATAACTTAGTCTTGGTACTGACTTCCTTCTTGCAGAAGAGAGTAGATCGTAGCTGAGCGCTCACTGCATTAGCTTTGCTACACCTCGCTTCCAGTTCTTTCACTATGTTGCCATCCTGTGAGAATATGCATCCTAGGTACTTGAAACCGTCCACCTGTTCGAACTTTGTTCCTCCTATTTGGCACTCAATCCGTTTATATTTCTTTCCCACTGACATTACTTTCGTTTTGGAGATGCTAATCTTCATACCATAGTCCTTACATTTCTGATCTAGCTCTGAAATATTACTTTGCAAACTTTCAATCGAATCTGCCATCACAACTAAGTCATCCGCATATACAAGACTGCTTATTTTGTGTTCACATATCTTAATCTCACCCAGCCAGTCTACTGTTTTCAACATATGATCCATAAATAATATGAACAACAGTGGAGTCAGGTTGCAGCCTTGTCTTACCCCTGAAACTACTCTGAACCATGAACTCAATTCACCGTCAACTCTAACTGCTGCCTGACTATCCATGTAAAGACCTTTAATTGCTTGCAAAAGTTTGCCTCCTATTCCATAATCTCGTAGAACAGACAATAACTTCCTCCTTGGAACCCGGTCATATGCCTTTTCTAGATCTATAAAGCATAGATACAATTTCCTGTTCCACTCATAACACTTCTCCATTATTTGCCGTAAGCTAAAGATCTGGTCCTGACAACCTCTAAGAGGCCTAAACCCACACTGATTTTCATCCAATTGGTCCTCAACTAAAACTCGCACTTTCCCTTCAACAATACCTGAGAACATTTTACCCACAACGCTGATTAAAGAGATACCTCTGTAGTTGCTACAATCTTTTCTGTTTCCATGTTTAAAGATTGGTGTGATTACTGCTTTTGTCCAATCTAATGGAACCTGTCCCGACTCCCAGGCCACTTCAATTATCCTGTGTAGCCATTTAAGACCTGACATTCCACTGTATTTGATGAGTTCCGACTTAATTTCATCCACCCCAGCTGCTTTATTGCACTGCAATCTATTGACCATTTTCTCCACTTCCTCAAATGTGATCCTATTCCCATCATAATTCCTATCCCAATCTACCTCGAAATCTGAAACATTACTCATCGTATTTTCACCTACATTGAGCAACTCTTCAAAATATTCCCTCCATCTGCCCAAGGCATCCACAGGTTTCACCAGCAGTTTTCCTGACCTGTCAAAAATACTTGTCATTTCCTTCTTACCTCCCTTTCGAAGACTGCTAATTACACTCCAGAATGGTTTTCCAGCAGCTTGACCCATAGTCTACAACCTGTTTCCAAAGTGTTCCCAAGATTTCTACTTGGATGCTGCAGTTATCTGTTTGGCTTTGTTTCTTTCTTTAACATAACTTTCTCTGTCTACCTGAGTTCTAGTATGTAGCCATTTTTGATAAGCCCTCTTTTTCCTTTTACAGGCTGCCTTGACTGTGTCATTCCACCAAGCTGTTTGCTTCATCCTACTTTTACACACTACTGTTCCAAGACATTCTTTAGCCACTTCTAGTACTGTGTCCCTGTACCTTGTCCATTCCTTTTCCAGTGAATGTAATTGACTTCATTCAACTAACTGGTACCTTTCTGAGATCGCTGTTATGTACTTGTGCCTGATTTCCTTATCCTGAAGTTTCTCCACTCTTATCCTCCTACATATGGACCTGACCTCCTGCACTTTCGGCCTCACAATCCCAATTTCACTGCAGATTAAATGATGATCAGTGTCATCAAAGAATCCCCTGAACACACGTGTGTCCCTCACAGCCTTCCTGAATTCCTGATCTGTTATTATATAGTCAATGACAAACTTGGTTCCCCTGCCTTCCCAAGTATACCGGTGAATGTTCTTATGTTTAAAAAAGGAGTTTGTGATTACTAAGCCCATACTGGCACAGAAATCCAAGAGTTGTTTCCCGTTCCTGTTGGCCTCCATTGTTGTTGTTGTTGTGGTCTTCAGTCCTTTGACTGGTTTGATGCAGCTCTCCATGCTACTCTATCCTGTGCAAGCTTCTTCATCTCGCAGTACCTACTGCAACCTACATCCTTCTGAATCTGCTTAATGTATTCATCTCTTGGTCTCCCCCTACGATTTTTACCCTCCACGCTGCCCTCCAATACTAAATTGGTGATCCGTTGATGCCTCAGAACATGTCCTACCAACCGATCCCTTCTTCTGGTCAAGTTGTGCCACAAACTCCTCTTCACCCCAATCCTATTCAGTACCTCCTCATTAGTTATGTGATCTACCCATCTAATCTTCAGCATTCTTCTGTAACATCACATTTCGAAAGCTTCTATTCTCTTCTTGTCCAAACTATTTACCGTCCATGTTTCACTTCCATACATGGCTACACTTCATACAAATACTTTCAGAAATGACTTCCTGACATTTAAATCTATTCTCGATGTTAACAAATGTCTCTTCTTCAGAAAAGCTTTCCTTGCCATTGCCAGTCTACATTTTATATCCTCTCTACTTCGACCATCATCAGTTATTTTGCTCCCCAAATAGCAAAACTCCTTTACTACTTTAAGTGTCTCATTTCCTAATCTAATACCCTCAGCATCACCCGACTTAATTCGACTACATTCCATTATCTTCGTTTTGCTTTTGTTGATGTTCATCTTATATCCTCCCTTCAAGACACCATCCATTCCGTTCAACTGCTCTTCCAAGTCCTTTGCTGTCTCTGACAGAATTACAATGTCATCGGCGAACCTCAAAGTTTTTATTTCTTCTCCATGGATTTTAATACCTACTCCGATTTTTTCTTTTGTTTCCTTTACTGCTTGCTCAATATACAGATTGAATAGCATCTGGGAGAGGCTGCAACCCTGTCTTACTCCCTTCCCAACCACTGCTTCCCTTTCATGTCCCTCGACTCTTATAACTGCCATCTGGTTTCTGTACAAATTGTAAATAGCCTTTCGCTCCCTGTATGTTACCCCTGCCACCTTTAGAATTTGAAATAGAGCATTCCAGTCAACATTGTCAAAAGCTTTCTCTAAGTCTACAAATGCTAGAAACGTAGGTTTGCCTTTCCTTAATCTTCCTTCTAACATAAGTCGTAAGGTCAGTATTGCCTCACGTGTTCCAGTATTTCTACGGAATCCAAACTGATCTTCCCCGAGGTCGGCTTCTACTAGTTTTTCCATTCGTCTGTAAAGAATTCGTGTTAGTATTTTGCAGCTGTGGCTTATTAAACTGATTGTTCGGTAATTCTCACATCTGTCAACACCTGCTTTCTTTGGGATTGGAATTATTATATTCTTCTTGAAGTCTGAGGGTATTTCGCCTGTTTCATACATCTTGCTCACCAAATGGTAGAGTTTTGTCAGGACTGGCTCTCCCAAGGTCGTCAGTAGTTCCAATGGAATGTTGTTTCTCCGGGGGCCTTGTTTCGACTCAGGTCTTTCAGTGCTCTGTCAAACTCTTCACGCAGTATCGTATCTCCCATTTCATCTTCATCTACATCCTCATCCATTTCCATAACATTGTCCTGAAGTACATCGCCCTTGTATAGACCCTCTATATACTCCTTCCACCTTTCTGCTTTCCCTTCTTTGCTTACAACTGGGTTTCCATCTGAGCTCCTGATGTTCTTACAAGTGGTTCTCTTATCTCCATAGGTCTCTTTAATTTTCCTGTAGGCAGTATCTATCTTATCCCTAGTGAGATAAGCCTCTACATCCTTACATTTGTCCTCTAGCCATCCCTGCTTAGCCTTTTTGCACTTCCTGTCGATCTCATTTTTGAGACGTTTGTATTCCTTTTTGCCTGCTTCATTTACTGCATTTTTATATTTTCTCCTTTCATCAATTAAATTCAATATTTCTTCTGTTACCCAAGGATTTCTACTAGCCCTCGTCTTTTTACCTACTTGATCCTCTGCTGCCTTCACTACTTCACCCCTCAAAACTACTAATTCTTCTTCTACTGTATTTCTTTCCCCCCATTCCTGTCAATTGTTCCCTTATGCTCTCCCTAAAACTCTGTACAACCTCTGGTTCTTTCAGTTTATCCAGGTCCCATCTCCTTAAATTCTCACCTTTTTGCAGTTTCTTCAGTTTTAATCTACATGTCATAACCAATAGATTGTGGTCAGAGTCCACATCTGCCCCTGGAAATGTCTTACAATTTAAATCCTGGTTCCTAAATCTCTGTCTTACCATTATATAATCTATCTGATACCTTTTAGTATCTCCAGGGTTCTTCCATGTATACAACCTTCTATCATGATTCTTGAACCAAGTGTTAGCTATGATTAAGTTGTGCTCTGTGCAAAATTCTACCAGGCGGCTTCCTCTTTCATTTCTTAGCCCCAATCCATATTCACCTACTACGTTTCCTTCTCTCCCTTTTTGTACACTCGAATTCCAGTCACCCATGAATATTAAATTTTCGTCTCCCTTCACTATCTGAATAATTTCTTTTATTTCATCATACATTTCTTGAATTTCTTCGTCATCTGCAGAGCTAGTTGGCATATAAACTTGTACTACTGTAGTAGGTGTGGGCTTCGTATCTATCTTGGCCACAATAATGCGTTCACTATGCTGTTTGTAGAAGCTTACCCGCGTCCCTATTTTCCTATTCATTATTAAGCGTACTCCTGCATTACCCCTATTTGACTTTGTGTTTATAACCCTGTAGTCACCTGACCAGAAGTCTTGTTCTTCCTGCCACCGAACTTCACTAATTCCCACTATATCTAACTTTAACCTATCCATTTCCCTTTTCAAATTTTCTAACCTACCTACCCGATTAAGGGATCTGACATTCCACGCTCCGATCCGTAGAACGCCAGTTTTCTTTCTCCTGACAACGTCATCCTCTTGAGTAGTCCCCGCCCGGAGATCCGAATGGGGGACTATTTTACCTCCGGAGTATTTTACCCAAGAGGACGCCATCATCATTTCCCTGCAACTACTGAAAAGGCTGCTGCCCCTGTTCAGGAACCACACGTTTGTCTGGCCTCTCAACAGATACCCCTCCGTTGTGGTTGTACCTACGGTACGGCTATCTGTATCGCTGAGGCACGCAAGCCTCCCCACCAACGGCAAGGTCCATGGTTCATGGGGGGGGGGGGGGGGGGGGGGGAGAGGGAGGGAATGTTCTTATGTTTAAAAAAGGAGTTTGTGATTACTAAGCCCATACTGGCACAGAAATCCAAGAGTTGTTTCCCGTTCCTGTTGGCTTCCATATCCTCTCCAAATTTATCCATAACCTTTTCATACCCTTCTGTTCGATTTCCAATCCTGGCGTTAAAATCACCCATGAGCAGAACACTGTCCTTGTCCTTTACTCTAACAACTACATTACTGAGTGCCTCATAAAAACTATCCATCTTATCTTGATCTGTCCCTTCACAATGCGAATATACTGACACGATCCTAATTTTCTTGCTAGACACTGTCAAAGCCATCCATATCAGTCGTTCGTTTACATACCTTATTGCAACTACGCTGGGTTCAATTTCTTTCCTGATGTAAAGCCCTACACCACATTGTGCTATTCCTGCTTTGACTCCTGACAGGTAGACCTTGTATTCTCCCACTTCCTCGTCTTTCTCACCCCCTACCCGAATGTCACTAACAGCTAAAACGTCCAGCTCCATCTTACTTGCAGCCTCTGCCAGCTCTACCATCTTCCCAGAGTAGCCCCCATTGATATTAATAGCTCCCCATCTCATTACCATTTGTTTGCCAAGTCGTATCTTAGGAGTCCCTGGTTTGTCAGTTGGAGGTGGGACTCCGTCACCTCCAAAGGTCCGATGCATTTTGCTCTGATTGTTGCCAGCATCATATTTAAAGTACCAGGGAAGCAGGTTGCTAGCCTTACTTACCCTGAGTCCCATTGGGTTTTACCCTTAACGGTTGAGGGACTAACCGGTGGATTTGGTAGTCTGCCGTATGAGCACAAAGGTGACCACGACTCAGAATATGTCCGAGATGCCCAGCCTTATTCCAAAGTATCTGGTATTCCGACTGTCGGGACCACTTACTTGGCCACTCATACGTTGCCCGTGGTTCATGAACTAGGACATGACTACAGGAACCCACACCTGCGTCTTTTCCTGTACAAAATCCAAACCCATCTGTCAGTAAGCCCCAGAGCCGTGGAACAGAGGTTGTGTTTCTCCAACACAGTTGTACACAGAATTGACGAACAGGACTTTGATGTTTATGGCCTCAACGGGTAACTGCGTGGTGTGGAATGTCCAGTAACGGAATACTTGGTGCGATATTCCTCGATGATACGGTGACTACTGAACGGTACGTGAATGTTTTGGAAGATGATAGCATCCCCATTATACAAAGTGACCCTGATTTCGACAAGATGTGGTTCATTCAAGACGGAGCTCGACCCCATTGAAGCAGGATAGTTCTCGATGTCCTCGAGGAGCATTTTGGGGACCGCATTCTGGCTCTGGGGCACCCAGAGCCCACTGGCATGGGTCTCGATGCGACACCTTTTTGTGGGGCTATATTAAAGACAAGATGTTGTTGTTGTTGTGGTCTTCAGTCCTGAGACTGGTTTGATGCAGCTCTCCATGCTACTCTATCCTGTGCAAGGTTTTTCATCTCCCAGTACCTACTGCAACCTACATCCTTCTGAATCTGCTTAGTGTATTCATCTCTTGGTCTCCCTCTACGATTTTTACCCTCCACGCTGCCCTCCAATACTAAATTGGTGATCCCTTGATGCCTCAGAACATGTCCTACCAACCGATCCCTTCTTCTGGTCAAGTTGTGCCACAAACTTCTCTTCTCCCCAATCCTATTCAATACTTCCTCATTAGTTACGTGATCTACCCATCTAATCTTCAGCATTCTTCTGTAGCACCACATTTCGAAAGCTTCTATTCTCTTCTTGTCCAAACTGGTTATCGTCCATGTTTCACTTCCATACATGGCTACACTCCATACGAATACTTTCAGAAATGACTTCCTGACACTTAAATCAATACTGGATGTTAACAAATTTCTCTTCTTCAGAAACGCTTTCCTTGCCATTGCCAGCCTACATTTTATATCCTCTCTACTTCGACCATCATCAGTTATTTTGCTCCCCAAATAGCAAAACTCCTTTACTACTTTAAGTGCCTCATTTCCTAATCTAATTCCCTCAGCATCACCCGACTTAATTAGACTACATTCCATTATCCTTGTTTTGCTTTTGTTGATGTTCATCTTATATCCTCCTTTCAAGACACTGTCCATTCCATTCAACTGCTCTTCCAAGTCCTTTGCTGTCTCTGACAGAATTACAATGTCATCGGCGAACCTCAAAGTTTTTATTTCTTCGCCGGCCGGTGTGGCCGTGCGGTTCTAGGCGCTTCAGTCTGGAACCGCGTGACCGCTACGGTCGCAGGTTCGAATCCTGCTTCGGGCATGGACGTGTGTGATGTCGTTAGGTTAGTTAGGTTTAAGTAGTTCTAAGTTCTAGGGGACTGATGACCACAGATGTTAAGTCCCATAGTGCTCAGAGCCATTTTATTTCTTCTCCATGAATTTTAATACCTACTCCGAATTTTTCTTTTGTTTCCTTTACTGCTTGCTCAATATACAGATTGAACAACATCGGGGAGAGGCTACAACCCTGTCTTACTCCCTTCCCAACCACTGCTTCCCTTTCATGTCCCTCGACTCTTATAACTGCCATCTGGTTTCTGTACAAATTGTAAATAGCCTTTCGCTCCCTGTATTTTACCCCTGCCACCTTTAGAATTTGAAAGAGTGTATTCCAGTCAACATTGTCAAAAGCTTTCTCTAAGTCTACAAATGCTAGAAACGTAGGTTTGCCTTTCCTTAATCTTTCTTCTAAGATAAGTCGTAAGGTCAGTATTGCCTCACGTGTTCCAATGTTTCTACGGAATCCAAACTGATCTTCCCCGAGGTTGGCCTCTACCAGTTTTTCCATTCGTCTGTAAAGAATTCGTGTTAGTATTTTGCAGCTGTGACTTATTAAGCTGATAGTTCGGTAATTTTCACATCTGTCAACACCTGCTTTCTTTGGGATTGGAATTATTATATTCTTCTTGAAGTCTGAGGGTATTTCGCCTGTTTCATACATCTTGCTCACCAGATGGTGGAGTTTTGTCAGGACTGGCTCTCCCACGGCCTTCAGTAGTTCCAATGGAATATTGTCTACTCCGGGGGCCTTGTTTCGACTCAGGTCTTTCAGTGCTCTGTCAAACTCTTCACGCAGTATCATATCTCCCATTTCATCTTCATCTACATCCTCTTCCATTTCCATAATATTGTCTTCAAGTACATTGCCCTTGTATAGGCCCTCTATATACTCCTTCCACCTTTCTGCTTTCCCTTCTTTGCTTAGAACTGGGTTTCCATCTGAGCTCTTGATATTCATACAAGTCGTTCTCTTATCTCCAAAGGTCTCTTTAATTTTCCTGTAGGCGGTATCTATCTTACCCCTAGTGAGATAGGCCTCTACATCCTTACATTTGTCCTCTAGCCATCCCTGCTTAGCCATTTTGCACTTCCTGTCGATCTCATTTTTGAGACGTTTGTATTCCTTTTTGCCTCTTTCACTTACTGCATTTTTATATTTCCTCCTTTCATCAATTAAATTCAATATTTCTTCTGTTACCCAAGGATTTCTACTAGCCCTCGTCTTTTTACCTACTTGATCCTCTGCTGCCTTCACTACTTCATCCCTCAAAGCTACCCATTCTTCTTCTACTGTATTTGTTTCCCCCATTCCTGTCAATTGCTCCCTTATGCTCTCCCTGAATCTCTGTACAACCTCCGGTTCTTTTAGTTTATCCAGGTCCCATCTCCTTAAATTCCCACCTTTTTGCAGCTTCTTCAGTTTTAATCTACAGGTCATAACCAATAGATTGTGGTCGGAGTCCACATCTGCCCCTGGAAATGCCTTACAATTTAAAACCTGGTTCCTAAATCTCTGTCTTACCATTATATAATCTATCTGATACCTTTTAGTATCTCCAGGGTTCTTCCATGTATACAACCTTCTTTCATGATTCTTAAACCAAGTGTTAGTTATGATTATGTTGTGCTCTGTGCAAAATTCTACCAGGCGGCTTCCTCTTTCATTTCTGTCCCCCAATCCATATTCACCTACTATGTTTCCTTCTCTCCCTTTTCCTACACTCGAATTCCAGTCACCCAGGACTATTAAATTTTCGTCTCCCTTCACAATCTGAATAATTTCTTTTATTTCATCATACATTTCTTCAATTTCTTCGTCATCTGCAGAGCTAGTTGGCATATAAACTTGTACTACTGTAGTAGGTGTGGGCTTCGTATCTATCTTGGCCACAATAATGCGTTCACTATGCTGTTTGTAGTAGCTTACCCGCATTCCTATTTTCCTATTCATTATTAAACCTACTCCTGCATTACCCCTATTTGATTTTGTGTTTATAACCCTGTAGTCACCTGACCAGAAGTCTTGTTCCTCCTGCCACCGAACTTCACTAATTCCCACTATATCTAACTTCAACCTATCCATTTCCCTTTTTAAATTTTCTAACCTACCTGCCCGATTAAGGGATCTGACATTCCACGCTCCGATCCGTAGAACGCCGGTTTTCTTTCTCCTGATAACGACATCCTCTTGAGTAGTCCCCGCCCGGAGATCCGAATGGGGGACTATTTTACCTCCGGAATATTTTACCCAAGAGGACGCCATCATCATGTAATCATACAGTAAAGCTGCATGCCCTCGGGAAAAATTACGGCTGTAGTTTCCCCTTGCTTTCAGCCGTTCGCAGTACCAGCACAGCAAGGCCGTTTTGGTTATTGTTACAAGGCCAGATCAGTCAATCATCCAGACTGTTGCCCTTGCAACTACTGAAAAGGCTGCTGCCCCTCTTCAGGAACCACACGTTTGTCTGGCCTCTCAACAGATACCCCTCCGTTGTGGTTGCACCTACGGTACGGCTATCTGTATCGCTGAGGCACGCAAGCCTCCCCACCAACGGCAAGGTCCATGGTTCATGGGGGGAGGTAGATAGAGACAAGATAGATCGCATTAACCCCAAAACAGTTGCTGAGCTGAAAACAGCCATTCAGGATGTCATCGACAGCATCGATGTTCCGACACTTCTGCGGGTCATGCAGAATTTCGCTATTCGTCTGCGGCATACCATCGCCAATGATGGCAGGCATACCGAACATGTCATAACCTAAATCCGAATATCTGTAGTGACGTTTACGTGTTGAATAAAGTGCATGCACACCGCAGTTTGCAACTAATTTACGTTTTTTTCATATAGTTCAATAATTGTCACCCTGCAAAATTCTGTTACTACTCAAGCGTGCAAGTTGCGCTGTCGTGTAAGGCCTGCGCGTTGCCCCCAATACGTCGCTAGTGTCCCTTGTGGTCACAACAGTGTTCCGTGTAGTTGTGAGTGCACTGTGTTAGAGCTAAGCCAAGTCGAACGAGGAAAAATTGTTGGTGCTCATAAGAGGGGCGCTTCCGTAACCAAAGTGGCCGCAGCGTTAAAATGGCGTTTCAAGAGCCACCGTGCCCAAGGTTTACAGCGCATACTGCGAGAGCAGGGAAACATCAGCCGCTAAGTCCCATCAGGGACGCCAGTGTTCATCGACTGATTGTGATTTGCAGCAGCCGAAGAGGACTGACGAAAAATGGGGACGATAGCCAAAAAGCCTCGGCCGAACTGTATGTCGCGCTCATCGACCCTGTCGGAACCAAAGTAACTGGAAGGGAGGTCCGTAAGCAGGCACGCTGAAATTTCAGAACCACTCGTCAGTGGTGCAAACGACCGTAACAGGAAATCGTAGCGCCGAAGCCCTAACACCCGGACTAAGGAACAGTTTTATTTAGTTATCAAGACTTGCTGCCTGCTGTTACATAGCAGGTCACATTGTGAGAGTTCACATTTTATGTCATGCAAATTCATTTTTATTACTAGTACATTTTTTGAGTATATAAATTTGTTGTTAACTTAGTTAAGCATAATAAATTAGATACACAGTACGTTGTTGATGTACTTTAAACTAAAATTAAAAGTATATTTAATGGAAGAAACAAGAGACAGCAATTTGACTTGGATGTGATGTGACAGTTCTTCCGTTTATATCTTCTGTTTACATAGTTTCATCTGTTACGTATGTTTTCTTGACCATGGTAATACTTAGTTAATAGTGTACTGATTAAAGAGTTTACGATGCGTTTTCGAACAGGCGACAGCGCAAATTGGGAATCGATTTAAAATGTCATAGTAAGGTGCATCAGGTGCGAGGGTCGGTGAAACTTGGAGCCAGTCATACCTGATGCAACGAAAGAATAAGAAGTGCCACATCTCCAGATAGTGTTACATGCTATGAAATGATATAGCAACCATCTACATCGAGAGCTCCATTACCGTATTGATTCGATTTAGTGTTGGACCACCTTAGCTTACTTTTGTATGTTTATCTCGTCTTCACTCCCTGTGTGTGATACAGCATCCGACGCCGTGTCTGTGTTCGTATCTGTGCCGTTTACTACGTACTGCTCATCTGCCAGGTGCGGAGCCTGTCTCACTCTAGCGTTTGCTCTCTCCTGCTTGTTTGCCGCATTTAGTGCTCGCGATACTTACTCTGCTGTTTTGTTTATAGAATTCTAGTCATCTTGTCTGCGTGTTAGCTGTTCTATGACCTGGTGCCCTAAACTTGGTCTTATATGTCGTAGGGCATCGCAGATGAGCACTATGTATCTATGTGTGCCATTCTCAGCACACACACAAGTGTTGGACGTACGTACTTCAAATTCATCCGCTGTCGGATGCGGCAGAAGAAAGAGTAGACTTGTCTTCCCTCATCACTTGTGTCCCAGTCTGTATAACAAGTATCAGTTCTCCGCTTGTTTAATTTCCGTTTTTCGGTTATGTTCTGACCAGAAATTTCTCTTACTTCGTCGCGTCTCCATCTCTTCAGCAACGGCTCCGTGGCGAATCGTAATACCTGTAGGAAAAGCTGCCAGGACCACACACATTGCCTCAATCGAGATCGTGCCGAAAGGCCCTGAGATTGTGAGTGCAAAACTCCTCTGGGCGCGCCTCACAATGTGCACAGGCTCTATCCGCAAAACGAGCTCTCCTCACTGTCTGTAGGGGTAGTCAGCATTCAGTCTCGCAACTTTATGCATCAGTTTTGTCGCTTTGTTAATTGTTAGTCTGGCATGTTTGTTAAAGTGTAAATGTTCGTCAGTAAAAATACCAGATATCTTGTCATGGCTTTCTGTGTCCGCCCCGATAGCTGAATGGTGCCGGCGTGTTCGGGAAGAGGGTTAACTGCCCTCTGTAAAAAAAAAAAAAAAAAAAAAAAAAAAAAAAAAAAAAAAAAAAAACAGTTAATCGATCAACGACGAACTTAAACGGGTGTCTTACGACGTCCGCCCCGTGCAGATGCAACGAATAACAGCGAACAAATTGAGATAAAAAAAAAAAGTCAGCGTGACGGACTGCCGTCCTAAAGGGCCCGGGTTCGATTCCCGGCTGAATCGAGGATTTTTTCCGCTCAGGGACTGGGTGTTGTGCTGTCTTCATTATCATTTCATCCCGATCCGGCGTGCAGGTCGCCCAATGTGGCGTCGAATGTAACAAGACCTGCACCAAGGTGGCCGGACTTGCCCCGTAAGGGGCCTCCCGGCCAATGACGTCAAAGGCTCATTTCCATTTCCATTTCCATGGCTTTTCTTTTTATGGATATGTTGTTTACCTGTATAATGGGATTTCTTTTCAGTGTGCGTCTTACCAGAAGAAGGTGAACATTTTTTTTGTTGCTATTCTAAGTTTGTTGTTCGTGCGCCATTGAGCGATGAAAGCGAGAGGCCGCATGGCTTTAAGCTCTAATTGGGAGCTGAAGTTTTCAGATATCATGACTAAAGGTCATCAGCGTACGAAACCACCCAGTTTGCCATGTAGTTGTGTTCTGGTGCATTCAGTAGTAGTTCTATGGTTGTGTCCCAGAAAATCGGTTCTCATATGGCTCCTTGCGGAGAACCCCTCTTTAGAACCTTTTGGCAACCAGTCTTCCATTCCACTGCCCTAACTGGTCGGCTGTCGGACTCCCTCCGTCTAATAGGCGCTGCTCATGCATTGTTGTTTACATCATTTGGTGAGTTTAGTGGCACCTGTGAACAGTCAAAGGGACTGTGTGATACAACATCCACAGTCAACGTCTATCTTCAGGAGTTCTTGGAACCGTGGTGATGGAAAACTTTTTTTGATGTGTGTATATTGCATTCTACTTCATTTCGTTGCTGTTCACGTTCGGTTTAGACCAATTATCTGTTCCTAATATTATCTGGTCCAGCACCTTTAATCTGGTACTGTACTATGCATGCTACTGCAGTTCGGTAATATCGTGTTACCTTTTCCTATTTCCATCGAGGGACTAAATAGGCGATTTCAAATGACTTATTGATTGTAAGAAAGACTAAAACGTTTTCTTAGGATTTTTAGTCAGATCGTATTTCCGATTTGCAAGGACGAATAATGTAGCTGATTTATATTCAATTTCGGCAGTCAATTCATCACTGCTCTGAAGTGGCGGGGGCGAGGTTCCTCTACCCTTGGCAACCGCTTCCTGCATGTAGTGTGCCCCAGACCAGTTGGTTCACTAGGGGAGCTGTGCAATTGCCCACCCAACAGTGGAGGTGAAGAAATTCGCACCCATCGCAGAATCATCTGAGCGTGTGGCTTAGACAGTCCACTTTACTCCAAACCGGAGAACCACCATCGACTCCGGCTGCGATGCGTAGCTCTTATCCTTCGTTTGATCAACCGCTGAAAGGAAGCGAGGGTGGCCTCGGAACCCGAGCGGCAGGCGTCCTTCCCGGCGACGTGGAGCCACGGTTTGCGACCGGAAGGGAGGAGCTACCACCCCCCAACGTCACTGGCGAGACCTCCCGCAAACGTGCCGAGTGCGGACCGGCGCCCTTTCCCAACCTGCCAGCTATTTCCCTCAGGGCCTGCGCGACTGGCCTAACGCTGGAGCTCCCAGTGACTAGCCCAACCGCCTTTTAACTTATCTCCACTGCGCAGGGAAATCGGACACTGGCCCAACAGGAGGGGCATCCCGTGCTGGCCCGGCCCACGAGTGTAACCAACTCTCGGTGTACGTACTGCTAAGGGGCAGGGAGCCAACCGCGCGACCCGTTTGCACTTTCTCCCTCCGCCCACAGAACGCGAACCCACTCTCGTGTGAATACAGACCCAGCAGATGTTGCAGATCGGACGATGCAACGACAACGACTTAAAAAACAGTGATCTTTTAGAAATGAACTCTCCTGAGATTTGGAAGAAACCACCATATATTATGTTGTGTAGAACAAAATAATTACGTGAACTATTTGATAAAAAAATGAAACGTCGTCTGTGAATAGGTTGAATATTCCGAATTTTTAAAATATAAATCTGGGTGGCAAGTAGAATATTATGAATCGCGTTATGTTTAGTACAATTGCAAAGAAGCTATGTTCGGAGTCTTTGGTCTTCTGTGATTTCTAGTTTTGGAAACAAGCGGATCAACATCTACACGTATTAACCACGTATTCTGTCATTAATACCTTACGGCGTGATTTTCTAAGAGACACCGTCACTTGGAAAGAAGCGAGACTAGCGCGAAAGCGACAGCGAGAGGCTGCTCCCGCCTCCCCCCTCTCGCCCAGCTACAGCCAGCCAACTTTCAGCCGCCCCTGCGAGCAGTCAGCCACTCCCGTCGAGTCTTCGTAACAAATGCACACACAAATTCACTAGTAAAGTTAGTCGTTACCCATCGGTGACAGACTGAGAACAACAGTCATATCCGCAGCTGCCACAGCCGAAAAAGAAAGACCGTCGTTACAAATCACTAAAGACGCCCACAGCTCAGAGAGATTTTCAAAATGCAGCCATGAAAATATGTCATCGATAGTTATGGAAAAGATAGATTGCTACTCACTGTAAAGGTGGCACATCGGGCATAACGAAAAGACTGTTACACATTAAACTTCCGACCAAACCCTTAATCAGAAAAGAAGCACACACATTCTGTCACACCTCATACACACACGTCAGCGGTATCTCTGGTTCCTCAGGCCAGACTTAGTATTGAAAATATTTGATTAGTTATCCAATAACATAAAATTTCTAACAGGTAGAAAATCTCGCCCCAAAATTGTGTCTTCTGAAAACTTCTACCATTCTATAGACCAGTTCTTAATTTAAAACGACTAGCACGTGCAATACGAAAGACAAAGGTGTTTACCTTTTGTTAAAATTTAAATACCTTTCACTAGTAATATGAAATATCTCTAAAGCTAATTAGTTAAGTTTATTACTTTTATCTCACTGTGGTATCTCGTAATTGTACGTTGTCAGTATGTAGTTACATACGTATGTACTGATCTGCTCCACATAGTTTCTGTAGAAATAGTGCAAATTATGTTTGAACACGGAATTAACCGAGGAAGTAACGGACTAAAATTCTGTTTAAGGTGACGTGGTGACACATAAAAGTGCTTCTCTCTTCTTCCATTAGGTTAAAAAAGCTGTTCAGTGTGGAGCGGAAATCGATTCCATTTGTCTCTGACGCTTCTCCCTCAGTTAAAGTCTTATCTGTCTTTGATGGGACCCCCTGTCTTCATCAACGATGATTTGTTGGCGGTGTGTTATATTTGTCGAGCAATATAGCATAGGAGGTTCAGTGGAGGCAACACGACGCACCAATTGCGTCGCTGGACTGATGTTCTGCTGTGGTACCAAACTCCGGTACAAATAACCGGTTTGGGTGTCCTTCGAGAGCCCATGGTCACTTTAGGCGGCTGCGATGTTCCTATAGCAAGGCCGAGCCAGACCTCCCTCCCCCCTCCTCCTCCCCCTCCCTCCAGAGGTTCTCCTGCAGTAATGGCACCGTTATCAGCGAGGCGCGAACCAGCCTTCCCTTTCTTTCTAAGCCAGTAATCAGACTAGTGTAACGTACGAAACCGGAACTGCTGTTACCGAGTGTCTCACCTCTGGTCGTCTCCTGCTCCTCCTCCTCCTCCTTCTTCTTCTCCTTCTCTCCCCTCTCCGCTCCCTCGCCACAATTGTTAATCGTAATTTCTTAATCTTCGTGCACGAGAGGGAAATTCAACGACTAACGTTCATTATACAGTTATGGCGGAAGCCGCTAGTGTTTGTATAGTTGCTCTATTCGAGGGCGTAAGAAACCCGAGAGTGTTGTGTCCTGCGTTTCTCCGTTTATTTATTTCCGACGCAAACAGAAACAGAGCTCTCGAAGAGACGAAAGGGATTCACGTATTTGTGCTTCTTGGTTGGTCGCCAAGAAGCAGGTATTCCGCGAAGTGGCTGATTGCTGGAGGCGCTATACTTAACCCCGGCGGCGTTTCGAGCAACGAGGTGACGCGACGCCTCTTCCGTTCCCGCCTTTAAGATTTCTCCGGTGGCGGCTCTCGCGTGCCGACGTCTGTGTGTACACTTTCCTACCTAAGTTGTCTGGGAATGCATCACCGCTATACTGATAACCATCAGCTCACAAACATCCGCTGATGAGGCAAAACTTTATGACCACTGCCCGTAGCGACGGTTATGCCGCCTGGTGGCGTTGTGGGCACCTGAAGGGGTAGCAAAAGTATCTAAGCGGAGCAGACACGGACGGGGGATTCCCCTAACGAAGATATGGGCTGCAAATGGGAAAATCTATTGAGATAAGCGATTTTGACAAAGGGCAGGTTATTACTGCGCACACCCTGTGGACGAATATCTCGAAACTGGCGTAGCTGGTCGAACGTTCGCGTGCTACTGTCGTGAGGATCTACGGAAATAGGTAGAAGGACAGTGAAACTACCATTAGGCGCTAAACGGTTGGACGTACATGACTCTTCACAGAACGTGTGTTTCGGAGGTTTGACTGCTCTGTAAAGTAGGACAGACTGTGGCATTTACATCGAAGATGGTGCCCTTACAAGTATTTCAGACGAAACCGTTCATCGTGTGTTATTGAACGTGGAGTTCTGCAGCCGACCACCTGTACGTGTTCAGATGTTGACCCAGCGATGTCGTCAGTTACGATTTCGGTGTGCACCAGACCATCGGTATTCGACCGTCGATCAGTGGAAACATGTCGGCTCTTCGGATGACTAGGTACCCGGTCGCCTCCACGAACGCCGTCATCGAGGTGGACGGCGGCTCGAACCCGGAGGGAGGCTGGTGTGAGCAGCGTTATGCTATGGGAGACATTCTCCCGCGCTTGCACGGTACTTGCGGTAGTAACCGAAAACACGCTGACAGCTGCGGACCATCTGTATCCCTTCAAGCTTCCCCGGCATTCCACGCTTCATGTCTTCCCCGAGGGCGATGCCGTTTTTCAGCAGTATAGTTGTCCTCCTCTCGCAGGCAGAACCGTGCTGCAGTGGTCTGAGCAGCATTATGATGAACTCGCGTTGATGTCCCGGCGACCAAGTTCGCCTGATGTAAATCCCATGGAACCCATCTGCATCCCTGTCGGGTGCCATCACCGCGTACGCAAATCAGCGGCCCGTTATTTACGTGAATTACATGAACTTTACGTAGACATCTAAAGCCACATACTTCTACAGACCTACCAACGAACTGTCGGCGCACCGATTCGCAGAATTAGTGATGTATTCCGTTCCAAAGCCGGACGAAACAAACTACTAGTCAGGTGGTCATAATCTTTTGGCTGATCAGAGCATTCTCCCTGCAGATGACCATTGTCCAGGGCAGTACAATGAAGAAGCACACAAAGAAGCGTCAGAGCGCGCAAGTTCGTGCATTAAGCCACGTCGAACGACAAATTACTTCATTTTGATATTCCCACGATCAGTGCGCTTCTAGGCGAAAGTAAGAATGTGAATTTTCCGAAACGTAGAAGTAGTATCGTGGTCCGTGACATGTAGATTACAAGAGGTAATTTCAGTCATTTGGTGGTCTGCGCACAAAATGACAAGAAGGAAATATTCAGTAAACAGTAGAATGTGTGGAACGAGGCCTGGAAGGTGTTACATTAATCACCAGCATCAGCCACTGCAAGTCCACACTGCCCCTTGCCGTCGTGCTACGCTCGCGAAAGCCACGCATTCGTGCCAAGCCCACGTGTCTCCTAGTGTCATGCACGCACTTCCGTCAGGAAATCTTGTCCGTCATTGCTCATCTCTGGAACCCATTGCGGAATTTGCAGCATCCGTTTAGCATCGACTGGCCTAATCTTAGCCTCTGACAACGACTAGTCTGAATGGTAACACTCCACCCTAGTAGCTTCCGAAATTAGAATTATATTAATACCTTCAGTTGCTGACGGGCGTTGATATATATCAACGGGGACAGGTGAAAGTGTGTGCCCCGACCGGGACTCGAACCCGGGATCTCCTGCTTACATGGCATACGCTCTACCATCTGAGCCACCGAGGGCACAGAGGGTAGTGCGACTGCAGGGACTATTTCGCGCACGCCTCCCGCGAGACCCACATTCTCACCTTGTATGTCCACACCCTACATTCGTAGTGTCCCACCCCAACACACTCATTACTCGTGGAAGACATTCTACCAAGTGACGTAAGAGTTCGGGGCTATGTGTGCATCCGCACAGAAGATGAAGGGCACGGCCGGTATTGCGAGATCTATATACTTACATGGATATAGTGTCTGTCCCAAAAGAACAGACACCATATCCGTGCTAGTAGTTTCCACTGGGCAGAATAAAATAGACCACTATTTTGCATCCATTACTGCGTGGTTTCGGCTCTGTTGCTTTTTTATAATGACTGTTATAACGCCACAAATGGACGTACTTGGTTTATGGTCAAGTCATCGTCCAGTCAGATAACTGTAAAAAAGAAAGAAAAAATTGGCAAAAAGATTTTTCCATCTGACGATCGCCGTTGTTATTATTTCCAAGCTGATCGGTTTCGTGTAGTGTCGTCGATCTTTCGATCTTCAGATCATATATCGTAGTTACGGAGTTTATTCATACTGTATGACAGTGAAACTGATATTCCCATTAATGAAGATGGACGAGACTGCCATAAATCGGTGAGTTTCAAATAATAAAAGCAGCCATCGATAGACGGAAATTGAGTCTGTTTTCTACAAATAAAAATTGTAGTCAGCTTCCTGTGACAAGTATGTCGAGATATATAAAGAAATGTGAGGACCTGACCGGACTTAAGAATTCAGTACGTGATTCCATACGATTCTGAACAATAGTGACATGGCTTGCACCAATTTGGAGTGCAACAGCGGCTCCTTGCAGAATGTCAGAGATAGACCTGAACGACAATATTACAGTGATCTTTGTGGCAGATGACTGCGAAGTTGCCGCAGACGCAAAATGTGGGCGCGTGTGCGTCGCAGCGAGGGACGCGCAACTGTGTCGCGTCGGCTGACGTTCTGGCGGCAGTGCAGGATAGGGGTAAGGAAAGGCGCTCTTACCAAACCGGCAAGTGTAAAGGAAATGTCAGCAAAGCTATTTTTGAAAGGAGAAAAATCGTGTGATGACTGATCGTGCAGCAGTTGCTGCGTGACGCGAGGGACGGCTAGGAGTGGTGCGCGCGTGCAGAGACAGCCCCCGCTCGCGTGCGCGTCTGTGTCGCCCCAGTGTGACACTGCCGACACGACGGAGCGACGGCGTCCGGGTGGGGACGAGCTGAAACTGCTCTGGTTCGTGGCGCGAGCAACTGCGCGCTCATCAGCGCCCGCACAAAGTCCTAGTTGTTTCACAGTCCATACTTCTTTCACAATCCCATCTAGCCACTGTAATAAAGGACGGGGATGTTGATGAAATTATTAGGACAACACAAACACCCAGTCCCCGGAATGAGAAAATCCCCAATCCGGCCGGGAATCGAACGCGGGACCCCGTGATTCAGAGGCAGCAACGCTAGTCACTAGAGCACGAGCTGCGGACAAGGTGAAACTGTGAACGCATCGCATCACATGGTAATGAAGTCGCTCGAGAAACACGGGGCAGCTGGCAGCTGGCGTGTGGCTTGGTTCCACGTTTCTCAGCAACACAGGTCGCAAATGAAACCAGTTATCGTTATTAATATTTACTTATTTATTTGGTTCGCTGAAGACGTAATAAAATTTATGCCGGGGAACGAGTAATGGCACACGTACAGGTCTAGTTCTGCAGAATTTCGTCACTCAGGTTGGCACGTAATCGTGGCTTGTTCAGTTTCCACACATGCTTCGATCGAAACATTGATAATACGTTTTGCAGCCTCATCGTGGAAGCTCTTCGTAAGATAAAAACTTCGTAAAACCCTTCGATAGTAGTAACGTGAAAGAATTTTTGTTTCGAATGGGAACTACACTGTACATCGATCAGTCGCATCTGCATCACTGCAGGGCCGCTTTCAGCTGAAACGTCAGACGGTTTGGAAAACAGTTCAGAAACAGATTTGAGACTGGCAGTGAGGTCAAAACGTTCACGAAGTTGTTCCACGCTGTAATGAATTCTTCATAATTGGCGTTCTCCTTTATACCAGAGAACTTAGGGAATGGGATGGTGTTGTTTGTCAGAAATTGTCCTTTCGTTTTACATAAGTCGATTCACTTTCCTCATAAAATCAGACTAAACCGCTCCCCATCTTATGACGTCTTACTGACGACGTTCGAGTGTACACTCTACTCAGCTAAAAATTTGAGATCTGCAGTCTATTCGAATCTGCTAATTTTGGTTCCTGCATTCCTTC
The DNA here is from genome assembly GCF_021461395.2 of Schistocerca americana. Taxonomy (NCBI): domain Eukaryota; kingdom Metazoa; phylum Arthropoda; class Insecta; order Orthoptera; family Acrididae; genus Schistocerca; species Schistocerca americana. Next base: position 21,541,416 of record NC_060122.1, on the reverse strand, counting down.
ACAATTTCAACAAGAATAGGCGTTACATCGAAAAATCGTTCCAGGGATGTCCGTCGATTTAACCGACGTACTTCGCACTTATGTATGACGTCTTCATACTCTTCGCTTAGTTCCATCAAAAACTGTTGAAGCTGACGGTGTATTAATGCATGCGACTTTGGAAAATTTACAACCAGTTTCATCATACACCCCATGCCCACAACTTTATCACAAAGTGCTTCTTTATGTACAAAAAAATCAACCCCGTACAAATCGTCTCGATCATCAACTAAATCTTAAAATTTTTTGTGCACGGTGTTACTGTGCCACTCCACAGTAAAAGTGTGGTGCCGTCGATTATGCGATTTCGTAATAGATATAGAGAATTTCCAACTTCCTTTCCCAAAACTACTGTAATTTCTGTTCATTTTTAGCGTTCTGTGCCTCAATCTGTAGAAACAGAACCGCTACACGACTACTTCCTGTGCCTGTCTATCCTAATGTTAAGAACCATTTTTCTCAGAAACGGGTAGACAAGTTCAAATTCATGCCACATATTAAAGTCTATGGTGTCTTGGAGGGGTAAAAATTTTAATCTTAGAACACACTTGAGTCACAAGATACGGTCATTTGTGTCCCACGTTTTGATACTCGAACACTCGGTTGTCAGAACCTATAGTGTGTTTCCCATTGCCCAGCACCGGGTATGCAAATCAGCGGCCCGTTCTTTACGCGGATTTCATGCCCTTTGCGTAGATATACACTGCCCCGTGCCTTCACAAACCTATCAACAAGTTGTCGGATTCCTGGCACGCTAGCCGGCCGAAGTGGCCGAGCGGTTCTAGGCGCTATAGTCTGGAACTGCGCGACCGCTACGGTCGCAGGTTCGAATCCTGCCTCGGGCATGGATGTGTGAGATGTCCTTAGGATAGTTAGCTTTAAGTAGTTCTAAGTTCTAGGGGACTGATGACCACAGCAGTTAAGTCCCATAGTGCTCATTGCCATTTGAACCATTTGAACCTGGCACGCTGAATCTGTGATGTATTTCATTCCAAAGACGGACAAACTAGGTATTTAGTAGGTGGTCGTAATGTCTTGCCTCGTCAGTGTATGTGCGACTCTCAGATATGACATTTTGCGAGATACCTGACAAAAGTTGTCCGTTGCATGCAGTTCCCTTGTCAATGATCGGTCGCGAGCTGATGTAGATGGTGTTACGTTCACCGACACAGCAGTTACCGTCGCGTTGGAAACCGAGAGTCATTATGAAGTGCTGACTCTCATCTCCGGTCGCTGTTGGTTACAATTTTCTCAGAATCAGTATTGTTACGCGCTGTTATGTTGCAGAGTGTTAAACCATTCCTTGTACACACGCTGGAAAGACCAACCGACAAAACGGGCAGCTTCATTCGAGGTGTAGTCATTGACGCGTGCAAACACGATGGCCCCTGGCTGCCGTTGTGTCACGCCTCTACGCCTGTCCGCTGACGTCGATAACTCAACACAGGCGACAGCCGACTGCACGTAGCGCCACACGAGTCTCACACTGGTTCTCGATAACTTGCAGTTTGGGTGTAGTGCTGTAGTAGCGTCTGTTCTCAGGCACCTGCCGATTCACGTTGTTCAGCATCTCGGTGAGACTATCACGTGGGGCTCAAACAAACACGTGATCACTCTGTGCTATCCTTCTGTAGTACTCGTACGTGCAGTATTCCTAGTTGACTGTGCTTGCTGTGTCACAGTCGCGAGGAATATTCTACGATGCGGTCACACAAATGTTTTGTAAATAGTCTCTTCTGTATACTGCTCTGCTCGGCAGATGGCCTTCTCCATACACGTAAGGGTCGGACAGGAAGAAGGCCTCCTCTGTTACTAGGTGGGTGCTCGCGCGCAGCAACTGTAGAGCCAAGTCAGAGGACCACACGGGTTTAGGCAGCATATACGGCTAAATACCGACAACACAGATTAGCAACTATTGTAATAATTTATTTGTAGGAACGTTACAAATAAGAAACGGTAGTACGAACATACGAACATGTGTGGCAGCAGCAAAATGTTCAGTCGCACTGACCACTCTTTAGTCGAGTCCTGAATCCCGTGAACGATCGCTCGCAGAGTATACAGTGTCGCTCTTGGTAAACACGACCCTGATGCCGTCTTGAGGCACTGTCCAAGTGGAGTCGTGTAACGGCTTCATTCTAAGACACACACACAAAAAAGAAACTGCGCAACACAAAGGAATTATCCGCACGGGAAGGAAGTTCGTAGATGTGATGTACATATACAGACAAACCAATCATTACAATTTCTGTAACTTGAGAAAAATTGTATGATTTGTCCAGGAGAAATAGCTTCACAAACTGAGCAAGTCAGTAATGCGCTGGTCCACCTGTGGCCTGTATGCAAGAAGTTGGGATTGATTGATTGATTGATTGAGTTTCTGGATGTCCTGCCTAGGACCATCGTGCCAAATTCTCTCCAGCTGGCCGGTTAGATCGGCGGAATCCAGACTTTTTGGTGGGCTCTGCCCATTATGATCCAAACGTTCTCAATTCCGGAGAGATCCGGTGCCCTTAGTTAGGGTTTGGCAAACACGAAAAGAAGCATTAGAAACTTTCGCTGTGTGCCGGGGGCCATTAAGAGCTGAAATGTAACCCCAGGACGGCTTACCGTGTAGACCTACAAAACGTGGCGTAGAATATCGTCGATGTATCCTCGTGTTGTAAGAGTGTCGCCGGTCGCCGGGGACAGCCAAAGGGGTTCTGCTACGAAAAGAAACGGCACGGCGGACCTCGGTGCCGGCTGTCGCGCCGTATGGCGGCAGCCCACCGCTGTCCGCGGCCTCTCCAGACACGCTTTCGCTGCTCATCGGGGCTCAATTGGAAGCGGGACTCGACACCGGAGACAACTCGACTCCAGTCAGTGAGGTTCAAGGCCGAAGACGCCCCAGACAGCGGTGGGGTACCAACCCGATTGCCGCCCGCCGTGCGGCCCGACTAACACGACTGGAGATCTGGCGCGCCACACTTCCTTCCACAGTTCACCACTGGCGGCACACTTACAGCTCAACGGTGCGTCAGCGGCACTCCACGTCCCGTTTTGACGTCCTTCCTGGCAAGCTGTCCTGGGCTTACATTTCAATAAGATACCGCGTGCCTGCAGACGACGGCAGTTTCTGCTGCCTCTGTTCGTGCTTTCCAAACCGTACCTTGGCCAGCGAGGCCGCCGGATCTACCACTAATTCCGAACGTTCGGAAGACTGTGCGCAGGCCCAATAACCAACTAGTGATTTTGAAAATCTATCGCGCCAGTCGGACGGAAGTTGGCACTATATCTCTCGAGAGGAAAACCGACAACTTTATCGATCAATGCCTAGCCGAATAACTGCTTGCATAAGGGCCAAATGTGAACCAAAACGTTATTGATTTGCTCAATTTGTTAAGCCCTTATTCTTCAATAAATGATCCAGTTTTTCTGAAATTGTAATCACTTGTTTGTCTGTACTTCTACATCACATTGCCCATTTCGGTCCCATTCGGGTAATTCCTCAAGAGGTGCGTCGTCTTTTAGTCATAGAGTGTACATTCGCGTTTAGAGTCTGAAAGTTAACATGGAAATAGTTGTGTAGCGTGAGGTGGGAGCATAAAATAGTCCTTGCGTCGTGCAGCCTCTCGGTATGTCTGTGTTCCGTATCTCCTCGAGGATAAGGTGTCTACTTCCCGCATCAAAAATGACCTCATGTCTGGCAACTGAGCCTATGTGAGCCTACGTGACCGCTGAATTTCCTGTCCCAACAGATTTACAGACACAGGGATACGTGGAACCTGACTGGCCGCAAATGTGACTAATTGATATACACTGATCAGCGGCAACATAATGACCACCGACCTACTATCGATATAAACCCGTCCAGACAACAGCAGCGTCACCTGGCGAAGAATGACTGCTGGTCAGACGCGAGTGCAGATTGTGATGGCCGTGAGGCTCGGCACGAGAATTTGGGAAGCTGCACGACTTGTCGGATGTGAAGGAGGAGTACTGTGGTGAGCGGCTCCAACACGTGCAGAAACCACAAGGGACGTCGTTGGATTGGCCGAGCGCCACTGTAGTAAGGACGTCGGACTTCGTAGGCTGGACAGACTGGCAAAACAGGCTGGGCGGCGAACTGTGGCGGAACCAACATCGGACTTTAATGCTGGGCGGACTGCGGGTGAACACGAAGTGCACCGAGGAACACAACGACATCTGGAGTGTTGACTGAATTGGTCAAGTTCAAAATCGCTCTAAGCACTATGGGACTTAACATCTGACGTCATCAGTTCCCTAGACTTAGAACTAGTTAAACCTAACTAACCTCAGGTCATCACACACTTCCATGCCCGAGGCAGGATTCGAATCTGCGACCGTAGCAGCAGCGCGGTTCCGGACTGGAGCGCCTACAAACGATCAGCCACAGAGGCCGGCTGAAGTTGTCACGTGACTACCGGCACTGGACTTTGGTGCAGTGGCAGAGCATTGCACTGGCTGATGAATCCCGAAACCTTCTTCATCGTGCCGATGGCCAGGCGCGAATCCGACGTCTTCCAGGGGAACAGCTCCCTGACACCTGTGCTGTGGGACGGAGACAAGCTGGCGGCGGCTCCACTGTACTGTGGGGAACATTCACGTGGGTGCAGTGGAGCTCGTGCACGGCACCGTGAAAGCTAAGGGGTATCGTACACTGGTTGCAGACCACGTACACCCCTCGACGACGATCATCTTTCCCGAGGGCAGTGGCATTTTTAACAAGACAGTGCGCCATGTGACGAGGCCAGGAGCGTGTTGGAGTGGATCGAGTTGCAGTTCACGTGTTGGCCCCCCAAATCGCCAGATCTGAACCCGATCGAACACACCTGGGATGTGAGTGAACTTGCCGTCAGAGCTCATTCCAGTTTACTGGAATTAGGAGACCTGCGTGTGCTGATAGTGTGCCAACTTCCTCCAGCAACCTACCCAGGTTTCATGGCTTCCATGCCACGTCGCGTCGCCGCTGTTATCCGTGCCAAAGGTGCACATGCCGGCTATTGGGTAGCTGGTCTTAATGTTACGGCTGATTAGTGCAGCACCAACAGCGTGTTACGTTTCTTGTATTTTGTGAAGTGAACAATTTTAGCTTTTAAATTTGTGAAGAACGCGTTGCTGCTGATATGCTAGCTGAGCCAGGCGTTACGGAAGTGATACATATCATGCATTCGCGAGCTTGGTTCAGAAAATCAGCAAGAAAACCGATACGTCTAGTTAATATTGAAATGAGGTCATGAACGAGACTGCATAAGCTCACAGGTAACGTTTCTCACTAACAAGGGAAGGCGTCAAACACTGCCACCTAATTCGGTTCGTATTTGGCAGGTACAACCTACAACGCAATCCTCTAAAATATTTTGGCTCAAACCCCTCCTGCTTCGAAAATAGCACAGCCAAAGGTCATAACACCCAAACTATTCAAAACTGACAGGAAAAATAGACAATTCAAGACCAAACATTTTCATCTTATGCACTACTGGCCATTAAAATTGCTACACCACGAAGATGACGTGCTACAGACGCGAAATTTAACCGACGGGAAGAAGATGCTGTGATATGCAAATGATTAGCTTTTCAGAGCATTCACACAAGGTTGGCGCCGGTGGCGACACCTACAACGTGCTGACATGAGGAAAGTTTCCAACCGATTTCTCATACACAAACAGCAGTTGACCGGCGTTGCCTGGTGAAACATTGTTGTGATGCCTCGTGCAAGGAGGAGAAATGCGTACCATCACGTTTCCAACTTTGATAAAGGTCGGTTGTAGCCTATCGCGATTGCGGTTTACGGCATCGCGACATTGCTGCTCGCGTTCGTCGAGATCCAATGACTGTTAGCAGAGTATGGAATTGGTGGGTTCAGAAGGGTAATACGGAACGCCGTGCTGGATCCCAACGGCCTCGTATCACTAGCAGTCGAGGTGACAGGCATCTTATCCGCATGGCTGTAACGGATCGTGCAGCCACATCTCGATCCCTGAGTCAACAGATGGAGACGTTTGCAAGACAACAACCATCTGCACGAACAGTTCGACGACGTTTGCAGCAGCATGGACTATCAGCTCGGAGACCATATCTGCGGTTATCGTTGACGCTGCATCACAGAGAAGAGCACCTGCGATGGTGTACTCAACGACGAACCTGGGTGCACGAATGGCAAAATGTCATTTTTTCGGGTGAATCCAGGTTCCGTTTACAGTATCATATGGTCGCATCCGTGTTTGGCGACATCGCGGTGAGCGCACATTGGAAGCGTGTATTCGTCATCGCCATACTGGCGTATCACCCGGCGTGATGGTATGGGGTCCCATTGGTTTCACGTCTCGGTCACCTCTTGTTCGCATTGACGGCACTTTGAACAGTACACGTTACATTTCAGATTTGTTACGACCCGTGGCTCTACCCTTCATTAGATCCCTGCGAAAGCCTACATTTCAGCAGGATAATGCACGACCGCATGTTGCAGGTCCTGTATGGGCCTTTCTGGATACAGAAAATGTTCGACTGCTGCCCTGGTCAGCACATTCTCCAGATCTCTCACCAACTGAAAACGTCTGGTCAATGCTGGCCGTTCAACTGGCTCGTCACAATACGCTAGTCACTACTCTTGATGAAGTGTGGTATCGTGTTGAAGCCGCATGGGCAGCTGTACCTGTTCACGCCATCCAAGCTCTGTTTCACTCAATGCTGAGGCGTATCAAGGCCGTTATTACGGCCAGAGGTGCTTGTTATGGGTACTGATTTCTCAGGATCTATGCACCCAAATTGCGTGAAAATGTAATCACATGTCAGTTGTAGTATAATATATTTGTCCAATGAATACCAGTTTTCATCTGCATTTCTTCTTGGTGTTGCAATTATAATGGCCAGTAGTGCATGTGGCGTCCGCATATTATCCGAGATATTCAGGAGGCAGACTGTTGAGACTCCGCCGCTTACGTAGCTGTGAGGTAGACACGCAGTCAGCGCCGTTATCAAGTCCCCTCCTTGTGAAACAAAAATTCTGCACTATTTTTTGCTGTATATCTGTTTCCGTGTCGAAGCTCGTACGAATAGGAGAGTTGATGAGGTAGCCAGTAAGGTATGATAACAAGTGTGGAAAATTAATTTCTCGAACGACTCGGATTCTTAAAGAATTAAAATTTTAAGCCTTTTCGTATAAAAACAATTCAAACCGTGCGAATTCATCACGAGCGACTACTGACTGCAGACCGCGCGATGCGACGGTCGGTGCAGAATTTTACTTCGTGATATGAGAATTACAGTCTGATTCAGGAAACGTAGTAGGAATTTCAGAGCCGCGCATGATCAACTTTCAGAAGCGATGTTTCTGGAAATATTGCATGCGTTGTATACACAAAAATTAAATGACGACGAAATTAAAAATTTTAAAATGTGAACGAACCGTTTTTTTCCACCAGATCTTCGGAAAGAACGATGTAGTTGTGCGATGACTGCATTCATTAGATGTGTTCGGTTCCGTAGTATATTTGCCTCGAATGTGTATACGACAAGTACGTCCCATAGTTGTTGGAAAGAAACTGGGAACATGTAACGGAGTGATTGAGAGAATCGTTCTAAGGCAATCACGGTTAAAATTTTAATTCTTCACTGCACGAAGTCAATTGAGAAATTTATTTGTCTCTCGTATTATTATTCCTTAGTGATTTACTTGCGTTATTGCCCCTCCTATTTCTTCTAATTTCGAAATGAAAAAAAAAGGCTCTCGGAAGTCAACACAGTTTCTCCTCTCCCCAGCCAGATGCGTCGGCCGCTACGCCAACAGCGGTTCGTTGGACACTGTTTGCCTTAATGGTACATTAGCGCCATTAAAAAAATGTTTCTTTCTTAGACTGTCTCATAAACAGACACTGATAAACCACAACATTATCACCACTGCTCACCGCGACGTCGCATGCTGCCTGGTGGCGTTACCGGCACGTGGCACAGTAACGAAAGTATGTAAGCGGAGCAGACATGGACGGGGGGTTATCCAAGTAAAGATATGGGCTGAAAATGGGGAAACCCGTTGAAATAAACGATTTTGACAAAGGGCCGATTATTATAACGTTGAGCCTGTGAATGAATATCTCGAGAATGGCGAAGCTGGCCGAAAGTTGAGGTGCACTGTCGTGATCATATACGGAACGAGGCAGGAGGAGAGCGAAATCACCACTAGGCGCTAAATAGTTGAACGTCTGCGACTGTTCACAGAACGCGGGGTTCGAAAACTCGTCTGCTCTGTAAAGTGGGATAGGTGGTGATGTGTGGCGTCCCTGCTGAAAGAGCACAACGCTGGTGCACGTACGAGTGATTCGGAGCGCCCCCTTCGTCGCACATTGTTCAGCATGCAGCTCCGCTGCAAACCACCCATACTTGCTCACATGTTGGCTGAACAACATCCTCAATGACGACTGCAGTGGGCACAGGAGCATCGGGATTCATAATTAGTTATTTATTTCCATAAATGGTCTTCAACGACGGCGATGTCATCTTCCATCCGTATAAATGTCCGTGTCTGGAAGCCAGAACCGTGCTACAGTGGTTTGAGGAGCATTATAGTGAACTCACGTAGATGTCTCGGCGACCAAATTGGCCCGATGTAAATCCTACGGAACCCATTTCTGTCTCCTATCGGGCGCCTTCACCGCATGCCCAAGACAGCGGCCCGTTATTTACGCGAATTACATGCCCTCTGCGTAGATATCCACTGCCCCACGCCCCCACAGACCTCCCAAACAACTGTCGGATCCCTGATACACAGAATCTGTGATGTATTTCTTTCCAAAGACGAAGAAACAAGCTATTAAGCATGTCGTCATAATGCTTATGTCGTGAACCGGAAACGCAATAAATTTTTACGAAAAGTGCTCAGTTTCCATTGGTCTATCGACACCGTCAGTTTCGAGTCCATTGGCCGTCAAGAAGTTTTTCGGTGGTATTCTCAAAAACGGGGAGGTGTGGACCCAAAATATGTTTCATTTTAATACGAGCCGTGTGTGAGGCTACCCCTTGTAATGCGTACCCTAGGGAGTTGGAGCAGATGGAATGTGGGACGAGGAAGCGCTGCCGGCAGTGACGTGGCGCGAGGCCTGGCATGACGCGGCGCGCGCAGCCATCGACCCCCGCGGCCGGCCGGCGTCCACCTGTTGGCGCGCACCTGCATTGCGGCACCACGTGACGCGGCCTCTGGAGCGCGGGGCCGCGCCGCTCTGCTGTCGTCTCCTCAGTCGCGGCACCGGCTTCTTCATTCTGGAAGCGACCTCGTGGTGCGCGGCGGATGGGACGCGCGGTACCACTATCACCGCTTCCCCCTTCCTTCCCCGTCTCTGGGGGGAAACAGTACCTACAGACGACACTGTGCCCTCTTATTTCTCTCATTTTTGGTTCAAATGGTTCTGAGCACTATGGGACTTACAATCTGAGGTCATCAGTCCCCTAGAACTCAGAACTATTTAAACTTAACTAACCTAAGGACATCACACACATCCATGCCCGAGGCAGGATTCGAACCTGCGACCGTAGCGGTCGCGCGGTTCCAGATTGTAGCGCCTAGAACCGCTCGGCCACCTCGGCCGGCTTTCTCTCATTTTCCGTCGCAATCATTCCGCGACGCGTGTGTGCATGGAAGTAATACTCTTCAACTCTCGGAAATTTCGGCAGAAATCTCGAGCAACGCCTCTCCTGTAGCGCCTGCCACTGGAGTTTTCCCGACAAATCTGTAGTCTTTTGCGCCCACTAAACGGTCCCTTAACGAAACGTGCCGCTCTTCGTAGGATCTTTCGTATCCTTTGTGTTAAGACGACCTGGTAAAAGCTCCCACACTAACGAGCGGTACTCAAAAATCGGTCTTCTCAGCCACGTGTTTTGTAGCTGAATTACGATTACCTCTCCTTAAGATTCTCTCAGTGAACCTTGGCTTGCAGTCTGCTTTTCGTAGTCTACAGTCAGATTTACGTGGTGACTGTACTGTATGTTTTCCGGACGCTTACACCTAGGCTCTTTCTCGGTCGTTGTTGTTTGCAGCGATTCATAGCAAACAGCGGAATATGACAATAATAGCGATGTGTGTTACACTTTCTTAACTTCAGGGACAGCTACCACTCTCTGCGGGCCTTCCGCACTTCGCCTCGATAGTCTGTCGTTGTGACTTTCCTGCAGATATCAGCATACTCCGCCGACAACTTTCGCGATTTTCTGACCGTATCGACTAGAGTTTTGTATAAGGAGCAGGCAAATGAAAACGAGCCACATGGAAAAAACCTAACTAAACTGTTTATTATTTCAAAACGATCGGCACAAACGTGAATACATCTATCCCACTGTAACAGACGACGTTCAGTGCATTTATGGAAAATATTTGCGGTTGCCTACGAAACCACAGTCGTGCCCTGTCTTCATTCGGGCGTACAAAAATATGGAAATCGCACGAGGAGAGATTGGGAATGTGTGCAGGATGTGTAAGGACTTCTGCAGCGTACTTCAAAAAACCTCGGCAGCATGTGGGTGGGTGTTACGTCCGTTTCGATTCCTGGGCGTCCGAACTCGACGGCGCGCTTCAGTCAGTAGAAAGCGCCCACGTACTGTTGTGCCTTACTGCGGAGCCGTGCCTCACAAATTCAAAGAGCAGTGGACCATCGAAGTTACAGAAACAGGTCACAATCACTTTCCCGGACCTGGCGTACATGTTTGTTCGACTACGCCGCAGAAATTTCGCTGGAAAGCCCTTGCGCATCCTCAGTGCAGGCCCGAACTCTCTCCCCGCGCCATATCCATATTTTTGTAGCTCTGAAGAAAGGTATTCGTGGACGCCTAGTTGCTTCGACCGGGAAGGCGCACACCAGAATTCAATCACGTTTCCGTAGGCAACCGCAAACATTTTTCCACGAAGGCATTGACCACCTTGTCTCACAGTGGCATAAATGTCTTAACAGTTATAGAGAAGGAAAGCAGCCGTGCCCCGTAGAAGGAACCAACCCGGCATTTGCCTTAAGCGATCTACGTAATTCACGGAAAACTTAAATCAGGATGGCGTGAAACGGGCTCGGCCCATCGTCTTCCCGAATGCGAGTCGAGTGTGCCAGCCACCGCGCTCCCCCGCTCCGTCTTTTCATTTGACTGCCCTCCCTGTATTGTGTAAACAATAACGACGTTGCGGTGTTCCCGAAACGATCTTTAGTTCTGTCCTATCGAGGATAAGTTGTTGCTATCAATCTTCCAAGAAATCGTGAAAGCAGTACAAATCAATTACTCCCGCTGCGCACTACATGCTCCGGCGCGCACGAGGGTCCTGTACTGTTAAGTAAAATAAACATGGGCGAAATGAGAGAGAAAGATGGAACCAGTCTGTCACCTGACCTTAGCAGGCAGCCTCGACTGAGCGACAGGACAGCAGCTGCTGGCGCTCGCCGCTGTCCGCACTCTCGTTTCTGAAGGCAGCCACCCGAGGACAGCTGAAACGCAAGCTGCTCCGTGTGCCAAATAATCACGTTTTTAATGTCCACGTACTTGTTCCCTTCATCATTTCTTTTAGTCATACAGGCTGAATATTGATAAAACCGACAAACAGCAGGGACGGATTCTTGACTGGAACTGGAGAGGAAGGTGCTACGAACGTGTCTCCGAAATGCATCGTTGCCACGGTAGACGTCAGCGACGAAAGAAAGTTCCTCCAATCGTGCGCCCTATCCTTAGCCCACAGGTTACGATTATGCAGACTGATGACGCCAGTTCTGGTAAAGAGAACTGACGACAGAAATCTCTCAGTTGTGATCCTCTCGTGCAAAAACTAATGATAAAGTCTGTCCCGTAGAGGGAAATCCGCATCCGATCAGCCGCGCACTCGTTGCAGGTGGTGGGGACAGTAGCTGCTGTCGTGCGGTGTACACACGTTGCCGTACTTTGGTGTACATCATATTGGCGCGCCACTTGCCCGGAGCTCGTACTAGGGTTCGTCTCAATACGCTGTAGAACCCAGTCCTCCAGATCTGGTTTAGGCACAGTCTGCCGCTTCCCTGCACGCTTGTTTGTCTGAAAGCACCCACGATTACACAAACGCCCAAAAACGACTTGAACTGTGGTGTGATGTGGTTGGTGTCTATGGGGATAGGTGTTTTGATATAGCCCTGTTGCCTCTCGACCGTTTCTATCAACTCGGTCTCACACACCCACCATCTCGACTTATTCCCGAAATGAATACCGAACTATTCTTGTGCTTACAGTACGTTTCGACAGTCACACAGTCTCTGACATGCAAGGTACACATTGCACGAGGTCGGAAGAACTTACATTCGTGTGCGCCATGTACGATGGCAACGATGCATTTTCGGACACACTTTCATAGAATATTTATCCCTCTCTTTCCAGTCAGGAATCCGCGCCGGTAGTTTGTCGGTTTCATTAATGTTCACCCTCTACATGACATGGATAGTGTGTACAGTGTGTCCATAATTAAAGTTCCAGCTTCAAAACCCTGTAGAAAGAGAACCACAGCTCAGAGTGACGTCATATCTGTACAGAATAATTTCACATGGCGCTGTAATCGTCTCAACTTGAGTGGGGTCGGCTACAAGTAGCAGGTGAGTCGCAATACGACGGCTATGGTGTGAGCTGCACACTACGCCGCCCGTACCGCTCAATGTGCGTGATTGCAACAGTTGTGGCACTGAAATTTGTCAGGAAGTTTCATATCAGCGCACACTCCGCTGCAGAGTGAAAATTTCATTCTGGAGTTGTGGCACTGTTTGTCAGCTAAACCCGTGCACTGCTGCAAGGTCGTACAGTATCGGACGGGAAAACTCGGTTTTCAGCTGTTGTGACACAGACGCAAGGCATATTCAGAGTGCTGTCCGTCGATCTCTGGCACACACTGAAATCGAGAGGCAGCATGTTCCACAAGGGATCGGAGTGCCTCGGGGATCACGTTCAGAATGCATTGCGCTATGCACACTGGGCATAACATCTTGCAGGTATTCCCACAGCCAGAAATCACACGGATTAAGATCAGGTGAGCTCAACGACCAGGCTGTAGGGAAAGGGCGGCTGATAATTCTAGCATTTACAAACTGCCTCTACAGCAGCCGCTTTACGGGGCGTGCAATATACAGAAGAGCGCCATCTTGCAAGAAACCGATCGTATCCACAGATCACAAGTGTTGAATGGTTGCAAGAACATTGTCGCGCAAATGATTTCGACAGTGTTAATGGGTGACGGTACAGCTAAAGTGGCCAGCAGGATTCATCTGCACGAAAAAATATGGCCCTACGATAAACGATGCCGACAACCCGCGCCACACACTCACCTTTCCAGAATGAAGTGTTACTGGATGATGTGGGTGTGGGCTTTCCGTTGCACATATTCCGCAATTCTGCGTGTTGACATGACCATGGAGTTCGACATTGGCTTCGTCCGTCCACCAGAATGTTCCATGGCCATTCATTATCCACTTCCGTGCTAACAATAAATTCCAAAGCGAACGTTACTCTTGCTGGCATGTGAGCTGTGGCATGTGAACATGGGTAATTTTGCACTGACAGCCGCGCACAATGTTTCGTAGAATTTTATCCACTGTGTTCGCAGGTGTGAACAGCGTTCGGGCAATTCCCCGAGTACTGCATGTTTTCACACGATCACAAAATTGGATCATTATAGATTCCAACGAAGATGCCTTAAAGTAAAAGGTAAAACGCGTCTTGAACAATTAAAGGACACTACAACAACAAAAAGTTTGTTACTTACCAAATTAAATAATCAATAGCTGTAGACACTCAGCAAATTACGTGACATACCAGAAAATAAATTTCGGTTTAACTTCTGTAGGTCTGTATAGAATATTGTAAATATTAACGTGTTCCATGTCACTGTAATTCTCATTTCACATGCTATTAAATGCCGTTTAAAAATTTCATCGATCCATTTTGAAAAACTGTAGTCACTTTCATATCTCGGTAGGTAAATAGATTTTCGATATTTATCATGCGACGAAATACATGACTCTTTACAAGTTATAATTTGTGAAAAAACACGTTTCGATTTCTTGAACCGTTTACGAAATTTGCGGCTGATACAACCACATTGTTTACGACGAGCAAGACGCAGTACCGGTCGCATCGCGAGCGACTTGCCCGCGGCCACTGCACAGCCCGTCCGAAGACCTATCATTCAATATCTCGAGAACGGTGATAGCTATCGTTCTGCTCTCAGCTTTGAAAACAGTACGATATGTTGACTAAATTTCATACGCAATAATGTATTACCTAAAATGAACCACATGCAAAGTCTACGCAATGCGTTTTTATCTCTGCACACTCATTAAAATTTCGTGTAATGGTTTATGTAAATGCGATATAGCAAGTAACCACGACGAATAACGAAAAGAAATTCAGTCCTTTATCGAGAGAAGATATCAGGCTGTAACGTGCCCAAGAATCAAATTTTTCTACCGAATAGTTTCCTTGAAATCGGATGATAAGTATTTCTAGGCTGCCGCCGCGTCCGCGCCAACGGCTCGGCGAGAGTTCGTGTGGCCCGGGATTCCATACCTGACGTCACGCTCAGCGCGTTCTGTGATTGGCGGCGCGGACCTGGAGTGCGGCACGCAGCAGCAGCAGCAGTGTTTCGACATGTGCAAACCGCGACGCAGAGGCCGCTATGCCGCGCCGATGACGGCGTTTCCATGGCAACCACGCCGCTACCGCGTGGTTTTGAAGCACGGCCCACGGCAGACCCTGGCGGGAACCGCCCCGCCCTTAACGGCGCCCTGACTGGTGACGCGAGTCTTTGCGGACGCCGCTCCGACTGGGGTTTAGCCGCCACCACCGGTACAAGCGCAACGCATCCACACGCAACCATGTTGAGGCGCGACCTCTGAAGAAGTACACACTATATATATATATATATATATATATATATATATATATATATATATATATATATATATTGGGTCTGCCTCCATGGCATAAACAATTCGTCAGACGACTCGAGCAGTCCCTCAAAAAAGTGGTCACAATCGTCATATAGGAGATATAGATCTCGATCCTCGCCTGGAACAAACAAAATATATACCGGGTGATCAAAAAGTCGGTATAAATTTGAAAACTTATTTAACCACGGAATAATGTAGATAGAGATGTAAAAATTTACACAAATGCTTGGAATGAAATGAGGTTTTATTAGAAACAAAAAAAAAAAAATTGCTAGACGTGTGAAAGATCTCTTGCGCGCGTCGTTTGGTGATGATCGTGTGCTCAGCCGCCGCTTTCGTCATGCTTGGCCTCCCAGGTCCCCAGACCTCAGTGCGTGCGATTATTGGCTTTGGGGTTACCTGAAGTTGCAAGTGTATCGTGATCGACCGACATCTCTAGGGATGCTGAAAGACAACATCCGAATCCAATGCCTCACCATAGCTCTGGACATGCTTTACAATGCTGTTCACAACATTATTCCTCGACTACAGTTATTGTTGAGGAATGACGGTGGACATATTGATATTTCCAGTAAAGAACATCATCTTTGCTTTGTCTTACTTTGTTATGCTAATTATTGCTATTCTGATCAGATGAAGAGCCATCTGTCAGACATTTTATGAACTTTTGAATTTTTTTGGTTCTAATAAAACCCCATGTCATTCCAAGCATGTGTGTCAATTTGTACCTCTCTGTCTACATTATTCGGTGATTTATTCAGTTTTCCAATTTATACTGACTTTTTGAGCACCCGGTATATAAATCGATTTGTTAAAGAAAAATAGAATGACTATACAACTAGTACTACTAGAGAAAAGCAATTTTATTAAAAAAAATTGCATTAATGTTGCTGCTTAGCCAAGTAATTATTATTATTAGTTGCTGGAGGCTGCTCGATCATCAGTCGATGGGCAGCTTCCAGCTGCCTATCTATTGACTGGATGTCTTCAATAGTGGTTCCTGTAATACAATGAGATATAATTTTATTTATTTTGAATGCTTAGTTACACTGAAAGATCATACACATGGATATTTTTCTCTATACTTACGTGAGTGGTGTTCTTGGTTATCTGGAGCTAGGGGCTGAACACAATTATGTAGGGTATTGGTGCTACGTGGAATATCCCCCAGCTCTGCTTCCAACTCAAGCTGAATTTGCCTTACGTGATACAGAAAGGAAGAAAAAAATAAGAAGTATGAAATAAGAAAAACATTTTAATGACAAATATAAAAGAAAATGAAGTACAAATTAGAGTGAAAATTATACTCTCAAGGAAATTCCGACTGTGCCTCGATCACAGGAGGCTGGACCTCAATAGCCTGCTGCTGCAGTCCAGACTCGAGGACAAAGGCGATTTAATTAATAAGGAGAATATAACATATACAGAAAAATTCATACTGAAAAATAGAAATTATTTACTCACTTGGCAATCCCGTATCGTGGACTCATCCCAGTGGACTCTGAGGTGTTGCTGCTGTAAGATCTCTTCATCTTAACTGAAAAACACACGAACACAAAGACACACATGAATGAATGTAGGAACGCGTAACGGACGAGTGAGAAAGTCTGTTGGGGAGCGGTTCCTTATATTGATGTGATGACATAGTATCACGTGATCTCAGCATGAACACAAAGACACACATAAATGAACGTAGGAACGAGTAACGGACGAGTGAGAAAGTCTGTTGGGGAGCGGTTCCTTATATTGATGTGATGAAATAGTATCACGTGATCTCAGCATGAACCAATGGGCGTTGAGGATTTTAGGAGTTGGTGGTTGAGCTCACTAGCACCCCTAGTACTGAAAGCTGAACTAGTCAGATGCTTACAGCACCTGGAGGAGAGTTGAGCATATGATAATTTATCAAATTACAGCCAAATAATTCATACTGTGAGTGATGACGCAATTTGGAATAAACACAGTATGATATTGAATTCAGCCTTTGAATCTGAAGTCATTACGAACTCGTGAGAGAAGAATGAAATTAGATATATTGTTGATGAAGGATTTATTGTATTTCGCTCAAAGTCTGTGAGGTTAGTGATTTTTTTTGGTATGTGAATGCTATATTGATGTAATTCTAGGCCGCTGATATTAAGACAAGTGTTTCTTAGATATAGTTTAGTTTGGTAGACGCTGAATGAGATCATTTCTAAAGTCTTGAGATGATAAAAAAGAGAATTTTTTGGTATTTAGGCATGGTGTACAACAGAAAAGATGAAATTCTAGTCTATTTTGGTAAAGATTTTATGTTAGGGATTGAACTTTTTGTATGAGGAGATCAAGAAAGTGAAGGTTAAGTATTTGTTGGGCAGTATGGAATTTGGGAGAGTTCGACTTGGTTCTTATTTTTTCTAGTTGGGAACTTTGTTAGATCGACTTGCGGTGGCAGGTAGCTACGAGCGCGCGATGACTTCCGCATAGCCCGATAGAAAAACATGAGAGAGAAGGCATTGCAGCATATCTCTCTCTCTCTCACCGCTGGGGCGAGCGATATTCTCGGCTTACGTAATGGGAGCGTTCCCTAGGTGTCTTCTAGACCATGCGGATTGAATAACAGTAATGAGGTCATAGTTTAGTTACAATATTTACAGAAGAGTATGCCTTGCGCGAGAATGAAGGCCCAGGCTGTAACGTCAGCGGTCCAATGCTCCCAGTTGTGCGAGAGAGAGAAAGCTAACGATCATCATTACCCGACATTGTGGCGCCGATAGGAACTAGGCAAACACCACGTGGTGGATACACTGGATGCAGCCATCTTGAATAACGGTACATGCGTTATGTTCTGATGTCCAGGTGGCGCTCGCTGGTGGCAGCGATATGGAGTAGACTCTGGACCTCATGGTGCTGGACACAGTAGGTGCAGCCACCTTGGATAAAGGTACTTGCATCATCATTTGACGTAATGGTAGCGTCCTCTGGCGGTGGCGCTGTGTACTAAGTCAGTTTGGAGTCCAGCCCTCGTGGTGAATACACTGGGTGTCGCCATCTTGGATTACATCACAGATGAGAGCGCCCTCTGGTGGTGGCGCTGTGTAATAAGTCAGTCGGAGTCCGGACCTCGTGGCGAACACACCTGCACGAAATTGTTTAAATAAAGACTTATGCCCAAGTCCTTTTCCCACAAATCCTTAGGAGGAGGTCGGGTGACTTAGGTTGGTGGAGGCAGGCCAAGTGAGCTACCTTCCTGCGATTTTCTTTGCTTAGTAGAGATAAATGGAGTGTGGTGCATTATCCTGTTGGAATTTGAACTTACCGCCATTTTTTCTGGAGGGTTAGTTTAGTGGAGGTAGCCCAAGAATCAGCAGAAGAATCAGCAATGTTCAACGACATGAGGATGCAGAAGGCAATGGAAACCACTGCATTAAAGACCGTAACGTGTATCCACAGGACATGTGGCCTGTAATTGAAGAAGTGTCATGATGATCTCTCCATTGACAAAAGATTCCGGAATAGTCCCCCATTCGGATCTCCGGGAGGGGACTGCCAAGGGGGAGGTTACCATGGGAAAAAGATTGAAGAATCTACGAAAGGATAACGTTCTACGAGTCGGGGCGTGGAATGTCAGAAGCTTGAACGTGGTAGGGAAACTAGAAAATCTGAAAAGGGAAATGCAAAGGCTCAATCTAGATATGGTAGGGGTCAGTGAAGTGAAGTGGAAGGAAGACAAGGATTTCTGGTCAGATGAGTATCGGGTAATATCAACAGCAGCAGAAAATGGTATAACAGGTGTAGGATTCGTTATGAATAGGAAGGTAGGGCAGAGGGTGTGTTACTGTGAACAGTTCAGTGACTGGGTTGTTCTAATCAGAATCGACAGCAGGCCAACACCGACAACGATAGTTCAGGTATACATGCCGACGTCGCAAGCTGAAGATGAACAGATAGAGAAAGTATATGAGGATATTGAAAGGGTAATGCAGTATGTAAAGGGGGACGAAAATCTAATAGTCATGGGCGACTGGAATGCAGTTGTAGGGGAAGGAGTAGAAGAAAAGGTTACAGGAGAATGTGGGCTTGGGACAAGGAATGAAAGAGGAGAAAGACTAATTGAGTTCTGTAACAAGTTTCAGCTAGTAATAGCGAATACCCAGTTCAAGAATCACAAGAGGAGGAGGTATACTTGGAAAATGCCGGGAGATACGGGAAGATTTCAATTAGATTACATCATGGTCAGACAGAGACTCCGAAATCAGATACTGGATTGTAAGGCGTACCCAGGAGCAGATATAGACTCAGATCACAATATAGTAGTGATGAAGAGTAGGCTGAAGTTCAAGACATTAGTCAGGAAGAATCAATACGCAAAGAAGTGGGATACGGAAGTACTAAGGAATGACGAGATACGTTTGAAGTTCTCTAACGCTATAGATACAGCAATAAGGAATAGCGCAGTAGGCAGTACAGTTGAAGAGGAATGGACATCTCTAAAAAGGGCCGTCACAGAAGCTGGGAAGGAAAACATAGGTACAAATAAGGTAGCTGCGAAGAAACCATGGGTAACAGAAGAAATACTTCAGTTGATTAATGAAAGGAGGAAATACAAACATGTTCCGGGAAAATCAGGAATACAGAAATACAAGTCGCTGAGGAATGAAATAAATAGGAAGTGCACGGAAGCTAAGACGAAATGGCTGCAGGAAAAATGCGAAGACATCGAGAAAGATATGACTGTCGGAAGGACAGACTCAGCATACAGGAAAGTCAAAACAACCTTTGGTGACATTAAAAGCAACGGTGGTAACATTAAGAGTGCAACGGGAATTCCACTGTTAAATGCAGAGGAGAGAGCAGATAGGTGGAAAGAATACATCGAAAGCCTCTATGAGGGTGAAGATTTGTCTGATGTGATAGAAGAAGAAACAGGAGTCGATTTAGAAGAGATAGGGGATCCAGTATTATAATCGGAATTTAAAAGAGCTTTGGAGGACTTACGGTCAAATAAGGCAGAAGGGATAGATAACATTCCATCAGAATTTCTAAAATCATTGGGGGAAGTGGAGCAATACGACTCTTCACGTTGGTGTATAGAATATATGAGTCTGGCGATATACCATCTGACTTTCGGAAAAGCATCATCCACACAATTCCGAAGACGCCAAGAGCTGACAAGTGCGAGAATTATCGCACAATCAGCTTAGTAGCTCATGCATTGAAGCTGCTTACAAGAATAATATACAGATGAATGGAAAAGAAAATTGAGAATGCGCTAGGTGACGATCAGTTTGGCTTTAGGAAAAGTAAAGGGACGAGAGAGGCAATTCTGACGTTACGGCTAATAATGGAAGCAAGGCTAAAGAAAAATCAAGACACTTTCATAGGATTTGTCGACCTGGAAAAAGCGTTCGACAATATAAAATGGGCAAGCTGTTCGAGATTCTGAAAAAAGTAGGGGTGAGCTATAGGGAGAGACGGGTCATATACATTATGTGCAACAACCAAGAGGAAATAATAAGAGTGGACGATCAAGAACGAAGTGCTCGTATTAAGATGGGTGTAAGACAAGGCTTTCACCCCTACTCTTCAATCTGTACATCGAGGAAGCAATGATGGAAATAAAAGAAAGGTTCAAGAGTGGAATTAAAATACAAGGTGAAAGGACATCAATGATACGATTCGCTGATGACATTGCTATCCTGAGTGAAAGTGAAGAAGAATTAAATGATCTGCTGAACGGAATGAACAGTCTAATGAGTACACAATATGGTTTGAGAGTAGATCGGAGAAAGACGAAGGTAATGAGAAGTAGTAGAAATGAGAACAGCGAGAAACTTAACATTGGGATTGATGGTCACGAAGTCAATGAAGTTAAGGACTTCTGCTACCTAGGCAGTAAAATAACCAATGACGGACAGAGCAAGGAGGACATCAAAAGCAGACTCGCTATGGCAAAAAAGGCATTTTTGGCCAAGAGAAGTCTACTAATATCAAATACCGGCCTTAATTTGAGGAAGAAATTTCTGAGGATGTACGTCTGGAGTACAGCATTGTATGGTAGTGAAACATGGACTGTGGGAAAACCGGAACAGAAGAGAATCGAAGCATTTGAGATGTGGTGCTATAGACGAATGTTGAAAATTAGGTGGACTGATAAGGTAAGAAATGAGGAGGTTCTATGCAGTATTGGAGAGGAAAGGAATATGTGTAAAACACTGATGAGGAGAAGGGGCAGGATGATAGGACATCTCCTAAGACATGAGGGAATGACTTCCATGGTACTAGAGAGAGCTGTAGAGGGAAAAAACTGTAGAGGAAGACAGAGATTGGAATACGTCAAGCAAATAATTGAGGACGTAGGTTGCAAGTGCTACTCTGAGATGAAGAGGTTAGCAAAGTAAAGGAATTCGTGGTGGGCCACTTCAAACCAGTCAGTAGACTGATGACCAAAAAAAAAAAGCCCAATTGACCTATCTTCCCGCCAAAATCAGCCATCTTGGATTATGTCATCGCCGCCATCTTGGATACATCTGGCAGCAATGGAATGTGGGGTGAGAACCACTTTGTCCCCCTACTTGCTTTGTATGTCTAGTGTTGCCAGATTATCTGCTAGATCAGATTTCCTGACGTAAAACAAGAGCGAGTATCGCCCCACTGTTGCACAAAACTGTTTACTAACGTTTCTCTCACTAAACGCGTATCTGTGTGCTTTGTTTGTCTAGTGTTTCCAGATTACCTGCTAGAGCAGCCTGTTACTCTCTCTCGCCTACTGACACATTTCGCCTAGATCATCATATCTCACAGTTCCACTTCATTCCGGTCATATAATAAATAAAGACATATCGACATGTACGAGGTCGTGCTGAAAAGTAATCCTTCCTAATTTCTCATGTGAAAACACTTAACACTTTTCAAGTAAAATAAACGGTATTATAATTTTACATCTTTATTCTTCGTGTCGACATATTCGCGGCCAGAAGTCGCTAGAGAATTGCGATTGTAGCGTGTACCATGGCGGTCTGTAACGTAATTAGATCAGTGCGTAAGAAACACGTGGAGCACTCTCTCTTTCAGCACGACAACGCCAGACGAGCGCTGCGACGGTTGCGACAGTCCGACGCCTGAGGTGCAGCCTCCACACAGCTCACACCTGGCCCCATCCGGTTTTCATCAGATTCCAAAATTTAAGGTACAGCTTCGAGGACTTCACTTCGATAGCGGTGAATCGGTGCAAGTGGAGGTACGGTTGTGGCTCGGTCAACAGGCACAAACGTTTTACAGGATCGGTTATCAACAAACTGTCGGTTGGAAGGAAGCGTGACTATACGTCGAGAAATAAATATGCAGAGATGAAGAATAAATATGTAGAATGTTAACAACTTTTTTATTTAAAAATATTTAAGCGTTTTCACACAAAAGTTCCGAGGCCTTAATTTTCAGCTTTCCCTCGTAAAAAATACATAGAACATGTATAGCAAAGAATAAATCAAAGGATGACATAAAAAATGAAAAGCGAATGTATCACATAAATTGGAATCACTCCACAGGCGAAATACGCTGTCGTACATTTAGTCGGGGACCTAAATAAATGTTTATGTGAACTATAGTGTAATGTGTAATCGAGTCTTTCTTCATGAAATTCGTAGTGCTGCAAGCCGAAATGAAAATGAGACAAAATGAAGAGACGAGTACAAAATGAAGAAGCGCGAGATAAATGTGTATCCGTACGATGCTTCTGGATGTAAGCAGAATACAAACGAAGATACACTAAGTAAACACAACACGGCAATACCATATGAAAGTAGCTGTTTTTCGATCTAAAGTCGTGTCAAAATAGTAAATCTTTGACAACAGACCACTGATGAGGTTTAAAGCGAATATAACGGAATGTACATAATAAAATAAGTAACTATACTTTCCTGTAGCTTGAGAGGAGAGTTTGAAATGCCTCAAGTAATTGCACAGTGACTATTGACACCGTCTGCCGTGTCTAAATCTTCTACAGAAGAGACTCTTTTAAAGAGGTGTCGCTGCAAAGGGACACAGAGAGAGTAACAAGGCGCGGAGGCGTGGACACGACGCGACAGCGGCAGCGGCGGCCGGAGGAGCAGGACTCGGGTCCTCCCGCTTGCCTCGCAGTCAAACTGCGTCCGAGAAATTCTCGTACCCCAAGTTGGTTAGATAACGCGGCGATCCGTTGCGAACGAAGGAATTGTGTGTACGGGGAAAGGCAGGGAGCAGAAATGGATGGGGAGAGAGTGCTTGGCACATGCGTCTAGGGGCATGAGCGACGTTAGAGCAAACACCCTCCCCACAGCTGTGAATCGCCGTGGATTTCCCCTGACTATGTCGTGCTCCACTGACCGCAACGGAATGCGCTCCGAACGTTGGCCTTCAGAATGTTTCCCTGTGACTGCTGCTTCCGCTAATCTTATGTTTTATGGCACGTAAGGGGTCCCAGTCACCGATGACGTCACAGCAGGTGTCTTCGAGATACGTCGCTTCCATCGAGGCGACTGACTGACGTCTTTTGTTCAAGTTATTCTTCCACACGGAATCGTGTGTCGCCGTACAAAGCAGCCATCTACTCTGCATGCATACTCCAAAAACCACTGTGAAGTGCATGGGAGAGGGCACTTTTCTTTCTACCACATATTAGGGCTTCTTCCCACGCCATTCAAGTATGGAACGCAAAAAAATTATTATTGCGAAAACGCTTCTGTCGCGCTGTGATTAGCCTAATCTTGTCTTCGCAATCCCTTTGGGAGATATACGTACGTAGGGGGTTGCAGTGCGTTTCTGGATTTATCACTTACAGCGGTCTGCTTATAATATCTCACAATTATAACAGTTATTTATATTTCCCCTACTGCGAGTGGGTTTCCCACCACTGAATTGCCATCCTGCGGACATTGGATTACATAATTTTAAGCTTATAGAAAATAATTTAAGGAGTTAAAATTACGATGATATTTGTGCAAGATGACGGTGAGATGATGTACATTCTCTTCTTTGTGAGACGATATGAAAGGGACTCCCGATAGCTGTAGGTACGGACTGAGTCGTGTTGAGTACTGAAGAGGGAGGTAATGTCCGGTGTCTGCGGGGGAAACAACTGCCGTGTGGGCTGAACTGTTGGTGTCTGCAGATTGGCGGGACGCCAGCTTGTTCCGTGTCATTAGGGACGGGGCACGAGCTCGCACTGCGAACCCATGAGCGAGGAAACCGACCGTGCCCTAGTCAGAGGAACCAACCTGGAATTTTTGCTACTTTCATTCGGGAGGGACAGATTGGGCTACTACTGGAAACAACGGTAGGCCGAGAGGGGAAAAGGCAATTGAAATGAGGCCGTGGCGCTTGTGGCTCGTCATGCAAATGTCTCTGCGACGAAATGCCTGGGTGGTTTTTCCTATTATATTGCCTAGGTTTCTGCAACATAGACGGAGAGGTTTCACTGGCTATATCAGGAAGTAAAGTTCCTGAGACTGTGTTCGGGGGCATTGTTGAGATCTTCTTTCTTTACTCTAATGCAGGGCGTTCAAACACAAACGCTTATTATTTATCATCTACCTGCAGAATGAACCGTTTGACTCAAGAAAAAATTACGTATTTACAGAGTGTTTCGACGTTAGACAGCGCTATAGTTTCTTCATAGGTGGCAGGTTACACACTAACGCAACACCAATGTATTTGTTCTCAAACGCGAAATCCTTATTTTCTTATTGGAGATTCAGACTACACAGAAAATATTTTTCAAAGAGTTTATCATTTCAGAAATTGTCAACCTTTCCAGGATGAAAGGTTACAAAATCATCAGGACGGGTATTCACCGTGGCACAGTTATAAATTATGTGAAATCATTTAGGCTATGAATAATGATAATTGTGCAGGTCGGCGGTGCATTTCAGGAGTGTTTGATTTAAATCTGAGATGTGAATGACCTCTCTAAAAACTAACACACCGAATAGAAATGATGACCGCTACAGACACGCCACATCGAAGTAGAAGACTACTAGACATACGTCGAATCGAGACATCCAACTGAAAAAAAAGAAAGAAAAATGTGATTTGACCGCAACCTCAAGGATGTCGCTGCACAAACATTTCATCCCATTCAGGTCATACTGTATTCTTGAAGACGGTTAAAAAGTTGTATCATGACATTGTAGGACTTGTGGTGAGCACTGAGTCGAGAATGTTCGAAATTCATGATGCTGTCATAACCATGTGTCTGACAGTGATATGGCGTGGTTTAAAAGAGGGAAGAACACTGGTTTGTCTTAAACATGTGAAACAACTTTTTAAGGCTTTTGTTTAGGGTGAATTCTTTATTATTGTGGATCATACAACTGAATCAGACAAGAATCCAAAGGATTTTGCGACTGAAAACTATTTAAGAAGACAAAACTTTTCCACGTTTACCGAATGATACAACTGAATAAGACAAGAATCGTAAGGATTTTGCGACTGATAACTACTTTAGAAGATAGAACTTAGCCGGCCCACCATACATGCTGACTGAATCGTTTTGTCTTCAATTAAAGGCAAATGCTAGACATACGTCGAATCGAGACATCCAACTGAAAAAACAAAAAACAAAAAAAAAACAATAAATATCGTGATTTGACCGCAGCCGCAAGGATGTTAGTGCACAAATACTTCAAATCCTGAAGATGGAGGACGAATCTTTCGAATGGCTTTTAACAAAAGGCATTGTGAGAGGTACGGATATTTTTACTCTACTAAGGTTTTCAGAATCAACAAGAAAGCTTAAAAGTTTCTAATATTGACGATGGACACTCGAGAAACGTGGAAATTGTTAGACATACAGTTACAGATTTTAGAAATCTACTTGAACAGCGGAAAATATTTTGATAACCATGTTCAAGGCAGCAAAGCGTATTTAACTTCAGTCGCACAAAGACAGACTAAAAAAGAAAATTCTGACTCGAAAAACTGAAGAAAGAAGTCTGTGATGGATGAATTCTGCTCGTGGCACACACCAGGTGCAGTAGGTAGTCCCTTAACACAGATAGCATCGGGATCAGAATGGTCACCGCAAAGACCAGGTTGTCGTTTATCAATCATCAGCGCGATACACACGTACACTGCTTTGGTTTCAGCTTAACTTTCTTCATCTGGGTCACAATGATAAAGCTACACTAAGCCGTACAGACGGTTGTAGACCCTTATTTAGAGTGTTTCTTATCTTACGCCATTATAAATATCCAAAGTATAGGTGAAATTGTTCTTACTCAGAATTCAACCTAGAGTTCAAAACGCGTACCACTGGATAACAGTTCCTACAACCGAAAATGATGGTACAGAAACTTCGTTATCAAAAGAAACGTTAAAAAATAAACCACCGTGGGAACAACAAAAGTATTTCCAGAATTTTACTCAGCATCGGAGTGTGCGCTAATTGGAAACTTCTTGGCTGGTTAAAACTATGTGCCGAACCGTAACTCGAACTTGCGACCTCTGACTTCCGCGGACAAGTTTCAGTTCAATGTACACTCCGCTGCAGAGTGAAAATTCATTCTGGAAACAATTTCCTCTCTCACCTTCCTCCACCCCTGGTTGTGGGTAAGCAGTATCCTGTCTTCCAGGAGTGCTAGTCCTACATAGTACGCAAGAGAACTCTGGTGGAGTTTGGAAAGTGGGAGACGAGGTGGTGGCGGAAGTACATCTGCGAGGGCGGGCTCGGGTAGCTCGGTGGATGGAGCGCCCGACCACACAGGGTGAAGCCAAGCTGCCGGTCCGGCGCACAGTTTTAATGTGGGCGCAGGTGTCAGCACGTGTA
Organism: Schistocerca americana; assembly: GCF_021461395.2. NCBI lineage: Eukaryota > Metazoa > Arthropoda > Insecta > Orthoptera > Acrididae > Schistocerca > Schistocerca americana. The sequence goes on along the minus strand of NC_060122.1, from coordinate 21,514,668 downwards.
TTCATCTCCTTGTGCACCCCCTCTGCGTGGTTCCAATTTGCACACCGATGCGTCTTCCGCTGAATCTCCCTACGTGCACTTAACTTAATGAAGTTGCAAATTGTTAATCGGTCGTCGAGCATTCTTCCCACAGTATTTTTCATTTCTGTTTACATTGTTACAATTTCTTATTTACAGCTCGTATATTGAGGTCTTTTCGTGTATCTTCAATCCTAAGGCTTTCTAGTACAGTCAAGCTCTTCACTTTGCGCAGACACTTCATTTAAACTGCTTTTATGTTTGGTTCTTCTTTCTTATAGTGCCCGAGTTTTCATAGTGTTGTAAGCTTAGCCAGTGACTTATGCAATTACTTCCTCATATTGTTGTTCACTATTGAGCATCTAACACTACATAATTCCACACTAAAATTAACATAACTCGCTTTTATTTTGTAGTTTGTAAGCAACTTATCTCGCAATGTCGTCACGCGGTGTGTCATGTGCCAAGGGAATCTAGAATCCCAAAGAACTACATGAGGTACAATAACAAAATATTGGAGTCAGAGCGTTCAGATATGCGCTGATAAGCAATCGAGGGACAGCATCTACTTATTACAGTTTCACCGCGAGTGTATCTGTCACATGAGGCACACTGCTTGCGGAACTGATTTCACGTAGTCCACAGTGTAAATTCTGAAGACTAGACAGCGCGTAAGCGAACCGCGGAAGATCTGTGACACTGATAAACAAGCTGTAGGTATATGACACGATTTTTCCTTTCTTATGTCGATTTCAAATGTGAAAAATAGTTTTGCTGTTATCACTTCACTTTTTTAAATATCCGTAAAATTTTATTTTTCGTAAAGCCTTCGTTGGTAATTTCTTATATTAATTTTGGTTATTTTTCTTGCAACACCGCAAATAGCCCTGTTGCCCTCGCTGGAACTACAGTAAAACTGTCGTTTGGATAATTTTAGCATATATCGAAATATTTTCACGTTTAATTAGTGTCAACTGTGCCCATAACCACGTTTTACTTGTTGAGCATCACAAATTTAAAATGGCGCCACTTCATACATATCCGGGGCTCATTAAGAACTTCCGTGAAGGCGTGCCAAGAGACACCTGTGTAGCTGTTCTCCAGAGGTGGGTTATGCGAAAGTGAAAGGAGATGTTTTCATAGGTTCACAAATAAGGACGCCAATTTCGAAAACGTACTGAGAGACGTTCAAAGATATGCACGGGGGGCATGCGTGTCAGATGTACGCTGGAAACTAAATTTGCCGATACCCGAATGTGCCACAGAAGAGCGCCAGTGCGTTCAGACGGCCGGCACGCAACGTGTCCCTCAAAGGTGACCTCGTCGGTCTGCCGCTTCCCTTGTGGGGTCGCTGGAGTGCAGCCAATAATTCAAACCAGATAAGGAAATGTGTTGGATGCGAATACATAGGGGAATCTCACAGAAGCTTGATAACAGCGCTAGAAATGCAGTTGGTAGCAAGGCTGCAGCTACGCAGTTGTTTTTGACGACGACGAACGGTATCCGTGAAACATGCTCAGTACATAGCGAGTGCCTGCCAGCCGTGGCCGGAACAGTGTTCTGTGTGGCTGTGAGTGCGCCGTGTCGCAGCCGAGAGGGTTCGGAGGAGAGCAAAGTGTCGGCGCTCGCACGGTGGGTGCTTCCGCGACCGAGGTAGCTCGAGTGTTTAGCGTTATCGAAGACATATACCGCATACAGGGAAAGACAGAGAACATCGTCCGCTAATACACCACGCAGACAATAGTGTGTCGAGCGATCGTGACAGAGGGTCAGTTAAAAGGACTGTGACGACGAAAATTAAGAGGGCGACAGTTGCGAAAGTCACTGCAGAACTGAACGTTGCAATTGCGAATCCTGTCACCACCAAATTAAGGAAGGGAGCTTCGTGTGCAGCGAACTGCAGGCCGAGCTGGAAGTGCAAATGCACTCATCAGTGATGCAAATGACAGTAACGAAAGAACCTGGTGACGAAGCCAAGAGATAGACCGTGGAGCAATGGAAGAAAGTCATCTGGTCGGGAGATTGGTTTTTCACAACCTTTAAAACTTCTGGCCTCGTTGACGTCGCGAGAGTGAAACATGGCGGGGATTCTATGATGATTGGATCGCCATGTCGTGGTACTCCGTGAGCCTCGTGGTTAACCTGCAAGTACTGTTTGAGCATTTTGGCTGATAAGATCCATTACACGGTACAGTGTTTGTTCCTCAATGGTGACGCTTTATTGCAAGACGACAGGGCCCCTGTTGACACGGCTCGCATCGTCCAACACTGGTTTTGTCATCTTCAGGACGAGTTTCGCATCTCCCCCGGCCAACACGGTCACCAGCCCTCAATATTTTTGAGCCTTTGTGGTCTACTTTGGAGAGATGGGTGCGCAGTCGCTAACCGTCTCCCTCACCCTTACTCAACCTGCCATATTTTGCAGGAAGAATGGAATAACATTCCCCCGAAGACCATGCAGCACCTGCACTTATCCATTTCGATACGACTCGAAGGTGTTTTCAGTGGCGAAGGTTTTTGTACACCGCACTGAGCACGGTAACGTGTCGTGTTTTTAGTGTCTTTGTCCACTCTCTGTAGACTGACGAGCCAAAGCGTTGTGACCACAGCCGACAGCGGCGTTGCATGCCGCCTGGTGGCGTTGCGGGCACGTGACTGTACAACAAAAGTGTGTAAGCGAAGCAGACGTGGACGAGTGATCACCGTAGCGAAGATACGGTCCGCCAATTGGGAAATCCATTGAGATAAGGGACTTTGACAAAGGGCAGATTATTATTACGCTTAGGCTTTGATCGAGTATCTCGAAAACGGCGAAGCTTGTCGAATGTTCACGTGCTACTGTCGTAAGCATCTACGGAAGGGAGTATGAGGACGGAGAAACTACCACTGGGCTTTAAATGGTTGGACATCCACAACTCTTCACAGATGATGGGTGGCTTTACTGCCCTGTAAAGTAGGATAGATGGTGGTCTGTTGCGTGTCCTCCGAAAGAGCACAATGCACACGCACGTTTTTTCTATCACACCGTTCATCCTACATTGTTGAATATGCAGCTCCACAGCAGACCATTCCTATGTGATCACATGTGGACCCAATGCCATCTTCAACTATGACTGTAGTGCGCACGGGAACACGAGGATTCGATCGTCGATCAATGGAAACGTGTCGGTTCTTCGGGTGAATCGCGCTTCTGCCGCACCAGGTCGACGGTCGCCTCCACAAACGCCGACATTGAGGTGAACGGCGGCTCGAAACGCGCAGCGCTCCGCGGACGCAGGTTGACGGGGGCGGGGGCGATATAACGCTGTCCTGCGCTCACCCGGAACCTGTGGCAGTAGTGTAAGGGCCACTCGCAGCTGCTAACCACCTGCATGCCTTCGTGCTCGATGTCTTCCCCGACAGCGATATTCATTCCTCATCGGTATGATTGTCCGTAACTCGGAACCAGAACCGTGCTGCAGTGGTGTGAGCAGCACTATAGTATACTAACGTTGACGTCTCGGCGACCAGATTCGCCAGATGTAAATCCTATGCAACCCATCTCGGTCGCTACTGGACGCCACCTGTTCGTGCTCAGATATGCGGCCCGTTATTTACACCAGTTAAATGATCTGTACGTAGACATCTAATACCTCCATAAACCTACGAACAAACTGTCTGATCCCCGATACGCAAAATCACTGATGTATTTCGTACCAAAGACGCACAAACAAGCTGTTTAGCAGGTGGTCATAATATTTTGCCTCATCAGTGTTTAACTTCTCTGCCCCTAACCCAAATGGTTTCTGCTCCACGAAAGTTGTAGTGAAACTCTGCGTTTGTGTCGTTGGTCTCGATACAGTGACATGCCTATGTACATGGTAGACTTCGCACATCTCACGAATGGTTTCCGAATTGCGAATCCGGAATGAGAGGGCTCTGTATTAAAATATCCACCTTTTTTTTTTTCGACGCAAGAGGCTGAGAGCAGGGGCAGCGGTTGCGGTGTGGGCTATTCCTGGCCGGCCGGCGGGCGGGCGGGCGGTTTACGACGCGTGACTCACTAGCTATCTGGCTGTCCGGCCGTCCGCAGCGGAAGGAGGGCGCTGGAAGCGATCACGGCGGCAAACGCTGTGCCGCCGACAGCTCCCGCGGCATCGAGTCGCCGTGGAAGTGAGCCGGCGGTCGGCGCCGCGTCCTGCCCCGCCCCTCTGTGGACCCAACACGCACTGCGGTCTGCCCGGCAGCACCGCCTCCCACCCACACGGCTCACTCCAGCCCATCACAGTTCTCCCACCGGCCATAAAACTTTCAGCACTACAGAAAAACTGAATCCGGATGGTCCGTAGAGCACTCCGACATGCTGAGCACGCAGCTGCGTATGTGATCATTATGGAAAACTCGAGTTCGCTGATCAGCCAGAACATTATGAACACCTACCTGATAGCCGGTAAGGATAACAGCGGCGGCGCGTCGTGGGATGCAAGCAATGAGCCTCGTACAACCCGCAGCGTATTCACGAAATGCCCTTCCGTTCGTTTCGGTTTACAAATGTAGCTGTTCTTAATGTTTGATAGTTAGTTGGTTCACATAATGTGGGAAATGTGCATAGACATATAACATTTACCAAAGAATAAAAATGACTGCAACCTACGAGTTTCAGACATATATTTATGTAAGGGTAACATCTCACAGTACTTTCTGCAAACGTGACGTCACTTTGACGTCACATGCAATATCGAATACATCCTAGCCTGTGACACTGACAATCGATTTGGCAGGCGCCAAATTCATCTGGCATATTAAGCTGTTTCGCTTTACTACTTTCAGTGTGACGTTTCAAAGCAACACCACATTGAGCGACGGTACGATGACAGAGACACGAGTGGCAGCCCCGCCTCGGTTCGGCCCGGCCGCCGTCGCGGTCGGGCGTCTGCGGGGCGCGCACTTCTCGGCAGTTCTGTTTACATTTGTGTTTGTCTGGAAACTAATTTGTCATAATGGATCCTGAAGTTCTTATGAGTTATTTGAGGTCAACTTTCACTTTCGACTGATCGCGAACAAAAATTTACGAATTTCGTTATTTCCTACACGAATGTCTCGGTTTTCCTGACGAGGATATTATTGATATACGGTACGACTTCCTGCTTCGCGCGTTTTACGCCAAACAACGAAATGAAGAAGTGCATTTTCGTGTCTGACGAACGGATCTGCGTCTTACACGTCCAGTGATGCCTTGGTGAGTGCCATTTCAGATACTTTTGCACGCTCGAGCTTGCGTAATGGAAAGCTCTACGAGCTGCCCTTTGAAGCCGCTGACCAGCGCCTTAAGGAAGCTTTACGTCTACATGGCACTGTGTTTGCACCCGAGGTCTAGGACAGTCGCCTTACGGCGCGCTAGCAGCACGGACGTCTTGTTTACGTCTTCGCCGCGCAGCTCGCTCGCGGAGTTGTTTATGCGATACTGCCGTCTTAGCGCGCTATATTTCTTTCGAAAGAGAATGGCTTATGCCCACAGAAAATCGACGCTGAAGATTAGGTTTGCACCTCAACATGCCCGACCAAAAGGACTTGTAATCGAGCAGTTTATCAGAGATGAAGTCAAGATTGATTGCAACGATCTTGTTGCCATCCGCCTGTATATAGTAAGCAGTGTGGTATACGTGAAATTGGTTAACGAAGACATATGTGACGAAATTCTAAGTGCAACTCGAAGTAATCTTAAGTTCCGTCACTCTGATGGACACATCGGTGACGTAACTGTCGAACACGAGGTACTCGGACTCCGGACGATACGTGTATTTGAACTCCCTTTCGAGGTGCCTTTAGAGGTAGTGGTATCTGAATTCCGCCCATATGGAAAGGTGATTAGTCATACAGCTGAAAAGTGGGTTCAGTTCACCACATACCCGGTTCTCAATGGAGTACGACAGATCCTCATAGAGCTAACCGAACATGTGCCGTCCTACTTATATATTGGTGGCTGCCGTGCAATTATAATTTATGATTACAAGCCGAAGATATGCTCGGGATGTGGCAAAGAACGACACCTCCGTTCCAGCTGTCTCCAACGCAGAATCACATAGCTACCGGCCACGACCGCTCCGATGAAGCCACCGCTGATGTTCGTCGAAGTTGTCCATAACGACCTCCGACCGCGGTCACCACTGGCTCCTACCACTGCCACTTTTACGTCTCCGGTAATGCCTCAGGCTGTTGCGGACGGACGGACGCCCTTGCCTCCTCCTCCCGAATTGTGCAGTAGTGAGCAATCTCTAGGGCAGGGGATGGCCCTTGACTCCATGGTTGTGCCTACCGATTCTTTTGTGCCTGACAATCCGGATCCCCAGGTGTCTTCGGACACTGAAGATCACGTGCGCAAGCAACGGTCGCCGAAAAGTCGCCGGAAACGGCGCATCACCCAGTCTGACACCTGCAGGACGCAGACTCGAGACGATGAGGATAACACCTATCAAGCTGTTCCCCCGACGGACGATTCCGTGGTGGAAGCACCAGTCTGCACCCTATCTTTGCATGCACCAGGCGCTGTACCTATGGACGTTGAACAGCAGCTGAGCCAGCACTACTCTTCCACCCCGACGTGACGCCGCCTTCGGGCTCCACGGGCTCTCCGCTGGACGCACACCATCCACGCACCTTTGCGTGGTCTGATGACGTAGACGACGAAACACCCACCGTTGAGACAGCAGCGAATGCAGCTGCTCCGACCTACGACTGCTAATCGACAGGGTTACTGGATGGGGATGTGCAGCCTACTGGGCCCACGTTCCTGTTCGCTGCTGCTCTTCGTGCTTCCATGAGCGTCCCAGCAGTTCCAATTCCACGACAGACTTACAGGATTGGCTCCATCAATGTCAAAACCATTGGCACCCCTGTGAAACTAAAATTGCTCCGTGAAATGTTGAGGGCGTCAGACCTCGATGTTGCCCTTCTGCAGGAAGTTCGCCTGGCGACGTTTCGTAATATCTCTGGCTGTGTTTCTTACCACACGCCGTGTGCTGACGGTGCAAGTGGGGCAGCAGTTCTTTTAAAGGAAGGCAGCGAGGTAGACGACGTGTTTTACCTGCTGTGACTTTCCGCGGTATCCGAATCATCAATGTTTACGCTGTCTCGGGCACGGCCGAGCGACGGGAACGGTCGCGATTCTCTTCAGAACAGGTCGTTCACTTGTTTGTAGGCCGCTACGACCATATTATTCTTGGCGGCGACTTCAATTGTGTGTTATCCCAGAAGGATCACCATCCCCATTTGAGCACATGCCAGGAACTCAAGCTGCTCGTGCATGAAGCTCACCGATACTTGGGACCGAGTGGATGGTGGTCGACCTGTGTATACGTACGTCACCAGCCATTCAGCAAGTCGTCTTGACGGTGTCTACGTCTCCCAAGGAATCGTAACTGCCACGCTTGACGCTGAGTTATGGCCTACCGCCTGCTCCGATCATATCGTCTACATTTGCACTGTTTCCCTCCAGAGGCATCAGATGTGGCGCGGTTGAGGCCTGTGGAAACTGAATGTCGCCCATCTCAAGGATCAGGAATGCAGGCAGATCGAAGAAACGACGTTTAACAACTGTGTGAGACGCCTTCCAGAGTGTCCTTCAACACTCCGGCTGTGGATCGACTGCACCGAGCCTGCTTTACGTCGTTCGATGATGCTGTGGCAACGACATGCAGTGGAATACTATTTCAAAATTCTCCGGCAACTCTCTAACCATGCCCTCTCTGTTCAACGACAGGTTGAAATTCTACGGATTAAGGCGAAAATAATTTCTCTTCTATGCAGCAGAGGACCAGAACATGGCGATAACGACTGATGTCTTCTGTTCCTTGACAGGTACCCTTGACGGGGCTCCTGCGGAGATACTCACAGCGACAATTACGGCTGATGACGCCGCCGATGCTCTTCATAAGGGTGGGGCGAACAAAGCCCCAGGTCCCGACGGGTTCCCGCTGGAGTTTTACCGCACATTCCACGATATCATGGGCTCACGCTGGACTGCGATGTATGAAGAACTGATGAAAGCTGACTTTCCCCTCCCACCCGATTTCGTAGATGGCTTGCTTATCACGGTCCCCAAGCCATCTGGAGATCGGGGAGTTGGACATAATTAGCCGTTGACCATGTTAAATTGTGCCTTCGGCGCGTCATTCCTCAAGTCATCTTTCTGGCTCAAACGTGCTTTGGTGGTGACAGCAACATTCAGACGGCACTTAGCGATTACCGTGACGTCATAGCCTGGCCACGACCTGTCGCAGTCGCGGTGTCTTAGTGCGACGACGCCTTTGATAGAGTGTGTCATGACTTTCTAGAAGACGAACCGCGACGGATGGCCTTTCCCCACAGGATTACACACATTGTCTTGCGGCTCCTCCGAGATGACACGTCGGGAGTGCCGCTAAATGGCCGTGTGGCGGGCCCTCTTAATGTCATGCGGTCGGTCCGTCAAGGATGTCCGCTGTTGATACTTCTTTTCGTCATCGCCCTTGAGCCACTGTTACACGGTTTAAGGAGCCGGCTGACAGGAATAACAATGGGTGCGGGGGGGGGGGGGGGGGGGCACGCTTTCATCTGCCGCGCCTGTACAGATGGCGTTCTGTGGGAGGATGAAGTGCGAGAGGCTCTGGCACGGATCAACCGGTACGGGAGTGCTGCGGGCAGCCGTGCGAACCTGCCGAAATCTAGTGCTCTGTTCGTCGGTAGAGGTCTCCCAACAGAGAGTGTGGCTCCATCGCCATTATTGGACAAGCTCAAATGTTTGGGAATCACCTTCACGCGTGATACAGCGCACGATCTCATTTAACTATAAACGCCTGCTTCAAGCTGTCCGGACGAACGTTCGTGGCAACCTCCTGAGAGCACTGGACATGTTACAAAGGGTGGGTGTTGTTAACACTCATCTAGTCTCGCGACTGCCCCGTTTAGCTCGGATTTTACCCATGCCAAAGGCAAGGGCACACAGACTTCAGGCGGCGGTCGGCTTCTTTGTGAGCGCGGGTCTTACCCTCAGAGTCCGCCACGACACGCTGACACTTCCTCCTCGAGAGGGCGGCCTCGGCCTTGGCAACGCCCAAGCTAGAGCAGCTGCCCGTCATGTAAGTACGGTGGTTAAGTCGTGGACCCGCCGCCCAACCAGATTATCGGGAAGCGTGACTGACGAACTGGCCCCTCACTCTCGAGTGGCACCCGTTGCAGTAGCCCATATTTCTTCCTCTATCTCACGTATCAGAACCTTTTTCATCGAATACAGTTACGTCCATGCTGACTTGCCTAGTACCAGGAAATCTACAGCATGTGATATTTACCGCCTAATGATGAAAAATCAAATTCGTAATGTTGTGGAAAGTCCATATCTTACGATCGCATGGCCCGTGGCTTGGCGTTCTGTGCACCGTGGCCTCCTGGACACGAGCGTTCATGCGACCTGGTATCTGGTCGTTAATGGAAAATACAACTGCGTCTACTTGCCATAAAAATGACAGATTCGTCGCCGTGTCCTCGTTGTCACACGCTTGATACGGACGAACATCGACTCATGTGTGGATCTTCTGCAGAAGTGTGGCAGCTGATGCAGAAGATGCTTGCCTTTCTTCTACGTACGGCACCCCATGCCATTATTCCGAAATCTCTTCTGTTCCCAAATGAGACGTATTTCCCACATAAGAGGACCAACGGTGTGATCTGAATATAAGGTCTCTCAATCTCTTATTTGTTCCATGAAGGTGATTAGAGTGTTCTTGATTTTTGGACGTTCCTGCAAGATCGCTTTACTTTTCTCTTGCACCATCCGCGATACTGTCAGTACTATACGAACTTTTTAGGTACTGCCTTTTTCGATCCCCCTTGCAGCTAGGGCGTCCCAGGTATGAGAAGGTGATTTCAGTGAGATTGTGTAATAGCAGGAGTCGCGGCAAGCTGCAATATTCTTCGTGAAGACGTGCCTGGAACATACCTGACTGCCTTGGGATTCAGTGTGATTCTACCCACAAGTTGATTCAAATTGTTCAAATGGCTCTAACCACTATGGGCCTTAACATCTCAGGTCATCAATCCACTAGACTTAGAACTAAAACCTAACTAACCTAAGGACAGCACACACATCCATGTCCGAGGCATGATTCGAACCTGCGACAGTAGCACCCACAAGTTGGCGGGATGCGGATGCCATTTTGTTTGTTCTACCAGGAGGGCGTTTAATTTCTTTAATTCCCTTTATATTTTGTTTGTTAGTGATGGTAATTACACATCATTATTTTTGGCCTGGAGGTCGTCCTATGTAATCTCAATAAATATTTAAAAAAATATAATATGATACATGATCTGAAGAAAAACTGATATTGAAAATGCATACTTATTTACATTTTCAAGAAATATTTGTTTATTTTATGAAGCCCACCGTCATTTATTTTAGAACACCAGAGATTATTATTTGCTTTGTCATTATAAAAAAAAGGGGGGGTAGCGTCTCTGATTCATAATCAAAACGTCTTCGGTCCCCAGTTCGAATCCCGCCACAGCTTAAATTTTGATTAATATCAGCATTGGCGGCCGAAGACTTCCGGCATAAGAAATCACCCCTCATTCTGCCAACGGCCTAGGGGTGGGAGACTGTCCCTAAAGGATGAAGAATCACCAATGATCAACGGCATGAGGATGTAGAAGGCAATGGAAACCACTGCATTAAAGGCACGTAACGTGTATCCACAGGACATGTGGCCTGTAACTGAAAAAGTGTCGTGATGATCTCTCCATTGGCAAAGGATTCCGAAACAGTCCCCCATTCGGATCTCTGGAAGGTGACTGTCAAGTGGCAGGTTACTATGAGAAAAAGATTGAATAATCAACGAAAGGATAACATTGTACGAGTCGGGGCGTGGAATGTCAGAAGCTTGAACATGGCAGGAAAAATAGAAAATCTGAAAAGGGAAATGCAAAAGCTCAATAATTTAGATATAGAAGGGAAAGAAGACAAGGATTTCTGGTCAGATGAGTATAGGATTGGTTATGAATAGGAAGGTAGGGCACAGAGTGTGTTACTGTGAACGTTTCAGTGATAGGGTTGTTTTTATCAAAATCGACAGCAAACCAACATCGACAACGATAGTTCAAGTATACACGCCAACGTCGCAAGCTGAAGATGAAGAGAGAGAGAAAATGTGTGAGGATATTGAAAAGATTGATTGGCGACTCCATGGAGTGTTCTGTGCACCACGACCAAATAGTACATAGAATTGGAAGGAGAATCAGCATTGGTCGTATTTTTTTGTTTTATTATCCGCAAAATCGATTTTCGGTCACTTAGTGACCATCCTCAGTGCTGTAATATAGAATTAAATTTGGTAGGCACTGGTATCAACAAGGTTAGAGCGATTACATAAACTCATATGATCGCTCTAAGCTTGTTGATACCAGTGCCTACCAATTTTAATTCTATATTACAGCACTGAGGATGGTCACTAAGTGACCGAAAATCGATTTTGCGGATAATAAAACAAAAAAATACGACCAATGCTGATTCTCCTCCCAATTCTATTGAAAAGGTAATATAGTATTAAAGGGATCTAATAGTCATGGGAGATTGGAATGCGGTTTTAGGGGAAGGAGTAGAAGATAAGGTTACAGGAGAATATGGGCTTGGGACAAGGGATGAGAGAGGAGAAAGACTAATTGAGTTCTGTAACAAGTTTCAGCTAGTAGTAGCGAATACTCTGTTCAGGAATCACAAGAGGAGGAGGTATACTTGGAAAAGGCAGGGTGACACGGGAAGATTTCAGTTAGATTACGTCATGTTCAGACAGATATTCCGAAATCAGGTACTGAATTGCCAGGCATACTCAGGAGCAGACATAGACTCAGATCACGTAGTAGTAGGGATGAAGAGTGGGCTGAAGTTTAAGACACTAGTCAGGAAGAATCAATACGCAAAGAAGTGGGATACGGAAGTGCTAAGGAATGACGAGGTACGATTGAAGTTCTCTGAGGCTATAGATACAGCAATAAGGAATAGCTCAGTAGGCAATACAGTTGAAGAGGAATGACATCTCTAAAAAGGGCCATCACAGAAGTTGGGAAGGAAAACATAGGTACAAAGAAGGTAACTGCTAAGAAACCATGGGTAACAGAAGAAATACGTGAATTGATCGGTGAAAGGAGGAAGTAAAAAACAGTTTGTTGAAATTCAGGAATACAGAAATACAAGTTCAAAAATGGCTTTGAGCACTATGGGACTTAACATCTCAGGTCTTCAGTCCCCTAGACTAAAACTAGTTAAACCTAACTAACCTAAGGACATCATACACATACAAGGCCGGGGCAGGATTCGAACCTGCGACCGTAGCAGCCGCGTGGTTCCGGACTGAAGCGCCTAGAACCACTCGGCCACAGCGGCCGGCAGAAATACAAGTCGCTGAGGAATGAAATAAATAGGAAGTGCAGGGAAGTTAAAACGAAACGGCTGGAGGAAAATTGTGAAGACATCGAAAAAGAAATGATTGTAGGAAGGACAGACTCAGCATACGGGAAAGTCAAAACAACCTTCGGTGACATTAAAAATAAAGGTGATAACATTAAGAGTGCAACAGGAATTCCACTGTTAAATGCAAAGGAGAGAGCGGATAAGTGGAAAGAATACAATGAAAGCTTCTATGAGGGGGAAGTTTTGTCTGATAGAAGAAGAAATAGGAGTAGATTTAGAAGAGATAGTGGATCCAGTATTAGAATCAGAATTTAAAAGAGCTTTGGAGGACTTAACATGAAATAAGGCAGAAGGGATAGGTAAATTCCATCAGAATTTCTAAAATCAATGGGGGAAGTGGCAACAAAACGACTATTCACGTTGGTGTGTAGAATATATGAGTCTGGCGATATACCATCTGACTTTCGGAAAAGCATCATCCACAGAATTCCGAAGACGGCAAGAGCTGACAAGTGCGAGAATTATCGCACAATCAGCTTAACAGCTCATGCATCAAAGTTGCTTACAAGAATAATATAAAGAAGAATGGAAAAGAAAATTGAGGATGCGCTAGATGACGATCAGTTTGGCTTTAGGAAAGGTATAGGCACGAGAGAGGCAATTCTGACGTTGCGGTTAATAATGGAAGCAAAACTAATGAATAATCAGGACACGTTCGTAGGATTTGTCGACCTGTAAAAAGCGTTCGACAATGTAAAATGGTGCAAGATGTTCGATATTCTGAAAAAAATAGGGGTACGCTATAGGGAGAGACGGGTCATATACAATATGTACAACTGTCAAGAGGGAATAATAAGAGTGGACGAAGTTCTCATATTAAAAAGGGTGTAAGATAAGGATGTGGCCTTTCGCGCCTACTGTTCAATCTATACATCGAGCCTGCAGTGATGGAAATAAAAGCAAGGTTTAGGAGTGGAATTAAAATTCAAGTTGAAAGGATATCAATGATACGATTAGCTGATGACATTGTTATCCTGAGTGAAAGTGAAGAACTGCATGATGTGCTGAACGGAATGAGCAGTCTAATGAGTACAGAGTATGGATTGAGAGTAAATCGAAGACGAAGGTAATGAGAAGTAGTAGAAATGAGAACAACGAGAAAACACCAGGATTGATGGTCACGAAGTAGATGAAGCTAAGGAATTCTGCTACCAACACAGTAAAATAACCAACGACGGAAGGAGCAAGGGGGACATCTAAAGCAGGCCATCAATGGCAAAAAGGGCATCCCTGGCGAAAAGAAGTCTACTAATATCAAATATCAGCCTTAATTTGAGTAAGAAATTTCTGAGAAAGTACGTCTGGAGTACAGCATTGTATTGGTAGTGAAACATGGACTGTGGGAAAACTGGAACAGAAGACAATCGAAGCATTTGGGATGTGGTGCTACAGATGAATGTTGAAAATTAGGTGAACGGATAAGGTTCTGCGCTGAATCGGAGAGGAAAGGAACATGTGGAAAACACTTATAAGGAGAATGGACAGGATGATAGGACATCTGTTAAGATATGAGGGAATGACTTGCATGGTATTAGAGGGAACTGTAGAAGGCAAAAATTATAGAGGAAGACAGAGACTGGAATACGTCAAGCAAATAATTGAGGACGTAAGTTGTAAGAGCTACTCTGAGATGAAGAGGTTAGCACAGGAAAGGAATTCGTGGCGGGCCACATCACATCAGTCAGAAGACTGATGAAAAAAAAATCCTTTCGCCTGCTTCATTTGCTGCATGTTTATATTTACTCCTTTCATCAATGATATTCAGTATCTCTTGTGTTATACAAGTGTTTCTACTATGCCTTGTCTTTTTAATATTTCACCTTCAGCTGCCTTCACTACTTCATTTCTTCATTACCCATTCATCTTCTGCAGTATTCATGTCCCCTGTCCTAATCAAGCGTTGCCTAATGCCCTCTTTGAAATTATCAACCACCTCTGCTTCTTTCGACTTACGCACCTCTCACCTACTTAATGTCCTACGTGTTTGCACTTTCTTCAGTTTTGATCTACAGCCCACAGCCAATTAATTTTGTTAAGAGACCACACCTACCCCTGGAGATGTTTCACAGTGTGTTCACTGTTATACGGAACGCTTGGTGGATAACAGGCTCCTTAATGCAAGGAATGGCGTTCGATCTGTGAGGATGGACCTTTTTTTTTATTTGGCCTTCCGAGCAGCAACTCCATTTTGCCATCAATAACACGTAGCTACAATGTACATAGAATTGAATAAAAATACAGAAATGCATATTTGTAATAACTAGAGGAATCTCAAACCGTCACAGCTGTGTTCACTATATTCTTGCAACAATTAGATTGAGAGGTAGTTAAAATTTTGTTTGGTTACAGTTGACACCATTCCTGAAATATCTTCAGAAGCGACACAGAAAAATAGAATATGTACAACATTACATAAAACCTACAAACTGTGTCCAATACTCTTACGGAATTTAACAATCACTTTATAAAGGCGAATGTCTTTGCCAAACAAAAGAGAAGTAGCTGTTTGAGAAAGGTCGTATTCTATACTCGGCAATGTCTTCAGAAAGTCCACCCGCTCGCAGGCAAATTTGGGGCACATAACATGTGGTTGACATCAGCTTCCGACTTAAGATCACACACACAAACCCGGCAAAGCGTAAACGTTGATCCGATGTAGATGTTGGAAGAGGCGTCATTGAAGCGGAGTCGTATGATAGAAATCGTGGATCTGTCCTCGTGAACCACAGCTGTGAAAGAATGCGAGGCTAGAGTATTACGTAATGTCCGCCTTCCGTATGCTTGGAAACGTCCCACATCTCTTGCCATTGTTGGTTTGGGTGACCTTTGACCTCACGTAAGTAGTCTTTTTGAGGTAATTTCAGATTCAGGACGGAGTCTAAAGATCACCTGATCGTCTGCATGGCCAATGCATCAACTTCCTTATTTTATAGGATATCTGTGTGGGAAGGCGCCCACAACAAATGGATTGTCCGCCCTATCCATGGGTTGAGAATATAGTCCGAAAGTTGTTTTGTTCCGTCTCCGGTGTTGAATATTTTGAAGGATGCTCCAAGAGTCAGACGCAATTAATATCTTGGGGAAGGAAGTGGCAGATACAAACTTGAGTGCTTCCAGAAGTGCCATTGTCTCCGGCGTAAATATAGAAGCGCTTGGGGGCAGTTTTAAGATTTTCCGGATCTGAGTCTGAGCGCAGAGCAATGCACATCCAGTATATTCTTCCTGCGGTATTTTGCATCCATCGGTATACACACAGAGAAAAGCAGGCCACTGAACTGCAACGAGATGACTGAATCCACTATTGAATGTAGAATTTATCCGATAACATTTGCTGTCTAATGCTCTAGGGCATCTTCCCTGCTTCCACTAAAACATCGTTGGTGGACGTCGACCACATATCTCCAAGACCGGTACGAGTGGCTCTGTGTTGAAGAGTATCTAGTTCTGTGAGATGAAGCTTTGGCTCACTGTGGTTCAGCTAACAACGATAGTCTAGCCGAGGTCGAATAATCCTCCGGCACATGGTGAGTAAACTTCTCTGGTGCGCTCGCCAGTGATCGAATTACATTTAAGCCTTCTTCACGCTTCGTAATAATGGATCGAATGTGAGGCACCCAGCGTAACCGAGAGCACGCGAGTAAAAAATCATCCCCAGAAATCGAGCGTAAGATTTTATGTGGAAAGTGTACTTTCAACACCTAGTGTGACTAAACAATGCGAGCCGATGTCGATTTGTAAAAGGGGACGTTTACTGATTTCTCATCCGAAATCCTCCAGTCTATTAGTAAATCGCCACTCATCAAGGTATGCAATGGTTTGAGTAGTGCCGTTTTGGCCTGAAGATACGAAGCAGCAATGGAATACACACAGACAATGTGTGCATACTGCTTTTTTTAATTGCGGTTTGGGGAGGGGGGGGGGGAAGTGATTTTGCGCTCTAGAGAATACACAGAGGATACAGGAAGGGGGATTAAAATTGCTCCTTCAGGTAAGTCCCGGAAGATAAGAAAAGATCCGACCATGTTTCCTTTGTGACGGACGTAAATGGTTCTTTGAGCGACCAGAGTACTGATGCCATTAATCATCCGTGGAGGAATTCCGAAGCCTGCCACTTTGTCCAAGAGAAGTGGTATATGAGCGTGATGGTACGCTTCCTTAACGTCCAGAAAGACATCGACCACTGTTTGTTTCAATTGAAAGGCCGACGACAGATGTTTCATAGTGCCTTTGCCTTTTCTGAAGGCATCAAATTACGATTTTCAAGCCAGCATTCCAATCTCCTTTTAACCATTCGTTACAACGTTTTGGCAACATACGACGACGAAGCAATCGGTCAAAAATTAGAGGTAACATTTGGATCATTACCACTTTTCAGAGCCGGAGATATTATTTGCGTCTTCTGTGTTGCTAAGAGGTGCTTGTGCATCCAGTACCGATTAAAAATATGCAAGAGCAAATCTTTCGCTTCTGTGGCATGATTCACAAGCATAGAATAATGAGTAAAATCAATACAAGAGCAACAGTCACTCGATGATTTAATAGCTTCTTTGAGTTTTTCTTTGGAGAAAGAACGAACAAGAACAGGGCTGTGGGAGGAGCAAGTGTATCCATAAATTCCCCGAAATAGGAGGGGGGAAGACACACTTTGTTTTATGCCAGGTAATTGTCATACTGGTTTCATTACTGAGGGAAGAACAAAATTTTATCCAAGTGTTCTTTTTCCTTTTTTTCAGGAATTTGTTAGCTTACGCATTCGCTTTTCGAACAGCCAAGACGTTATCCGAAGTTTGATTTTGGTGCCATGTTTTCAAAGCAAGTCTGTGCTTAGCAACTTCTCGAGAGCACTCGGGATCCCACCAAGGAGTGGAACGGTTCTTCATAACGGTGAATTCTTTTTTCTGAGGAATGCTTACGTCTGCTGCAGTAGTCATAGCGCTGATTAAAACTTTACGTGCATCTTCATACGGTAAGTCACGTCTCATCTTTACGAGGGCCCGCCGAACTGCCCTTATATAAAGCCCAGTTGGCCTCCTTGATTTTCCATGTAGCATTAGCGTAAAATATTTGCGAAGTATCAACGTTGACACTGGTGTCGAACTCTATTGGGCGATGATCGGATCCCATTGAATCTCTTTTAACGCGCCAATTAGGTAATTAAGTACAACAGTGAGTGCAAAGCGTTACGTCGACCCACGGAAAGGTGAAGTTACCCTAGCAGGAGTGCCGTCATTCGGTATCACTAGGTTATTGTCGTCGATAACATTTGTCAATGTCCTACCGTTCCTGTCAGTTATGTCATGGTGGAAATTCAAGCCTCCAGCTAGGATAAAATAAAGTGTCTCCAGTGACCTTCCACGATATTGTGCTGGCTAGCGTTAGATAACGAGACAATTGTAAAGGTTTTGTGGGAGTTTGTATCTATACAGCAACCGAATCGATGATGGCGTTGCTGACTTGTAGCGGGTGTGTGGTTGATGGTTGGTTTGGTTGGTTGGTTGGTTGTTTGAGGGGAAGAGAGCAAACAGCGAGGTCATCAGTCTCATCGGATTAGGGAAGGATGGGGCAGGAAGTCGGCCGTGCCCTTTCAAAGGAACCATACCGGCATTTGCCTGGAGAAATTTAGGGAAATCATGGAAAACCTAAATCAGGATGGCCGGATGCGGGATTGAACCGTCGTCCTCCCGAATGCGAGTCCAGTGTGCTAACCACTGCACCACCTCGCTCGGTGTGTGGTTGATGCGGCAGGCAAGTTTTGTGTGGTTGATGCGGCAGGCAAGTTTTTCCTGGCACGGAAATGGCGCCCCACCCATCGAGCCGGTCCTCCAATACTATGAAATAATTTGGAATGCGAAGAGTTCGCTCACACTTGATCCAAGTTTCGCACAACTATATGCGGCTGAATAATGAACAGTTCCCGTTGGAAGCTTTCTGTGTTACAGTTAACCGATCTCGCGTTCCACTGTAATACTTTTAAGCAGACACAATTTAGGTAGAGAGAGATTGAAATGTGTCGGTGACGAGTTGCTGGAGGAGTATGAATGAGAACAGTGGTGTATTTAAGTCTACCAAAATAGTTACAAGCTTTTAATTCATCCTTTTATAACTACAATCGAGCTGATAAATCTTACAACAAAATTACAAACATAAATCAGAAAAGAGGATGGTGCTCGATTGTCGGCCTGACTTCGTTTTCATGAATCCACTGTGAGGCCCAACTCTGTTCAAATGGAATCAACTGCGACCGGGTGCACCACAGACTACGGTTCACACAGAACTGGTGGCTGTGCACATCATTTAACAGCCCCACGCCGGTTACCCTTCCACCTCGATTCAGGCGGCAGCAGAAGGCGGCGAGGAGCGGAGCTGTGCGACGGCTGTAACGTGCTGATGCGTCCACGAAAATCTGCAAACTACACGGACTGGCATTCTGACTATTACCACGCGGAAAAATTTCCTATCAGAGTCCTGAAATACCGGCAGGTTTCAATATGAGGTACACCCATTCGCTGGTCTGACCGACCAGTTTGACTCACGGCACGATGGCGTGTGCTGGAATTGACAAACGGCAGACATCAGACTAGGGACGAATAAGTTCACCCTCGTGACATATAATGTGTCTGAGATGGTATACAATTCCACTGCTGGTACAGTTGGAAACTGCCATTGGCTCTTACTCCACCACAAGTTGCAGACCACAAATGTCACCCACTAGGGAAAGATCTGAATTTCTCCACCAGTGGAGGGCCTGATGTAGAAGAAGGCACAATCACTTACCACCAAGCTGGATGCAAGCCTTTGAGCACTGCTGCTGAAACAGAGCTCCCAAAGTCCATTAGGTCGGTACAGACCCGGCGTGTCGACACTACTCGTCTCTGCACGGCAGGTCGTTGGACTGAACCCTAGACAGATCTGTCGTGCGGTACACTGGGGGATATGCCCTTGTTTCGACAGTAGCAGGACCTGTGTGTGTGCAAAACCGTGATTCGTATAATAACGAAACCAATATGCACCTTTTCATCTAGCTCACAGTACTAACAAGGGAAACTCTTCACCGCAACCCCCCTCCCCGCTCAGATTTAGTGGTAAAACAGGCCACCCAGTGAACAGCCCGTCAAAAACTGGACACAGGTAAACCGTGAAAACTGGAAGAAGGCGCCTTGTCAACTAGCGTGGCACGCAGGTGCCCAGTGCAACAGCTTTCCAACCTTAGAAGATACACTATGTGATGAAAAGTATCTGCACACCTGGCTGAAAAATGACTTACAAACTCGTAGCACCCTTCAATGGTAATGGTGAAATTCAATATGATGTTGGCCCACCCTTAGCCTTGATGACAGTTTCCACTCTCGCAGGCATAAGTTCAGTCAGGTGCTGGAAGAATTTTTGGGGAATGGCAACCCATTCTTCACGGTGTGCTGCACTGAGGAGAGGTATCGAGGTATCGATGTCGGTCGGTGAGGCATGGTACGAAGTCGGCGTTCCAAAACATCCCAAAGGATTTAGGTTAGGACTCTGTGCAGGACAGTCCATTACAGGGATGTTACTGTCGTGTAACCACTCCGCCACAGGCCGTGCATTATTCAATCGGTCATTGGCTCTTGGAATGTAGGCGAGGGCCTTTGATCACATGTGACACGTGAGCCGGTCGGCGATGCCCTGACGGCTGAATCGACGGCGCCCGCTTATGTGGGAGGGCGATGGCTTCTCCTGGACTTGCTAACTTCACGGTCATTGTTTCTTCTGCTCTGCCCGCTGTTTGCCAGTATGTAACTGTCTAAACTAAACCAAGTTTTTCATTTATTTTCTAATTTCTACTTGACTTTGATTGGACTAATTTATTTACTTATCTTAAGTACCACTCAACAGTATGTTTTTTTTTTTGGGGGGGGGGGGGGGGTCCGGATACTTTTGATCACATAGTGTATGAAAAAGAAGCAAAACAGAAACAGTGAACGGTGCAAGCTGGGGATGTGCAACATCAAGCGAATTACTAAAACCACGACGTCATGGTTGTGTGGTCACGGTTTTGGAATGCGAAGATGGAGGTCCGTGTTCAAATCTCCCTCGTGCCCTTTTTTTTCACAAAATTATGAACTTTCCATTTGCTAATTGTCGTTTCTGTTCTAGTTCTGTTGTTTTGGTTATTGTCATATTATACTTTGGTTTAGAGTATGAGTTTTGTGGTAACAATATATTACCGTCGCAAGTAAATGAGATGAATAGTGAGAGCAGGCGAGATGTCGCAAGACCTCTCACAGAAATGAAAACTACAATAAATGGGTGTGAACTACGTTACAACAAAGAAATTAACGAGTCAAAACTTGCAAAACGAAACGCATGAGTGAAAGCATGTAGCACTTGCGCAGAACAAGTAGGAGGTGCGTATGTCTGGTGGTCCTTTCCTTACATCTAGCTGTTGTAAACGGACGTTACACTGTGACACAGACGCAAATCTGAATACGGCGATCAGACACGTCGATGGCCGGACGGCCAGATATATAGCCACGGCCTCGTGGTTTGTCTGCTGACGGTGTTGCACTACAGTGCAAGTGGGAGATCCATGATCACTTCAGCCCTTTCTAGGGCACAGGGGGTGAAGTGATTGCGGCTCTCCCACTTTACAGTGCAACATCGTCGCCAGGCAAACAAAGAGATCGTGGCTATTCACAGCCGCTCGATGTTGCCCTTCTTGGGCTTGAACCGTTCGCTGTTTCTGTTTTGCTTCTGTTGTCACAGTTCAGTAAACCTTCTTCCTGTTCTCACGCTTGATCGGTGTTCAATTCTTGACGGGCTCTCCAGTGTGCCATCTTACCACTAAATCTGAACGGGATGTGATGGGTAGTTTGCAATGTTAGTATGCCGACATTTTCAATTTGATTTATGAAATCTTTAATTTTTCTACTTTCTGCCTGGGAACTCTCGGCCACTGACGCCATACGATCATTTCCATTTTTAAAAATTATTCTAGCTTTTCACAAATAATCATGGTTAAAGTGTGTCAGTGAACGGTATATAAAATTTTTCTACACGTTTTTCGCTTTGTTTTTCAAGACAGAATACGCTTTCTTTTCATACATATGCAGCCAGTGAGAGCCCGGACGTGCCCTGGGGTGCGTACCATTACGCTCTCTGATTCGAGCACAAAAAAAAAAAAAAAAAAAAAAATCGTGCTCCACATGTTCATTAATATTTTCTGAAGGCCTTTAAGTGGGCTCGAAACAAACAAAATAGTCGGTGTAAGAATAGGAAATGTCAGTCGTTGTCCATTGCGCAACACGGTCGATTATATGCATAAAATACGGACAAATGAAAAATCTATTGCCGAGGAGAGCAGAACGTACAGTGAAAATCACCTTCACGAACTCCATATGTTTTAGTTCTTATCCGCAACAGTCTGTGGCTCGGTGGCTAACAGGGGAGAAGTCAAACTACAACCCTTTCTCGGTCGTAGGATTCTTTATGTCATTCTTTCTCCTTCTCCTGTAGTGGTGACTCGACAATGAAAGAAAGGCCAGTTCCATCACGGTTCGGATTGTGCGTTTTAGTTGAGGGCCCAAAGCACCTGCGCGGATGAATGATGCTGTCGGTGTCTAGCGTTGGTTGTTAAAGCCATGCCGCGTCCACTTCCACACACGTGCATGTCAATGGTTGTGTCACTCGTAGGAAAGACCGTTTGTGTAACGTGTGCCGCTCAGTACGGTCATGCCGCCTGGCACCCGTTTCGGAATGATAATTTTAAAAATTTTAAACGAGTCCCAAGCAGCCATTCTCTTCCTTGACTCAAAAAATATAAAGTTCCTGAGATTTTACAGTGCGCGCTGTAAGCGTGCGCAAGGAATGTAACGACTCTGTTTAGTATCTGTTACGCTGAAATAATCACGCATTTAGGTTTGAGTATTACATATGCACACATATTAAAACTCAAAAGTGTTTATCTGTGTGTTTCGAGATATTTTGACACACGTGTCGTCAAGTACGCCTACAAAGAAGAAGAGACGGGGTTCAAAAGCTCCCGTTTCCGCAAGTTTACCGCACGAGCGTCGGTTTACGAACCGTACACCGAGGTTTTTGTTTACGGATCGATGAAATGTTGAGTGGCGGGTGTGGGCCGCCCGCTTGCGAGTTCGGACGCGGAAGCTCGCCTCTGCGGCAGACCGCCCGCGCACCACCCAGTATTCCCCGCCGTCACACCACTGTTGCGAGGCAAGCCTCCGTGACTAGGAGTCACATCTTGAATTATCACGTGCTAGAGGACAATGTGAAAGTACTTTGACCGGCAGTTTTGGACATATTCCGTGCGTTACTCTGTGAAAAAATGGCAATGATTCCGTTACAGAAACGGGAAAAATACACCTGGAACCGAAAGATAATGACAAGGCAGTTTTTTAACATTTCATTTATAACTGTTGTACACACTCATATTGGGGAGGCCTCAGACACAGCCAAGTGATACGGGTCACATTTCGCAGGTCGCTTGCGAACAACCTAAAATGAAACACTTTAAGGTGTTTTGGCTTAACACTCTCAGACAGTATGCAGCAACACCATAATCACGGAATCGAATACAAACGTCATGAACGTCATCAATCCTACTGATCGACTGCCAAAAGCCGGTGGGACTGGAGCATTCGTGTCGCCGAGGAGAGGCTCGGAATGACGGAGTTCATTCTGCTCTTCCCGCGTCGTCAGCAGGCATTAGTTCCGCTTCATTTGCTCAACGAATTTCTTACAATGTCTTTACCGCCTAGGCAAACACCTGCTAGACATTGTTGCGTCAGAACTGTAGCGTTACGGGAGTAATGAAAGAAGTTCGGTCAGCGCTGTTTTAATCATTTTCTGCTGCGTTGCTCGCATCTGTCTTAAGAGTGCTGAGGCGGCTTTCCTCCAGCCCCAGCAACGGTGTTGAAGTGTTTGCGGTTTCCAGCTGGCGCTGCCGACTCTTCCGTGTGGCTGAATAACGCGGGCTGTTCGAACTTCGAATAAAAATTTACTCTCAAGTTTCCTTAGTAATTTTTTCGCAGGCCATATGGATAAAGTGGCCGAGTCTGCATACCTCGATTTCTTTCCAGATACGTAGAGAGAATAGTGACCCAGAGACAGTCATACGAAATTATCGGAATTGACAGAGATCTCTCTTGTTGAAGCACAATTTCATAGTCCAGGGGCTACACATCATACAAGGCAGATGGCGAAATCTATGTATTGCTCGAAAACGTATATGTTCTGTGATAAATTCAAGGGAACAGTAGATGGAAAACTTTTGAAGAGTAGCGGTTTAGGCCAGAGGAGAAAAAAGCGTCTGCGAGTGTGTGTGTGTGTGTGTGTGTGTGTGTGTGTGTGTGTGTGTGTGTGTGAGGGCAGCTGCCGGACTGCACTCGCCGCGTGCTACAGCTCAGTCACGCCCACACTCTGCTGGCCTG
Source organism: Schistocerca americana (assembly GCF_021461395.2). NCBI lineage: Eukaryota > Metazoa > Arthropoda > Insecta > Orthoptera > Acrididae > Schistocerca > Schistocerca americana. Next base: position 21,490,755 of record NC_060122.1, on the reverse strand, counting down.
GAAATCCCTACAAGTTCGTCAGGATGCATTTCGAAGACCTGTGGAGCGTCGTTAGATGCAATGAAAATAGTTATATTTATTGCTGAAAATACAAGTTGCCGCCGCTGCTTCTGCACCGGCCGGTGGCTACGCATTTCGGCGAAGAATTCGCTCAGTCCAATGGCGGACCCACTGCTGCCGAGTACATTGTGTCAGCTCGGATTGGAGGCCGATGACCGACATGGCGGTTTTGACGCCCGCTGGCGAAGAAGGCACGACCCTTTGGTAGCTCTGCTTTCGGAGATGAGAAGGCGGCGATCGAGGCGTCTGTGTTTTGATTCACACGCCGCTTCGGGCAATTGTCCATGCGTCTCGGATCACCGCCTGCGTTGACCACTCGGGTGCACCGCAACGTCGCCGTCAGACCCGTGCGTCGCCGGAACTCGGGGCAGCGGCCCGCCCCGTCTCGCGCACAGCCGATCACAGCTGCTGGTGTGCGGGGGCTCGTCGACGTGTCCGATGTTAGGTCTCAGCTTGCCACAGGAGGTCAGGTTCCGTGCGAAAAAAGCAAACAATATTTTGGGCAGCTACGTTTGATCGCACTTCCCCACATTCAGAGTGAAGCGGTTATGCAAATATCGACAGTTTCTGCACAGTCGGGTGGCGATTACCTCGAGTACCTCCACGAGGGCTGCAGCCGGGAACAACAGCTCTGTTAGTTCGTATCGAGATTTCTTTGTACGCATGTATCTATCTTGCACCCAACAAAAATGGTTCAAATGGCTCTGAGGACTATGGGATTTAACTTAGGAGGTCATCAGTCCCCTAGAACAGAACTACTTCAATCTAACTAACCTAAGAACATCACACACATCCATGCCCGAGACAGGATTCGAACCTGCAACCGTAGCGGCCACGCGGTTCCAGACTGTAGCGCCTAGAACCAACAAAAATGCTAACGAATATTTTTCTTTAGTTTGTTCACAATTTCCTGCATTATTTTTAGGTAGTACTTCTTTTTAAGGAAATCTGAACAGCCAGTTCGTTTCTATCTATCCTTACAGTTGGCGGAACTGATCAACCACAAGCAATCAGAGATAACCTTATACGAACTGCACACGTTTCTCGTCGATTACTTGAATATCGTAGCAAAGCGAAGGCACATTTTAAATTTGACGGGAAATTGTTTTTAGTAATAGGCAGAGACGCACAAAAGCAACAAATGTAGAGAACTGCGTTCAGGGTTTGCGACCGGAGCCCGTGCACTGCGCCGAGCGTCGCGCCCCACCAGTGGACCACGGATTTTGACAGCCTCCGACGTGTTGCGGAGGCAACTCACCGGACAACCCGGCCGGCCGCTTATCGTGCGGCGGCCCCTGGTTTGCGAGAAAGTCGATGTTGAAATTTTATGCGTACCTCCTATACCCGTGGCGTTCATGTGTCGAGCAAGCGAGCTGAGCACAGAGGTTACGGTTCCCGACACTCAGGCTGGCTGTACGGGCTCAGCTACCGGCTGGCCAGCCTTCGTACTTCATAGTGCAGAACGGTACAGCACAACGTGTGTCACACGAAATTATTCAAAGTAGTCATTGTCGCCGTTGTCGTTGTAGTTGTCGTGGTCTGTGGTTTGATGCAGCTCTCCAAGTTACTCTGTCCCGTGCGAGACTCTTCGTCTCCGAATAACTGCTGCAGCCTACAACCTCATCAGTCTACTGACTAGGTTTCCCTCAGCGACTTTTAGCCCCCACCCTTCCCTCCAGTGCTACGTTCGTCACCTCTTGATGTCTCCGGCTGTGTCGTCCGCCTCCGTAGCGCAGCGGTAGCGTTGCCGCCTACCGCGCAAGGCGGCCCGGAGTTCGATTCCCGGCAGGGGACTAGCTGCTGTGTGTCATTCATTATCATTTTCGTGATCATTGACACGCAAGTCGCCCAAATGGCGTCAACTAAAAAAATACTTGCAATACGGCGGTCGAACCCCGAAGGGGATATCCCGGCCAATAAATGCCCTACGATCATTTCATTTCCTGCTGTGTCCCATCAACCGATCCCTTTCTCTAGTCAGGTTGCGCCGCAAATTTCTTGGCTCACCAATTACCTTCATTACCTCCTCACAACTTACGCGTGCTACCCATCTAATTTAAGCATGCTCCTGCAGCACCACATTTCAAAAACTTAAGTTCTCTTCTTGTCTAAACTGTTTATTGTCCATGTTTCACTTCCATATATGTCTACACTTCATACAAATTCCTTTAGAAAAAACTTCCTAATACTTAAAATCTGTAGTCCATGTCAACAAATTTCTCTTCTTCAGAAACACTATTCTTGGAATTGCCAGTCTATAGTTTGTACCCCTCTACTTCGGCCAACATCAGTTATTTTACCGCCCAGACAGCACAACTCGTCTACTACTTTAAATGGCTCGTTTCCTAATCCGATTCCTCACCATCATCTGATTTAATTTGATTTTGTTGATATTCATCTTATATCCTGCTTTCAAGACCCTGTCCATTCCGCTCAACAGCTGTTCCAAGTCGTTTGCTGTCTCTGACAGAGTTACAATGTCACTGGCGAACCCCAAAGTTTTTATTTCCCCTCCATGAACTTAATTCCAACTCCATATTTTTTATGCTTTCCTTTACTGCTTGCTCAATGTACAGATCGAATAAAATCCGGGATAGGCTACAACCCTGCCTCACTTCCTTCCCAACCACTCGTTCCCTTTCATGCCCCTCGACTCTTACGTAACTGCCTCCTGGTTTCTGTACAAATTGTAAACAGTCCTTCGCTCCCTGTGTGTTACCCCTACCACTTTCGGAATTCCAAAGAGACTATTCAAGTCAACATTGTCAAAATCTTTCTCTAAGTCTTTAAACGCTGTAAACGTAGTTTGTCTTTCCTTAACCTATCATCTAAGATAAGCTGTAGGCTCGGTAATTCCTCGCGTGTTCATACATTTCTCCGGAATCCAAACTGATCTTCTCCGAGGTCGCCTTCTACCAGTTTTTCCTTTCTTCTGTAATGAATTCGTGTTAGTATTTTGCAACCACTAAACTCTTAGTTCAGTAATATCAAGGGCTTCCTTTCTTTGGAATTAGAATTATTACATTCTTCAGAGGGTATTTCTCCTGTTTCACACATCTTGCACACCAGATGGAAGAGTTTTGTCGTGCCTCGCTTTCTCAAGGCCATCAGTAGTTTTGACGGAGTGTCGTCTACACCTGGGGTATTGTATCGACTCACGTCTTTCAACGCTGTGTCAAATTATTCTCACAATCATTTCCTGTCTTACCTTCACCTACGTCCTCTTCCACTTTCATAATATTGCCTTTAAGTTCATCTCCCTTGAATACACCCTCGATATACTTCTTCCACCTTTCAGCTTTCCCCTCTTTACTTACTTACATGATACTCATACAACTGCTTCTCTTCAATTTTCCTATTGGAGGCATCTACCTCTCCCCTAGTAAAATGTGCTTCTGAATCGTTACATTTGTCCTTTAGCCGTTCCTTCGTACCTGTTTTACACTTCTTCAGTCTTACTTTTAGACGTCTGTAATCTCTATCGCACCCGTGGTCTACGGGTTCTGATTAGTAATCAAAACGTCCTCGGTTCCGGGTTCGAAACCCGCCACCGTTTAACTTTTGATTAATAATCAGCATGGGCGGCTGGACTTCCGGCATAGGAAGTCACCTTCATTCTGCTACCGGCCTTCTCAAAGAGATCGGAGAAGAGGACAGAGGTTCAGGGCACTCTCTTGTTCTCGGGGTGGGAAACTGCTCCTAAAGGCGGAAGAAGCAACAGTGATCAGCGGCATGAGGATGCAGAAGGCAATGGAACCCACTGCATTACAAGCAGATAATGTGTATCCACAGGACATGTGGGCTGTAACTGAAAAAGTGTCGTGATAATCTCTCCATTGACAAAAGATTCCGGAACAATCCCCCTTCGGATCTCCGGGAGGGGACTGCCAAAGGGGAGGTGACCATGAGAAAAAGACTGAGTAACCAGCGAAAGGATAACGGTCTAAGAGTCGGAGTGTGGGATGTCAGAAGCTTGAACGCGGTAGGGAAACTAGAAAATCTGAGAAGGGAAATGCAAAGGCTCGATCTAAATATAGTAGGGGGTCAGTGAGGTGAAATGGAAAGAAGACAGATTTGTGGCCAGATGGGCATAGGGTAATATCAACAGCAGCAGAAAATGGTATAAGCGGAAGTAGGATTCGTTATGAATAGGAAGTTAGGGCAGAGAGTGTGTTACTGTGAGTGTTCAGTGATAGGGTTGTTCTTATCAGAATCGGCAGCAAACCAACACCGACACCGATAGTTCAGGTATGCATAACGACATCGCAAGCTGGACATGAAGAGATAAAGCATATGGGGATATCGAAAGGGTAATACAGTACGTAAATGGAGACGAAAATCTAATAGTCGTGGCGGATTGGAATGCAGTTGTAGGGGAGGGAGTAGAAGAAAGGGTTGAAGCAGAATATGGGCATCGGAGAACAAAGACTGGTTGAGTTCTGTAATAAATTTCAGCTAGTAATAGCGAATATTTTGTTCAACAATCACAAGAGGAGGAGATATGCTTGGGAAAGGCCGGATGATACGGGAAGATTTCAGTTAGATTACATCACGATCAGACAGAGATTCCGAAACCAGATACTAGATTGTAAGGTGTACCAAGGAGCAGATATAGACTCAAATCACAATGAAGCAGTGATGAATGGTAGGCTGAAGTTTAAGATATGTCAGGAAGAACGAATACGCAAAGAAGTGGGATACGGAAGCGCTAAGGAATGACGAGATACGCTTCAAGTTTTCTAAGGCTATAGATACAACAGTAAGGAATAGCTCGGCGGGCAGTACAGTTGAAGAGGAATGCACGTTTCTAAAAAGGCAATCACAGAAGTTGTAAAGAAAAATGTATATACAAAGAAGGTAATTGCAAAGAAACGGTGGGTAACAGAGAAAATACTTCACTTGGTCGATGAAAGAAGGAAGTACAAAATTTTTTCTGGAAATTCAGGAATACAGAAATACAAGTCAATGAGGAATGAAATAAATAAGAAGGGCAGGGACGCTAAGACGAAATGTCTGTCTGAAAAATCTGAAGAAATCAAAAAAGAAATGATTGTCGGAAAGACTGACTCAGCATATGAGAAAATCAAGACAACATTCGGTGAAATTAATAGCAACGGTGGTAACATTAAGAGTGCAACGGGAATTCCACTGTAAAATACGGAGGAGAGAGCAGATAGGTGGAAAGAATACATTGAGGGCCTCTCTGAGGGGGAAGATTTGTCTGGTGTGATAGAAGAAGAAACAGGAGTTGATTTAGGAAAGACAAGGGACGCAGTATTAGAATCAGAATTTAAGAGAGCTTTGGAAGACTTAAGATCAAATAGGGCAGAAAGGATAAACAACATTCCTCCAGAATGTCGGAAATCATTGGGGGAAGTGGCAACAAAAGGACTACTCACGTTGGTGTGTAGAATCGGAAATCATTGGGGGAAGTGGCAACAAAAGGACTACTCACGTTGGTGTGTAGAATGTAAGAGTCCGGAAAGATACCATCTGACTTTCAGAAAAATGTCATCCACATGATTCCGAAGACTGCAAGAGCTGTCAAGTGCGAGAATTATCGCACTATCACCGTAACAGCTCATACATCCAAGTTGCTGACAATAATATACAGAAGAATGGAAAAGAAAATTGAGGATGTGATAGATAATGATCAGTTTGGTTTTAGGAAAGGTAAAGGCACCAGAAGGGCAATTCTGAGGTTGCTGTTGATAATGGAGGCAAGACTAATTAAAAATCAAGAGACGTTCATAGGATTTGTCGACCTGGAAAAAGCGTTCGACGACATTGTAAAATGGTGCAAGATGTTCGAAATTCTGAGAAAAATATTGGTAAGCTATATGCAGAGACGAGTAATATACAATATGTATAAGAGCCAAGAATGAATAATAAGAGTGGATGATGAAGAACGAATTGCTCGGATTAAATAGGGTATAAGACAGAGATGTAATCTTACTGCCCCTACTGTTCAATCTGCATATCGAAGAAGCAATGATGGAAATAAAAGCAAGGTTCAGGAGTGGGATTTAAATTCGAGGTGAAAGGATATCAATGATACGATTCGCTGATGACACTGATATCCTGAGTGAAAGTGAAGAAGAATTTAATGATCTGCTGAACGGAATGAACAGTCTAATGAGTACACAGTATGGTTTGAGAGTAAATCGGAGAAAGACGAAGGTAATGAGAAGTAGTAGAAATGAGAACAGCGAGAAACTTAACATCAGGATTGATGGTCAGAACTAGATGAAGTTAAGGCAGCACAATAACGAGTGAGGGACGGAGCAAGGAGGGCATCAAAAGCAGACTAGCACTGGCAGAAAGGGCATTCCAGGCCAAGAGAAGCCATAGTATGAAACATAGGCCTTAATTTGAAGAATAAATTTCTGAGAATATACGTTTGGAGCACAGCATTGTATGGTAGTGAAACATGGACTGTGGAAAAACAGGACCAGAAGAGAATAGAAGCATTTGAGACGTAGACCTACAGATGAAGTTTAAAAATTATGTCGATTGATGAGGTAAGGTAAGAGGAGGTTCTTCGTAGAATTGCATAGGCAAATAATATGTGGAAATTTGGAGATTTGTGGTAAGGTCTTATGCTACCAAACTGCTGAGGTTATCGGTCCCTAAGCTACCGCACCACTTAATCTAACTTAAACTAACTTACGCTAAAGACGACACACACACACACACACACACACACACACACATGCTCGACGGAGGATTCGAACCTCCGACGGGGGAAGCCGCGCGCGCGGTGAATATGTGGAAAACACTGACAAACAGGAGGGACAGGATGGTACAACATCTGTTAAGACATCATGGAACGACTTCCGTGGTACTAGAGGGAGCTGTGGAGAGCAAAAACTGTAGAGGAAGACATATATTGGAAAACATCCAACGAATAATTGAGGACGTAGGTTGCAAGTGCCACTATGAGGTGAAGAGGTTGGCGCAGGAGAGGAATTCGTGGCGGGCCGCATCAAACCAGTCAGAACGTTGATGACTCATTCCTTTTGCCTGCTTCATTTGCTGCATTTTCTCCTTTCATCAATAATATTCAATATCTCTTGTCTTATCCAAGGGTTTCTACTAGGCCTTGAATTTTTACCATTTGACCTTCAGCTGCCTTCACTACTTCATCTCTTAGGGCTACGCGTTCATCTTGTACAGTATTCATGTCCCCTGTCCTAATCAACAGTTGCCTAACGCTCCCTCTGAAATTCTCAACAACCTCTGCTTCTTACGACTTATCCAGGTCTCACCTCCTTAATGTCCTACGTTTTTGTACTTTCTTCAGTTTTAATCTGCAGCTCATAGCCAATAAATTGTGGTCAGAGCCCCCATCTGCCCCTGGAAATGTCTTACAATTTAAAACCTGGTCCTAAATCTCTGTCTACAAAATCGGTGTGAAACCTTCGAGTGTCTGCACGACTCTTAGGACTCTTCCACGTATACAATCTTCTTTTCTTAAATCAAGCGCTAGCGATTATGTGCAAAATTCTGCCAGGTGGCTTCGTCTTTCATTCCTTTCCATCAGTCCATATTCACCCACGATCTTTCTTCTCTTCCTTTTCCTACTATAGAATTCTATTCTTCATCCGCCCTCCCCCCCCCCCCCCCCCCCCAATGTTCGTCTCCCTTAACTACCAGAATTCCTGTTCTTCCTGCCACCGAACTTCCCTACTTCCCACTACATCTAACTTCAACCTATTCATTACCTTTTTTAAAATTTCTAACCTACCTGCCCTATTAAGGAAGCTGACATTCACACTCCGATCCATTGAATGCCAGTTTTGTTTCTCCTGATGATGACATTATTCTGAGTAGTTCCCGCCCGGAGATCCGAATGGGGAAGTATTTTACCTCTGGAATATTTTACGCAAGAGGATGCCATCATTATGTAACCATTAAGTACGGATGCATGTCCCCGGGAAAAATTACGGCTAGGCGCTATAGTCTGGAACCGCGCGACCGCTACGGTCGCGGATTCGTATCCTGCCTCGGGCATGGATGTGTCTGGTGTCCTTAGGTTAGTTATGTTTAAGTAGTTCTAAGTTCTATGGGACTAATGACCTCAGAAGTTAAGTCCCATAGTGCTCAGAGCCATTTGAACCATGTTTCTGAAAAATTACGGCTGTAGTTTCCCCTTGTTTTCAGCCTTTCGCAATACCAGGACAGCTAGGCCAGTTTGGATGATGTTATAAGGCCAGATCAGTAAATCATCCAGCCTGCTGCCTTTCTACCCCTGAAAAGGCTGCTGTCTCTCTTCGGAAACCACAGGTTTGTGTGCCCTCTCAACAGACACCCCTCCGTTGTTGTTGCAGCTACGGTACGGCTAGGTTTTTGTGTGTCGCTGAGGTACGCAAGCCTCCCTACTAATGACGAAGTCCACGGTACATGATAGAGATTTTCGCTGCAGTAATGTCTTTAATAAATCAGGTATTACAGCAGTCTCGAAATATGTTTGTTGCGGAATAGATTACGGAATGATCTTACTCGCTATCGCTTGCTGTGCTAGAATCTGTTCCGGATGGTTTTTGTTGTGGAAGCAACCGAAAAACAAAAGTCGTAGAGCACCACGCACGCCTTACAGGCACACAGATTTTTGAGAAGCGATACTGCAAAACAAAGTTCTTTTAAATTCAAAGATATTGTTCTTTCTTCGATCATCTTCGATGCATAGCACACGTGTTTGATCATTCTTGTGAAGTTGAATAATGTATTTTCGTGGAACCTTTCTTCAGTCAGAACGTTGATGACTCATTCCTTTTCCCTGCTTCATTTGCTGCATTTTCTCCTTTCATCAATAATATTCAATATCTCTTGTCTTATCCAAGGGTTTCTGCTAGGCCTTGAATTTTTACCATTTGATCTTCAGCTGCCTTCACTACTTCATCTCTTAGGGCTACGCGTTCATCTTGTACAGTATTCATGTCCCCTGTCCTAATCAACAGTTTGTGTTTAGCAAGTCGGAAGTATTTGGATATTTTTTGTGAAATTTTAACCTGTTTATAAAAGTAAGCATCACAGGGTTGGCAAATCCGTTACGCCAAAACGTGTACCTGAGCCGCTGATGTATGTTCGCAAGCTCGTAATGTGACGAACGTTACGCATTTGGAGGTACGCATAAAACTTCGACATCGTTCTTCCTGGAAACTGGGGCCGTCGCATGGAAAGCTGCCAGCCAGGTAGTCGAGACAGGTCCCTCTGCAACGTACCGAAACTGAGTATTTCGTCCATAAGGGACGGCCTTATGAGAGTTGAGATCGTTGGTAAATACAAATAAATACAATTCAGACAACAAAGAAAAGAAACATCAAAAATAATCCGGAAAATCAAAAGGAACTTTGAAAAGTGTCAGCTTGTTGAAATAGAAGAAAATTTCACCAAAAATAATTCTAGAAATTTTTACCAAACCTTTAACACATACTTAAAGGATATCAGGCACCAAGTATTTGTTTCAAAGATGAAAATGGCAAAATAGGATCAAATGAAGAGGTCGGAGAGATATAGTCATAAGCCACATCGAACTAGTTTTGAGGTACAGCGAGTTTAAAGTTCCACGGAGGTCTGAAAATGTTTAATACAAAATAGAAACCTTATTTCTACTGCAAACACTTGCTTAACACTTGCGAAGCATATTGTTAAATAGTCAACTCTCTGCATGTTATAAAATATTAATTTTAGAATGATTCTAATTAAGATGTAGTCGTAAGGATTTATTTTAACTACTCTAACACAGCAAGCACAATATATAATTTTTACACATTAATATATACATATCAGGTATCTGAGCTGTATAAATTACTTTTTCATTGATACAGTTACATCAAGGAAGTTCCTCTACAAAATCATTGTACACGTTGTTTCCAGTACATGACAGAAAGGTATCTTGATTTGCTGCAGGTATGTATGGCATAAGAGACAGTACATCATCAATTTTTTCTGTACTTTATTGGCAGCTGATATGGATTTGGTTCAACTAGCCTTCCTTTCTTTTTGACACGAATGTCAACATGAAAGCTTCTGTCTGAATAAGAGTGCTTTACACTTAGCGTGAAGGGATCTTCAGATTCAGACTTAAATTGAGTAGCTTCACTGAAATGGTGGGGATCTCCAGATGTGGATTCTGTATGTTGTGAGATCAATGGCTTCAGGCTTTCCAAACTTCTGAAGTCTTCTCTTTCCAGTTTTTACTTCTGCCCATTCATCTGGAGTGCACACTGTTGGACGTGTTTCTTGCATACCGGTCAATGCGACCAAAATCACGATCGCAAGGGAGCATGGTGTGACCTACCACAGGGAAGTAATGCTGGACAGAATCAAATCTTTTGGTAGCGACAAGGGACCTTTCCAAAGCAACAATAGTCCAATTCTTTGCTTGACCCTTGCAGTTGTCTGTGATTATGTGGAGATGTTTTGTCTGAGGATTAGTTATCTCCAAGAACTTCAATAAGCAGCTCCCAACCTCATCTGAACCCCGTTCTCCATCTTTCTCGCTCCACAGAAACATATAACCCTTATTTGATCCACAGTCGTGGATACCATAGTTGTATGTCCATATTTTCCTCTGTCCAACTGTTAGTTTAGGTGTGGGGAATGTTTGCTGCATGTCCATTGCTATCACATGATGCTCTTTCGAATGTTCTTTAGCCAGAGCAGTTAAAGACGCAATCATATTTTGTCCTCTGCCAGCCTTTTTGAGATGCAGTTCATTGTTGTTTCTTTTCTGTGACTTCTTCTGCACATAATTCTGGGTTATTTATTGCAATTAGAAATCCATCACATTGTGAACAGGTGTCACTTTTTGGTAGTTTGAAGCCTATGTCAAATTCAGATACGAAAATTTCTCTGAATTTACTTTCAGATATTGCAGGAACCTGCTTTTCCTTGCAGTATTCTGAGTATTTATCTCGAAATAAGGGAGCAATTGTGAGATCACAATCCAAATACACTTTATTGACGTTCTGTTGCCTACTGTAATGACTGTTATATTTCGGTATGGCGTTGAGAAATTCTCTCTTTGTGTGGGTAGTTTCCATGTTTTCCTGAAAGAAAAAAAGATGAGCTGATATCCTCTTCCTAATAGAAATATTTGTATAGTACTCAGTTTGAGTACATATCTAACTTACAGCACAGAGTAACATACAAACCTCTTCCATCTTCTTTTGGCACTGCAAATCCCTGCTTCATTTGATGTTGCAAATTCCTCACTCTTGATGTATCTATCTGTAAGCTATGAACTCTTAGGAAAGCTTCCTTGCAGATCGAGACTTCTATTCTGCATACCCTCACATTATAAGAAAATGTAACATCCGTGGATGATATTTTCTTGGAAGTCTTTTTTGGATAGCTTTGAAAGAAATTATGACAAATATAACAAAATGAAATAATTATACGAAACATTGAACCATTTGTATTTAAGTAGTGAACAAACCTCCTCTTTTTCCGTTCCATTTTCAGGTAAGTATTCTGGTCATTAAAGTTTCCTATGTCCCGAAATGAATGAAAAATGTTTTCTTCCTCTCCAAGCAGTTTTGTGAAGCATTTATTTAAACAAGTATAGGGACTTCCTGTAGTAGCAGCCTGAACAGTCTTGTGGGTGTTTAAAGACTTATACTGCTGACCAGCATTTCGTCGACGTTTTACTTTCTTTTTCTTCCACTGATCAATATTTCGCTTTCTTTTCCGTGGAGGCTTTGGTTTTTCGGGTGATTCTTCATTTATTCTACTTATTTCAAGCTATAATATGAAGAGCAAAATAGTCTAAGAATTTGAATGAGATATAGTCATAAGCCACACAAAACATTAAATTTCGCTAAAATCACATTAATAAGAAAATTTTTTTCACATCTTTTGCCTTTGAAACTGCATTATTGCATCATTAAGCAGTAATATAAATGTGCCCATCAAGTTTCATCATTAACACACAGGATGGCTGTCAAATGCGTTGGCAATGTTGAGAGAAACAAAGTCACAAGCCACAGGAAATTAATCACCAGAAATAAACCGTTTTATATATTTACCGAAACATCATATGAGCTGGAAGTGCTGCTCGATGGATGCCAAGATTCATCACTGTCAGGATCCACAGGGTAAAGCTCTTCACTGCTGTCTCCGTCGAGCGTGCGTTGAAGGCCCGAAGACGCTGCAGACGTTCCTGACGCACCTGCCACTTTGCCGTGGCCTGTGACTGTGTATCTTCTGAAACCACCACCAGATGGCTCAGCATACAACTGCACTCCGTCATGACCTGCCGTCTGTTGCAGTAACACGGAACTTTTTCAACACATTGTGAAGAAGGCATTGTTAAGAGTGACGCAACAAGAAAAACTCAATTTCGTGAAAGTTGTGGCTTATGACTATATCTCTCCGAGCCCTTCAAATAATAAAGAAAATTGTGAAATTTTAGCAAATTGTTTTGAAAAGTTGTTAAACTGTCCAATTACAACAGATAAATTAGAATTTCCAGTGACACCTCAAAATCTAGAGGAAGATTTCCCTCCAACAGAGCTAGAAATTCATGAAGCCGTCAAAACACTCAAAAACAATAAAGCAAGTGGTGAAGACTCCATTACAGCAGAGTTATTGAAGTGGTCAGAACCAAAAATCATAATGGATCTACAGCTGCTTTTTGAGAACATTTGGAAAACTGAAAAGATTCCAGTTGAATGGAAAACAGCATTAATCCACCCACTACATAAAAAGGGAGACAAACAAAATGTCAGTAATTACAGAAGAGTGTCACTTCTGCCAGTGGCATAGAAAATATTATCAAAAATTCTCCTCAACAGCGTGGTAGATACTTTAGACAAACAACTAGGAGAATATCAGGGTGGTTTTTGAAAGATCCTGTGCAGAACAAATTTTTACTTAAAGTCAATAATTCGCCATAGAATGTTAACCAACAAACCAATACTAGTACCATTTATAGATTTCAAGAAAGCATTTGATTGTATAGACAGAGAAACGATACATAAGGTCATTAGAGAATTTGGTGTTAAATCAAAACTAGCAGACATAATTCGTGAAACACTAACAGTGAAATTTATGGGAGAAGTATCTCAGCCTTTTGAAATAAAAATTGGTGTTAGACAAGACATAGTTTATCACCTTTACTGTTTAACTGTGTTCTAGAAAAAATTGTAAGGATCTGGAATTCGGAGCTAAAAAATCACAAAATTGAACCAATAACTCTGGGAAGGAAAACAAATTGAATTAAGGTAAACTGCTTAGCTTTTGCGGATGATTTCGCAATACTTTCAGAAAACCTGACACAAGCAGTAACACAAATAAACATTCTGGAAAAATTAGGAAACAGAAATGGTCTCAAAATTTCAGCTGAAAAAACAAAATTCTTGACAAATATAAAAAATGCACCAAAATACATAGAAACACAAATAGGTAAAATAGAGCGAGTAAATAAATTTAAATATCTTGGAGAAACTATACAACAGTATGGGTTAGAAAAATCTGCAATAGATGTAAGAATTAACAAAATGGAAAGAGCATATGGTTTGACCAAAAATATTTACAACAAGAAATGTATATCTAGAAAAACAAAACTAAAACACTACACCACAGTGGTACGACCGGAATGTTTATATGGATCTGAATGCTTAACGATGAACTATAAGATGGACAAACTAGAGGTACTGGAAAGAAGGATTATTAGAAAAATAATGGGTGCAATGAAAACTGAAGATGGTTGGAAAATAAATAGTAATGAGGAGATCTACAAAAATATAGAGAAAATATCTGAAGTAATGGCCAAACGAAGATTAACGTTTTTTGGACATTTCTACCGAATGGATGGAAATAGACTAACAAAACAAATACTCCTTTATTTCTGGAAGAAGAAATCGGCAATAGCATGGATTACAAAAGTAAGAAAAGATCTCGATAGAAGCAAGATCAAAGAATCAGAAATAGCAGAAAGAAACCGTTTTAAAAACAAAATACCAAATTTGGAAGGCTTTCAAAGCAGAAGAAATAAAGAATCGGGAACAACATGGACAGAAGAAAGGAAGAGACTTCCTGGGAAGAAAATGAGGGAATACTGGAAAAATAGGAAACGACAACAAAAGAAGAAGAGGAACTGAAGTTGTTAACGTGATCCTAGTTGGTCAATACGATTGTAATAAAAAGGAAAAAAATAAAATAAAAGCGCGAATACAAATAAAACAGTTTCTGTGTCAGCCACTTGTTTATTTTGCCACTACACGGTCTGATGGTTGACACCATCATGTTCAGATGGAGAACGGTCTTTTTAGACGGCTGGTGTTGGTAAAGCGTACAGATGTTTTTTCACATTCGCAGAATAACCTACACTGCCCTCGGTCTGCAACTGCGAAAAGACTTGTGTACTCTCCACCAATACCAGCGACGTAAATAAACAATTGTCCGTCTGAAGATGGTGGTGCGGACCATCTAAACGCAGATCCTGATGAAGGTCCGTGACTGCCGGCTGTGGCGGTCCCCTGGCGCCTGGCCGGTGCCGCTCTGCACAGGGTGCAGGGTGCAGGGTGCAGGGTGCACGGTGCAGCACCGCCCTGCCACACCGGCCCTCGCTTTCAATTTCCGGCCAGTGATCGGCGTCGCGGGCGTGCCCACTTCCCACGCGGCCTCCATCCCGGAAAATTGCCCAATTGTCCGCCGCTTTCGCCATCGCATTTTTGTTTATTCCCTCTTCCACCGGTGAGCACCACAGAATCACAGGCGATTGGAATGTGCAGTGGCTAGTCGGTTATTGAAATGCGGTGGACTTTATTTTATTACGTTTACCCCGTTCTCGGTTACGAAGCGCAACTACTAGCCGTAATAATGGGGCTTTTTAAAACGCGTGCCAGCCGCACGCGCTCTCCCAGCAGTGGCCGACGGACCGGAACGCGCTTCGGACCAGAACTCTGCTTAGTAAAGGGGGACTGCTACTGCGTTTTGCACATGCCCTTCATTTTATAAATGTACCGGATTTGAACGAAGGAAGGAGTATTACTGTCTGAGACACCGTCGGCGGCGAGTTCAGAGGGACGCAGCAGGGGTGAGGGTAGAAGAGGATCTGCAGCGAAAAGGCAGTTTTCCTTGAAAACGTACAGGCCTCGAGGCGGCCGGGAAACCCGGAAAAGCCGAGGACTCGGAGGCCGGACGAGCTGTTTAAGCCACAAGTGTCCCACTACTGCAGCGCGTCACGATCAGTAATTACAAACTCTTCAAAATAAAACTGACACGCAAAAAGTATTTCACACACCATCAGAAAGGCAACCTAACATGTATGTGGAATTGCGCGTCTTAAGGTCAGTGAAATATTTTTTTCCGGTTCAGCTTTATTTTGACCACCTGTGTAACATATTTGCTCTAGAGTGCCATAGTTTAAGGTTGATAATAAGTAATGGCGTTATGTGTCTAAGATACAGTCATCTATTTTGTCCAAAACATGTGTGGACCGCAACTATTAAATTCAGTTACGTTATCATTAACAACGCATATCCCGTACGTCATATAAATGTAAGAAGTTAGTCAGTGCGCCTCATTGAAATTATATATATAATTATATATATTTTTTCAATGAGGAGCACTGAACCGCTACTTAAATTTATACGATGTATGGGCTATGCCTTGTATAAATGACTCTATGTGTATATGACGAAGAAAACGTCCCAACACCAAGAGATGTAGAGTAATGAAACTTCGGGAATACATTTGTCTAGGTTACATTACTAAGCGATTAACATTGGAAGAGCACAGGTTAATGTAGGCACGAGATAAGCCATTGCAAATGTGAAATGCTGGTACATCAATAACCGATACAACTGCCAGAGTATTGAATGCAACAATAAAATCTGCATGCACTGTGCTGTACAGGTTACGGACTGCCATGCCCGTTGCACTTGACCATTCAACACAGGAACGGTTAACTCTGTTTGTGGATGGATGTTGTCGTCCGATGAAGTCCCATTGTGCTCAATTGGAGACAGATCTGAAGATCGATCAAGCAAAGGCAACATGTAGAGCATGTTGCGTTACAACAACGGTATACAGGCGAGTGTAATCCTGTTGGAAAACACTCCCTGGGATACTGTTAATGAATGGCAACACTACTGGTCGAATCATTAGACGTAAAAGTTTTCGGTCAAAGTGCGTGGAATAACCGAGGAGTGCTCCTGCCCTCTCCTAAGCAACACGCAGGCATCACCAGCCTTCATCGGGAAACACAACAGAGCCCTACCCTGACCTGCAGTGAGCGAGACACCACTCAAGTCGCCAGTGGCGGTGATTTGGGGTCAGAGCAATGCGCGCTATAGGGCGTCTGGTTCGGAGTTATCCTGGAAGTAATCGATTTGTAACAGTTCGTTGTGTCACTGTGGTGCAACGTACTGCTCAGATTCCTACTACAGGTGCAGGACGATTCTCCAGAGCCCTACGCTAAACACGATGGTCTTCCTTCTCGGCAGCGTCACGTGTCCATCTGGAACACAGTCTCCTTGCGACTGTTCATTCTCGTGAACACCGCTACCAGCAATCGTACAGTGGCTATGTTTGTGCCAAGTATTTTTACAAGATCGCGGAGGAAATATCGAGCTTCTCGTAGCCCTATTATACGATCTAGTTCAAACTCAGTGAGGTGTTGATAGTGGCGTCTTTGTCGTCTTAAAGACACCCTTGACTAACGTGAACTCATCGCGTCCAAGGTAACGATGGCTCACAACCGTTATAACGTGTCTTTAAAGGAAACGTGATTTGCATACCTATAGTGGCGACACGAGCGATACTCGTATGGGATTGGCGCGAAATCTGAATGGACACCACCTTTGAGGTACAACACACGTTATGTCGCACAACTCCGTTTTAGTGTTGGCACTTTTTTGTCGTCATTATACACCTATCTCCCTACAGCTAAAATTTACAATATAGCAACGTGAGCACTACACGAATAAAATTTGCCAGAGCGTTCGCCGCGGCTGTGGCTGCGTGGCGTGCAGCGGCGTGCCGGACCCTTCGCTCGACGCAGAACTGAAGCGCGACCTCCGAGCAGCGGCCGAGTGCTCCTCTCCACTCTCAACTCCAGCGGCAAAGCACCACCTGCCAAGTTTTCCGCGCACCTGATCGTCCTGCTCGCCAATCGGATTAAATAAATACAGTAAATACGTAGTTAACTCTTTCACCAGCCTAAGAAGACTGTGCATGTCTGTCGTCAGAGCTCTTAACATAAGGTATTCTTTCGTTATGGCGAGGTGCATCTCGTCTTGCCGATACGTTGTGTTGTACACGATGGCATTGAAACAAAGCTACAAGGAAACTTGCTGTATTTTACTTACATGTTTGAGACACATGTTGCTAACCTGTGGGTAGCTTTGTCATGCCGTCATCGACACGTTTCTCCAAGTGAGACACCGTTAGACTTACGGGGCAGGCGGGCAAAAGTATTGAAAAAGAAAAACCGCAACAGAAAAGGATGCCTAATACAGTCAGGAAACCCGTTGGGATTCAAAATAGCTTCCAGTCGTCTCGGAACGGATAAGTATTCGTCCTGTATCGTCTTCGAGGCAGTCTTATACCATGTTGTTGTGGTCTTCAGTCCAGAGACTGGTTTGATGCAGCTCTCCATGCTACTCTTTCCTGTGCAAGCTGCTTCATCTCCCAGTACTTACCGCAACCTACATCCTTCTGAATCTGCTTAGTGTATTCATGTCTTGGTCTCCCTCTACGATTTTTGCCATCCACGCTGCCCTCCAATCCTAAATTTGTGATCCCTTGATGCCTCAGAACATGTCCTACCAACCGACCCCTTCTTCTAGTGAAATTGTGCCACAAACTTCTCTTCTCCCCAATCCTATTCAATACCTCCTCAGCCGGCCGCGGTGACCGTGCGGTTCTAGGCGCTCCAGTCCGGAGCCGCCTGCTGCTACGGTCGCAGGTTCGAATCCTGACTCGGGCATGGCTGTGTATGATGACCTTAGGTTAGTTAGGTTTAAGTAGTTCTAAGTTCTAGGGGACTAATGACCACAGCAGTTGAGTCCCATAGTGCTCAGAGTCATTTGACCATTTGAACCAATACCTCCTCATTAGTTATATGATCTGCCCATCTAATCTTCAGCATTCTTCTGTAGCACCACATTTCGAAAGCTTGTATTCTCTTCTTGTCCAGACTATTTATCGTCCATGTTTCACTTCCATACATGGCTACACTCCATACAAATATTTTCAGGAACGACTTCCTGACACTTAAATCTATACTCGATGTTAACAAATTTCTCTTCTTCAGAAACGCTTTCCTTGCCATTGCCAGTCTATCTTTTATATCCCCTCTACTTCGACCATCATTAGTTATTTTGCTCCCCAAATAGCAAAGCTCTTTCACTACTTTAAGTGTCTCATTTCCTAATGTAATTCCCTCAGCATCACCCGACTTAATTCGACTACATTCCATTATCCTCGTTTTGCTTTTGTTGATGTTCATCTTATACCCTCCTTTCAAGACACTATCCATTCCATTCAACTGCTCTTCCAAGTCCTTTGCTGTCTCTGACATAATTACAATGTCATCGGCGAACCTCAACGGTTTTATTTCTTATCCATGGATTTTAATAGCTACTGCGAATTTTTCTTTTGTTTCCTTTACTGCTTGCTCAATATACAGATTGAATAACATCGGGGAGAGGCTACAACCCTGTCTCACTCCCTTCCCAACCGCAGCTTCCCTTTCATGCCCCTCAACTCTTATAACTGCCATCTGGTTTCTGTACAAATTGTAAATAGCCTTTCGCTCCCTGTATTTTACCCCTGCCACCTACAGAATTTGAAAGAGAGCATTCTAGTCAACATTGTCAAAAGATTTCTCTAAGTCTACAAATGCTAGAAACGTAGGTTTGCCTTTCCTTAATCTTTTTTCTAAGATAAGTCGTAGGGTCAGTATTGTCTCACGTGTTCCAACATTTCTACGGAATCCAAACTGATCTTCCCCGAGGTCGGCTTCTACCAGTTTTTCCATTATTCCTGCAAAATAGTGTCAAGTGCAAGTAAGGATGATGGAGGTGGCTAGCGACCGCAAAGGCTCAGATTTGATGAGTGTGATGGCCAGGGCAGATGCGACGGTCCGCACTCGTGCCCACAGAACCGGTCCTAGACGACGTGCGCTGTATCACTGAACACAGCGTCGTCATTGGAAAACAAATATTGTTCTATGGGATGGGCGTGGTCAGGCAAAACGGTCACACAATCCTCCGCAATAGTGCGACCTCGCAAAGTAACCGTGGAGTGCAGGGGCCTCGCGTTATACGGCTGCCCAAATCGTGACTGAACTTCCCCCCTCACGCCTCACTCCGTGCAGCAAGCAGTCTGCATCGTAGGCTCGGGACGGCTTGTGTTACACGAAACTCGGCGACGACTTGGAGACCGTGTGAAACAAAGTTCGTCGGACCAAATGCCTTTCTTTCACTGCTCCGTAGTCCCACTTCTATGGCATCCGCACCACGTTTCCCTGTTACAGGTATCTGCATCACTGACGAGTGGTTTTTTTTATTCTAGCTCGCCACGCGACTCCCTGCTGACGGAGCTCTATTCGTGTCGTTATCAAATGGTTCAAATGGCTCTGAGCACTACGGAACTTAACTTCTGAGGTCATCAGTCCCCTAGAACTTAGAACTACTTAATCCTAACCAACCTAACGACATCATACACATCCATGCCCGAGGCAGGATTCGAACCTGCGACCGTAGCTGTCGCGCGGTTCCAGACTGTAGCACCTAGAGCCGCTCGGCCACTCCGGCCGGCTCGTGTCGTTATGTAGCTGACAAGTTCCGTGAGCGAAACAGTGACTCTAGCTGCTGCCGTCCTCTTACTTTTCGTCACGGTCCTCTTCAGTACCCGCCTGTTACGATCACTCGACGCAGAGATTTGTCCCCCTCGTGCGTTAGCGGTCGATGTTTTTCCGTTTTCACTGTGTGCGCTATAATCTTTCGCCACGACACCTGTCAAAACACAGGGTCTCAGTTGCGGAAGCACTCACTGCACGCGAAGCGACAGCTCTCCCGCGTTCGAATCCGCGCGGTCACAATTGCACGGAACACTGCTCTGATCACGGGTGTCGCTTGCAACGTGTCGGGGGCGCTGCAGGCGTGCCGCTCGTGGTCAGGCACTGGGGAGCGGGCGGCGGCCCCGGCCGGCACCTGCACGTAGGTCGAGGCGCGCATTTCTCGCGGTGCCTGCGTATCTTTGTCCGGCCCGTCTGCAGCGAGGAGCTCTCCGTGGCAGTGTGGAGGGCGCGCCGGTGTGTCTGTAGAACGGGGAGAGAATGGCACTGCCGCAAACGTTTATTCTGTTTTGTAAAAGAAAACGTGGGAAAAGTGTTGTAGTTTGGTACTGGCAGCTACCAACTTTGCAAACCTCATTTTCTTCTAGAGTGTAATCATCTTCATTTTACCTACTTTTTCACAAGTTTATTACTGTTACAATAATTACAGAATATGAGCCGGGCTCGGGAGATTTGCTTCCTGAAAACCAGAGAGAAAATGAACAGAAGTGGTTCAGCTACTAACATAGAAAAGACATCTTTGTTAAAGTTCAATTATGTATTTAGAAATATACGGCAGCGACTGCATAAAAAGTGCAACCTTTATCTGTATCTGATCACTATGCTAAATTATGTGCCAGTAGTAACAAACTTAGACAAATAAAAAGTTGAATGTTGGTTTGTTCAAAATCGTGTATCTCCAAAAGTTTTTCATCAATTGCTTGGAAATTTTTCACGTAACATTGAATGTTAATACGGGCGTACTTTTAGGTATTTGATTTTTTAATGCCAGTAGAAACCAAAATTACCAATGTTGTGTAGGTCGAAGAGGCACAATTTTTAAACTACGGAAACTTGGCGCGACGCGCCCATATTGGCCGCGGGACTGCCCTGTTGCCGGATGCTCTGGACAACGCAGGACCGCCGGAGATCGCGAGGGCCGCTTCTACGTGTCAGGCAAGCAACGAATGGCAACGGGGCAGTCCCACGGCCAATCGCAGTCCGTAGCGCTAAGTTTAAAAATTGTGCATTGTCGACCTACACAACATTAGTAATTTTGGTTCCTACTGGTTCAGCTATCCAGGGTTAAAATTTCGTGACATAATTTTACAAAAATTTAAGTATTACATATATTGGAAAATTGGGTAAATAAAAACACGCTCATATATCAGTGCGGCGTTGGCTCAAAATTTCAAAGCAGTCGGTATAAAACTTGCAGGGATTTGCGATTAGGAACATATACATTTCCTATATAAGTACAAAAACGTAGATGTTCCTTTCTTCAAAATCTCAAATCTCCGAAAGTTCGTTACTGATTTCTTTGAAATTTTGACACTTCACTCAATCCGAATACTCAATTGTTCTTATACACCTAACGCAACACCGTCTCGTATATTTGTAACATAAGGGGAAACAATGTAAAAATCTAAATATTGGTCTGTTCGGAATTGTTAATCTCCGAAAGTTTCCGATCGGTTGCTTTGAAATTCTGACACAACATCGAATTCTACCTCAGACTTGTTTGTAGGTACGTAATTCTTTAATATACGTATTTTTTAATACCTATAAAAGTATATATATGTAATATATAAAGCGAAAACATTTTTGCCTAAAATCTGAAAATGTGCCTTACCGATTTGCTTTCTATTTTTATACGTTCATCTAATAATAAATGCTTAGACACATATAGAATGTCTAATAACAATATTATGAAAAGAATAGTTGCTACTCAGCATATAGCGGAAATGCTGAGTCGCAGATTGACCTTCGTCAAAAACAGACGACATGCACATACACATGTTCTCACTTTGCGTGGTTGTGTGTGAGTCTGCGCGCGCGCGTCTATCGTCTATGTTTGACAAAGGCCTTGTTGGGCGAAAACTTATTTTGTGACAGTCTTTTTTGTTGTCCTATCCGCGACTCAGCACCTCCGCTATATGGTGAGTAGCAACTATCCTTTCCATAATAAAAAATTAAACTTTTCACTCGATGGAAGATTTGAACCAAGGACCTTTCATTCCGCAGCTACTCACGTTACCACGAGACCACGGCGCTCTTGCGGTCCCAGTGTCCTTGATGTTGCCTATCTTCCCGTGAACTACTCAGTTTGTATATTTTGCTTATTTTTTCACAGTTCCACATAACTTCTTCCTGTTTTCTCAATTGATCTGTGTTCAGTTTATCAAGGCCTATCCACTGTGCCAACTTATAACTAAATCTGTGGGGGGTGCGATGGGGAGGTTCCCTTGTAAGTTCTAGGGGACTGATGACTTCAGATGTTAAGTCCCATAGTGCTCAGAGCCATTTGACTCCAGCCTGAAACTACGCGTGGCCCATTCACAGAATGTAACTCTCGCACAGAAATCGTTTCCATGCAGCTCCTGGGTCAGTGACAGGCGGCACGTGTTAAACCTGTGGCCGTGTACTATACGCCACACAGATGTGAGACTGACACCAGCTACTGCAGCAACGGCTCGTAAGCTGACATGAGGATCGTGGTGTACTGCAGCTAAAACAAACACCTCCGTCTCCTCACTTCTTGCTGTTCTTCGTCTGTTACTGTGCCGCATAACAAAGCTGCCTGTTTCCCGAAGTCGTTGTTCGGCACGTAAGAACGTAATGGCTGCCGGAGCTCTTCACCTAAGATATCTCACGGCGTACGCCATGGCTGCCTCAGTGGCATCGTGTCGGCACTCGCCGAGCATCAGCAACAAGTCAACGTACTCGTTGTTAGTGTATGCCATCTTCATCCGATGTCACTAACTGTGGTATATTGAGCCCCGTTTGTTTGTGTGGCTCGAACTGTCGGGACTACGGCAGGGTGCGGCGACAGTCGGCAGTGTAACAGCGCATCGAGGAAGCTTCTCGCTCCGTGACACCGGCGACGTTACAGCTCGGCCGCACCACATTTAGAAGGCGCACTGCGTTATGCGCAGCGTATGTGCTATCTGTCCCCGAAACTTTGAACGGTTGTCGCTCCCAAACTAAAAGTGAGAGGAATGTAATTTAAATTGATGTATATATACACTCCTGGAAATGGAAAAAAGAACACATTGACACCGGTGTGTCAGACCCACCATACTTGCTCCGGACACTGCGAGAGGGCTGTACAAGCAATGATCACACGCACGGCACAGCGGACACACCAGGAACCGCGGTGTTGGTCGTCGAATTGCGCTAGCTGCGCAGCATTTGTGCACCGCCGCCGTCAGTGTCAGCCAGTTTGCCGTGGCATACGGAGCTCCATCGCAGTCTTTAACACTGGTAGCATGCCGCGACAGCGTGGACGTGAACCGTATGTGCAGTTGACGGACTTTGAGCGAGGGCGTATAGTGGGCATGCGGGAGGCCGGGTGGACGTACCGCCGAATTGCTCAACACGTGGGGCGTGAGGTCTCCACAGTACATCGATGTTGTCGCCAGTGGTCGGCGGAAGGTGCACGTGCCCGTCGACCTGGGACCGGACCGCAGCGACGCACGGATGCACGCCAAGACCGTAGGATCCTACGCAGTGCCGTAGGGGACCGCACCGCCACTTCCCAGCAAATTAGGGACACTGTTGCTCCTGGGGTATCGGCGAGGACCATTCGCAACCGTCTCCATGAAGCTGGGCTGCGGTCTCGCACACCGTTAGGCCGTCTTCCGCTCACGCCCCAACGTCGTGCAGCCCGCCTCCAGTGGTGTCGCGACAGGCGTGAATGGAGGGACGAATGGAGACGTGTCGTCTTCAGCGATGAGAGTCGCTTCTGCCTTGGTGCCAATGATGGTCGTATGCGTGTTTGGCGCCGTGCAGGTGAGCGCCACAATCAGGACTGCATACGACCGAGGCACACAGGGCCAACACCCGGCATCATGGTGTGGGGAGCGATCTCCTACACTGGCCGTACACCACTGGTGATCGTCGAGGGGACACTGAATAGTGCACGGTACATCCAAACCGTCATCGAACCCATCGTTCTACCATTCCTAGACCGGCAAGGGAACTTGCTGTTCCAACAGGACAATGCACGTCCGCATGTATCCCGTGCCACCCAACGCGCTCTAGAAGGTGTAAGTCAACTACCCTGGCCAGCAAGATCTCCGGATCTGTCCCCTATTGAGCATGTTTGGGACTGGATGAAGCGTCGTCTCACGCGGTCTGCACGTCCAGCACGAACGCTGGTCCAACTGAGGCGCCAGGTGGAAATGGTATGGCAAGTCGTTCCACAGGACTACATCCAGCATCTCTACGATCGTGTCCATGGGAGAATAGCAGCCTGCATTGCTGCGAAAGGTGGATATACACTGTACTAGTGCCGACATTGTGCATGCTCTGTTGCCTGTGTCTATGTGCCTGTGGTTCTGTCAGTGTGATCATGTGATGTATCTGACCCCAGGAATGTGTCAATAAAGTTTCCCCTTCCTGGGACAATGAATTCACGGTGTTCTTATTTCAATTTCCAGGAGTGTAGTTGGTGTTACTGATTCCAGTGAATGATAGAAACAACTATTGTTACATTTAAAAAATTGTATCTTTTTGTCTTTGGATAGTAACACAATAATATATGTTCATAGGTCCGCAGACAGTGTAACGTTTCTTATGGTGACCTACCGCAATAAATATTTCCGTCGCCTATTACTTCGTAATTTACAGAGGCCAACACATTTAGTGAAACACCCTCTATATACATAGTGAGTCAGGAGGAAAGGTACACGCTTTGAGGGGTGACAGTATTAGTGATTCTGAACAAAAAACTTTGTGTGGAAATATTTTATTGTACAACCTTTTTTGAAGCAAAAGCTATGAAAATTTTGAATTCTCTGATAGAAGTAAAACGTAGGCATGTCACTGTTTTCGGAAATTCAACCCCCAAGGGGTGAAGTAGGAGGTGGAATAGTTCATGAAAATATTTAATTGGGAAAGCATCTTCAAAGTTAAATCTTTGAAAGCTGATGTTTGGCTTCTAGGTTAGAGATGAAAAAATACGTGTTTCACTGCTTTTGTAAGTTCAGCTCCTAAGGGAGTGAAATAGGGTCAGACTGATTCATTGTCTCATCATCGCCCAGCCCAAACCGCTAAGGAGACAAACTTGAAGTTTGGCGAAGGTGTAGATCTTATATTGTAGCCGTCACTTAAGAAGGGACTTCCGAAATTAGACTCCTAAGAGAATGAAATAGAGGAAAGGCTTTTTGAAAGTGTGTCACTATTAAGGGAATTTTGAAACCAGACCGACGAAAACTGGCATTTGGTTTCTCTGTTGTAAAATAAAAAAAATACGTGTTTTTGCAGTTTTGGAAATTCAGCCATTCACGGGGTAAAATAGTAGGGGAAAAAGTTTTTGAAAATAAATAACTTCTGAAGAACTGCTACAGGATTTTTAAGGCTACATCTATGACAATTGCTATATGACTTCTCTCTTAGAAAAACAAAAAAAAAAACAAAAAAGAAATGTGTTTCAGTGTTTCTGGAAATTCAGCACCTACAACACCTAAGGAAGTGTAATACAGCATGAAAATTTTTAAGAAAATATTTCTTTACATGAAAAAGTTTTTAAGGCTAAATTTATCAAAATTAGTATTTCACTCCTCGGTTAGGTACGAAGAAATATTTGTTAGGGGAAGAAAGTCGCTGCACAGATCCCCACACAAACGCAAAAACTTTGGACTGCAGTTATCAGGATCTCTCTTTGGTCAGGAGTACATTCGGAAAAGACCATGCTTATGGGGCCTTAATTAGAGTGAAAAGCTTAGAGTATGTTGTGAACAACGTAAAAATGTGATTAAATAAAAAGAAAAATCTCTGCAGGCCATTCAGTGTACGCGAGCAAAGCAGCTGGCTCTACATGGGTAAGGATAAGTACTGGAACTATATACGACACCACCTTGGGGAACGCTAGAAATCACTTTTGCTTTACTAGATGATTTTCCGTCAGTTACTACGAACTGTACCCTCTCTGACAGGAAATCAAGAATCCAGTCGCATAACTGAGCACGCAATTTGATTACAAGCCGCTTGTTAGATACGGTATCAAAAGCCTTCTGGAAATCTAGAAATCCGGGATCAATTTGAAATCCCTTGTCTATAGCACTCAAGACTCCTCGTGGATAAAGAACTAGTTGTATTTGACACGAAAAGATGTTTATAAATCCGTGTTGACTGTTTGTCAATAGACCGTTTTCTTCGAGGTAATTCATAATGTTGAAACACAATATATGTTCCAGAATCCTGCATCGTCTCGAAATTAATGATATGGCATTGTACTTTAGTCGATTACTCCTCTTTCCTTTCTT
This sequence comes from Schistocerca americana, assembly GCF_021461395.2. Taxonomy (NCBI): domain Eukaryota; kingdom Metazoa; phylum Arthropoda; class Insecta; order Orthoptera; family Acrididae; genus Schistocerca; species Schistocerca americana. The sequence continues at coordinate 21,464,412 of NC_060122.1, read as the reverse complement.
GCATAATGGTGTGATCTGTGCAACTTTCCATCTTTGGGTACGGATCTATCGTCGAGCGAGTGGCTGTATATGATTGTTAAGTATGGAGCTAATGCATCAGCATACTCTGAAAGGCACCTAATTGGTGTACAGTCCGGACAGGACCGAGCGAGGTGGCGCAGTGGTTAGCACACTGGACTCGCATTCGGGAGGACGACGGTTCAATCCCGTCTCCGGCCATCCTGATTTAGGTTTTCCGTGATTTCCCTAAATCGTTTCAGGCAAATGCCGGGATGGTTCCTTTGAAAGGGCACGGCCGATTTCCTTCCCAATCCTTCCCTAACCCGAGCTTGCGCTCCGTCTCTAATGACCTCGTTGTCGACGGGACGTTAAACACTAACCACCACCACCACCAGTCCGGACAGGAAGAGCTGCTTTAATTAGGTGATTTAGCTTCACTACTCGGAGGTCATCTACCCCTAAGTTACTCATGTCGGCAGCTATTCTTGATTCGATTTCTGGGATTTTTACTTCGGATTCTTTGGTGAAGAGAGTAAGAACAGAAAATAACAAGCCACCAGGGTTGTTCGGTGTACTACAATATTTTTTCTGTTAAAGGCTGTCTGGTTGATGTTCTCTGCTGGTTTCTGCAATAAAAAAAGGAAAAAAAGCGACTATGGAAGTTCAAGTTGTATTTCACGTATGTTTGAAAAAGTCGCTACTCAAAGAAAGATAAACCGTAGAAAAGAAAAATTAATTAAAGTTTTCCAAGGTGAATAATGAGGTATTGAGGTATCTAAGTTAAATGAACACACAAACACAAAAATGCTTGAATACGCTAGAAGGGACTAGAAAGTGAAAGTACAGGTCATATGTCACATATCCGCAGGTAGTTTTTTGATGCGGTGAAAGTAGACAATGCGACCTTGTGCAACATTAGTCTTACGTACTTGACACTATTCCGCTGTTTTCTTTCTCTGCAACCTGCAGAATATACACACTAGTAAAGTCGTGGAGACCAAAAAGGATATTGGAAATTTATAGCAGCCAGTTCCGGCACCGAGTTTACCTAATTTAAAAATAGATTTAGTTTCACCTAACACTCAGCCAAAATTACATAAATTTTACATCAGAAACGTACAAAAGTGTCTTAAGACACTCTCTCCAACTGTAAGGTTTCGACTGGCACAAGGCCCCAGAAAATAACTGAGGAGGTGATGACGCATGACGCGCCTGGTGGGGCAGTGGTGAGCTTCTGCTTAAGGGACCTGAAAGCTTGATGCGCTCTCTTCTTCCACGCGTACTTTCCCCTCCAGCTACCCAGTAACCATCACATTGTATAGCCTTATGCCAGCGTTGTGTAACAACATGTATTTCCTGTTTGTTAAAGTTCTTGTTCTGCGCCTGCTGGCATGTTTTCAGTGCTTGAAGACGATCTCATCACTTTGAAACCATTTCCCACATACTAACCTTTGTGTGGACCAAACAGGTGGAAGCACGCAGATGCCAGGTGTGGTCTGTAGGAGATATGAGGAAATGATGCCCAACCCAACTTGGTGATGAACTCTGGGAGTTGTGTGTGACCACATATTGTCATGTTGGACCAAAATTTCTTTTGGATTCTCGTCAGAACGAACACGATGGAAACAGTTTCTTAGCTTCTGTGGAGTCTTGACGTACGCCTCTGAATTAAGGGCTGCCCTTTTTCGGAAAGACTGTCTTCATCTGTTTGACAGCGAAGGAAGTTACCTCGAATTTCTTCTTTTTTGTTGATTGCAGATGGTGCCACCGAGTGAGTGCCTTTTTGCTTGCGGTTCAAAGAGATGCGCCGAGGTTTCGTCAGCCATAACAGAAACGTCTCTCCACTGGCCTTAGATAGTTGCAACTGTTCAGATGAAATGGCTTCACTTGGAATCTTGTGGCCCGTTGTGGACATTCTTGGAACACATCCTGAACACATCTTTGAATGTCCAGCACTCCACGTGCTTCGAATGTCCAACGATGGGTGCAGAGACAGCTGTGATGCACCAAACTGCACGAATAACAGCACCCGTTTGATTCACTGTGTCGGGAGCGGTGGCTGTGGCAGGCATGACCCAGCAGGCTGCCCAGTTCTGGCACTTCCTAACGCCTTATCCCTTCTTACACATCGTCCGACAGTACTTCTGCCAACTGTATCGCTGCCCAGTAGTGGATATCCGCCACGGGTACCTTTCCGTGACCAACAATTAGAATCACTGCACCGAGTTTGAGACGCGTGTCTCACGAAGGCGTCATTTTGAATGTTGACCACGACTCTAACTATCTGGCGGGATTGTTCGATATATATATATATATATATATTGATGTTTTGTTGCGGTCTTCATTCCAAAGACTGGTTTGATGCAGCTCTCCGTGCTACTCTATCCGTGCAAGCCTCTTCATCTCAGAGTAACTACTGCAACTTACGTCTTTCTGAGACTACTTACATATTCATCTCTTCGTCCCCCTCTATGAATTTTACCCTACACGCTTCCGTCCAGTACCATATTTGTGATCCCTGGATGCCTCAGCATGTGTCCCACCAACCGATCCCATCTTCTAGTCAGGCTGTACCACACATTTCTGTCCTGCACATTTCTATTCAGTACATCATTATTAGTTATGTGATCTACCCATCTAATCTTCCGCATTCTTCTGTAGCGTCATTATGTCCTCCTCCCAAAACACTTTTCATTCCGTTCAACTGCTCTTCTAAGCACTTTGCTGTCTCTGACAGAATTACAATGTCATTGGCGAACCTCAAAGTTTTTATTTCTTTTCCACGGATTTTAATTCCTACCCGGAATTATTCTATTGTTTTCTTGCTTGCTAAGTATACAGATTGATGGCCGTGCGGTTAAAGGCGCTGCAGTCTGGAACCGCAAGACCGCTACGGTCGCAGGTTCGAATCCTGCCTCGGGCATGGATGTTTGTGATGTCCTTAGGTTAGTTAGGTTTAACTAGTTCTAAGTTCTCGGGGACTAATGACCTCAGCAGTTGAGTCCCATAGTGCTCAGAGCCATTTGAACCATTTTTTTTATACAGATTGAATAACATCGGGGATAGGCTACAACCCTGTCTCATTTCCTACTCAACCACTGCTTTCCCTCTGTGCCACTCGACCCTTATAACTGCCATCTGGTTTCTGCACAAATTATAAATAGCCTTTCACTCCCTGTATTTTACCCCTTCCACCTTTAGAATTTGAAAGAGAGTATTTTAGTCAACATTGTCCAAAGGTTTCCCTACATCTACAAATGCTATAAACGTAGGTTTATCTTTCCTTAATTTATCTTCTATGATAAATCTTGGGGTCAGTATTGCCCCACGTGTTCCTACATTTCTCCGGAATCAAAACTGTTCTTCCCCGAGGTCGGAATCTATCAGTTTTCCCATTCGTTTGTAAAGAATTCGTCTTAGTATTTTGCAACCGTGACTTATTAAACTGATAGAACAGTGATTTTCACACCTGTCGCCACCTGCGTTCTTTGGAACTGGAATTACTATATCCTTCTTGAAGTCTGCGGGTATTTCGCCTGAGCCGGCTGGAGTGGCTGAGCGGTTCTAGACGCTACATTCTGGAACCGCGCGACCGCTACAGTCGTAGGTTTGTATGCTGCCTTGGGCATGGATGTGTGTGATGTCCTTAGGTTAGTTAGATTTAAGTAGTTCTAAGTTCTAGGGGACTGATGACCTCAGATGTTAAGTCCCATAGTGCTCAGAGCCATTTGAACCAGACTAGCTGCACGTCCCCGAAAGGCCTTCTCCTAACCAACACGCAGGCATCACCAGCTTTCATCGGGAAACACAACAGAGCCATTTGAACCATTTTTTTATTGCGCCTGTCCCATACATCTTCCTCACCAGACGGAAGAGTTTTGTCATGGCTGGCTCTCCTAAGGCTATCAGTAGCTCCAACAAAATGCTGTGTACTGCCGGGGCGTTGTTTCATCTTGAGTATTTCAGTGCTTTGTCAAATTCTTGACTGAGTATCATATCTCCTCATTTTTATCGCCTTCTATTTCTATAATATTGCCCTGAAGTACATGTCTATTTTATAGACTCTCGACATACTCCTTCCACCTTTCTGCTTTCTATTCTTCGCTTCTGACTGGTTTCCAATCTGAGCTTTTGATATTCATGCAGGTGGTTATCTTTTCTCCGAAGATCTCTTTAACACCCTGTACGCAGCATCTATCTTACGGCTAGTGATACATGCATCGACATCCTTACATTTGTCCTTTAGCGATTCCTGCTTGGCCATTTTGCACTTTCTGTAGATCTCATTTTTTAGGCGTTTGTATTCCCTTTCACCTGCTTCGTTTATTGAATTTTTATATTTCCTCGTGTCATCGGTTAAAGTCAATATCTCTTGTGTTACCCAAGAATTTCTACTATCTCTCGTCTCTTTACATACTTTTTTGCTGCGTTCACCATTTCATCTCTCAAAGTCACCCATTCTTCCTCTACTGTTTCCCCTATTCTTGTCATTCGTTCCCTGATGGTCCCTCTCAAATACTCTACATCATCAGGTTCTTTCAGTTTATTCAGGTCTCATCTCCTTAAATTCCTGCCTTTTTGCAATTTCTTCAATTTTAATGTGAAGTTGATAAGCAATAAATTGTGGTCAGAATCCACATCTGCCCCTGGAAATATCTTACACCTTAAAACCCGGTTCCGAAATCTCTGTCGTACCATTATATAATCTATCTGAAACCTTTCAGTATCTCCAAGCTTCTTCCATGTATACAACCTTCTTTTATGATTATTGAAGCAAGTGTTAGCTATGATTAAGTTATGCTCTGTGCAAAATTCTATTAGGTGGCTTCCTCCTTCATTCCTTACCCCGATTCCATATTAATCTACTATGTTTCCCTCTCTTCCTTTTCTTACTATCGAATTCCAGTCCCCCATAATTATTAAATTTTAGTCTCCCTTAACTATCTGAACAATCTCTTATCGCATCATACATTTCTTCAATCTCTTCATCATTGGCGGAGCTAGTTGGCATATAAACTTGTACTACTGTGGTAGTCATGGGCTTCGTGTCAATCTTGGCCACAACAATGTGTTCACTATGCTGTTGGTAGTAGTTTATCCGCGCACCTGCTTCTTTATTCAATATTAAACCTACTCCTGCATTACCCCTATTTGATTTTGTATTTACAACTCTGTATTCACCTGACCGGAAGTCCTGTTCCTCCTACCACCGAACTTCACTAATTCCCACTATATCTAACTTTAACCCACCCACTTCCCTTTTTAAATTTTCTAAGCAACCTGCCCGATTAACGGTTGGGTTGTTTGGGGGAAGAGACCAAACAGCAAGGTCATCGGTCTCATCCGATTAGTAAAGGACGGGGTAGGAAGTTGCCCGTGCCCTTTCAATGGAACCATCCTGGTATTTGCCTGGAGCGATTTAGGGAAATCACGGAAAACCTAAATCAGTTTGGCCGGACGTGGGATTGAGGCATCGTCCTCCCGAATGCGAGTCCAGTGAGCTAATCACTGCGCCAGCTCGCTCCGTCGCGATTAAGGGATCTGATATCCCAGGCTCCGATCCGTGGAACGCCAGTTTTGCTTCTCCTGGTAACGAGGTTGTCCTGAATAGTCCCCACCGGAGATCCAAATCGGGGACTGTTTTACTCAGAAGGACGCCATCATCGCTTAACGCTACAGTAGAGCCGCATGTCCTCGGGAGAAATTACGGCTATAGATTCCCTGTGCTTTCAGCCGTTCGCAGTACAAGCGCAGCAACGCCATTTTTGGTTGATGTTGCCGGCCGCGGTGGTCTCGCGGTTCTAGGCGCGCAGTCTGGAACCGCGCGACTGCTACGGTCGCAGGTCCGAATCCTGCCTCGGGCGTGGATGTGTGTGATGTCCTTAGGTTAGATAGGTTTAAGTAGTTCTAAGTTCTAGGGGACTGATGACCACAGCTGTTAAGTCCCATAGTGCTCAGAGCCATCTTGGTTGATGTTACAAGGCCAGATCAGACAATCATCCAGACTGTTGACCCTGCAACTACTGAAATGGCTGCTTCCCCTCTTCAGGAACCTCTCAACAGATACCTCTTCGTTGTGGTTGCACCTGCGGTACGGCTATTTGTATCGCTGAGGCACACGTGCCTTCCCCGCCAACGGCGAGGTCCATGGTCCATATACATTAACGACTGTAAAAATGGGAGCATTATTTAGTGAACAGATTTAATTTAAAAGAGAAAGATTGGTAGGAATAGCAGGAATAGCACAATGGGGTGTAGGGCTTTACATCAGGAAAGAAATGGAACCCAGCTTAGTTGGAGTAAGGTATGTAAACGAACGACTGATGTGGATAGATTTGACAGTGTCTATCAAGAAAATTAGGATTGTGTCAGTATATTCGCATTGTGAAGGGACAGATCAAAATAAGATGGATAGTTTTTATGAGGCACTCAGTGATGTAGTTGTTAGAGTAAAGGACAAGGACAGTGTTCTGCTCATGGGTGATTTTAATGCCAGGATTGGAAATCGAATAGAAGGGTATGAAAAGGTTATGGGTAAATTTGGAGAGGATATGGAGGCCAACAGGAACGGGAAACAACTCTTGGATTTCTGTGCCAGTGTGGGCTTAGTAATCACAAACTCCTTTTTTAAACATAAGAATATTCACCGGTATACTTGGGAAGGCAGGGGATCCAGATCTGTCATTGACTATATAATAACATATCAGGAATTCAGGAAGGCTGTGAGGGACACACGTGTATTCAGGGGATTCTTTGATGACAGTGATCATTATTTAATCTGCAGTGAAATTGGGATTGTGAGGCCAAAAGTGCAGGAGGTCAGGTCCATATGCAGGAGGATGAGAGTGGAGAAACTTCAGGATAAGGAAATCAGGCACAAGTACATAACAGCGATCTCAGAAAGGTACCAGTTAGTTGAATGTAGTCAATTACAGTCATTGGAGAAGGAATGGACAAGGTACAGGGACACAGTACTAGAAGTGGTTAAAGAATGTCTTGGAACAGTAGTGTGTAAAAGTAGGATGAAGCAAACAGCTTGGTGGAATGACACAGTCAAGGCAGCCTGTAAAAGGAAAAAGAAGGCGTATCAAAAATGGTTACATACTAGAACGCAGGTAGACAGAGAAAGTTATGTTGAAGAAAGAAACAAAGCCAAACAGATAATTGCAGCATCCAAGAAGAAATCTTGGGAAGACTTTGGAAATAGGTTGGAGACTATGGGTCAAGCTGCTGGAAAACCATTCTGGAGTGTAATTATCAGTCTTCGAAAGGGAGGTAAGAAGGAAATGACAAGTATTTTGGACAGGTCAGGAAAACTGCTGGTGAATCCTGTGGATGCCTTGGGCAGATGGAGGAAATATTTGAAGAGTTGCTCAATGTAGGTCAAAATACGATCAGCAATGTTTCAGATTTCGAGGTAAAATGGGATAGGAATTATGATGGAAATAGGATCACATTTGAGGAAGTGGAGAAAATGGTCAATAGATCGCAGTGCAATAAAGCAGCTGGGGTGGATGAAATCAAGTCGGAACTCATCAAATACAGTGGAATATCAGGTCTTAAATGGCTACACAGGATAATTGAAATGGCCTGGGAGTCGGGAGAGGTTCCATCAGACTGGACAAAAGCAGTAATCACACGAATCTTTAAACATGGAAACAGAAAAGATTGTAACAACTACAGAGGTATCTCTTTAATCAGCGTTTTGGGTAAAATCTTCTCAGGTATTGTTGAAAGGAAAGTGCGAGTATTAGTTGAGGACCAATTGGATGAAAATCAGTGTGGGTTTAGGCCTCTTAGAGGTTGTCAGGACCAGATCTTTAGCTTACGGCAAATAATGGAGAAGTGTTATGAGTGGAACAGTAAATTGTATCTATGCTTTATAGATCTAGAAAAGGCATATGACCGGGTTCCAAGGAGGAAGTTATTGTCTGTTCTACGAGATTATGGAATAGGAGGCAAACTTTTGCAAGCAATTAAAGGTCATTACATGGATAGTCAGGCAGCAGTTAGAGTTGACGGTGAATTGAGTTCATGGTTCAGAGTAGTTTCAGGGGTAAGACAAGGCTGCAACCTGTCTCCACTATTGTTCATATTATTTATGGATCATATGTTGAAAACAATAGGCTGGCTGGGTGAGATTAAGATATGTGAACACAAAATAAGCAGTCTTGCATATGCGGATGACTTAGTTGTAATGGCAGATTCGATTGAAAATTTGCAAAGTAATATTTCAGAGCTAGATCAGAAATGTAAGGACTATGGTATGAAGATTAGCATCTCCAAAACGAAAGTAAAGTCAATGGGAAAGAAATATAAACGGATTGAGTGCCAAATAGGAGGAACAAAGTTAGAACAGGTGGACGGTTTCAAGTACTTAGGATGCATATTCTCACAGGATGGCAACATAGTGAAGGAACTGGAAGCGAGGTGTAGCAAAGCTAATGCAGTGAGCGCTCAGCTACGATCTACTCTCTTCTGCAAGAAGGAAGTCAGTACCAAGACTAAGTTATCTGTGCACCGTTCAATCTTTCGACCAACTTTGTTGTATGGGAGCGAAAGCTGGGTGAATTCAGGTTACCTTATCAACAAGGTTGAGGTTACGGATATGAAAGTAGCTAGGATGATTGCAGGTACTAGTAGATGGGAACAATGGCAGGAGGGTGTCCACAATGAGGAAATCAAAGAAAAACTGGGAATGAACTCTATAGATGTAGCAGTCAGGGCGAACAGGCTTATATGGTGGGGTCATGTTACACGCATAGGAGAAGCAAGGTTACCCAAGAGACTCATGGGTTCAGCATTAGAGGGTAGGAGGAGTCGGGGTAGACCAAGGAGAAGGTACCTGGATTCGGTTAAGAATGATTTTGAAGTAATAGGTTTAACTTCAGAAGAGGCACCAGTGTTAGCACTGAATAGGGGATCATGGAGGAATTTTATAAGGGGGCTGTGCTCCAGACTGAACGATGAAAGGCATAATCAGTGTTAAATGATGATGATGATGATGATGATGATGAAGATTGGTAGGAGAGGTAAAGTCACGCTGTCTAGGTTTGACTGTCCTCGAACGTGTCTCAGTTTCACACCTATTCAAACTTTTTACGTCTCCATTAAAAAACAAGAGGTGGATACAGCCCATTCTATATAACGCTATGTATTCTTTTAACGTACCATAACAACAAGTATATTCGGGAAGAGTTTAACCTATGTCACTTTAAATGTGTCGGTAAGTGTATTTCTGTGTCTTGTCTACGTGATTTCTAACACTGGCTGTGTTGGTCGTGGCTTATACTGCTCGCTTACGCTATTTTGTCCTCCGTCAGCACTTCGTTACAGATACGAGTAGTGGATGGCGTGAGTACTGCGCACGCCGCTGCACTAGGTGAAAGTCTCTCTGCCTGTCTCTCTTATCTGCCGCTGTATTTGGCGTGTTTGCACCGTGCTGTGAAGTGTTTGTGTGCGCGCAGGGCATCCGCGGGAACCTGACGGACGCGTGCGAGGACCACGACCCGTGCCAGCACGGCGGCATCTGCATCTCCACCGACAGCGGCCCCATCTGCGAGTGCCGCAACGTCGACTTCGAGGGCATCTTCTGCGAGAAAGGTAGGCCTCGCCTCGGCCAGCTCTCACCCGCCGCTCTCTTCGCATTTGAACAGTGTCCACTTCTACGACGTGAGGTATCGAACGTTCAGTAATGGCGTACAAATTTCTTTCAAATTATTTCGTGGACCGAATAAAGCTAACATATTTTTCTTTATTGTTAGTATTTATAAAGACCTCTTCTTAGTTACTCGAATAGCTTCAACTCGAGAAAAGCCATTCTCGAGTTTTTACTTTTATTAGGAGCGCACTACATTACCGCAACGAAACGGAAATAAATTAGGAAAAAATAACGTAACGGAAAAATATCTGCCTAGACCAGAGACAGACATAAAAATGGCCGTCATCTAACACCATGTGCATCCACTCGTAATGGCGTACAAAAAGAACTGCGATCGTTCGTGACGCATAAAAAAGCGCTATTAAAGGGAGACATGGACGTACAAATTGACATGGACGTACAAATTGGAAATCGGTAATTTAGAATATTTAAACATGAAAAAAGGAGACGTAACTATGAAAAAATTGAATTTGTGAATTTTAAGACTCGTGATGAATGTTATTTCGTAATATCATTCAGTGTTTTATTATTAACTAATTACGGTAATACATGTTTTCATGAAAATAACCCAAGTTTCTTTACGGAGGGCTATTGTGCAAAAGAAATGTACATGTACCGAAGTATCTCATGTTGAATATCTATGTTGCAGCAGATTTATATTTTGAATGCTTTTATCGTGTTCATCATCCCACACATCACGAAGAGAAAGTTACCGAAAGGAATGCCTGAGCAATAATACGAAATGATAGACGTTACTCTTTCAAATTCTAACGGTTCTATAGGTGGCTGGGGTAAAATACAGGGAGCGAAAGGCTATTTACAATTTGTACAGAAACCAGATGGCAGTTATAAGAGTTGAGGGGTATGAAAGGGTAGCAGTGGTTGGGAAGGGAGTGAGACAGGGTTATAGCCTCTCCCCGATGTTATTCAATCTGTATATTCAGCAAGCAGTAAAGGAAACAAAATAAAAATTCGGGGTAGGTATTAAAATCCATGGAGAAGAAATAAAAACTTTGAGGTTCGCCGATGACATTGTAATTCTGTCAGAGACAGCAAAGGACTTGGAAGAGCAGTTGAATGCAATGGACAGTGTCTTGAAAGGAGGATATAAGATGAACATCAACAAAAGCAAAACGAGGATAATGGAATGTAGTCGAATTAAGTTGGGTGATGCTGAGGGAATTAGATTAGGAAATGAGACACTTAAAGTAGTAAAGGAGTTTTGCTATTTGGGGAGCAAAATAACTGATGATGGTCGAAGTAGAGGGGATATAAAAGATAGACTGGCAATGGCAAGGAAAGCGTTTCTGAAGAAGAGAAATTTGTTAACATCGAGTATTGATTTAAGTGTCTGGAAGTCGTTTCTGAAAGTATTTGTATGGAGTGTAGCCATGTATGGAAGTGAAACATGGACGATAAATAGTTTGGACAAGAAGAGAATAGAAGCTTTCGAAATGTGGTGCTACAGAAGAATGCTGAAGATTAGATGGGTAGATCACATAACTAATGGGGAAGTATTGAATAGGATTGGGGAGAAGAGAAGTTTGTGGCACAACTTGACTAGAAGAAGGGATCGGTTGGTATGACATGTTCTGAGGCATCAAGGGATCACCAATTTAGTATTGGAGGGCAGCGTGGAGGGAAAAAATCGTAGAGGGAGACCAAGAGATGAATACACTAAGTAGATTCAGAAGGATGTAGGCTGCAGTAGGTACTGGGAGATGAAGAAGCTTACACATGATAGAATAGCATGGAGTGCTGCATCAGTCCAGTCTCAGGACTGAAGACCACAACAACAACAACAAACGATTACCTGATTTTTGACAACAAAGGCCCAGTGAACCGTTTTGCAAGAGTTACTTTTGAGTGGCCCCAGTCAGCTCAATAAACCGCTTCGAAATTGTCGGGTCGTCGACCGTAGCCCCCTCTTGCTAGAGGTCGGTAACAAAGTCACAAGGAACTCTCACTGCTCGTGTTGCTGCCTGCTGTACACTCAGTAAACGGCTGTTGATGGTCACCGCCCGTCTGCCACGATGTGCACTACATCCCTCACATAATATCGTATGTCTGCGGAAGTCGGAGCCCTCCCACCTGGTGGGCAAGCAGCAAATACTACCGACAGTTTTAAGCAGCCCTTTTCGATGTACAGGTTAAAAACTGTCACATATACTGCGGAAAATTAACTGCATGTCATGCGAATGGAGGGATAGTTTCCATACAGTGCTTGTGTGTTACTGCAAGGACGAAAAATAATTGTAACTTAAAACGCAATGTCGCCTGTGTCTCATTAAAATATATACACGAGTATTGTATATGTAGGTAACAACAGCATACTTCAGTTGCAGAAAAGCTTTCGAATAGAGGGACCGCACACATGGCAAGTGATGTTTCCACACGGACGGCGTGTCTTAATAACTCATTTGACAAGTCTTTTCTGGTATGTAACCAAGGAAAATGTTAGGACATTATCATCATTCGTATGGCACACACAAGCAGTACATGTATAACATGTAACGAATGTCGTTGCGTAAAAGAAAAACAAAAGCCGCGCGGAGTGGCCGCGTGGTTAGAGCGGCAATGTCACTGACTGCGTGGCCTCTCCCGTCGGGGGTTCGAGTCCGCCCTCCGGCATGGGTGTGTGTGTGTGTGTGTGTTGTTGTTAATATAAGTTAGCTTATCTAGTATGTACACCTAGGGACCGGTGACCTCAGAAGTTTGGTCAGATAGAAATTCACACGCATTTGAACATTTGAACAAAAACAAAAACACTAAATATTAATCTCTAGGTTTGCAAGCTATTCCATCTGTATGGCATTGGCATTCATAAAATCTTTCCACCCGTCCTTGATAGCATCGAAGGATGCACTCCTCTTTATATGCCTGATAGATTGTTTCAGTGCGCCATAGTCACAATTCGGAGACTGCACAATACCCCATTTATTGAACAAGTCAGACCTCCGACTGCAGATTCTATTTAATTTGACCCACAGTTTCCTATCATATTTGACACCCACAGTATCACAGTCGTATTTCTCGAACCATTCCCTTTCTTGGTAATTTCCGATGCGATGACAGTCCTTGTTCCAGAGATCCCTTACTTTGGTGTTACTTGTAGTTACCTGTTCAGCGTACAGGAATGATGATTGTTTCGAACGACTTCTATATAATCGAAGACAGGTAAATCGTGATAAATATGAAGTTTCTTATTCTCTTGTATACTGTGGTAATCTCTAAGCAGAGTCTCAGTTCTGTGAATCTGTGGGAACTCTACAGTAATTTTGAGATGGGTGGATTATGATGAGAAAGTACGGCAACTTCGGGGGACCCTGCATCCAGAGCTCTGGTGTGTGACCCCGGTGATAAGATGGACAAGAAGACCAGGGCTCTCCTGAAGGAAGCAGGGATGTATGATAAGAACATCAGACACCTAGACTATATACACAAGGAGGGCGTGCCCCTACGCCCAATTGTCAGTAATACTGGAACACCTACGTACCAACAGCCGAGTACTTGAAAAATCTGCTGTCCCCATATTTGGGGAAATGCACATAACAGATTCAGATATCATGGTTAGTTTTGATATGGTATCGCTGATCACTAGGGCTCCACTGAAAGACTTACAAGAACTGATTACAGAGGTATTTCACGGTGTTCTGTTGGACCTGTTCAGCCATATACTGACATCCACGTATTTCCTGTGCAGGGACCAATATTACGAGGAAACTGAAGGTGAAGCTATGGACAGCCCACTGTCCCCTGTGGTTACCAACATGTTTATGGTGAGATTTGAGGAGAGGCCAGTAGAGACAGCCAGATGTAAACATGCTTCTTCAGGTATGTGGATGACATCTTCGTGATCTGGCTTCATGGGTAGGACAGGCTCAGTAAGTTTTCTGAACATCTTAAAACTTATGCCACACAAATATCAAATTCACCGTAGAACTGGAGAAGAATGGGAAGCTGGATGTACTAGTCGAAAGGAAAGCAGATGGATCGGTGGGCCACAGTATGTATCGAAAACCCACACACAATGGTTTATTTCTGCAGGCCAGCAGCTGTCACCACCCTGCACAGAAAAACGGATACTTACGACATCGGTCCACAGAGCGCATGCCCTGTCAGACCAAGAGAGTCTACCGACAGTAATAGATCAACCTAAAACTGTGTTCTGCAAAAGTGGAGACACGACCAAACAAATTGAGAGAGCACTCCAGCCAGACACTTACGCCACAGGTTCAGCAAGCAAGATGAAGCAAAGAACGTGGCGTATCTGCCCTATGCTGGTTATGCTTCTGCCAGAATCCATAAACACAATATCACGTGCGTTTCCTGTCCATCGAGCAAGATCAGTGGACTGGTGGGGAGTGTTAAAGACGACTTGTGGTTACGAAAACCAGGGATTTATAATGTACGTTGTCAATGTGGCATGTCCTGCATTGATCAGACGACAAGAACAGTGGATATCAGGTGCAAAGAACATCAGAGGCACACCCGATTAAGACATGTGACGAAGTCAGCCATTCCTGAAAACTGTCTACAACTATATCATGCCATGAATTATGAGGAAATCAAGATTTTGGGACCGTTTTATAAGGGACTCGACTGATATAAAAGTGATTGACAATCTCATGAGACGCAACATGGGGTACCAGCGAAGTAGAGCCTGAGATCCTGCTCTGAAATTATTAAAGAAGCAACGGGGACGGCTGCAGCACTCGACTAATAGAAGAATGGAAGGCGTGGATATGGAAAACGATCACCAGACAGAATGCCAGGAACAGCGGACCGTAGATGGAACGTTCCGGAACGGATCTGATGGGCTCCGATCTCAGAGGAAACACCCAGGACCGCAGCAGTCTGAAAACGGCGGGCGCGGAGCTCAGAGGAAACACCCAGGACCGCAGCAGTCTGAAAACGGCGGGCGCCGACCTCAGAGGGAGCATCCAGAACTGCAGCGAGCCAAAACCGGAACGGCAAGGCTCCAGCAGATCGTAGTGATCGGGAGCGGTCCGCAGGGGTAACGCCTGACAGAATTCCAAACGCACCAACACGAAGATGGAACACATAGGAGCAGGTCTGTTGAGCGCGGACCACAGAGGGAATATCTAGAACCGCAGCGGTCGGAAAACGGAATGGCAGTGTTCCAGAAGATCGCAGCGAGCGGGCGCCGACTGCAGATGGAACGCCTGCAACCGCCGGTGGAAGGGGAAAGTCACAGACATAAATACTGGATCAGGTCCAAAAAAAGCTCGAGGAGCAGTCTAAGGTCGCACCTGATGAAGTTGATGAAGTTTACGAGCTACGTTACCGAAATCCTTGTGTATATATTTGTTTGACAAATGTTATGTGTGTGGAAGTCTGTGGAAGAGAATGTTTTCTCTTCATGGAGTTACTGCAGCATGGCATGTAATTTCACATATCAAACACCACTGCAATGCGTTTTTTTTATGTTCTATAATAATTTCTCTGTTCCCAACACTTTCTTGATATGGAATCCAGACACTAAAACAATGCTACAGAAATGATAGCATAAGTGATTTACATAAAATATTGTAAACTTCTTTTACCTGGAGGCTCATCACGCATAGCTCAAACGTTTCTTCCTCTTCTTCTTAATCGTCCGTTATGTAGCCACAACACTCTCGACTATATCAGGCTCATATCCACTATATACCAATAAAAGTTGCCAAACACCTTAAGCATGCAAGCATCTAGAGAAATCATGTGTAACTGGATGGGTGACGTGAGTAAGACTGGCGCAGAACTGTCTTCGCAGAATGGCAGTTACAGTATTGGACTGAGAAAGCCGGTCTGTATCACTAGCGTCGGTCAGTACAAGTTTGGAACAGGAGTTGTATTCTTTGCGAAAGCAAAATACACTATTGGCTATTAAAATTGCTACACCAAGAAGAAATGCAGATGATAAATGGGTATTCATTGGACAAATATATTATACTAGAACTGACATGTCATTACATTTTCACGCAATTTGGGTGCATAGATCCTGAGAAATCAGTGCCCAGAACAACCACCTCTGGCCGTAATAACGGCCTTGATGCGCCTGGGCATTGAGTCAAACAAAGCTCGGATGGCGTGTACAGGTACCGTTGCCCATACAGCTTCAACACTGTACCACAGTTCATCAAGAGTAGTGACTGGCGAATTGTGACGAGCCAGTTGCTCGGCCACCATTGACCAGACGTTTTCAATTGGTGAGAGATCTGGAGAATGTGCTGGCCAGGGCAGCAGACGAACATTTTCTGTATCCAGAAAGGTCCGTACAGGGCCTGCAACATGCGGTCGTGCAGTATCCCGCTCAAATGTAGGGTTTTGCAAGGATCGAATGAAGGGTAGAGCCACGGGTCGTAACACATATGAATTGTAACGTCCACTGTTCAAAGTGCCGTCAATGCGAACAAGAGGTGACCGAGACGTGTAACCAATAGCATCCCATACCATCACGCCGGGTGATACGCCAGTATGGCGATGACGAATAGACGCTTCCAATGTGCGTTCACCGCGATGTCGCCAAACACGGATGCGACCATCATGATGCTGTAAACAGAACCTGGATTCATCCAAAAAAATGACGTTTTGCCATTCGTGCACCCAGGTTTGTTGTTGAGTACACCATCGCAGGCGCTCCTGTCTGTGATGCAGCGTCGAGGGTAACCGTAGCCATAGTCTCCGAGCTCATAGTCCATGCTGCTGCAGATGGTTGTTGTCTTGCAAACGTCCCCATCTGTTGACTCAGGGATCGAGACGTGGCTGCACGATCCGTTACAGCCATGCGGATTAGATGCTTGTCGTCTCGACTGCTAGTGATGCGAGGCCGTTGGGATCCAGCACGGCGTTCCGTATTACCCTCCTGAACTCACCGATTCCATATTCTGCTAACAGTCATTGGATCCCGACCAACGCGAGCAGCAACGTCGCGATACGATAAACGGCAATCGCAATAGGCTACAATCCGACTTTTATCCAAGTCGGAAACGTGATGGTACGCATTTGTCCTCCTTACACGAGGCATCACAACAACGTTTCACCAGGCAACGCCGGTCAACTGCTGTTTGTGTATGAGAAATCGGTTGGAAACTTTCCTCATGTCAGCACGCTGTAGGTGTTGCCACCGGCGCCAACCTTGTGTGAATGCTCTGAAAAGCTAATCATTTGCATATCACATCATCTTCTTCCTGTCGGTTAAATTTCACGACTGTAGCACGCCATCTTCATGGTTTAGGAATTTTAATGGCCAGTAGTGTATTCAAGTATACTGATTACGTGGAACTCAGCTCATTCTGTTCCTTCTTCAAGACATCATTGTAGCGGGCAGAGTACCCTCCTACTTCCGACCAGTTTCAGATTAAATCTGAGACAGTGTTGCTGGGAGGGTTGATTAAAGACAGAGCAAGAGTTGTGGGGTGCATGGAGAGAGGCCACATACAGTTTTGCACAGGGTTCTTAGCCTATAGGTTCAACGAGGGGGCCGGCCGTAGTGGCCGAGCGGTTCTAGGCGCTATAGTCTGGAACCGCGCTGCTGCTACGGACGCAGATTCGAATCCTGCCTCGGGCATGGATGCGTGTGATATCCTTAGGTTAGTTAGGTTTAAGTAGTTCTAAGTTCTAGAGGACTGATGACCTCAGAAGTTAAGTCCCATAGTGCTCAGAGCCATTTGAACCATTTTCAGTGAGGGGGTAGCTCTTTTAGAAATAGGCGTTCAATGCAAGAGATTTGAATCTTTGACTTTATCCCACGAATGCGAGAATACTTTGATTCCGTCCACATAGGGAGAGATGACAAATTGTAATAAAGTTTTACCGAATTTATAAAGACTTTGGTCTAAGGAACTTAGTTTTTGCACCTCCTCTCTGCTGATGACTATTTCTTACACTAATAAACAGTATTTTTGTTAAGCAGAGTAAAGGTTCGCGATGTGTCCACGTGTATGTAGCACTCCCAAGAGAATGGAGGGGAGTGGTTTACTGATGATACAGAAACTGAGAATCATGCTGCAATGACTTTGGCTGATAGCGTCATGAGATCGAGCTGACGAGACGTTTTGTTGACGTGAGAATACGCCGAGAATGGTGATTTGGAGCTCGAGTAATTGAGTAAAATGCTTTTAAAGTACGGCAAACCATGCGATATTTTCGAAAGTTGATGTAAAATACGTAAAACTTAGGTAAATGCGACAAAAATGAGGATGAGTGAGGGTATTTACATGCTCGCCAGAGTTCATGAAAATCATTCCATTTGGGAACACACTACAATGCACTAGTAAAGCCTTGTCTTTCTAGTTCCCATAAAATGTGAAGTCTTCCTAATTTTCCCGATAAGAAACATCACCGTAACTGATTTTACGGTCTTTTATCTTACCTGTTCTTACAGAAGAAAGCTTCGTTACTCATTGTACACAGTTGGCAGAGCTACGACAACACGCTCTCTTTTCCAACGAGTGGCAGAAAGATGGTCCTGTCGCATTCACTCGGCTGATCCCTGTTTCTGCACAGAACGCAGTAGGTGGTAGACACAGCGCGCTCCGACTATATCCTTACTTCCTTTAGAAATCAAGAGTATACTCCAATCGACATTCTCAAAAGTTTACTTTAAGTCTACAAATGCAATAAACATAAGTTTGGCTATCTTCAGTCCATCTTCTAAGACGAGTCACCGAGTAAGTGTGGTTTCGTGTATTTCTACATTCCTCTGGAACACAAATTGATCCTCCCTGTGGATGGCTTCTACACGTTCTTCTGTAAATAATTTGCCTAAGTACTTTGCAACCGCGACTTATTGAACTGATAATAGTGTAATGTTCACTCCTGCCGGAAACTGCGTGCTTTGGAAATGGAAGTATTACGTTGTCCTCGAAGTATGGCAGTGTTTCGCCTGCCTCGTACATCTCGCACGCTAGGAGGAATAGTTTTTTTGAGGCTAGCTCTCACGAGGACGTCATTAACTCTGAGGGACTCTCATCTACTCCAGGCAATGAGTTTATTTTTACTGGGGTGTTTCTTTCAACCCGTATGCGGGGTGGAATAGGAGGAACAGTGAATGTCTTGGGAGGTGGTTGTACGGACTGATTCGAATGAATCATTGTTTACGATACGTGTGCACAGGACGGCCGGCCTCTGACCTCTGACCCCGGGCCTCGCACACGCGTGGGCGTGGCCGCGCCGCGACCGCTGCGTCGCGTCGCTAGGCAACGCGCCTTGTTGCTGCCGCAGCTGCGGTGCCGCGGGATGAGCTGTGCTCGCTGCTGCCCGCCTGTTCCAGGCAGTCCGAGAACCCGCTTTCGCCGTGTGTGCTTCCTCGTTCTGCCTACCCTTATTTGCCACTGGTTTTCTGTCCCTTACCTGTAGCATTTCCTGTGAAATATGACCCTGCGTAAATACAGTTTATGCGCAATAGTTCGCGACCTGCGAGAAGTCATCAAAAATTAAAGAAACAGATTCCACATACACAACTTGAGCACACGTGGAAAAGCTGATAACGACAACCACCTAAGATGATAGTGAAACCGATGTCCACTATAAGCACTAACGTCAGTATCCACTATAAACACTTAAGTCAGTATCTCGTATAGCTGGCGTGGTGGATGTATCGCAACGGCCACAAAGTATGGGCCTGAGAGTGCAAAGAACATAGTATATAGAGTCGATATGTGTGTAAAAAGCGTACTTGTAAAGGTCAAAAGTGACAGAAATAGTCTGTATGTTAAACAAAAGCGGAATTAACAAATAATAATGAGAATGTAAATTAAAAGTATGTAATACCTAAAAGTATAAGTACTACTACATCTGATCGTAACTGATATGTCAAAACGTAAAATTAAAGTGACTTGCCTAGTCACAGGAAACAACATCTTAAAACCAAAATATAACGTATTCGGGTACCTTAAATGTAAATATTAAGATACATATACTTACAGAAAAACGTGTCCAACAGTGGAGGACGAGACGTCAGGCCTCGGACCGTGGCCTGATTCCCCAGTAATTGCCCGAAAACCGGGGCTCAACGCCTGCATTATACGAATATTTTAACAACCTACAGCAGTATGATATTGTTCAAAAATTTCACTAAGGCCGCGGACCCTGCCCTCGTCATAGTTCTTACGGGGTTCAATAGTCGATCTTTCACTATTTTCTCAAGCGAGGAGGTGTTGTTTACCAAGGGGTAAAAATCTGCGAGAATTGAGGATAACAGACTATCCAGAAACTCCGAGGGCGCCTCGATTTGCAAGAAAAACCAAAACCGAAAACATAGAGAGATAAGCATAGGAATCGAATGCTGAATACTAAGCCAAAGTTATAATTCACGTTCAATGAAAAGAAAAACCACACATCAGAAAGGTCTGCACGTAGTCGAAACGAAAAAAAGAAAAAAAAGAAGGGGAAACAACCAGCCGAAAACCAAATGTCAGAAGCAAATACATGCTACAAAGGAGACTATACTCGCAGTGTAACTGAATACCAGTACGTCCTCTGAAAGAGATAGATAGATAGCTGGAGAGAGAGAGAGAGAGAGAGAGAGAGAGAGAGAGAGAATATGTTCCCAAAATCTCTGAACAAACCACTGACAGTAAGCGTCAACATCGCACGTGTTCTCTCTACCACGCGTCAACAGAGAATCATGTGCGTGTTTGAGCGCCCCATCAAAGATACTTCGTTGGAGTTGCATCTGTACGTTCACTGACGGCATCGTTTCTGTGAAACAGGAGCATCGTGAAGAAGTGAAACACAGTGACAGCAAACATAAACTGCCTTATTCTTAATCAGCTGAGAGAACCTGCTAGAACTTTATTGTGGTCGAACAGCTGTCGCCAAGCCATTACGACTAACAAAAGAGGGCATTTCATTGGAAGTTGTTGGTGGTCCACCTTATGGAAAACGTGGGTAATAGACAGTCACCGCTGGAACAGTATTTCACCGTCATGACGGAGTTGACAGTTATTAAAATAGCAAAAGTATGTGATAGCCTAAAACAGCAAATTCAGCTCTGGTGTTAATCCCCACTTGATGATGGGAAACAAATTCCCTGAATTTGTGGTAAACGCGCTGAGAAGCAAATTAATCCGGAGGGCATAAATTACCTTTCATATTTATCACTCATTATTGGTCATTGGTTTTTTTCTCTTATTTTTGTTCATATTACAAATCTTAACGTGACCAGAATAAATAACAACAAATTTTGTATTCGTGCAGAAAGCTGACATTATATAAACTGCTTGTGGTTAACGGAAATTATGTGTAGTTTGGCGGTCAGCGAGCATCGCTGAACGGCACGACAAACACCACATGTTCCTGCTGTCCAGTGTAAGTAGTGGAAACAAGCGGAACTGTGACCAGACGATTACATCAAAACTGCACAGCTGAGTCAATCACACGTCAATAGACAGATGTAAAGGGTGAAGTCACTGGCTTGCAGTGTACCCGTACATGTGTTAGCCACCACCGTTTACGGGCGTCTCGGCTGTGGTCCGGTTGATAGGTTTTCACTGAATTATAGAATTCCGATCCGACAGAGAGAGGTTAGAAGTGATGCTGGCAAATAACGGGCTAGAACACGTTGCTGAATGTCCTTTGGAAAAATGTATAATAACGTCGTGTCTGTCGAACGGAAGACGTTCTAGTTTGTGAAATAGCTGTATAGAGGTTTATCAGTGGAAGTTTTTTGGCATATTACAGCTGTATGCCGGAGTGGTACTCGTTCCTGGGACTTTGCCTTTCGTGGACAACTGCTTTGATGACTGAGGTATCCAAACACAGCTCAAGATCTGCCCTCACAGCAGTGGCTTAGCCGACAGAGTGTCTAAGGCGTTCAGCCTGACTGGGTTGCCGGGGTCACGAATGACGTTTTAATTTACACACATCAAACAAGTTTTGTATCACCCCGATTCCCAGAACTCTCCGACAATTGTCTGGTTGAAGGCATATGCGACACTCATCGGAGAAGAGAACGTGATGACAATCCTGAGCGGTCCATTCGGCATGTTGTTGGGCCCATCTGTACCGCGCTGCATAGTGTCATGGTTGCAAAGATGTACCTCGCCGTGGACGTCGGGAGTGAAGTTGCGCATCATGCAGCATATTGCGCATAGTTTGAGTCGTAACACGACGTGCTGTGGCTACACGAAAAGCGTTATTCAACAAGTTGGTGTTGCTGTCAGAATTCCTCGGAGCATGTGTAGGTAGCGGTCATCCACTGCAGTAGCAGCCCCTGGGCATGTCATCGGCAGTTCCTGTCTCTCCATGTCCGAACAACATCGCTTTGGTTCACTCCGAGGCGCCTGGACACTTGCCTTGTTGAGAGCCCTTCCTGGCACAAAGTAACAATGCGGACGCGATCGAACCGCGATATTGACCGTCTAGGCATGGTTGTACTACACACAACACGAGCCGTATACCTCCTTCCTGGTGGAATGACTGGAACTGATCGGCTGTCGGACCCCCTCCGTCTTAGGCGCTGCTCATGCATGGCTGTTTACATCTTTGGGCGGGTTTAGTGACATCTATGAACAGTCAAAGAAACTGTGTCTGTCATACAGTGTCCACACTCAACATCTTGAGGAGTTCTGGGAACCGTGGTGATGCAAAACTTTTTTTGGTGTGTGTAAATTAAAACGTCATTCGTGACCCAGACGTTTTTCACGCGTCTCAATGTTTACGACGTCACATCTTCTGAACTGTATGTCGTACAAGCATATATTTTCGCAGGCAAAGTCTCTGCAAAACTTTTTGCAAAGAGAGTTAGTTGCAAGGAACTAAAAATGAAAAAACGTCATGCCTGATGCAGCAGTTTACTGCAGGAACAGCGAAAATGCAGTAAGCGATAACCTCGTTTTCTTGCATATTATGTGTGTGTGCGTGTGTGTGTGTGTGTGTGTGTGATGGAGGAAGGGGTGTGTGTGATGGAGGGAGATGCGTCAGCGAGAAAAAGTCTCGTAAAAGTTGAGAACTCTGTCTACAGTATGTTGCAGATCAGCCTATGCTTTCATTCACAAATATTGGATGAATATAGCCTGGCTATTCGCACGTCGTGAGGATCGACACTTTCTCACACACATCCCTTTGAGACGGAGGCCGTTGTCTTCGCCGTAGTGGTTCTTTCCAGACAGTAAACCACATGTACACCAAGTTTGGTTGTAATCGATGCAGTAGTTTAGAAGCAGATGTGGAACATACATACATACATACATACGTACATCCACTTTTATAATATTTGTGGATTAAAACAGACGAAACAGAAATGCGGTGTACCTGTTATTAATTGCACTTATTTATTCCGAAAATATATACTCTGGAGATTATAATACAGTTATAGTAACGTCTATACCTATACAGGGTGAGTCACTAACTGTTGCCACCAAGAATAACTCCGAAAGTATGATAGGAGCTGAAAAGTTTGTGGGACTAAAGTTGCATGGGACAGCGGGGGGCCATAATATAGCGTTGGTTTTTTATTGTTAGGTGGGGTCGCTTCAGAGATATTAAGGTCAACTTTGTTTTTTTTTTTTTTTTTAATAGGATGCCTGTTTTCTGATGGCGGCTATCGAGACGAATCCAGTGTTGTGTAACAGCAAGATCTTTGAAGATCAAAGATGGTCACAAAGGTGGCATGAACGTCCATTTACAGAAGGTGTTCGAAGTGATGACTATTGGTATCAATGCAGTGCTGATATCTTCTTATCATTTCGGCACTTATCGAAGCACATGATCTGACAATTCCCTCTCGTATATCGTGCAAATAGTAAATATTCGCCGAATACGGCGTATTCATCTAACGTTCCATTAACATGTAAACACCATTCGACGGTTTCGCAATACAACTTTAATAGGAACGGTAAGACTAGTATCGTCGAATCAAGCGAATGTGAATGATGCATCCCTTCGAAGAACAAGTCGATATGCTTCTCAGTTACGGAGAATTCCAACGAAATTCAGTGAGAGCTAGAAACATATCGTCAAGGTTCTCACCTTACAATTCGTACATTTAAATATGTGTGTGATAAATTGAGAACAACTACGTCTTTAACGCATAGGGAACATATCCGGCAAAGGAAGGTTACTAACGAGGAAACGCAAATTGGTACTCTCTCTACTGTGGGTCGAGAGCCTAGTGTTAGTTCGCGTCAAATCGCAAGAGAATCTGGCATGGGCCAGAGTAGTGTTGTTCGTGTTCTGCATCACCATCAATGTCATCCTTAACCATATCAATCTCCATCAAGAATTAAATAGTACGGATTGTATGCGTCGCATTGAATTCTGCCGATGGGCTCAACTTCAGATTCAGAGGGATGACACATTTATTAATTTGATTTTATTTACTGGCGATGCTACATTCACGAACCACGGAGATGTTAATTTGCATAACATGAATTATTGGGCAACTGAAAATCCATGTTGGCTGCGGCAAGTGGCACATCAAAAACCGTGGTCGGTGAATGTATGATGTGGGATTCTCGAGGGCAGATTTATAGGAACCTGTATCATCGAACCCCACCATAAACCATGTACCTTGCCGTTGGTGGGGAGGCTTGCGTGCCTCAGCGATACAGATGGCCGTACCGTAGGTGCAACCACAACGGAGGGGTATCTGTTGAGAGGCCAGACAAACGTGTGGTTCCTGAAGAGGGGCAGCAGCATTTTCAGTAGTTGCAGAGGCAACAGTCTGGATGATTGTCTGATCCGGCCTTGTTACACCTATCAAAACGACCTCGCTGTGCTGGTACTGCGAACGGCTGAAAGCAAGGGGAAACTACAGCCGTAATTTTTCCCGTGGGCATGCAGCTTTACTTATGGTTAAATGATGATAGCGTCCTCTTGGGTAAAATATTCCGGAGGTAAAATAGTCCCCCATTCGGATCTCCAGGCGGGGACTACTCAAGAGGACGTCGCTACCAGGAGAAAGAAAACTGGCTTTCTATGGATCGGAGCGTGGAATGTCAGATACCTTAATCGGGCAGGTAGGTTAGAAAATTTAAATAGGGAAATGAATAGGTTAAAGTTAGATATAGTGGGAATTAGTGAAGTTCGGTGGAAGGAGGAACAGCAGGTGAACACAGGGTTATAAATACAAATTCAAATAGGGGTAATGAAGGAGTAGGTTTAATATAGAATACAGAAATAGGAGTGCAGGTAAGCTACTACAAACAGCATAGTGAACGCATTATTGTGGCCAAGATAGAAACGAAGTTCACGCCTACTACAGTAGTACAAGTTTATATGCCAACTAGCTCCGCAGACGACGAAGAAATTGATGAAATGGATGATGAGATAAAAGAAATTATTCAGATAGTGAAGGGAGATGAAAATTTAATTAATTGTCATGAGTGACTGGAATTCGATAGAAGAAAAGGGAGAGAAGGAAACGTAGCAGGTGAATATGGATTGGGGGTAAGAAATGAAAGAGGAAGCCGCCTGGTAGAATTTTGCACAGAGCATAACTTCATCATAGCTAACAATTGGTTCAAGAATCATGAAAGAAGGTTGTATTCTGGAGATACTAGAAAGTATCAGATAGATTATGTAATGGTAAGACAGAGAATTAGGAGCCAGGTTTTATATTGTAAGACATTTCCAGGGGCAGATGTGGACTCTGACCACAATGTAATGGTTATGAACTGTAGATTTAAACTGAAGAAACTACAAAAAGGTGATAAATTGAGGTGATGGTACCTGGATAAACTGACTAAACCAGAGGTTGTAAAGAGTTTCAGCGAGAGCATAAGGAACAATTCACAGGATTGGGGGAAAGAAATACAGTAGACGAAGAATGGGTAGCTTTGAGGGGTGAAGTAGTGGAGACAGCAGAGGATCATGTAGGTAAAAAGACGAGGGCTAATAGAAATCCTTGGGTAACAGAAGAAATATTGAATTTAACTGATGAAAGGAGAAAATGTAAAAATGCAGTAAATAAGCTGGCAAAAAGGAATACAAACATCTCAAAAATGAGATCGACAGGAAGTGCAAAAGGGCTAAGCAGGGATGGCTAGAGGACAAATGTAAGCATGTAGAGGCTTATGTCACTAGGGGTAAGATAGACACTGTCTACAGGAAAATTAAAAGGACCTTTGCAGAAAAGAGAACCACTTCTATGAATATCTGGACCTCAGATGGAAACCCAGTTCTAAGAAAAGAAGGGAAAGCGGAAAGGTGGAAGAAGTATATAGAGGGTCTACACAGGGGCGATGTTCTTGAGGACACAATTGTGGAAATAGAAGAGGATGTAGATGAAGATGAAATGGGAGATACGATACTGTGGTATGAGTTTGACAGATCACTGAAAGATCGAAGTCGAAACAAGGCCCCGGGAGCAGACAACATTCCATTAGAACTACTGACAGCCTTGGGAGAGCCAGTTCTGATAAACCTCTACCATCTGGTGAGCAAGATGTATGAGACAGGCGAAATACCCTCAGACTTCAATAAGAATATATTAATTCCAATCCCAAAAACGCAGGTGTTAACAGATGTGAAAATTTCGTAACTATCAGTTTAATAAGTCACGTCTGCAAAATACTAAGATGAATTCTTTACAGACGAATGGAAAAACTGGTAGAAGCTGACCTTGGGGAAGATCGGTTTGGATCAGTAGAAATGTTAGAACACGTGAGGCAATACTGACCCTACGACTTATCTTAGAAGATAGAGTAAGGAAAGGCAAACCTACGTGATAGAGTAAGGAAAGGCAAACCTACGTTTTTAGCATTTGTATACTTAGAGAAAGCTTTTGGCTGTCTTTCAAATTGTGAAAGTGGCAGGGGTAAAATACAGGGAGCGAAAGGCTATTTACAATTTGTACAGAAACCAGATGGCAGTTATAAGAGTCGAGGGACATGACAGGGAAGCAGTGGTTGGGAAGGGAGTGAGACAAGGTTGTAGCCTCTCCCTGATGTTATTCAATCTGTATATTGAGAAAGCAGTAAAGGAAACAAAATAAAAATTCGGGGTAGGTATTAAAATCCATGGAGAAGAAATAAAAACTTTGAGGATCGCCGATGATATTATAATTACGTCAGAGGCAGCAAAGGATTTGGAAGAGCAGTTGAACGGAATGGACAGTGTCTTGAAAGGAGGGTATAAGATGAACATCAACAATAGCAAAACTAGGATAATGGAATGTAGTCGAATTAAGTCTGGTGATGCTGAGGGAATTAGATTAGGAAATGAGGCATTTAAAGTAGTAAAGGAGTTGAGCTATTTGGGGAGCAAAATAACTGATGATGGTCGAAGTAGAGAGGATATAAAAGATAGACTGGCAATGGCAAGGAAAGCGTTTCTGAAGAAGAGAAATTTGTTAACATCGAGTATTGATTTAAGTGTCTGGAAGTCGTTTCTGAAAGTATTTGTATGAAGTGTAGCCATGTATGGAAGTGAAACATGGACGATAAATAGTTTAGACAAGAAGAGAATAGAAGCCTTCGAAATGTGGTGCTACAGAAGAATGCACAAGATTAGATGGGTAGATCACATAACTAATTAGGACGTATTGAACAGAATTGGGGAGAAGAGGAGTTTGTGGCACAACTTGACTAGAAGAAGGGATCGGTTGGTAGGACATGTCCTGAGGCATCAAGTGATCACCAATTTAGTATTGGAGGGCAGCGTGGAGGGTAAAAATCGTAGAGGCAGACCAAGAGATGAATACTCTAAGCAGATTCAGAAGGATGCAGGTTGCAGTAGGTACTGGGAAATGAAGAATCTTACACATGATAGAATAGCATGGAGTGCTGCATCAATCCAGTCTCAGGACTGAAGACCACAACAACAACAACAACAACAACAACAACAACAACAACAACAACATTTCATCGAAGGAAATCCTAATCGTAGAAAGTACACCTCATACCTGCAAGAAACATTAGGTCTTTTACTGGAAAAAATGCCTTTAGGAACAAGTAACAGAATGTGGTATCAATACGATGGGTATCGTGCACATTTTTCGCTGTTGGCTAGAAATGAGTTGCAGAGACAATTCCCAAATCGTTGGATTGGGCGCGGAGGAGATGTGTTGTGGCCGGCTCGTTCACCAGAGTTGACGCCTCTGGACTTTTTCTTGTGGGGATTCGTAAAAGGCATTTTTTATAAAGACACTCAAACTACACCACAAGATATGCGAGAGAGAACTGTCAGAGAATGTGCTTTGATAGGTGCCGAAGTGATAAGGAATACCACTGGATCCATCATCAGAAGATTGCAGCACTGGATTGATACCAGATGTCATCACTTCTTACACCTTCTGTAAATGGACGTTCATGCCACCTTTTCGAGCTTCGCTGATCTTAATTTACTTTTACACATCATTGGATTCGTCTCGATAGCCGCTGTCAGCAAATAAGTACCAAACTATAGCATCCCATTTAAAAAAAGCGAAGTTGACCTTCATATCTCTGACGCGACGCTATCTAGCAATAAACAACCAGCGTCGTATTATGGCTCCCGTTGTACCATGCAACGTTTGTCCCACAAACTTTGCAGGTCCTATCATACTATAGGAGTTATTCTTGGCGACAATAGTTAGTGACTCACACCGTATATCACCTCAGCAAGTCCTTGTACAGCGCTTCAGCTCTTTCTAATTTACATTGTTACTGACTTTCAGAGCAGTTAGCAAACAGCTACATTTTACAACAAAAATGTCTTATTTCAGTGCTGAGTATCCCATGAAAGCATTTACTTTTATCACATTTAAAATAAAATTCAACTTAAAAAAATATGATCACGCCTTTTTCATAGTTTTTTTGTGTCCATAATACAAGCACTTAATAAAAGGACCATATGAGGGGTAACAAAGAGTAAGGGAGATAATGGTTTACAACTGACTGCTGAGTGGCGGTGAAGTAGGTGCGACGGGAGCCGGCGACACTGCCCGTAGCTGAGCCTCTGTGGATGAACACGGCGTCGCTGCCGGGGCTCCCGGCAGGCACGCCACGCGGCGGCCACCCCCGCGCACTCGCGAGTGTCGGCGTTGCGACCACAGACCACAGGCACCGAGAGCACAGTCGTCATCAGGGCGTGTCCCCCACGTTGACAGACTGTCCACAGCAGCTCGTCTCGAAGAAACGAGTTGCAACGTTGTCTCAGCTAAAATTCACGCTGATCGAAGAACAATTATTTTCCCGTCTCAGTTGAGGACAGACGCCTTTAATTTTTTTTTTTGGTCACCATTCTTTTGACTGGTTTGATTCGGCCCGCCACGAATTCCTCTCCTGTGCTAACCTCTTCATCTCAGAGTAGCACTTGCAACCCACGTCCTCAATTATATTCCAGTCTCTATTTTCCTCTGCAGTTTCTGCCTTCTACGAGTTCCTCTAGTACCGTGGAAATCATTCTCTGATGTCTTAACAGATGTCCTACTCCGTCTCTTCTCCTTGTAAATGTTTTCCACATATTCCTTTCCTCTCCGATTCTGCGCAGAACCTCCTCTTTCCTTATCTTATCGGTCCACCGAATTTTCAACATTTGTCTCTAACACGACATCTCAAATAATCCGATTCTCGACTGTTCCGGTTTTCCCACCATGTTTCACTACAATACAATGCTGTGCTCCAGACGTACATCCTCAGATGTTGCTTCCTCAAATTAATGCCTTCGTTTGATACTAGTAGACTTCTCTGGGCCAGGAATGGCCTTCTTGCCAGTGCTGCCGGCCGCTGTGGCCGAGTGGATCTAGGTGCTTCAGTCTGGAACCGCGCTGCTCCTACGGTCGCAGGTTCGAATCCTGCCTCGGGCATGGATGTGTGTGATGTCCTTAGCTTGGTTAGGTTTAAGTAACTCCAAGTGTAGGGTACTGATGACCCCAGATGTTAAGTCCCATAGTGCTTAGAGCCATTTGCCAGTGCTAGTCTGCTTTCTGATGTCCTCCTTGCTCCCTCCGTCATTGGTTATTTTGCTGTCTAGGAAGCAGAATTCGTCAACTTCATCTACTTCGTGATCATCAATCTTGATGTTAAGTTTCTCGCTGTTTTCATGTCTGCAACTTCTCATTACTTTCGTCTTTCTTCGATTTACTCTTAATCCATACTCTGTACTCATTAGACCGTTAATTCCATTCAGCAGATCATGTAATTCTTCACTTTCACTCAGGATAGCAGCGTCACCAGCGAGTCGTATCATTGATATCCTTTCAACTTGAATTTTAATTCCACTCCTGAACCTTTCTTTTATTCACATCATTGCTTCTTCGATGTAAAGATTGAACAGTAGGGAGGGGAAAGACTGCATCCCTGTCTTAACATCCTTCCACTTCGTTCTTGATCGTCCACTATTATTATTCCCTATTGGTTCTTGTACATATTGTATATCACCCTTTCTCCCTACAGCTTACCCCTATTTTCTCAGAATTTCGAGCATCTTGAAATTTTACTTTGTCCAATTCTTTTTCCAGGTCGACAAATCCTATTAAGGTGTCATGATATTTTTTAGCCTTGCTTCCACTATCAACTGCAAGTTCAGAACTGCCTCTGTGGTGCCTTTTTACCTTTCCTGAAGCCAAACGGATCGTCACCGAACACATCCTCAATTTTCTTTTCCATACTTCTGTATATTATTTTTGTCAGCGACTTGGATGCATGTGGTGTTAAGTTGGTTGTGCGATAATTCTCACACTTGTCAGCTCTTGCAGTCTTCGTAATTGTGTGGATGTTTCTCCAAAAGTTTGATGGTACGTCACCAGACTAATATATTCTACACACCGACGTGAATAATCGTTTTTTTTCCACTTTCTGATCGAATATTTCTATCCTTTCTGCCTTATTTGATCCTAAGTCCTCGAAAGCTCTCTTAAATTCTGATTCTAATACTTATCTCTTAGTTCTTCTAAATCGGCTCCTTTTTCTTCTTCTGTTACATCAGACAAATGTGCCCCCTCATAGAGCACTTGAATGTACTCTTTCCACGTATACGCTCTCTCTTCTGTTTTTAAAAGTGGAATTCCCGTTGCCCTGTTAATATTACCACCCTTGCTTTTAATGTCACCAAAGGAAGTTTTGCTTTTCCTACATATTGAGTGAGTCCTTCCGAGACTCATTTCTTTTTCGATTCCTTCTCATTCTTCATGCAGACATTTCGTCTTAGCTTCCCTGCACTTCCTGTTTATTTCATTCCTCAGCGAGTTGTGTTTCTGTATTCCTGAATTTCCCTGAACAGTTTTGTACTTCCTTGTTTCATCGATCAACTGAATTATTTCTTCGGTTACCATGGTTTCTTCACACTTACCTTCTTTGCACCTATGTTCTTCTTTCCAGCATCTGCGATTGCCATTTTTAGACATGTCCATTCCCCTCCAACTTCACGGCTTAGTGAACTATTCTTTATTACTGTGTCTATAGCCTCAGAGAATTTGAAGCGTATCTCGCCATCCCTTGGTACTTTTGTATCCCACTTCTTTGCATATTGATTCTTCCTGACTAATCTCTTGAACTTCAGCCTAATCTTCATCAGTGCTACATTGTGATTTGAGTCGATATCTGCTGCTGGGTACGCCTTATTTTATCTATTATTTTGTCTATGCAGTACAGCTTTGCTACTCAAACTGATCAGCCGGAACATTATGACCGCCTACCTAATAGCGGGTGGGTTCGCTTTTGACACGGATAAGAGCGGCAACGGATCGTGGCGAGAAATCAGTGGGGCCTTGGCAGGTCGCTGGAGGGAGTTGGATCCACGTCTGCACACGCAGCTCACCTGACTGCCGTATGGTCCGGGATGGGGCGATGAGCTCGAACGCCTCGGTCAGTCAGCTCCCAGATGTGTTCGATTGCGTTCACATCAGGTGAGCTGGGGGGCCAATACATCAATTGGATCTCGTCATTGTATTCCTCGAACCACTCCATCACACTCCTGCTCTCGTGACATGGCGCATTATCTTGTTAAAATATGTCACTGCCGTCGGGAATCATGATCGTCATGATGGGACGTACGTGGTCTACCACCAGTGTACAATAATCAATGTGTAGATAGCTCAGGAAGAAGATGGGTCACTTTAGAACGTGTTCAATATAAGATATATATTCATTCGAAGACTATAATGGAAATTAGGGAAAAACATTGGGATTAGGAAAAAACATTGTTTGTCTGGAAAAGCTATCTACTCTTTTAGTTTTGAACTTGATCATATATGTGAAAATGCTTTTATTATGTGATATTTTCTACATTATGTGATTCAGCGCAATGTATAAAATGGTTATACAATTATCAATATGTGTACTTCATACTTCCTTACTAATATTAATAAATGCGAAAGTTACATGTCTGTTATGTTTTCAGAACTAAATCACTGAACCGACTCCGATGAAATGTGTAATGCAAGTAGCTTGAACTCAGAGGGAGAATAAAGGCTACTTTACAAATTAAAAAAGAAAAAGTCGTCGCCTATGATGGTGATACAAGGAATGGAACAGATTTTCCTACATTAGTGAATAGAAAACGAAGCTGAAAGTACGATTTTTTTAGAATTGACCTGCTCAAATAGCGCTGTGAGTGCGCAAAACGTGGAAGTCAGCCAGACCAGACTCGAAACCGGACATGAGACTAAGGACCACAGGTGGTGCGTCAGTCACCATGAGTGCAGAGTCTGGGCGGAAATTCGGTTCTGGTTCACACTTTCTGCCTCAGACGACACACTGGGCCAACGGCTGAAACAAGTTCACATACAGAACAAAGTTTGCACAGTTCACAGACAGCGAGCGCACTTAGCTTCCCTTCCTCAGCAAACTGACCACAGTTGCGACAGGAAGTACAGTAAAATCTGCCTAACCCTAGCACAGGAGGGCCTGCACCTGACGGTGTAAACGCCAATGAAAAGAAAAGGAGTGATGTTTTACCACTTGAGTCATAACTTCATTCTGGGAACACTCTAAATTCCACCATTTTATATTTCTGGGATCGTTCGCAGGATGCTCACCGACATACGCTTCAACGTAGCTATGTGGGTAGTCCCTCACTAAATTTTAGGAATAGATTACCATCCGGCCATATAAATGTAAAATTCGACGTAAACAAAGATTTGCTTTGTTAGACAGTGTATAAGTCGTGTCAACAATTTCAAATTTTCCCTTTCCTTTCAGTGGCCAAAACAGGGTCACCTGCTGATTAATATAAGCACGTCGCCTTTGTAATTATATATTTCCTCGTGTGTTTGCAGTTTGGCACTAATTAAAGGTTTTCGCTGGGGCCTTTAGTAGCTGCCGACCGCGCACCCGTAGCCGGCGCCTTTTCACTCGGGCGTGCCACACCGGCCTGTGATGGAAACGGAGGCCTGCTCCGCTCGCCAGACAGGGCCCTGGTCGAAGTTCCGATGTCGGAGACATTTAACTGCTGCGCAGCGCGCGCGAGTGTGTCGGGCAGTGTCGCGATTCTTGCCGGCCGGAATGTAATTAGGGCCCCAAACCGCGCGCGGGTCGCGCCAATTACCGAACTCGGCCGCGGCGGCCCCTCTCTGCAATTACGCGGCTGCCTGCCCCGACTTGAGGGGGCGCCGGCGCTCGCAGCGTCAATTACGAGCTGGGCTGCGCACGCCCGAGTCGCGGCGTGACGTCACGCCCGCCAGCCGCCAGCCGCCAGCACTGGCGCACCAGCCTCTGTCTCCGGGGCCCTATTCCATATCGTTCGTACCGATGGGCGCAGTAGGTTAGTCTCGGTAGTGACGTCATTTTCAGTTCTTTATCTGAATTTCTTATTCAGTTGGCTTCTGAGACCTATTACTGAACGGTCCTCCCACCAACTGTACCGAGAGGTTTTGGATTTCGGTATGGCCTTGTAGTTCGGGTAGATGTGGCTTATTTAAACCTATAATTTGTTATTTTAATAATATTGAGAGGTTTTAGCTTTAAATTTAGTGATTGTGTTACTAAGGAATCACCACATCACCACAGGATGCGTCCGGTTGGAAAGTGAGTTCTTAATAGACTATTTTCCGTCGTTAGAAATACAGTTATGTTAGGTGGTAACTATGAATGATTACAAAATAAAAAAAATAATTCAGTCAATATTCTCTCAAAATACCTGTTATTTTATGCAATTAAAAGATTAAAGTTCATTAAATATCAAGGCACCAGCTCTGCTTACGTACACTATGTGACCACAAGTATCCAAACACCCCCAAAGACATACGTTTTTCATATTATGTGCACTGTGTTGTCACCCACTCCCAGGTTCTCCATATCAGAGACCTCAGTAGTCATTAGACATTGTGAGAGAGCAGAATGGGGCACTCCATGAAACTCACGGATTTCGAACATGGTCAGGTGATTGGGTTCCACTTGTGTCATACGTCTGAACGCGAGATTTCCGCCCTCGTGAATATCCTGAGGCCCACTGTTTCCAATGTGATAGTGAAGTATAAACATAAAGCGACACGTACAGCACAAAAGTGTATATGCCGACCTCGTCTGTTGACTGACAGAGACCACTGATGATTGAAGGGGGTCATAATGTATAATAGACAGACATCTATCCAGACCATCACACAGGAATTCCAAACAGCATCAGGATCCACTGCAAGTGCTGTGACAGTTAGGTGGGAGGTGAGAAAATTTGGCTTTCACGGTCGAGTGACTGCTCACATATCACACATTCCTCTGGTAAATGCCAAACGACCGCTCTCTTATTGTAAGGAGCGTAAACACTGGACGATTGAATAGTGAAAGAAGTCCTAGATGCTACCAAGGTGGGAGCTGCCAAGTCCCCTGGACCTGACAGCCTCCCCCTCGAATTTTTCAAGCATTTCAGCAATATTTCGAAACCTTCTTGGACTTCCATCTGTCGCGAACTAATGTCACCCACAACGAAGATCCCAGACACCTTTCTTCATAGGGTCATCACCCTGGTTCCTAAGCCACATGGGCGATCACGGATCTGTGATTACTGGCCCATTTGCTCGACAGCGACATGAAAATGTTTACCTATTTTTTGGCCTCACAATTCAAGATGGCAGCAAGATAGTTCACCTCCCTTGATGAGACTTCGCTGGGTAGTGACCATCCATACGGCACTTTGCCATTACAGGGACATGATCGTCCTGCCAATATTTACCTGGCGCATTAGCATCGCTTGACTTCGGACATTCGACCGTGTCGAACATACCTTTCAGAAATTGGTCCTCCGACACATGGGTCTTCTGGCTCATGAAGTAACAGTGGTAATGCAGCTCTTGAGCGGCGCGACCTCAACAGTACTCTGCAATGGTCACGTCACTGCGCCTCTAGCGATCGAGCGCTCTGTCCGACAGGGTTGCCCACTTTCCATGATACTGTGTGCTTCACCAACGGCTGGTGGGCCTGACACGGCATGAGCAACGCTTCTGTTGTAATGCCTTTGCTGACGATCCAGTCCTACCTCCACAAAAAAGACTATGTTCGCGCGGCTCTGACTTGGGTGGCGACATATGGGGAGGCATCGGGCAGTTCCCTTAACATTTCCAAATCGAAGGTTCTGTTCACTGGTGAGGGTCTACCAGAGAGATATGTCGCTCCTCTAAAACTGCCCACCAGCGTGTACTGTTTGGGCATTGATTTTATGAATGACCACCGTCATTCAGCAGCAACCAACAGTAGACGTCTCCTACAAACGATCAGGGCTGGTGGCCTTATGGACCACTGGCTTAGATCCCTAGATATTGTACAGTGTGCACAATATGTGAATGTTTAATATGCCTCATGCATCGCATATGTGGCACAGGCGTTCATGGTCCCAATTACCTTTGCACATCCCATGTTGATGTTGATGGGAGTAGAGGGACTAGGAGAGTTCTGAGCCATTTTGTTAGTGTGGGATGCCTACATCAGGGGCAGGTATGCACTCAGGGGCATACCTATTGTTCTCCTTTGACTCACAGGTAATTAACCTATTGGTCTCCTTTGACTGACATGTCAGCCTATTGTTCTGTTCAGTGGTTTCCATGTCACCCCCATTTCCTTTTGATTGACAGGCACTTAACCTATTGGGCCCCACCCCAACCCCTCCACCATCCCCCTCCCCCCATCGCTGCTACAGGCACATTTTCAGGTCTGAGTTATTGGAATCGCCCCCTCCACCCTCTAACTCTTATCAATTTGATTGACTACTTAATTAAATTGATCAATTAATTAACGTCTCTGGTGGGGAAAGTGCTACACCCCTCTGCCAAACTCCCCTGGTGGGAAGTTCAGATTACATCAGGACATTGCAACCTCCATTAACCTAAGAAAATGGTGGGAGGAAAGGGCACCTCCGCATTTGGAGGGTATTGGATTGTAGTGTATGGAATATTTTTTAAACAATTTAGACATTGTGTGGAATATTGTTTATTTAAACAATTTAGGGGATTCAAGTCATTGTATAGAATATATGGAAACTGGTGGAGAGGAAGAATTTCATAACAGGATATTCAAGGGTATATTGTTTATGTAAAAAGAAAATCAGTTTGTGGATGTTGGATTTCTCTTGCTCATCATTCCCTACAGTCTGGAAACATGTAGGTCTTGTAAGAACTAATTAAATGGAGCAAACATGATGCACAACCTAATGTTCTGCACTGTACTCAGGTGTCTTATCCTAATGTTTGGGCCTTTGTTGGCACTTGACCTACGGTTCTGGTAAGTGGTTTTCCATGTCACCCTCATTTCCTTAAAATACTCTACCGCCATTGATATCAAATTAAGTAATTAGTTATGTTCTCCCACAATTTTCTAGTACTTTTTTCGAATTTCACATACTTTTGAACACCATTTCTGGAGCATTCTTCTGTGCCACACACCGCCTTGAACTTTTGTACTGCGTTTTACAAAAAAATTACGCAAATTAACCTAGTGTTAAGCACTTAACCTGCTGTTCTGCTCCATGTCACCCACTCACACACTCCCTCCCATTAACTACTGTACTGGTAACACCACATTGACATAAAAATTTTCTGCAAATTAATTAAATCAGTATTCTTCACATATATGGAGTAGTTTTTCTTAATTTGCAGCATCCTACTGGTCAGTGAAATCGGTAGAATACAGCTAAAACAATATATTGCTAATAAAAAACATGTCCCTCCTCTCGACGCCCTGCACCGACGCCCTCACCCCCTCCGCTGAAGCCGACGCCGCCGCCAGCCACCGCCGGACGCAAGACAATGCAAGCCATCGCTCTCATTTCGCTGCAGGTGAAAGGTGGTCTATTTTCGTGTATACAGTTATTCGGGTGTTGTACTAACGTCCCAGAACTCCAAGGCGTGCTCACACTGGTCCCATATGCAAGACGCCTCTGGGCAGAATGTGTCTTTACCATTGATGACAGAGTAGCACAGGGTGCATTGGTCCTCACGCAACATTAGATACACTTCTAACCGTACTTAACTGCCCAGCATGACTGGCGCGACACCTCGAAGTGCACGCGTGTAGCTACAAACCCTCACAAGTGCATCTAACAAGGTTCTCAATCTTATACAGATGACTCATGACTATGTAAAAATAAGAATCGAGTCGTCCTCACGGGAATTGTATTGTGTCCCAGAAATAGTTAACGCTCGCTTTCTTGATGTCTCAGCTTGTATGCACGAAAATTCTTGCCCTAACAGAACCTGCATACGAATGCCAATCTTCCTCGTGGACCTAATGTGGTAACCCAACCATCACATGTTACCCTTCCTGCTTTCAACACACACAAACACTCCCAGCACAAAGGATGTGAGTGAATGGAGCAGCCAGCTGGGGTGGCCGAGATGTTCTAGGCACTACAGTCTGCAACTGGCCGACTGCTACGGTCGCAGGTTCGAATACTGCCTCAGCCATGGATGTGTGTGATGTCCTTAGGTTAGTTAGGCTTAAGTAGTTCTAAGTTCTAGGGGACTGATGACCTCAGAAGTTAAGTTCCGTAGTGGTCAGAGCCATTACAATCATTTTTGGAATGGAGCATTATGATGGGCTCTTATCGAATTTATCCGCCGAATTAACTTTTGCCGCTGGTATCGAAGTACCATCCGCTTTTTCCTGCTGCAGACGAGACTTTCAGAGGTTTTTTACACAAATCGCCATATTGCACTAGCAATTAAATCTTGTAAACTACCATACATATCATCAGATACGGAAAGACTCTTACTCATTTACACTGCTCTCCCACCGAGGAAAGGAGCTTAAATATTAGAACGTGAAACTGACCTGTGACCTATCAATACATCACCACATTCCCTACATAACGTTAAACACGGAAAGACTACTACCCAGTTACACTGCTCTCCCCCCCAGGACAGGAGCTGTAATATTATTGAGCGAAACTGATCTCCAACCAAGCCATATATCAGCGCGTACCGTGTCGATCTAGTAAACATACGTTTTGTATCCTATACCAATCAAAATCATCCCTTATACATCATTTGTATATATACTACAAAGACAGACAGTGCCGTATATATACTCCTCTCAGCACTAGATATTTTCCCGCAGTCGACGATCAGAAGTAATCCACCCCCAACACTCGATCAGAGTACCCTCAGCGACCGAAGTCACTCTCAGAACTGTTCTACAAATTCGGGATCATTTCCCCTCGGTGAAAACACGTTAATGTTTCTGCTCTGAACCTGCTATCTTGCTTGCTCGCTTTTATACACACACATCCAGTCTCGGGGATTACAGGAACAGACGTATTTTCGCATTGTTCGAAATAATATTATATCATTTTTGCGCTACTTCTCGATATCAAGCACTAGGCAGCATGCTATCGTTTGCTCACGCTACATAATTCCGAAGATATAGACTGGGAATTATTTCTATACAAACCCGAAACATTAGCTAGGTGGAGCATGCTCTAGACTGCTGTGTAACTAGAAACAAAGAGACGAAAAATGATATTTCCACCTGTGAATACAAATCTCGGTGATGTAACAGATTTGAGATCATCCCTATAACTCAGAAGGTCAACTGAGGTGTTTCTCAAGTCTAGAGAACCGGCAAACATGTCTTCCACATGCTAGAAGCACACCCCATATCCGATCTTCTCTCAACTAAGTAAAGGCGCGAAATGTGAAGAAGCAGTTAACTGAACTTCAAAAATGGCTCTGAGCACTATGGGACTTAACTGCTGTGGTCATCAGTCCCATACAACCTAGAACTACTTAAACATAACTAACCTAAGGACATCACACACATTCATGCCTGAGGCAGAATTCGAACCTGCGACCGTAGCGGTCGCGCGGTTCCAGAATGTAGTGCCTTGAACCTCTCGGCCACTCCGGCCGGCCAGTCAACCGAACTGTTTGCATGGGAGGGAATAACGGTCCGCTGCAAATGCACCTCCATACACAATCTTCTCAAATTTCCATTTGATCACGAAAGCCGTCCAACACATACTAAGTATTAGTTTGTTATTCCGTCGTCTAGAAGATGGCGAAGTTAACTCAGATACATTCCTACACTCCAACAGGCTTCTGCATTCGGAAGTCTGCTGCTGTAAACGAGAATCGGGAATCATTCCCGCACAGGTCACCAGCGCTGCAGGTAGAATCAATCATCCTAAGAAATCGGTCACATCTATATTTTATCTCTGTACTTACAGCTAAATTTTACAATCACGGTCTCAATCGAACAGCATTCCACAATGAGCGAAGTATCGGAAATAAACCCTGCTGAAGGCTGTGGCTCTGGAAAAGGAAATATCTCTACCTTCCTCACGACTGGACATACTCTCCTGGAAATGGAAAAAAGAACACATTGACACCGGTGTGTCAGACCCACCATACTTGCTCCGGACACTGCGAGAGGGCTGTACAAGCAATGATCACACGCACGGCACAGCGGACACACCAGGAACCGCGGTGTTGGCCGTCGAATGGCGCTAGCTGCGCAGCATTTGTGCACCGCCACCGTCAGTGTCAGCCAGTTTGCCGTGGCATACGGAGCTCCATCGCAGTCTTTAACACTGGTAGCATGCCGCGACAGCGTGGACGTGAACCGTATGTGCAGTTGACGGACTTTGAGCGAGGGCGTATAGTGGGCATGCGGGAGGCCGGGTGGACGTACCGCCGAATTGCTCAACATGTGGGGCGTGAGGTCTCCACAGTACATCGATGTTGTCGCCAGTGGTCGGCGGAAGGCGCACGTGCCCGTCGACCTGGGACCGGACCGCAGCGACGCACGGATGCACGCCAAGACCGTAGGATCCTACGCAGTGCCGTAGGGGACCGCACCGCCACTTCCCAGCAAATAGGGACACTGTTGCTCCTGGGGTATCGGCGAGGACCATTCGCAACCGTCTCCATGAAGCTGGGCTACGGTCCCGCACACCGTTAGGCCGTCTTCCGCTCACGCCCCAACATCGTGCAGCCCGCCTCCAGTGGTGTCGCGACAGGCGTGAATGGAGGGACGAATGGAGAGTCGCTTCGGCCTTGGTGCCAATGATGGTCGTATGCGTGTTTGGCGCCGTGCAGGTGAGCGCCACAATCAAGACTGCATACGACCGAGGCACACAGGGCCAACACCCGGCATCATGGTGTGGGGAGCGATCTCCTACACTGGCCGTACACCACTGGTGATCGTCGAGGGGACACTGAATAGTGCACGGTACATCCAAACCGTCGTCGAACCCATCGTTCTACCATTCCTAGACCGGCAAGGGAACTTGCTGTTCCAACAGGACAATGCACGTCCGCATGTATCCCGTGCCACCCAACGTGTTCTAGAAGGTGTAAGTCAACTACCCTGGCCAGCAAGATCTCCGGATCTGTCCCCCATTGAGCATGTTTGGGACTGGATGAAGCGTCGTCTCACGCGGTCTGCACGTCCAGCACGAACGCTGGTCCAACTGATGCGCCAGGTGGAAATGGCATGGCAAGCCGTTCCACAGGACTACATCCAGCATCTCTACGATCGTGTCCATGGGAGAATAGCAGCCTGCATTGCTGCGAAAGGTGGATATACACTGTACTAGTGCCGACATTGTGCATGCTCTGTTGCCTGTGTCTATGTGCCTGTGGTTCTGTCAGTGTGATCATGTGATGTATCTGACCCCAGGAATGTGTCAATAAAGTTTCCCCTTCCTGGGACAATGAATTCACGGTGTTCTTATTTCAATTTCCAGGAGTGTAGTTATTTCCTTTACACATGTCGGAACAAAAACATATACTTTATAAGCCTCATGCTCAAATACGAACATATCACGCACCCCCACTACTACTAAGTGTAATACTTGAACAAATAATGATTCCACACGATGCAAAATAATACTGACCGAATATCAACGATGGGTGGGCATGTACTTGTGACATATTCTGACCTAATGCCATGTCAGAGGTTCTGTGATATACCCACTGAGCTATAGGCAATGACAGTTTGAGAAGATCACAAACAGTAGTAGTAGATGAGGTGCTAATTGAGGTCATAAGAAAATATACACTAGCTTCTCAAATCTCTGGTGTTACGCTATCCGCTAGAAATGATGTCTGGGATTCGGTAACAGGTCTTTCCATTCAAGAACATACCAGCATTCGATTCTATTGACAATTCCTTTAACGGTTACAACCACTACTCAGTCATATTTCTGGCACTCCCATATCTCCAAAGGATTCACCTTTCCTGAGCCTAGCTGCCACAGTACAATTCCAACGTGGTTTCAGTCACCCCCTACTCATCCTGCAACTGGTCCCATTTCTACAGCTTTCCACATGTGATCATTCCAATTTAAGTTTGAACTGAAGGTGGAGAAATACATATCCATCACCTTCTGCAACCCGTGTAGAAA
The DNA here is from genome assembly GCF_021461395.2 of Schistocerca americana. NCBI lineage: Eukaryota > Metazoa > Arthropoda > Insecta > Orthoptera > Acrididae > Schistocerca > Schistocerca americana. The sequence continues at coordinate 21,423,053 of NC_060122.1, read as the reverse complement.
CAGAACGACCTGAGTTAGTGCAACAGGACCATGTTTTGACCATTTGGTGGAAATGGTCGCAATGCGGTATGTTTCCAAACTAGATACAGATACTACAGTCTGAAGCAGATGCACATGCACTCAAATCAATCAGCTCAATATGCTATCGTCATTATTCCCTACCCCATCCCCAACAGAGAATAATTACAAACTATAATAGGTCCACTAACTTCACCGATATGGAAGTCACCAAGGCACTGATTCTGTCACAATGACGCAAAGCTGTGGTGTGGTCCAGCGTGGGGAAAGAGATTTCGCAACGCCTCCCAGAATAGCACAGCGTGCAGCCCTCAAGCGTTCCTAACGGTATACCCCGTCCCTCACCTAATTTACACATCAAACTGCTACTGCTACTGCTGCCTGTGTGGCACGGTCCTATGAAATATACGGGTACTACAGATGCCACTTTAAACTTTGATCACCTATACCATAGGTAAATTATCATATCACACAGACGACACTAAGTAGCAAAAGTCGCTCCCTCTGGTCCTGTTTAGTTGTTTGAAACACTATTTTTTACCCCTTTTTTGTACCATGCCAAAAATTTCGTTTTTCTGAAATGGCTGCAAGGCCTGTGCCAGGTTCTAAACTGGCATTAAGAAGCTCTGATCCGTGGCCTTTCTCAGGAAACTAGACGTTGCACGGTGTAAATAATGTTCTTATGGCAGATAGCACAACATGCCACACATTGGCTGATTTTAAATAAGAGACAGTTACAACATAAGCAAACTGGAAGAGTTTTACGGTATTGGCGTAGCTCTCCAAACCACAGTCTGAAGGTGATTCATTTAGACTCATGTCTCAAACTGACAGAATAGCTGATGGCTATGAGTTCCCTTTCGACTGATTCCTCACATTGCACTCATGTATGTGACCAGTGTTTCGGTGCTATCCACCCCAGAAAGTGCTGTCCATCCACCAAAAGTCTTTCCCCCAACTCAAACAAGCGATATCAATCAATCATTATATGGTAACCAACAGTGTGCCAGTGCATGGATGGGATGGAAACGACACCATCGATGTACTCTAATAATATGCATCACAGTTGGTAGTGTGAACAATTTTATCAGTTTTACAGTAACTTCAACACTGGCCAATGATGTGACAGCATGTTTCCTCAATTTTAGTATCATAGCTAAACCACACCTTCTCCACTATGCGAGTATCATTGTAAACATGGATAGATGACTGTGCACTACTTCCATTCAGTGTTAATTCTTGAACACATAAATCATCAAAGTATACCAGACAGCACTCCACATATTTCACCTCGAGCACAGTGTTTACTTTACAATATATCTCTGTGCGTATGGGAGTCACAGAGCATTCTTGCTGTCATTGAGCAACCCGCCATGCAGCACCGTCAGCGAATTAATCTGCAGCCAGTCAGATGTGTACCACTACAATCCACGTCTCATGAATGAATAGAGCTTTCTGAGTCCCCGCCCATCTCGAGATGCGCCCATGCCGAGGAGCTTATCACTCCTTATCGATGAATAGTAACAGATTTCAAAGTGCCATGATATAACAACAGACAGTTAAGAAGAACAAGAAGCGAATGATTTTTATGCACCATGGAGCTCCAGATAGATGGAATTCGATCCATTTTTTTGTAAATCAACCAAGCTATCAACTCTAAAGTATTGTTCTAGAGTCTAGGATCGATACATGGAAGGTACTAGTAAGAGAGAACATAAACACACGCACTCCTAAGGCTACAATGTTCTGCACTTAAAAACTGGCTGTAATATTAGGTCGCCTGCATTTCCGACCTGTCAGTCGTATGGAATATTCCATTGTGAGAAATATATTTTAAGCACATGACATACATCTTTTTTCCAGTTTCTCTACCATAAACTAAGTTATCGAACCGTAAAACGGAAGAACTACTTCTGTAAAACATTTGCTCTGCATGATACGAGCACAATATATCTTTCCAGAGATGTATAGTGTACACTATTCACAACCGATCATGGTTCAGAAATTATACGACGCCTACATCACGCCTATATAAAATGATCATTAATAGCGGGAGGTACCTCCTACAAGGAAACAGATAAACGCCTAGCAGCAGCATCCGACATGTGGAAATTACAAGTCATTCCACCACTAACTGTGTAAACAGCACATCTCTTGGGCAAATGTGTACACAGGGATTGCAGCGCCTCAAAATCTCCTCTCGGTAGCATAGTTATGACGCTGAAGTCTCGATTTTACACCCAAGATGCGACAGGGGTGATGGAGTACATCACATAAATCAAAGTTCGTTTAAAGGAATGTGTCAAATTTCAACACACATTGAAACGTCCCCTTTGAACAATTATACACGACTGTCCTTAAACTGACACACAATATTTTTAGCGCAACGCAATCTGACTTTCAAAAATCCAAGAAAAAGAATGGCCCTGACTAACATTAACCTATACGTTTCACAAATCACTTACCTCACAAAAATCTTGGTTACTCGAACTACTGCAATACAGCGAGCGCCACTACTGCAAGCTAAATAAAAGATTCAAACCACGGAAGGCAGTAACTACTGATAGGCATAGTTGGCAAATGAAAGATTTTAATAGAGAACAAACAATGTATTTACCTTAATAGTCATAATATATATAGCAGTTCATGACAAATTACAAAACTCCGCCATCTCTCTCCCCACATCCACCACTGCTGGCGGCTCACCTCCAACTGCCCAACGCTACGCGCTGTTCACATCCAGCTGCCGCTGCCCAACACTACAATGGCAGACAACAATGCAAACTAGACACAGACTGCACACAGCACAGCCAGTGATTTTTATACAGAGGTGGCGTTACCAATAAAAAAACCTAAACAGCCTACTTACATAGCCCCCATGCTGTCCACAAAAAATTTTACAAATTGTTTTGGGCAGTGGCCAATAATGATTTGATAAAATTTTCCATAATTACAATAACAAAGAAATCAAATGCACACACTTATTGATACAATGTTGGTCAAAAGCTAAAATTTTCTCACAGTCCATAAAGACAGTCCTGATCGTTCATCACAGTAAAATATCTGTGTTTTTCTGAAAGTCTGAGCAGTAAAAGAGAATGCACACAGAAGTAGTGGATTTCCATGCAATCTTGAAGAAGTAGTGTTGTCCTTCCAACGGAAAGACAGTGCTGACTCTTGACATGCAGACAAGTAATGGTTCACAACAGAGCAAACCCACAGCAGAGTCAATCGAAGTTGAAGAATATTGGTAGGTAGGTCATCACAGAGCATACCCATTGTAGCCCTGGTAGAGATTACGATATTGGTGGGCCACCAGAGGTGCAAACCCACTGTAGTCCTTGTAGAAATAATAGGATTGGCGGGCCATCAAAGATGCAGCCCCAATGTAGTCCTTGTAGAGATGACCAGCAGCCATCTGCTGCTACTGTGCAGGTGCACAATCACCATCGAAGAGTCTTGCAGAGAAGATAGCAAGTCCATAAACCACCACTTGTGCACACACAAAGTTTTTGGAATTGTCCTTAGAAGTCTTGCAGACAATATAGCAAGTCCATAAACCACCACTTGTACACTCACGAAGTTTTTGGAATTGTCCTTAGGACCAGCAATGCTGTTATCCAGTCCCTTGCTGAATTATTAACACACGTGCAAACACTAACAGTCCCTACTTCTTACATATTGTTCATATACTATGACCAACAGAAACGTGTGCAGTGAAATGGAACTTACAAGTTAACAATATGATGAACTGGTGTCAATTACAATTTTATGACATAAGAATACAATTACAAGGGTACAAAATACATCATTAAAGAACATAATGATACAGATAACATTTGTGGTACAGGCTTTACAAAAGAATCGAACTAACATATACATCAGTGTTACAGGAATTATGACATTAGTAAATACATAAAAGATCATAATAATTATTGAAACATTGACTTCACACATGAGCATTAAAACAGAACAGAATTAATAATGTCTAACATCTTTACAAAGTAAATAAGATATTATTAATGCCAGTTATATTTGAGGATAACAGTATTCCTCATCATAGTGAATGTAGCTTAGTATTATAAGAGAAAAAAAATTCTATGAAACAGTACACAGAGACAGGAAGAAAACAAATACACAAGGGTACACAAACACATAGCATAATAATACAAAAGGAAAGGACAGGGTTTGTTTTACTGCAGTATTTTGCAAACAAAACTTTCTTTACTTCTTGGAGATCTCCCTTCATTCATCATTATTCCCAAAAAGTCCTATCTATACCTGCTTTCTGTATTCTATTCATATTTCTTTCAAAATAATTATTTCTCAGTGCACAATACTCATTTTTGCCAAATCTGTTTCTTATAACTTCTCAATGCATTTTTTCCCTATTGTCCATAGTCAGTTTCTTATATAGTCTACCCCCTCTTAAGCTAACTTAAATCTACTGAGCTCAGATGTTAAACTAAGGGACGAGGCAATGCAGCAGCACAAAACAATTAATGCAAACAACAATGAAAAAAATGGAAATTTGCAAAGCAAACTACAGTAAGTCTAAATTACCAAGCAATTCACATTACAACTAATATGAGGCAATGCGCAGCAAACATGAAAAATAAATCTGGCTTAGCAGAGTAACACAAATTCAAATTCAGTAACACTATGCCTGGCAAACAGCAGCAGTAAATGCTATAACGTATGCCTAAGCATGACAAAGCTCAAGCAGAAAAAATAGTACACTAAAAATGGCAATGTCTAATACCTATGTCACATCTTAACACTAGAATGATGCATCATGAGAACTTACACTAGCAGATAAGTTACCAAATCGTAAAGAAATTATTTATGCAATTCCTGTGAAGGGAAAAGTCTATTTATGTGCCTTCGTTTTCTTGGAAGTAGATCATAAATTTCTTATTGACTGGATCTGTAGGCATAAAATAACTATATTAGTACATATATTAAATTTTATTGTAACCAATGCTGCAGTGCAGCTAGAAACTAGATATTAAAGAAAATGAGCAAATGTGTACAAAGGACGGCATGAAACATCATTCATTAGCCATATGGCATTTCATAAGGCAGTAAAAATTCTCTCAATTCTCGAGAAAGACGCTTGTCATAATCAGGTGCGCAGATGTAAGTATCTTTCCAAGTAATGAGTGTGTCGTATTTGCGGTGATTTCTACAAAGGAATGTCAATAGCGAAGATAGTGGCCTCCCTTTTTTTGTCTTTTCTACCTATGCCTCTGAAATGGCACACACACTAATGGCTTTTTCTCCAGGCGTCTGACACAGCTGGGTGCCCACGACGCATTACGTGCAGGTGGTCACTTAACTTTCTTATGGAAATATTTACGACAGCAGTTTCCGCTACAGTGGCAGTCTCATATAAAAAATTTCAGAGGTCGAGAATTTGCGTTGCAAATGTGTAGATACAAAATCTTATGAATATAACAGTGTCCAAAAAATTTTCGCCGGCATTGTAATACACTCACGCATTTACATACATTTCATAACTCTTAAAGTACGATTCTCGGTTTCCAACATCCTTTTTCACAAACCAGAGTCCCTAACTTCTATTCATTATTCATATACATATAAACATGTAATCAAATTCCTTATATAGCATCAGCTTATTGATCATAAACATACCTCAACAGCATAATACACACCGTCGTCGTAAAAATAACATCATAACACCTCAGTCAAATCTCGAAAACGTCGTAGCTTTCTGCAATAATGTCAAAACCTAAAAAAAATTCTCTGCTCATTTCAATAGTGTCATCTACCTCAAACGTACTTTAAAATCATGCTCCCTTACCAAATACATCATTCAAAGCTCTCATAGTATCACAATGGTTCCGAAAAAATATGAACAGTTCACAAAGTACAGACAAAATACAATTTCATAAGTGTGAAGTTACCCAACTGTGTAATTGCGTAAACATGTGTCACAGATGTAGTAAAAAAGTTTCTTTCTCTGTTAAATGATCAGATAGCTGTGTAATTCTGTGTTAGAGAAATATGGTACCGATGTGTAAAGTTGTATAAGCAAATACCATATTAGCTAGGGCTCCTTGTGCTTGCCAAAAACATGATACACAAAGTAAGCGTGTACCCCCCTGAGGATTAATGTAATTATACCCTCAGGTGTTACAGATTACAGCAATGGAATGAAATGTATCACGGAAAACTTTCTTTGTAATTCAAAAATCTTGAAAAATAAACGGTTTAAGTACAAAATTAATCACTCAAATACGTGTCCTGTAGCGCTAAATGTGCGTCTTGCGGTAAGATAATTCTGTGGAAGTGTCGTAATTATCGTCCTCTGTAAGCAAATTTCTGCTGAAGTCAATGTACTTACCTCATCATAAACGAAAGTGAAATGCTTTGCGTATAGATATCTTAGTTATTACGCTTATTGTTGTGATGAAGAAATTACTGTGCTGTAACGTATTGTTGTCCTACGGAAAAGGCTGTCTCCTTGTAGCCATAGCACAAAAGTCACCACTAAAACATGTTTTACTTTCCAGAATAATACAGAAAAACTGTGCAGATATGAAACAGAAACACCGCAAAAGCAACATTGTAAATTGTCACTCATTAGTAGCGTCGTGATAAAATCGTGTAGCTGTCACATAAACTAACCACTCTCTCATCTGGTATCTCACAGAAAGTACCTTAAATCCAGAATGTATTTTCAAGTAAACCAAAATGTTGCATTAGAATCTCATTAGCAGTACCAGTATATGTTCTAAGTATGTGAGCCTTATAGCAAGAATGTATAAATACAACACTGTGTTGTCTGTTCACTATAACAATGCATTCGTAATTTCTGTTTAAAAATGTTCCCTAGGTTCTAGACTGGATATTTAACTTCAAACATTGTTTTATGTTAACAGATTCTAAGTCTGACAAAGCATACTAGCAGTGTAAAGTGAAAAGTTATATGGCAAAGACAAAGTTAAAAAGCAGATTATCTTTCAATAAACGGTTTTACATGTGAAATGTGGTGTAAACCTTTACTCTTCCTAGTACGCAGAGTTTCAACTGAAAAGCAATTGTCATGTTTTATACGTCGGTAAGGAATGTTAAATCTTTTCTCAAGGTTAGCGTCTGTGTTATTTTTCTCTGAGCCAGCCGGCGCAGGTGGCTGCCTGCGGTGCGAGTCATTGTCTGTTCCTTTGTTGGCGCGCGTCGTTATTGGGATTTGGAGACCTAACATCTACAAATTCACCTTGCCGAGAGGGCCCTGCCCTGTTTAAATCCCGCCAGTTCTGATGCAATTCAGGTCTGTCGTTACGATCACATCGTCTGTCGTCATGTCGGTAGTTCCTGTAGTTTCTTTCTTGTCGGTTAAGTGGTGGAGAATTTCTCCCTGAATCGTAACTGCGCGCTGAACTGTTGCGTCTGAAGTTATTCTGTCTCCCTTGATAATAATTGTTTTGGTTTCCATATTGTCTGTTCCTATGGTTATCTCTGTCATATTCATAGTTACCGAAGTGCGATCTTTCTCTGTAACTATTACTCTGCCAGTGGTTGTCGTATGGGTGTGTCTGTTTTGTTCACGATTTTTATTGTGAGAATAGCCTTGTCGTGTCCAGTTATTATTTCTTTCATCGCGGAATTGCGACAGATGTAACCTGTAGTGATTGTTTTCCTGTTTTCGCATCCCGCGGCTGTCTGTGTCAATTTCTAATTCTTGTAACAGTCCCTGAAAAGCTTCAATGTCGTCTTTGCAACGTCCTGCTAAAATAATATGTCGTAAATGTTCAGGCAGTTTGATTAAGCAAATGCGGATGAGTTCTGAGGGGCTGTATGGGTTTGAAAGATACTGATTCTTATGTAACATGTCTTCAAAATATTTCATACGACTGGAAAATTCAGATTGTTCGAAACGTTTCATCATTATGATGCTATGTTTTACTCGGTCTTGTGTAGTTTGAGACCAATATGCAGAGAGGAAGGCATGATAAAAATCTCCTTCGCTGTGACAATCGTGAATGACCGATCGCATTCTTACAGCTGGTTCATTCTCCAAGTAGCCACACATAAATTCTAACCTGTGCTCCAATGACCAGTTGGGAGGAAAACAATGAGAAAATTGATGAAGCCATGCTTGTGGATGAATGTCGTTGTCAGAATTCTTAAATGTTTTGAATTTACGTGTAGTAATGAACAGCTTATAGTCGAAATCATCGTGTCGGCGAGTCGCATATCGCTCATTGTTACTTCGTTTCGGCGGTTCCATCTCAAAATCCAATGCGCCTAGCCAATTTCTTTCATGATTTCCGAAGTGCCCTGTGTTATTATTTTGTGGCTGTTCCGTATTTCTATGTCCCTCTTCCCGTATTGGAGCACGAATGTCCTTTGAAATGCGTAATTCTTGTATTACCTGTGTCAGCTGATCTTGTACTTCCCGGATTTCTCTTTGGTGCTGCGTATTAATTTGACTCAGATTTTGTTTCAGTTTCCTAATTTGTTCGCACTCTTCTGTGTCATTAAAGACTACCGGTTTTGTGTCATTCAGATTATCATCTACCTTCGTAGATAAATTAGTGAACTGATCCAAAAGTTCGGCTACTTTCTCCGATAGTGTACTTATTTCCTCAGTGTGTTTTTCTGAACCAAGTTTCAGAGTGTCCATTTGTGTTGAAATCGTATCTACTGTGTCCTTTAAGTTTTCTTGAGGTTTTGCAAGTTGCGTAACCGAATCGATAGATGCAACTGAGTCAATTTTAGTTTGCAAGGCGTCGTGATTTTCATGATCAATAGTTTGCAGTTCTTTTATGGCTGCTTCGTGATTCTGTAATGCATTTTCATGACACGAAAAAATAGGTTGGAAACGGTCACAAATTTGTGTTTTTGCGTCATTACAGACTTTTTGACATTTCGATTCAATGTTATGTAACTCAGTAGTTAAATCTTCACGTGTTTGTTCAAGCGTGGTGTCTAACTTTTGAACCTTTTGCTGTGTTTGTCTCTGATTTTGTTCCATTGTGTGTAACTTTTGAAGATTTTGTTCCATTATGTCTAACTTTTGAAGATTTTGTTCCATTATGTATAAATTTTTAAGCTTTTGTCCCATTTGTTGCATTAATTGTAATAACAATGCATTGGTGTCTGAAACATGTTCCTCAGTGCTATTCGGCAATGCATTTGAACCGGCAATATTCACATTTTGACAAGCAGAAAATGTGTCTTGACTCATTTGAGAAAACGGTGAGGACGCAAAACCTGAATCTACAGTATTTGCAAGATTGTGTCCTGTCATTTCGGATTTCTGAGGCGAGCTGTTGCCGACCGATCGATCGATAATGCTTCCCTGTTCACTAATTGTTTCACTGCCTACACCATTATTTGCAGCTCGCTCCATTTCCCTATGAACAATTACCAAATTACTACTTTGAACATTAGTTAATTCATTACATGGTGGCGCTAACATACTGCTTTCGTCTTCACTCTCATTTCTCAGTTTACTTTGGAGCCTAGTATTACGTTTTTCACACGCCATTACTGTCACAATATTTCACACGACGACACAGAAAAACACAATTTGAAGAGGAAAAATAAGAGAACACATTAACATAGCACTGAAAATAATATCTAGTTAATTGCAAGCGCAGCTGCGAAATACTTGGTGCAAATCTAAATGCATGCCACAACTGTGTACAACAATGAAAAACTACAACTACAAAGGAAATTCTCTCTATAATTACGCGCTAGCAATAAACAAAAGCTACACTAATTACGCAAACTACAAGAAAAAATCAGAAGATTCCAGTGAGGTATCCTCGGCTAAGGGTCGACATATGAAACGTCCCCTTTGAACAATTATACACGACTGTCCTTAAACTGACACACAATATTTTTAGCGCAACGCAATCTGACTTTCAAAAATCCATACAAAAGAATGGCCCTGACTAACATTAACCTATACGTTTCACAAATCACTTACCTCACAAAAGTCTTGGTTACTCGAACTACTGCAATACAGCAAGCGCCACTACTGCCAGCTAAATAAAAGATTCAAACTACGGAAGGCACTAACTACTGATAGGCATAGTTGGCAAATGAAAGATTTTAATAGAGAACAAACAATGTATTTACCTTAATAGTCATAATATATATAGCAGTTCATGACAAATTACAAAACTCCTCCATCTCTCTCCCCACATCCACCACTGCTGGCGGCTCACCTCCAACTGCCCAACGCTACGCGCTGTTCACATCCAGCTGCCGCTGCCCAACACTACAATGGCAGACAACAATGCAAACTAGACACAGACTGCACACAGCACAGCCAGTGATTTTTATACAGAGGTGGCGTTACCAATAAAAAAACCTAAACAGCCTACTTACAACATGAGATGGAAGTCCTCTGATGACCGACAGGTTTACCAATAACGATAGCAAGTAGACAGTGCTTTAAACCACATACAGAACACGTGGCTGTGTACAAGTAGAACGCAGGTTATGTCACGTGACTGATGTATCCAGACAGAACACTGGAAAAATTGGCTTCAGCAACTTCTGCTTCTCTAGACTGCATGAGTCAACCATTAAATCAGAATTTCGTCACAGCTCCATCTCAATCGATCACCTCATCCACTCTCTGTTCTCTTTTAACGCAGATGCAAGTAAGTTTAGAGGTGAATGGTTCTCTGTCCTCCTGAAAAGCATCAAATAGATAGTCAACTCACGTGTATCACTGGTGCCTCAATAGACATACAGTATAATGCTGCCTTGATGGAAAAAAATTGACTTCCTCCCTAATTACTTTCGTTTCGATGTCGACGTTTTCTCGGATTCCTCTTGGTGTCGCATACTTGTTCCCATGTACAAAAAGTTCCACGCGAACCAGAAGATATGCAAGTACTTCCTCAATTTCCCCACATTTTGGTGTATATTCGGTCAATTTATACCAACTCCCTCGTCATTTTTTCGCAATTCTATCGCTTTCACGCCAGATCTATTCATGCAATCATGGAATAACCTCTCATTCTGTCTTCAAAAATTGCATTTGCTCTGTTTTCTATATTTCTGTGTATATGCATGTCTCGTGGAAGGCTCCCAGGACCCAAACTTTAAAGTGGCCTCTGCAGTGTCTATATATTTCATAGGACCGTGCCACACAGGCAGCAGTAGGAGTAGCAGTTTGATGTGTAAATTCGGTGAGAGACGGGGTATACCATTAGGAACGCTTGGAGGGCTGCACGCTGCGCTGTTCTAGCAGGCGTTGCGAAATCTCTTTCTCCACGCTGGACCACACCACAGGTTTGCGTCATTGTGACAGCATTGGTGCCTTGGTGACTTTTATGTCGGATGAAGTTAGTGGACCTTTTATAGTTTGTAATTTTTCTCTGTTGGGGGGGAGGGGGGGAAGGGGGGGGTTAGAGAATAATGATGACAGCATGTTGGGCTGATTGATTTGAATGGATGTGGACCTCCTTTGGACTGTAGTATCTGTATCTAGTTTGGAGACATACCGCATTGCGCGCATTTCCGCCGAATGGTAAAACCACGGTCCTGTTGCACTAACTCAGGTCGTTCTGTTTCTACATGGGTTCCAGAAGGTGGTGGATGTGTCTTGCTGCACCTTCTGTTCAGTTCAGACTTAATTGGGACCATCACATGTGGAAAGCTGTAGAAATGGGATCAGTTGCAGGATGACTAGGGGGTGACTGAAACCACGTTGGAATTGTACTGTGGCAGCTAGGCTCAGGAAAGGTGAATCGTTTCGAGATATGTGAGTGCCAGAAATATGACTGAGTAGTGGTTGTAATCATTAAAGAAATTGTCAAAGGATCGAATACAGGTATGTGCTTGAATGGAAAGACATGTTTCCAAATCCCAGACATCATTTCTAGCGGATAGCGTAACACTAGAGATCTGAGAAACTAGTGTACATTTTCTTATGAGTTTAATCAGCACATCATCTACTATTACTGTTTGTGATCTTCTCAAACAGTCATCGCTTATAACTCAGTGGATATATCGTGGAACCTCTGATATGGTATAAAGACAGAATGCGCGACACATACTATAGAATTATGTAGCTTGGGCGGCGTGAGGGAGTCGCAAATACCACTTACATACTACGTTCCTTACCCGAATCACTTTCAATATGCAGTAATTTTGTCGAGAGGTTGCATCTTGGGCTATGTGCTGGGCTGGTAATACACATTCCTACGATCATCGTGATGGTATTTGTCCAGGAAAGAACCACCCCATTCAGAGGTAATGTCGTACCTCGATTTGTGAAGTGGGTATAGGTTTTAACATGGATACTTGTGTGCACCTGTAGAACCGAGACCGCTTGTAACAGTAACATACAGTAGTTGTTGCGATCTGGGTTTTTTTTAAACATCTGGCCGATTACATCTCTCTTTCTATGACACAGTGGTAGCACGCGCAAGAGAAACCTAAGAGATAATGCCCACCCATCGTTGATTTTGCGTCAGTATTATTTTGCATCGTGTAGGATCATTTATTGGTCAAGTATTATACTTAGTAGTAGTGCGTGATATGTTCGTATTTGAGGATGAGGCTTATAAAGTATGTGTTTTTGTTCCGACATGTGTAAAGGAAATAACTGTGTCCAGTCGTAAGGAAGGTAGAGATATTTCCGTTTCCAGAGCCACAGCCTTCAGCAGGGTTTACTTCCGATACTTCGCTCATTGTCAAATGCCGTTCAATTGAGACCGTGATTGTAACATTTAAAGTGCAGGGATACATTATATATGTGACCGATTTCTTAGGATGATTGATTCTACCTGTGCATGCTCGAACGGAAGCACTGGAGACCTGTGCGGGAATGATTCACGTTTCCCGTTAATGGCAGAAGCCGTCCGAATGCAGAGGTCTGTTGGAATGTAGGAACATATCTGAGTTAACTTTGCCATCCTCTAGAAGACCGAATGGAGAACTGATACTTAGTATGCGTTGGGTGGCTTTCGTGATGAAGTGGAAATTTGAGAAGATTTTCTATGGAGGTGCGTTTGCGCCGGACCGTTATTCTCTCACATGCAAATAGTTCGGTTGACTGCTTCTTCACATTTCGCGCCTTTACTTAGTTGAGAGAAGATCGACTGTGGGGTGTGCATCTAGCATGTGAAAGACACGCTTACTGGTTCTCTAGACGTGAGAAACACCTTAATTGACCTTGTGAATTATGGGGGTGATTTCGAATCTGTAACATCACCGAGATTTGTATTTGCGAGTGGAAATATCATTTTTCGTCTGTTTGTTTCATGTTACTCAGTGGTCTAGAGCACGCTCCACCTTGCTAATGTTTCGGGTTTGTATAGATATAATTCCCAGTCTATTTCTTCGGAATTATGTAGCGTGAGCAAACGATAGCATGCTGCCTAGTGCTTGATATCGAGAAGTACCACTAAAATGGTATAATATTATGATGAACGATGTGAAAATACGTGTGTTGGTGTAATCCTCGAGTCTGGTGCGTGTATAAAAGCGAGCAAACCAGGAAGCACGTTCTGAGTGGAAACATTAACTTGTTTGCGCCGAAGGGAAATGATCCCGAATTTGTAGATCAGTTCTGAGAGTGACTTCGGTATTCTGAGGGTGCTCTGATCGCGCATGTGGTTGGATTACTTCTGATCGTCGGCGACGGGAAAATATCTAGAGCTGAGAGGAGTATATGTACGGTGCTGTCCAATTTCGCGGTATATATGCGAATGATGTAAAAGGGATGATTTTGTTTCGTTGAGGATACGAAATGTATCTTTACTACATCGACATGGTACACAGTGATATATAGCTGAGTTGGAGATCGGTTCTGCGCACTAATACTCAAGCTCCTGTCTCTGGTGGGAGAGCAGTATAAATGAGTAAAAGTCCTTCCACATTTGACAATAAGTATGGTAGTTTGTAAGATTTAACTGCCAGCGCAATATGGCGATCTGTGTAAAATAACCGCTCAAAGTCTCGTGTGCAGAAGGAAAAAAAGAGGCGGATTGTGTTTCGACCCTGGCGGCAACAGTAATTCGGCTGGTAAATTCGGTAAGAGCCAATCATAATGCACCATTCATTTACATCCTTTGTACTGAGATATAGGGGCCTCTACATAGCGGAGGGAGAGTTTGTGTGCGTTCAAAGCAGGAAGGGTAACACGTGATGGACGGGGTACAACGTTAGGTGCGCGAGGAAGACTGCTTTCGATGCTATTCTGCGTTGTTTTCGTAGGTTCTGTTAGGGTAAGAATTTTCGTCCATACGAGCTGAGACATCAAGAAATCGAGCGTTAACTATTTCTGGGACACAATACAATTCCTGCGAGGTCGACTCGGTTCATATTTTTACATAATCATGAGACATCTGTATAAGATTGAGAACCTTGTTAGATGCGCTTGCGAGTGTTTGTAGCTACACGCGTGCTCTTCGCAGTGTTGCGTCAGTCATGCTGGGCAGTTAACTACGGTTAGAAGTGTCTCTAATGTTGCGCGAGGACCAATGCACCCTGTGCTACTCTGTCATGAATGGTAAAGGCACATGCTGCCCGGAGGCGTCTCTCATATGGAACCAGCGTGAGCGAGCCTTGGAGTTGTGAGGCGTCAGAATAACATTCGATGAATTCTAACTGTATGCACGAAAATAGAGCCAACGTTCACCTGCAGCAGTGTGAAGGCGATGACTCGCGCTGGCTTGCGTTTGGTGGTGGCTGGCGGTGGCTAGCGGCGGCGTCGGCGGCGGCGTCGGGCGTCGAGTGGTGAATCTTTTGCTTAAGCTATATTCCATCGATTTCACCGACCAATAGGATTCTGCGAATTAAGGAAAACTACCCCATACATGTGAAGAATATCGATTTAATTAATTTGCATACATTTTTATCAGTGTGGTGTTGGCAGTACAATAGTTGATGGGATGGAGTGCATGAGTGGGTGACATGGAGGAGAACAGCAGGTTAAGTGCAGAACAATAGGTTCATTTGCATAATTTTTATGTAAAACGCGGTACAAAAGCATAAGGGGGTGTGTGGCAAACAAGAATGCGCCAGAAATGGCGTCCAAATGCATGTGAAATTCTGAAAGTCTACCAGAAAATTGTGGGAGGAGATAATTAATTACTTAATTTGGTATAAACGGCAGTAGAGTATTTAAGGAAATGGGGGTGACATGGAAAACCACTTAATGGAACCATAGGACAAGTGCCGACAAAGGCACAAACATTAGGTTAAGACACCCAGAGTACAGCGTGGAACATTAGGTTATGCAACATGTTTGCTCCATGTAGTTACTTCTTAAGACCTATATGTTTCCAGACAGCAGGGAATGATGAGCAAGAGAAATCTAACCCCACAAACTGATTTTTTTCTTATAAATAAACAATATACCATTAAATTTCCCGTTGTGAGATTCTTCCTTTCCACCAATTTCCATATACTCTATACAATGCTTTGAATCGCCTAAATTGTTAAATAAACAATATTCCATACAATGTCTAAATTGTTTAAACAATATTTCATACACTATAATCGAATAACCGCCAAATGATCGATCATCTGAGTCTTTTCCCACCAACTCCCAGGAAGAGGTGGCGGTGACATGACTTAGTTTAGTGGAGGTGCCCTTTTCTCCTACCATTTTCTTAGGTTAGTAGAGGTTGCATTGCCCTGATGTAATCTGAACTTCCCACCAGGGGGGTTTGGCAGAGGGGTGTAGCACTTTCCCACCAGAGAGGTTACCTAATTGGTCAATTTAATTACATACTCAATCACATTGATAAGAGTGAGAGGGTGGGGGGTGCTATTCCTATAACTCAGACTTGAAAGTGTACCTGTAGCAGCGAGGGGTGATGGTGTTGGAGGAGGGGGGGGGCACAGGGAATCAAAAGGACATGGAAAGGCACTTAACAGAACAATAGTTTAACTCAGACCTGAAAGTGTAGCTGTGGCAGTGAGCGGTGGGGGTTTCCTGGTGGAGGAGGAGAGTGGGAGGGTGTGGGGGGAGGGGGGACAATTGGTTAAGTGCAGTGACATGGAAAACCACTTAACGGAACAATAGGCTAAGGACCTGTCAATAAAAGGAGAACAATAGGTTAAGTACCTGTCAATTGAAGGAGATCAATAGGTTTGTCCCTGAGTGCATACCTGCCCCTGATGTAGGCGACCCGCACTGACAAAATGGCTCAGATATCTACTAGCCCCTCTGCTGATGGGATCCTTTGTCTGTACCGGGTTGTTATTTAAAGTTCAATATTCCTCCCTTGTCCTCCCGCAGGAGTGTGGTGGAGTTATCCTATTCCATGTGTCAGAGTGAGTTAAAACACTTTTTGTTAGCTTCCAACTGAATGTCTGGCTTCGCTGCTCGACGAGCCTGAGCTGACCACTTTTGGACGAATACATGCCAGTCTGCATGTCGACCCTAGTCGTGGCATCAGACGTACCACCCCTCTTTCATCACTTTCAGCACTTCTTTCTTGAAATCATTTACACCCTGGACTCCTTACCCCTTTCATGTATACTGTGGACTAAGACTTCACATGACACACTACAAGTGTGTCGAACCCCCAACCCCACAGAACGCAAGTTTCCCCAGATCATATGGCGTAGTGTGTGGAAAGCAGTACGTGCTGGTTATCTCGACACCATCGTCCAGTCCACCTGGAATTATCACAGTCAATGGCAAACAAGTCAACCAGTTTCGTTTGCAGCGCATCCGCCTCACTTACACACCCCCTCTGTGTTCACTGTGGTGTGGAGGACACAGACGCACATCGATTCTCATGTGGTCCATCGTCTGACGTCTGGAGCCTCGCGCATCGTATCTTGGCTTTGCTTACCTGACAGACTCCTGCTCGGATCACTTTCCTGACTCTTTTATTCCCGGATGTAATTCATTACCCCACAGCAAAAAGTAACACTGTGAAGTGGATTACCCCACAACAGAATCTAACGCTGTTAATTGGATAAGCTACCTCTTGGCCCCGACGAGAAATCAGAGGTAGGTTATTGGAAGTACCTTAATGATCGACAGATTGCACTTGTTTGCAACCCCAGATACAAGCAGTTCTTTTCCGATTTCCTACAGAGTGCCTTTCATGACCTGTCTTCCAGCTGGAACGTCCAAGCCATGTAATGCTGATATATTTTTGCTAACGCGCTACAAACGGAATCTCCATTAAATTTTCAAGAAAACACATTTTTAGTTATTCCGCCAATCAGAAGGCACTAGCGACTCCTGGAATTCTGGTACATAGACTATTTTAATTAACAAAAACTTAAAAAATTAAAAATTAGAAAATATATTAATAAAAGAAAATAAAAATGTACTTTCAAAACCGAAAGAAAACAAAATGCAATAAAATAAACAAACTGCTATACACAACTGCTTCTATTTTCGTCACTACTCTCTGTGTTTCTTCCGCCCTACTTTCTTCCTTTCCTACACTCTTGTAGTAATAGGATAATCGTTTTCGGATAGGCCTAGATAGGTGCCAATGCCTGAAGAGGTGCATTTTATTTCTTTTGTTTAGACACAAGTGGCGGTGGCAAGTAGGTTTTATTGTAATTTTTCCTTTCCTG
Organism: Schistocerca americana; assembly: GCF_021461395.2. Taxonomy (NCBI): domain Eukaryota; kingdom Metazoa; phylum Arthropoda; class Insecta; order Orthoptera; family Acrididae; genus Schistocerca; species Schistocerca americana. Next base: position 21,405,488 of record NC_060122.1, on the reverse strand, counting down.
GCCAGGGGCGGTAAAAATAAAAAAATAAATAAAAAATAAATAAAACTTCCGCAGCAAAGGTCGTAAGTTCATATACCGCTGGATGTGAAATTATTTTTTTCCTCTTCGTGTTTGCAACACGTTCTGAGACTTCGTTAGTCCTCAAGGTTACGCTTGTTTCTGAAATATTCGTTATAATTTACTCGTAAGAGTGCGCTATCTCAGTAACGAGTATCTCCAATTTCTTGACTTCCCCCCGTGAACCATGGACCTTGCCGTTGGTGGGGAGGCTTGCGTGCCTCAGCGATACAGATAGCCGTACCGTAGGTGCAACCACAACGGAGGTCTATCTGTTGAGAGGCCAGACAAACACGTGGTTCCTGAAGAGGGGCAGCAGCCTTTTCAGTAGTTGCAGGGGCAACAGTCTGGATGATTGACTCATCTGGCCCTGTAACAATAACCAAAACGGCCTTGCTGTGCTGGTACTGCGAACGGCTGAAAGCAAGGGGAAACTACAGCCGTAATTTTTCCCGAGGGCATGCAGCTTTACTGTATGGTTAAATGCTGATGGCGTCCTCTTGGGCAAAATATTCCGGAGGTAAAATAGTCCCCCATTCGGGTCTCCGGCGGGGACTACTCAAGAGGACGCCGTTATCAGGAGAAAGAAAACTGGCGTTCTACGGATTGGAGCGTGGAATGTCAGATCCCTTAATCTGGCAGGTAGGTTAGAAAATTTAAAAAGGGAAATAGATAGGTTAAAGTTAGATATAGTGGAATTATTGAAGTTCGGTGGCAGGAGGAACAAGACTTTTGGTCAGGCTTATACAGGATCATAAATACAAAATCAAATAGAGGTAATGCAGGAGTAGCTTTAATAATGAATAGAAAAATAGGAGTGTGAATAAGCTACTACAAACAGCCTAGTGAACGCATTATTGTGGCCAAGATAGACACAAAGCCCACGCCTACTACAGTAGTACAAATCTATATGCCAACTAGCTCTGCAGATGAAGAAATTGAAGAAATGTATGATGAAATCAAAGAAATTATTCAGATAGTGAAGGGAGACGAAAATTTAATAGTGATGGGTGACTGGAAATCGGTAGTAGGAAAAAGGAGAGAAGGAAACGTAGTAGGTGAATATGGATTGGCGCTAAGAAATGAAAGAGGAAGCCGCTTGGTAGAATTTTGCACAGAGCACAACTTAATCATAGGTAACACTTGGTTCAAGAATCATGAAAGAAGGTTGTATACATGGAAGAACCCTGGAGATACTGACAGGTTTCAGATAGATTATATAATGGTAAGACAGAGATTTAGGAACTAGGTTTTAAATTGTAAGTCATTTCCAGGGACAGATGTGGACTCTGACCACAATCTATTGGTTATGAACTGTAGTTTAAAACTGAAGAAACTGCAAAAAGGTTGGAATTTATGGAGATGGGACCTGGATAAAAAGACTAAACCAAAGGTTATACAGAGTTTCAGGGAGAGCATAACGGAACAATCGACAGGAATGGGCGAAGGAAATACAGTAGAAGAAGAACGGGTAGCTTTGAGGGATGAAGTAGTGAAGGCAGCAGAGGATCAAGTGGGTAAAAAGACAAGGGCTATTAGAACTCCTTGGGTAACAGAAGAAATATTGAATTTAATTGATGAAGCAGTCAAAAAGGAATACAAATGTCTCAAAAATGAGATCGACAGGAAGTGCAAATGGCTAAGCAGGGATGGCTGTAGGCCAAATGTAAGGATGTAGAGGCTTATCTCACTAGGGGCAAGATAGATACTGCCTACAGGGAAATTAAAGAGACCTTTGGAGAAAAGAGAACCACTTGTATAAATATCAAGAGCTGATGGGAACCCAGTTCTAAGCAAAGAAGGGAAAGCAGAAAGGTGGAAGGAGTATGTAGAGGGTCTATACAAGGGCGATGTACTTAACGACAATATTATGGAAATGAAAGAGGATGTAGATGTGATGAAATGGGAGATATGATACTGCGTGAAGAGTTTGACAGAGCACTGAAAGCCGGCCGGAGTGGCCGTGCGGTTCTAGGCGCTACAGTCTGGAAACAGGCTACCGCTATGGTCGCAGGTTCGAATCCTGCCTCGGGCATGGATGTGTGTGATGTCCTTAGGTTAGTTAGGTTTAATTAGTTCTAAGTTCTAGGCGACTGGTGACCTCAGAAATTAAGTCGCATAGTGCTCAGAGCCATTTGAACCATTTTGAGAGCACTGTAAGATCTGAGTCGAAACAAGGCCCCGGGAGTAGACAACATTCCATTGGAACTTCTGACAGCCTTGGGAGAGCCAGTCCTCACAAAACCCTACCAGCTGGTGAGCAAGATGTATTAGACAGGCAAAATACCCTCAGACTTCATGAAGAATATAATAATTCCAATCCCAAAGAAAGCAGGTGTTGACAGATGTGAATGACCGAACTATCAGTTCAATAAGCCACAGCTGCAAAATACTAACGCGAATTCTTTACAGACGAATGGAAAAACTAGTAGAAGCCGACCTCAGGGAAGATCAGTTTGGATTCCGTAGAAATATTGGAACACGTGAAGCAATACTAACCCTGCGACTTATCTTAGAAGCTAGGTTAAAGAAAGGCAAACCTACGTTTCTAGCATTTGTAGACTTAGAGAAAGCGTTTGATAATGTTGACTGGAATACGCTCTTTCAAATTCTGAAGGTGGCAGGGATAAAATACAGGGAGCGAAAGGCTATTTACAATTTGTACAGAAACTAGATGGCAGTTATAAGAGTCGAGGGACATGAAAGGGAAGCAGTGGTTGGGAAGGGAGTGAGACAGGTTTGTAGCGTATCCCTGATGTTATTCAATCTTTATATTGAGCAAGCAGTAAAGGAAACAAAAGAAAAATTCGGAGTTGGTATTAAAATCCATGGAGAAGTAATAAAAACTTTGAGGTTTGCCGATGACATTGTAATTCTGTCAGAGACAGCAAAGGACTTGGAAGGGCAGTTGAACGGAATGGACAGTGATTTGAAAGGAGGATATAAGACGAAAATCAACAGAAGCAAAACGAGGATAATTGAATGTAGTCGAATTAAGTCGGGTGATGCTGAGGGAATTAGATTAGGAAATGAGACACTTAAAGTAGTAAAGGAGTTTTGCTATTTGGGGAGCAAAATAACTGATGATGGTCGAAGTAGAGAGGATATAAAATGTAGACTGGCAATGACAAGGAAAGCGTTTCTGAAGAAGAGGAATTTGTTAACATCGAATATAGATTTAAGTGTCAGGAAGTCATTTCTGAAATTATTTGTATAGAGTGTTGCCATGTATGGAAGTGAAACATGGACGGTAAACAGTTTGGACAAGAAGAGAATAGAAGCTTTCGAAATGTGGTGTTATAGAACAATGCTGAATATTAGATGGACAGTTCACATAACTAATGAGGAGGTACTGAATAGGATTGGGAGAAGAGAAGTTTGTGGCACAACCTGACTAGAAGAAGGGATCGGTTGGTAGGAGGCATCAAGGGATATTCAATTTATTATTGGAGGGCAGCGTGGAGGGTAAAAGTCGTAGAGAGAGACCAAGAGATGAATACACCAAGCAGATTCAAAAGGATGTAGGTTGCAGTAGGTACTGGGAGATGAAGAAGCTTGCACAGGACAGAGTAGCATGGAGAGCTGCATGAATCCAGTCTCAGGACTGAAAACCGCAACAGCATATGTTTAAGAAATGAAAGATGAAATTACTGTGCAGCAAACAACTGACAATGATATTTATACTGCTTATTGTCACAAATAATTTACCATTTTTTCGGAATACGTAGCGATATTCGAGAGTGTAATCAGACAGGAATCTGAGAGCACAACATAAATCACTGTGAATGAAACTAGCAGCAGTCGTCAAATACTCTAGCCTTCACAAGTATTTATCTGCGATCGAATCGTTAACTAGTGTGGACAGAGATGAAAGGTTCCCGCCGGAATATTTTGAGACTATAGTATCATATATGAGACGGCCGCTGGTGGCCAAGCGGTTCTAGGCGCTTCAGTCTGAAACCGCGCGACCGTTACGGTCGCAGTTTCGAATGCTGCCTTGAGCATGATGTGTGTGATGTCTTTAGGTTAGTTAGGTTTAAGTAGTTCTAAGTTCTAGGGGACTGATGACCTGAGATGTTAAGTCCCATAGTGCTCAGAGCCATTTGAACCATTTTGAACCATATATGAAACATTGAGTCATCAGATGACGTTATAAACTACAATGAACTTGTATACCTGCACACGCTCTTGAAAAGGCGATTTTTTAATTATTTTTTTTTAAGAACCAAATCGTTGATGTATCATATAGGGAAATAGGCTACTTCATCATTTGGATGTCTAGGAGCGAGCTACAACCACAGTCTTTGGATCTTCTTATTCTTTGACACTCTCTTAAACTATTTTTCAGGTTCGTAGAGATGTGTTCTGTCTATGCAACTAATCGAAGGCAGTTTATTCCCATACCCGTTTTGTTTCTTTTATTTGAGAAGCATCATCACGAATAAAGGAAGTGGCTCAGGAACCACAGAAACAGAAAAACTTACAAATTTTTCGGGTGTTTCTATAGATGTATTTGTACAATGTGTTACTGCACTCCATTCCCAACTCATATTCCGAAACGTAAAATCCAAAACAAGACGTCGATGTAAATGAGAATAAAATGACATAATGTGACATTTACGACAGTTCCCAGAACACAGTCAATATTCTATCGTTACCATGCATTCACAGAAGCCCGTGGTCAGCGAAGTGTCAACAGTGTTGCGTACTCTAACCACGCTTTTCGGTACTGTGAAGAATGGCACGCCTGTGTTGGCTGTTAGCCGCTTCGAGTTCGTACTGCCGCGGCGTTGCAGTGCGCATGCCCGCGGATCTGAGGCAGGTTGCTTTTCATTGGCTGGGGCGAGGAGAACTGACAACAGCGTTTCGGTTCGCCAGGACCGTTCGGCATCGCTTTCGTAATGCTTACTGAATAATGTTGGGGCTCTGTTTCGAAAACGAGACCGTTTGGTACAAAATGGCGGAAAGATACAGAAGAGGGCCCGTGGCATGTGAGCTGCGCGGCCGGCAAAACCCAGGCGAGTGGTGGATGGCGCGGCTGGCGGCGGGTCGGGTCGGCTCCACGCCAGCCACAGACCGAGGCGAGGCGAGGCGAGGCGAGGCGAGCAGGGCGCGTGTGGCGCGGCACAGGGCAGGGCAGCGTGCACACACGGAGCTCGGCTTCGGGTCTAGTGTGTTTACCTGTGCGCTTGAAGCCCATCGGCCTGCGTTCTGCTCTTGTAGAAATCGGATAACTCGATCATAAAATTAATGTGACATTCACAATGTATACCACAGTCGAAAAAGTCAATGTCACGTATGGTGAATGTCGTCACTCCATTAGAGGAACGATGCGGATGTATGCTAAGGAGTATTCAGATCGTGCCAAGAACTAATTACCTGACTTTGGAAACATTGCAAAAAAAAAAAAAAAAATAAATAAATAAAATAAAAAAAAATAATCTAGAAACCGTAAGTGTCAGGAATTAAGTTATCCAGGGAAAAGTTAGATGAAATGATGAGAGAAATGAAACTAATATTTCAGCAGCAGTAACACGCAGTGCAAATGTTACTGAGAGGCATCTCGGAAGTACGAGAGGGATGATCCAAACGAGTGTTCTGCGAACACTGCATTCCGATGCATTTCATCCTCTGCACATTTCGCTGCTTCGTGGCAATGATTTCCAGAATTGACTATATTTCTCTGAATGTTGTCTACGAAAAGTGCAAAGTGATGCTGCATATCTATGTAAAATTTTGTTTAAGGAAAAAGCATCGTTTACAAACCACGGGCAAGTCAGTGTTTGCGATACGCACTAACCGTCAATTAGAAATCCACCCTGTCACAAAGAAGTGGATATAAACAACGCTCTTGGTCTATGAACGTTTGGTGCGTATTTTTCAATACTCGTATCATCGATCCCTGTTTAATTGATGGGAATGAACTACACTCGAGTATCTCGAGTTCTTAAGATATGCTGCTACCGCAGATATGGGAAGAATCCCACTGGACAAGAAGTGCCTTGTAACACAGATCTTTGTTGCCATTAACTCCAGATTAAACTGAACGTTTACATTTTCAGTGCTGATAACATTACCCCGATTGGCGATGTTATATATATGCACCACATTATAAAAGAGGCCTAACAGTTAAGAAATCTAACAAATGATTATTTTCCTCAAATCTACAGATGACTGTAAATAATAGTCCGCAAAGAACCAAATACAATAAATATTAAATGTTGTGCAGGATCATTAGATAATTGACCAAGAATGGAACATGAAATGTTTTATAAAACGAAGATATGGGCAGCAAGTGGGGAAATCCATTACGAGTGTCTCGAAAACGGCGAATATGGTCGGATGTTGACGTGCTACTGCCGTGAGCATCTACGGAAAGAGGCATAAGGACAGCGAAATGCAACAGTGCTTAGCGGTTTGACGTCCACGACTCTTCACAGAACGTGGGGTTCTGAGTGGAACTGTTGATATTTTTAAAAATCTCGGGAATCCAATCTATGGATATTTAAAAAGTTAATTATCGGTCCTCGACATATCGAGGAAAAGTATCGATATATCGTTATCTCGAGGGGAAAATATCGACTTACGGGCCTATAAAATGTCAGCTGCTTATTTTGAATATAGTACCTGTTTTAGATCTGTATATTTAAGTACTGATTTATTAATATATATTCTGTACATCAACAAGCTGGCAGCCTCCCTATTCCCCTTGTAGCAAGAACTGAAAGAAAAACGATGCACGTTGTTCACGCTTGGCGATAATCACTTTGCTGACAGTAAGCGGCACACTCAAAGGCGTCCGGCGGGGCCGTCGTACGGTTTCGTCGCATATCGGATTTTCCGGAGTACTGCATGTCGACTTCCACGTTTTTTTTATTTCTGCCAACGCCAACGACCTAGCAGTTGTAGTACCAAAATTGCGGGGTGAAATTAAACTTTGCAGTTTCTGTTGGTAGCACCGAGCGCCAATTATGCCACCATTTCTCCTGACACATGTCCGCCCTAGGTAAAGACCAGTCTTGTCAATTATACTTTTGTTGATAATTTTCAACAACTGTTCTGAACTACGCCGATGCGAAGAAATAGTACACTAGATGCGTTAAAAATTATTTTTAACGCATTTGGTGTGCTGTTTCTTCACATTGGAAATCTTTTTATTCCGTTCACACCCCAGCTCCCAGTGCAATCGGACTTGTGGTTTGGGCCGCCTGTACTTGCTTCACACCGGCGAAGAGAAAGGCTGGCCGCCGCGATAGCTTAAAAAGTGGCGAAACTCCTCTGCTTCACGCAGTGAAAGTAAAATTACGACCTACTCCAGTTTCCAAACAACAATTATTTACCGAAAATTGCGAAAAAAATATAATATAAAATAAAAATGTCGGCACTCGATGTTGCCATTCCGATATCGATATATCGGGGAAAATGCCTCGTGGAAAATTCGACGTATGTATATATGTCGATCTTTTGTCAACAGCCCTAGTTCGAGGCTTGTCTGTTCTGTAAAGTAGGGTAGGTGATAATTTGTGGCATCTACGCCGAAAGAGCAAGATGCTGGTGCACGCACAAGTGTTTCGGAGCGCACCGTTCATCATACATTGTTGAACTTGGAGCTCCGCAGCAGACCACTGCTACGTGTCCGCATGTTGACCCAACGACATCGTCGATCACGTTTGCAGTGGACACGGGACCGTTGGTATTCGTTCGTCGATCAGTGGAAATGTATCTGCTGTTCGATTGAATCACATTTTTGCTACACTAGGTCAATGGTCGCCTCCACAAACGCCGTTATCGAGGAGAAGGGCGACTCGAAACGTATAGCGCGTCACGGACGCAAGCTGGAGGGTGCAGCATTGCGCTGCAGGCGGCGTTCTCCTACTTGTGGATGGGGCCTGTGGTGGTAACCGAAGAGACGCGACAGCTGCGAACCACCAGTATGATGTTTTCCTCGAGGCCAGTGTCATCTTTTAGCAGTATAGTTGCCCGTGTCTCGTAGCCAGAACCGTGCTACTGCGGTTTGAAGGGCATTGTAGTGAATTCATGATGATGCCTCAGTGGCCAGGTTCACCTGATGGAATTTCTGCGGAACACATCTCGATTTCTATAGGACGCCATCACGGCGTACGCAAATCAGCGCCGCTTTATTTACGCGGATTACGAGAGTTATGCATTGACATCCACTACTCTAACCTCCACAAACCTAACAACAATCTGTCGAGCATAAATTTCTCGCGGTGTCCAACCGTTTTATCTGGCGACCTGCAGCACTCTGTAACACTGAATCTAAACCTCACGTCGGGTTATGTTGTTTTAAGGGTCGAACAATACTGCGGAGCCACGTAAAAATGGTGACCGCCGCCTTCCTGTGCGTTCCACGGATGACTGACTGGGAGCGCCGCACCTCGCGCTTCCCACGCTGCTCGCCGTGTGCCGCGGCTTCGCACCTAGGCTGCGCGACTTTTGCATTTCAGATTTATTTTATACGTCACTGCATGGCGTTACTTATCATGCGAGGTAATTAAATCTTTGGTTTCGCATAACATATCCGATTCAGGGACGTGATAATAATTGTTCATTCTGTACGGAAACAACAGTGCATACGTGATTCCATAATACAATAGAAACATAGGAAGTAAACAGAATATTGACAGTTAAGTCTCTTTTTAGTCTGTCATTATTAAACCCACACCAATAAAAGATTTAATCCATGTAGTGGATTTCGAAATATGGTTCAATGCACGTTCCCGTATTATGATTTTCTTCAAGCGAAAGTCCTACGATTCCTAGCTTTTAGCGTGTGTCCATTTTTTTATGCTTCAAAATTATAGTTACGAAGTTTCAGTGCAGGGATGGTGTATGTACTACACTTTTCTTATTTTCTACAGTTTTCCTTCTGTCCGTGCCCAGTGCTATGTCGCATTGTCATCATAAACATTCCACCGTTCCATTTGGGAACAGGAAGTCCACGAATGGCTGCAAGTGGGCTCCGAGAAGGCGAACACAGCCATTTCCAGTCAATGATAGGTTCAGTCGGACCAGAAAATCCAGTCCATTCCGTGCAAAAACAGCAACGCCACCAGCTTGCACAGTGCCTTGGTGACAGCTAGCGTCCACGGTTTCTTGGAGTCTACACCACGCTCGAACCGTACCAACTGAAATCGGGAATCATCCGACAGGCCAGGGTTTTCCAGTGGTCTGAGATCCAAAGAAGGTGGTCACAAGCCCAGGGCAGGCGCTGCAGGCGACGTCGTGCTGTCAGCGGGGGCACTCGCGTCGGCCGTCTGCTGCCGTAGCCCGACACCACCAAATTTCGCCGCACTGTCCTGGCCGATACGTGGTGAGAGCTAGTGCCTGAAATTTGGCATTCTCGGCTCACTCTTCACACTGCGGATCTCCGAATACTGAATTCCACAACGATTTCCGAAATGGAATGTCCGTGCGGTCATAGTCATATTGGACACCCTCTCTCGTGAATAACCTGAGTAAAAATGATAGCTCTGCCCCTTTATACCTTTTGTACGCGATATTGTATGTTAACCGGGGACCTAGAAACGACGGAGAGGCTCTATCCCCGCCGCAGCCGCAGGGGTCCACAACCCCACGCCGACTACCGCAGCCCACTTCACCCCTCCGCCTCTCCACACCGAACCCACGGTTATTGTGCGGTTCGGCCTCCGTTGGACCCCCCCCAGGGAACGTCTCACACCAAACGAGTGTAACCACTACGTTTCCGTGGTAGAGTAATGGTAGTGTACGCGTACGTGGAGAACTTGTTTGCGCAGCAATCGCCGACATAGTGGAGCTGAGGCGGAATAAGGGGAACCAGCCCGCATTCGCCGAGGCAGATGGAAAACCGCCTAAACACCGCCCACAGACTGGCCGGATCACCGGACCTCGACACAAATCCGCCGGGCGGATTCGTGCCGGGGACCAGGCGCTCCTTCCCGCCCGGAAAGCCGTGCGTTAGACCGCACGGCCAACCTGGCGGGCGTACGCGATTTTACTGCCACCTGTACGTTGGAAGCTTCCTCTATAGAGCCGTCACAGCCAGGAGGGTTTCGGTTCGCCATACACTGTCTTTCTGCGGCGGCTGGCTGCAATCAGCCTCCTTCAGTCTGCGGAAACTGAGCCCTTTATAGAAGAAGGCAGCTACGCGAACCGACGTGCAAAGATACTGCAAAAGGAAGCGGCACGGCAGGGTTGTTCTGCATAACTCGCGTCTTTGTGTTTCTTGCGTCTCTACTGAATACCTATGAGTACGTGCAGTACACCGCATGGACAAAATAATTGGAAGTCTGTGTAACGACGTAGAGCCTCCTTTGGATTCGAAAACAATCAGAACACAAATCTTGAAATTGTGTTCACTGTTGTCTCAAAGGAAACAGTTTCGATAATTTGACAGATGGAGGCATGATTGTTTTTGATAATACTCAATTCAGACCAAGCCATATTTATGGCCATCGAAAGGCCAAAATAGCGCTTTCCTTTGTTGTATTAATTTCATTTACGTTCTTCGACGATAAATTTGAGTTATTCTAGGGATGTAAAAATATTTCGGCGGCTCAATGTCATTCAGACTTGTCGGATATTTAATGACTTCGTTCCACCTTTGTAACTGACAATCGCGGTTGTGTTAACCAAGTGAACGGTATAAAGCTGACTGGTAAATCGTAGCAATTTTGTTCAGTTAGTGCAATACGACTGTGGCCCGTAATCAGGCGCAGCTCGTTAACACAAACACACTAATTATTTTTTTTTTATATGTCGTCTTTGGAAGACGCTAATATCCGGCAGAAAACCCGATTTGCACGAGATGTCACAAACACACTAATTTGAAACGGCCGGTTGCGGCTGGCCTCGGCCATCCCGGCTGAGTCTCACGCCTGCAGAAACCACTCCGCCAGCCAGATTCCGCAGTTTCAGAGTGAATCAGGGCTTGTGTTTTATTACCTTCAGATCGCTAACGCCGGCCGTTTCTGTTGAGACAATTGTAGTTTTGTCGGATTATAAAGTAGTTTAAGAACCATCAATCATTGTGCTTCCATAACGCGAGTAAAATGTCTTTCTTCCCGAATAGTACGCTCTGTTTACAAATTGTCCATTTGGTACAATGATGGTTACTGCTTAGGCAGAATCTCAGTTCGCTGACGTCTTAAATGAAGTTCTATCAGGTAAAAGTGATCTGCTTAAAACTATTCACATAAAATAAGGACGATAAACGCGTAGCAGAGTAATAAACAGAGGAGCTTGCTTGGTGATTCCTGGGAACGATAGTGGCTTGAGCAACAAGCTGGGTGATGTGCGCCGATATGAAATCTCCTGAGGGATGAAAACCGCTGACTTTCGCGGGAGGTGCTGTAACGGGCTCGGATTCCGTCGGCACACGGCTATATTCCGCCGGCACTGAAATCCGAGTATTACTGCAATTTTGACGACGACTTCGCGCCTTATGCTGGAAGAGTTTTAGATTCACTCACCTCATTCTTCTTTACATAGATAAATATATGTTAGCGCTTTAAACTGGTCGTTTCGCAGTTCTCAATTCGTCATCGTTGTGCAACCCCTTATTGACATCGTATTATGTTTAGAACGTATTACGTGTCCGGCGGTATCCGGAAACCAGTTCTCTCTGCGAGCTTGGAAAACACACATTCATCACAGTCCACGGCCGCATCACGAGAATGGTGCTGGACAGCCTGAGGAAATAACTGGTTCTGCAGAAGTGCAGACATAAAATGAGACTACGATAGGCCCTGGAAAATAATAATAAAAAAGAAAGGTGACATTTATGACGCTAGAAGTTTGAATAACTCAGGGGAATGCGGGCTGGTAAAGTCGTTGGAAACCACTGACTTTTGTACAAATAGCCCACCACTCGTCATTTTCAAGCCATAAGCATCAGGTGAAAGTTCACACGAAAAGAAGTGTTTCAGTTAAAAATTGAGCCACAAGTTAACAGCAGAAGAACAGTAGAGAAATGTGGAACGTAGCGATATGTATAAATGAAAGTCAAGCTATTCCCGTTTGATGCCGCAAGGGATTATTCGCCGTGAGCGACGTTAATGACGACGACGACGACGGCGGCGATACGCCGGAGGTGTGGGGGCCTCTGGCCACGCCCACTTGTCACGGCAGAGGACGGCCCGCGCCACGCGCCGCCGAGCCCGCTCGCTCGCTTTTGCGGCCGTTTGTCGCTGCCTGGCAGTCGCAGTTAACACGCCGACCACGCTACGGCACTCTGCTGCCGCCGCAGGAAAGCCAGGCTGGGAAGGCACCTACACTTTCTTCTTCTCGGAATATAATGGGAGACTCGTTTTACAAATTGAATAGCCTTTTTCTTGCTGTAATCTGTTACTTTCTTTCTTTTCTTTTTTTTTCTTCGTTAGTTATTTCGCCTATCACATTAAGGCAGTTACACGGGATTGAACTGAAATAATATTTACTTGCTTGGTTGCCGGCAGCAGAATTGTTCTCCCGTCAGCCGGAAACGCCGTTTTTCTAAATTGCCTCAGTAGTGTTTCGCGAAAAGCTCTGTTACGACTGTTACGATAGGCTGGGCATATAACTACATATAATTACACACATATTATAGCTAAACTTTGTTAACATTTGGTTTAAAATTCGTGAAAGAAGGTTGTTTTTCTGAAAGACATATCGAGACGCCAGAATGTTTCAGACAAATTACATACTGGTAAGAGTGAGATTTTTAAATCAGAAACTGCAAAACATTTCCAGAGTAATATGTAGACTCTGACCATATGATTATGAACTGCATATTAAAGCAGCATAAACTGTAGAAATATTCCAAAATGGTTAAATTAAATGAATCAGAGGTTGCCGAGAGTTTATACGGGAGCATAAGGCTACGAGTGACTGAGACAGAGACAGAGACTGAGACAGGGGTTATAAACATAATTGAGTACGAAATGGATGGCGTTGGCAGATAAAATATTGAAGGAAGCAGATGATCAAATAGGCAGAAAGACAAGGATCAGTAGAAATGGTTGTATAACGTTGCAGGCACTGAATCTAACTGACGAAAGAATATATATAATTCGGTGAATAAAGCAGGCAAGAGGGAATACAAACGCCTAAAAATCGGCCTGACAGAAAATACGAACTGGTAGAGCAGGGATGAAAAGTGAAATGCAAGGCTGTAGAAGCAAGCGTGGCTATGGGAATCATACGAGGTACGTTGAGAAAGTAACTGTACTACATTTTTTAGAAAGAAGTATATAAAAAAGTTGCAGGATATCTTCGACACACTTGCTGACTGCTTTTCCGCATAATGACCAGCCCGTTGAGTGCACGTGGTGCGCCGTGGCACGAGCTCTTTTATGCCCTCATCGAAGAACTCTCCCACCCGCACTTCGCCCCACTTCGGAAACTCCTTCCGCACCTGATCGTGACTTGAAAATTTAATTCCACCCTCGTATACCTTCAGGCAGGTGAAAAGACGATAAACGAGGGGAATGCGTGGGGTGGCACAAAACATCCGAGCCAAGTAAGTCCAACGGCGATTCGGTGGCTAACGGTGTGTGAGGACGGGCATTGGAGTGCGACAAGCACACTGCTCCCCTCAGAATTCTCCTCCTTTTGTTTTGAATGCTCCTATTTCGTTGTGTGCGGAAGGCAGAAATTCGACCGAAATGATGCTATTTCGGTCCTAAAACACAGAGCCCGTGATTTTTGTGCCCGAAATTATGATTTTTGAATTTTTTGGCAGATGTGGTGAAAGAAGATTATTGTTAATGATGTAAAAATCCGCACAGTGGACACCAAGTGAAAAACCTACTCCTTATGTATCTGATCTAGACTGCCATAAAAAGTGCGATGGAATTGTTAATCAGAACTCAGGGAAAAGTTGTAGTGTCATTCACAATCGATTTGTTGATCATAAACATGACAAGACATCAAATTATTAAGGAAACATCATACAAAAAAATATTTAATTTACAAGAGCCTTACTATGGTGGTCAAAGTGATCTGCTGGGTATCGACACACGACACTAACCAGAACACTACTCGCTCTATCTCACTTCATACACGTGAATCCAGGTTGTGGCACCAAACTACGCCACCACCAAGCATCTATATTCTACCAAACAAAAACAAAGGAAAAATATGGTTCGAAAGAACAGGGTGCTGAGAAATATATATTATAGCGCTACATCGCAGCAACGAATACTTTACTGTCCTGCTGGTCGAGGCGGCGCACCATGATGCTTTCGGCGACTGAGGTCATGGACGGCGGCAATCTGTTATTAAATGCGCGTTCCCGAAAAATGCAAGTACGCGGTCTCGGCTTCGGTTAATTCAGAACGCAAGTACTTCCTTACGAGCCTCTGAAACCCAAATGGATTCCAGTGTGCAGGTGGACTCGTTTGCTGGTCTGCCAAACCAATCTGACTCCGTGCCATGACTGTGTGTGTCGGAATACGTCAGATGTTTAGACGGCTGACTCAAGACAAATAAGTACACGCACGCGTCACTCGTTGTGACCGTGATGATATCGGCAGTACCTCTGACGTTTCAGAAGTTGACTGCCACAAGCTCTTAAGTCGCACCCTAGCAAAGGACACAAGTCTCACCATTTAGGTAGAGACCTGCAGTTCTTTACTAGCGAAGCGCCAGTACAAGATATTTGTACAAGAGTGCTGATCTCCCTTTCTCTGTGTCACCTCCTCAGCTCAATTCCAAAAGCACATTTCTCTTGTTTGACTTCCTCCAATTTCGCACAAGCCAATCACGAGCTGGAGCCAGGCATTCTAAGCTTGGAGAATGGTCTTTGCACTGCAAACCAATTTGAACAATCAAAGAATTTAAAGTTAGTTGGCAGAAGACGGAAAACAATTGAAGTTCGCGGCCTCTTTCCCACGTGTTTTCCATGTCTTTTGCTAACACAATACAGGGTGAAAGCACAGCCCTCCATAAACAGCTTGTTATCTCCCCTATTGCGTCCACTTCAAAGTATGCAAAGAACGGCCATAAACTCACATTGACAAAACATGTTTTGAAACAGAGTCTGGACGTCTGGGCGCCAGTTTCCTTGTCCCACGGACATTTGCAGAACGTTTACATCTCTTTTCGCTGCTTGCTCGCTAACAACGCCTAGAATGCGCTGTCGACGACTTTTCGGCGCTAGGGCGTATACCTGGACGTCTGCCCCCTCTCTGGCGCCGAGCTGATGTGTTTTGCACAGTGCCACTACTGCACGCGCCCATCTGGAAATGTCTCCTCAGCGTCCCCCCCCCCCTCCCCCTCCAAAAAATTACGTGCTTTGTCGGCCCACCAACGCCGTGCTTTTACTGCAGTCGTTTAACTCGGCACCCTGTTCCTTTTAACGCAAGTAAAGTTTACCGTATTTCTTTCCCTAGAGCATGCAAAGAAGACCATAAACTGCTGCATACCATTTCATCACAATGTATGAAGTCAAGTCGCAGTAGATCGTATTGCCTAAATCGAATCAGAAGTGAGAGTGCCTTGTGATCTCTCAGTGGAATTAGTGTGACGTCCTTGTGACCACTCTCTCCTTATCTCAGGCATGTGGCGAGACACCCACTTTTCACCTGCAGTCTCAGTAGGGCTCAGGAAATCCTCACCTTCCAATTCAAGACTTCCAATGAACTCGGGGAGAGGGGGGGGGGGGGGGAGGGGGTGCTGTTGACCTGATTTTTTTTGTGCTGCTCTTTTGGAAGTAATCTTGCGCTCACTTTCCGGCATCCCAGTGTTTCTGTGACTGCCTCATGTAAGAGAGTTGTGGAAACATTAAACAGATTTCATCCACTGGTTATCGGTCGTCTTCGCAAACAGTTTCGTCAGTTTTTTGCAGCAACTCATCAATCAACATGGAAGGTCTTACACTCCTCCTATCATCACCAACATTTTTTCTGCCTCCAACAAACTCCCTAAAAGACTTAAAAACACTCGTTCTGTTCGAATCACCTTCGCTGTAAACTTGTTTCGATTGGAGAAAAAATTTCAGTAGGTGTTATACCTTTCGAGAAAAGGAAGAGGAACAAAAGCACATGGCGGGCTTTCTTAACGACATCTCCCACGCAAATGGATACAGCAGCGTCTATGAATATTAAAACCTCATATGTCAAGTCAGTACCAAACACATTTTTCATTCCCTACCCCTGTTTGAGTGGTGACCCACCGCAAAGTTAGGGATTTTCTGCTAAATACCGCCGCGCGGGATTCGCCGAGCGGTCTAAAGCGCTACAGTCACGGACTATGCGGCTGGTCCCGGCGGAGGTTCGAGTCCTCCCTCGGGCATGGGTGTGTGTTTTTGTCCTTAGCATAATTTAGGTTAAGTAGAGTGTACGCTTAGGGACTGATGACCTTAGCAGTAAAGTCCCATCAGATTTCACACACATTTCAATACTTACTTTTTTTATTTTGCTATATACCGGGCTAACTAATAGAGAAGAATTTGACAGAGCGCTGAAAGACCTAAACAAAAGAAAGCATCTGGGGTTGATGACATACAACCACAATCATATCGACTGTTAGGAGAATCTTCCTTGGCGAAATTATTCAACCTCATATGCAAGACATGTGAGACATGTCAAATAGCCCCAGACATTAAGAAGAATGTAACAGTCCCGGTTCCAAAGAAGGCAGCTGCTGACCGGTGTACATTATACCGAACAATCCCTCTAATACATGATGACTGCAGAATTCAAACACGAGCTGAGTGCAGAAAAGGGCACAATTGGTTGAAGCCACGGTCGGGAAGCTCAGTTGGAGTTCCGGAGAAGTGTAGGAACACGCTAGGGCACTCTCACCGTATTAATCATCTTATTAGAATGCTTGAAGAAAAGAATAACCAAATTCTATCATTTTAGATTTAGAGAAATTTCTTCAAGTTGACTGAAATATTCTCTTTCAAAACTCTGAAGGTAGCAGGGATAAAATACAGATGAATGCATTTCTGCATTCAAAAACTTGAGCTGAAACGGTGAGTGCTAGACACGAGAAACGAAAGACATGGTGAAGAGCTTACGATGGCTTGCGGAGTATATGTGTAGATGCAGAGGCAGAAAATCCCCAGGAAAATGTAATGAAGACCTGCGCGCGCAAATTAAAAAACAAATGTAACGATGAGAAGAACGAAGAACGATTTTTATGGTCATGTGGCTCGGCTGAATGAAAGCAGGAAATGTAAGAGAATTTTTGAATAAGTGAACGGAGAAGAAAATCCCTGGTGCAGGAGTGGTATGAAAAAGATGTATACTGACGAACATTACATTTAATTTCGAAAGAAGGTTTAAGGTTCCCACAGAAAAGTGGAGCAAAGGGGTGGGAAGTTCTGAAACAGCAGCATTCTGATCGAATGAAAAGTTAGTGAAGAACCCGTAAGTTAAATTACAAGTACACTACTGGCCATTAAAATTGCTACACGACGAAGATGACGTGCTACAGAAGCGAAATTTAACCGACAGGAAGAAGATGCTGTGATACGCAAATTATTAGCTTTTCAGAGCATTCACACAAGGTTGGCGCCGGTGGCAACACCTACAACGTGCTGACATGAGGAACGTTTCCAACCGATTTCTCATACACAAACAGCAGTTGACCGGCGTTGCCTGGTGAAACGTTGTTGTGATGCCTCGTGTAAGGAGGGGAAATGCGTACCATCACGTTTCCGACTTTGATAAAGGTCGGATCGGGACATTGCTGCTCTCGTTGGTCGAGATCCAATGACTCTTAGCAGAATATGGAATCGGTGGGTTCAGAAGGGTAATACGGAACGCAGTGCTGGATTCCAACAGCCTTGTATCACTAGCAGTCGAGATGACAGTCATCTTATGCGCATGGCTGTAACGGATCGTGCAGCCACGTCTCGATGCCCGAGTCAACAGATGAGGAAGTTTGCAAGACAACAACCATCTGCACGAACAGTTCGACGACGTTTGCAGCAGCATGGACTATCAGCTCGGAGACCATGGCTGCGGTTACCCTTCACGCTGCATCACAGACAGGAGCGCCTGCGATGGTGTACTAAACGACGAACCTGGGTACACGAATGACAAAATGTCACTTTTTCGGATGAATCCAGGTTCTGTTTACAGCATCATGATGGTCGCATCCGTGTTTGGCGACATCGCAGTGAACGCACATTGAAAGCGCGTATTCGTCATCGCCATACTGGCGTATCACCTGGCGTGATGGTATGGCGTGCGATTGGTTACACGTCTCGGTCACCTCTTGTTCGCATTGACGGCATTTTGTACAGTGGACGTTACATTTCAGATGTGTTACGACCCGTGGCTGTACCCTTCATTCGATCACTCCGAAACCCTACATTCCAGCAGGATAATGCACGACCACATGTTGCAGGTCCTGTACAGGCCTTTCTGGATACAGAAAATCTTCGACTGCTGCCCTGGCCAACACATTCTCCAGATCTCTCACCAACTGAAAACGTCTGGTCAATGACGGCCGAGCAACTGGCTCGTCACAATACGCCAGTCACTACTCTTGATGAACTGTGGTATCGTGTTGTAGCTGCATGGGCAGCTGTACCTGTACACGCCATCAAAGCTCTGTTTGACTCAATGCCCAGGCGTATCGAGGTCGTTATTACGGTCAGAGGTGGTTGTTCTGGGCACTGATTTCTCAGGATTTATGCACCCTAATTGCGTGAAAATGTACTCACATGTCAGTTCTAGTATAACATATTTGTCCAATGAAAACCCGTTTATCATCTGCATTTCTTCTTGGTGTAGCAATTTTAGTGGCCAGTAGTGTAGTTAGTTAGAGGAGGCCGAGCGCCTCTGCTGTCAGTTGCCGTGACTGCGGCTGCTGGCTGATGCTGCTACCTCGCAGGTACGAGGCAAATGCCGTGACTGGAAATACGTAGCGAAACATTCCCAGTTTGGGCTCGGTCTGCCATAAGCAGCTGTTGCCTGGCAAGTTCCTCCCTGTAGAATGCGCCACAGTTCGAACAGTTCCGCCAAACTTTTACTGTAGGAATGGGTAAATTTCTAAAGATATCGATGTATATCATATCGATATTAATAAAAGGTATCGTCATTACCCAGTAAAACGAATCGTTAATTCGATATATCAGACGATATTTCCAATGTTAACAGGTATTTAAAAATCTTATCGAAGTCACACGAATGACTAACCAGCATTTAAAAATTGGCAACTGCTTTATTATATCCAACAGTAACCAGTGCAAGACACACAATGTACTATAAAATCACTTATTTACAAATAAATTAATTAAGGAAACCAGTAATCATCACTGACAGACATTAACAGAACTCTTAGTTCAATATGTTCCCCTGTCAGCCCGCTTCTGTTAGCTGGCATAGTCAAGCCTGCTTGGAAAGTCACTCTTTCAGACGAAACAGAACAGGATTGACAGATTAAATATTTCTTAGCAATTTGTGACAAAACACGCGTGAAATCACGACTAAACGTTTCAAAGTCCACCAGGGCAGTGCCGTGTGGCCTTTTGTTCCCCGTGTGCGTGGTGCGTGACTTTTACGGTCTTTTCTTCATCCAGGCGATCAGATGGAAGAGAAGCGCACATCCTGCCTCACAGTTGGGAACAGGGAATAGTAATTTCCACCATTTTATTACAGTGCTGTCACCAAGTGTATGCATTTGGCACCTTGTACCTGTCACTTGCAATGGTGGAAATGACATACGGAAGTGACAGGCTTTAATGACTATGCAGTATAGATGCATTCAGGATCAAATCTGGTGCTCATTTGTAGTACTGAATATGAAATTAAATTAAACCTATTGTAAAATATTTACTGTAACATTGCAAAAATTGGTAATAGTGGGAATGGGCAACCAATCGACTGATGAGAACTACAGTGCCTGTGAATCAAGAAAAGGCGGACAATAAATATACCGCTTTCGATATTCAGTGTTACATATCGCTATATCTGCACATCGATAGTTAAAATGTCGACGATAATACCGACACTCTTTTGAAGAAATATCTGATGTATCGATATTTTTCTGTCATATCTGTACTGCATCTACAAAGATCTTATAATACCTTTCTCAATGCGAAAGATCACTATAATGTGTACAGAAACAGAGGGTTTATCTATGAGTTACGAAGAGCTACTATGTTAGATGTTCAGAGACGAAGTGTGTGGCTTGCTTTGCATTAGAGAGGCTCTCCCCCAAAGCGAGACCAGAAGCGACCGCCTCCTTACTGGACGTCCGTATCGACAGTATGTACAGCTTTTCTCTGTACGAATAACAGCAGGGGAATATGTTGCGATCCAAAGTGCCGGTTGATCGTCATAACGTAAGTTATATTTATAAACCCCCGAAGTTTGAAGACTCCGCCAGCTTTCAGAACTAAACCACAAGTTTACAAGTTTGTGATGCAGGATTTCAGCATCCGTAAGATGCAAAATGAAGAAGCCGTTGTGGGCTGGTCAGACTCGACTGAACTGATTCTTTCATAATAACAAGCTCCCAGCACCTTTTAGTAGCGCTCTTTGGAAACGAGATTACAACCGTGACCTTACCTTCATGAGTGAGCAAATCAGCCCACAGTCAAAGAAGTCAGTTGGACAGGCCAGATGTTCACACAAACATTGTTACCCTCCGTCGTACATATAGCTTTAAGGAAGAAGACTGGCAAAAATTTACCTCATCTTGGATTAACATATTTCTCATGTGGAACTTGTTCCAATTTGTATGACGAGCTTGAGATACTGTTCATATATTGCAACTCACCAAGAATGCAATACACAGTACGTGAAAGCTTATCATCGGACAATCCTCCTATCTCGGCTTTACTGCCAGGAAACGCTATAAGTAGGAGAATAATTTCTAAAACCGGACCTAATGAAAAACAAGACTAATGAAGTAATTCAGCTCTCTAAAACAGCTGAACTGAAAGTAGCCATGGCCCGCTGCAATAATGGTAAAACAACAAGTGTAGATGACAACCTAACGGAACAAATAAAATATTTCGGAAATATCCTTGAACTCTGTAAAAACTGCCTCAGAAATATCACATCCCAAACATCTGGAGGATATCACACGTGATACTCATTCTTAAGACAAATGCCAAAAACTGTACCCTATCGCCTGCTTGCCATATCCGTCAGTGTATACTGATAACGAAGATCCGTAGAGTTACTGAGGACTACGGTTTCACCATACGTATTGAAAAATTGTTCGGGAATAGTAGGTTCTATGTAGACTTCCAAGTACGACGCAGTCGATGGTGCTGTCTGAAAAATGTGTTTCCAGATGGAACCATAATGGCCTCTGATCTTTCTAACATCGATACTAATGACCAGGCATTTCCAAGGAACAGCAGAAGTTTCAGAAAGAAATTTTCACTCCGTGGCACTTTGACTTTAATAGGAGTGTGTTGTTCATATACTGCAACACCTTCTAAGCTTTTCATGCCAATTAAGGCAATACAATCATGGTCTTTTCCGAATGTATTTCTGACGAAAAAGCGATTCTGGTAGCTGGAGTTGAAAGTTTTTGTTAATCATGCCTTTTGTTTTCTTGTGGAGATATTTCCATTGCAACTTTCAGCCCCAACAAACATTTCCTTATACCTAACCGAGAAATGGAACACCGATTTTCGTAAGTTTACTTTTAAAATTTGTTTAATGTAACGAGATATTGTCTTTAAAAGTTTCATCCCGTATTGCACTCGCTTAGGGGTTGAATTACCAGAAAACCCGGAACTCGAATTTGTTTCTTTGTAACCGAGAAGTTGTCATATATATATAGCCTTAAAAATCCGTTAGTAGTTCTTTAATAGTTATTTATTTTCAAAACAACAGGTATTTCTTTATTTCTGACAGAGAAACCAAATACGAATATTCATAGGTCCAGTTTCAAAATTGTCTAAGTAGTGGCATTTTTCAAAAAACAACTTGATCATCTCCCCTTTAGGGTCGGAATTTGGAAAAATCCCTTCTTAAATACCTACACAACAAGATCCACACCTTCTCCAAATCTATCCTTAGCGGATTAGGGTGAACGAAGATGAGTCAGTCAGTCAGCCTTTTATATAGAGAGATTTAAGATTTATTACAATATCAACCAGTTTAGACCAAACCCAGTAAAAACTGAACAGTTTGCTTTCCATATTCGACCGAGACTGGCACATCGTAAATTCAGTACCTCGTGGCGAGGACTACAGGTGGACGCTGTCTGTATCCAAAATATTGACGTGTCGTACTAGAACTCACCCTGACTTACAGGCAGCTCCGCCACAACACGAGGTCGAAAGCAAAGGCAGGTGTAACATCCTCAGGAAGATAGTTTGCATCCGAGACGCAATATATATATGCGCTGTCTTATAAAGTTCTACTCATGCCAGAGGAGTCAGCAAGGCGTGCACGCTCATTACTGGGGGTGGGTATGTCGCTTACCTCACTTGCCAAGGTACGTCATCTGACAGGTATTGCTCGTACAGACACCAGATACCCGACGTGTCGTTACTGTCAGTATGGAAGGAACAAACCAGGGCTACGTCCATCCATTACACGGCTATGCGCCAACCATCGAGAGAGGGAGGTGCAGGAAAATCTTCATGAAAACCTGTAACTTCGAGCAAACGACTCGATCCGAGGCACGAATGGAAACGTGGAAAGCACAAATTGACCCTAGTGGCCGCAACCCTCTGAAAATCCCCCTCTTGGCCGCCAACACAAGTGGTGCAGATGACGGGCTTCAGCCGCTTAAGCTCTGCGGCAAGAAGACCCGGACGTACTCTTCAACACTGGGGATTTCCAACCGTGACTGCCAACTGCGACAGCGGACAAGCGCAAACCGCGAACCACTGGCTGTGACCCGCTCTGACGCGCGTCCTTCACCGTGCACCTGCAAACGCTCTTGAGGTTGCCTACTTTGGATCACCCACACGTGCACATGTGCACCGTAAGATATTTGTGCCGTGTATTCTGTAATTTCTATTCGTGTTTATTTGTATTGATGCTTCTGACACGAATAAAAAAACCTTCTAGTGAAAGACCATGTCATTTATTAAGAGAGTTCTTGGAACGTGTAGCGCACGACCGCCTACAAAATGGTTGTGCTCCCCATCTCGAGTACTTCTAGAGAGTTTGGGGGCCCAGCCGGGAGATAAACAATGATGAGCAGAAACAATATGAACATTGTCCGCGGTGCGGGTAGTGGAAGCGCGGTAATGGAAGTGGTATCTCTGGATGCTGGCTCGAGCACGAGAAGGCGACAAGGTGCTGGAGGTCCACGCCCCAGTTAGCTGGTTAGTTGGTTAGTTAGATGTTCTACAGATCACTTGAACGATTCTGTTATCGAAATGATATGGAACGTGTCAGTTTGCAGGAAAGGTATACGTGACTACTGTTAACGTTAATGAACAAATTATAGTTTTATTCCTGTTCATACAACTACTCTTCAAACAAGTGGTTTTTTTTAATTTAATTTTTACTGGCTACGAGTTTTTAAGTAGAAATTCGTCAGCGGAATGAAAGGAATTGTCCAGCAGAAATGATTTTAAATTAAACGTAAAACTTGCTTCACTATCTGTCAGACATTTTATGTTATTGGGCAAATGATCAAAAAATTTTATTGCTGCATATTGAATTCTCTCTGAGCCACTGACAACTTCAGCAAAGGGTAATAAAGGTCATTTTTCTCTGCAGTATTATGGACCTTGACATGAGCAATTGGAGCAATATTTCTAATATCAGGATTAGCAAAATGATTTCATATATTCCATATTAACTTCGTAGGTATGTACATCACTGTTCTTCTCAAATTGTGGTAGATTAATTATGACATGTTACGTTAGCGAAAATATGTTCTGTGACGGCACAGTTAAAATGCCTATCTCCTTGAAGGGGACTTACATGACGTCCTTGGGTTAATGCCAGATATTCTTATTGCTCGCTTTTGTGCAATCAATACTTTTTTTCTAAATAATGAGTTACCCCCAAAAAATTGTTCTGTAGACCATTAAGGGAGGAAAAATGCAGAATTTGTTAGAAGGCTAATACGTATGTTTCCAATACTAGACATTATACGAAGAGAAAAAGTAGCTGTCCCTGTTACTTTTCCAGATCAAGTTTCATCACACTCAAAAAGTTGGAGCATTCTGCGACACTTACTGAGTCCTGATACACTTACTAAGTCCTGCTCATATGCAACATCAACTGGTGGTATGACTCTATTTGTTGTACAGAACTGAATGTAGTGTGTTTTTTTTCGAAATTTAGGGAGAGTCCATTTTCCGAGAACCACTTACTAATTCCTTGGAAAATATAATTTACTAATGGTTCTGTCGCTTTCTCACTAGGGAACTTATTATGAGTATCGTCTGCAAAAAGTACCAATTTTGCTTCTCGAATGTTAAGTGGAGCGTCATTCATATATGTATGGAACAGGAGTGGACACAGAACTGAACACTGTGGCATTCTCTTTGTGATTTTACCGCAGTGACTAAAATTTTCTACTTGCGACATTACCTGAATTATTCAATGCAAACTTTTGCGCTCTGTTTGTCATGTATGAATCAAATAAAGTTTCTGAAAATCCATTAGTTCCATAGAGCTTGAGTTTTTATAAGAGATTATCATGATCTACACAGTCGAAGGCCTTGGAGAGATCACAAAAAGTACCAGCTGGCGAGATACACTGAAGCGCGAAAGAAACTGGTATAGGCATGGTTATTCAAATACAGACATATGTAAACAGGCACAAACGGCGCTGCTGTAGGCAACGCCTATACAAGACAACAGCTGTCTGGCGCAGTAGTCCGTCTTTGCGGAAAACTTCACACCTGTAGAGGACCCCATTGACGAGGAAGACATACGTGTAGTGCAGCAACGGCACCCAGTCTTCTTCGAGGAGGAAACAGTAGCAGACATCGAAGAATTCACAGAGGATGAAGTAGAGGCACAAGTGAAGAAGCTAAAACCGAGGAAAGCGACCAGCTGGAAAACGCTGTACTACTTCGGCTTCCTCAAACAGCAATTCGCCCCATCGCCGCGATCTTCAGTCGAATTATTCAGCCCGGCAACTTCCCCTCTGCAAGGAAACATGTAGAGGTGGTTGCCATCCCAAAACAAGGCAAAGACATCAGGCTCCCGCAGAATTACAGGCCGATCAGCCTTCTACCGGCAACTCTAAGATATTCGAGCGCCTGTACTGTACAAGGCTAATGCTGCATGTAAACGCGGAGGAGCTGATCCCGCCGGAGCAATTCGGCTTCCGACGCGGACACAGCACCGAGCAACAGCGTGCGGCTACGTCTGGCAGAGGACGCGGCGAGTGCCCTGGAAAGTCGTCAGTAGGCGGGGGCCTTGCTGCTCCATGTCTCTAGGGCTTTCCACTGTGTATGGCACGAGGGCCTCCTATAAAAATTGTACACACTGGGGGTATCGACTCCACACGTCCATCTTATCGAGTCCTACTTCAGTAGACGAACGTTCAATGTCCGTGCGGGAGCGGGCATATCCACAGCGAGGCCCATACAGGCGGGAGTACCGCAGGGTTCTATTCTCGGACCCCTGCTGTACTCCCTGTACACCTCGGACACGCCAAAGGCCAACAGAGTTTCGGCCGCATTGTAGGCGGACGACACCGCGCTGTACACCATAAGCGCGAATGCGAACCCCACGCGCCGCCGCCTGCAGACGGCATGTGCTGCTCTAGGCACATGGACCACAAAGTGGCGCCTCAAATACAATGCCAGCAAAAGTCAGGCAACCATCTTCACGAGGAAATCTCTGCCGGCGGACATACAGAGAAACCTGTGCAACACGGAAGTCCTAACACCTCCGCTGTATGGATTACCTAATATCCACAAGAACAACGTTCCACTAAGACCGGTTGTTAGCGCTCCTGGCTCACCGACGTATAAACTGGCAAAATACTTGGCCTCTCTGCTCCAGCCGCACGTGGGAAAGACCGACACACACACATAAAGGCCTCAGGACATTTCATTGGGAAGCTAAAGAAACTGAAACTTGCACCAAACGACATCCTGGTCAGCTTTGATATTGTTTCTTTGTTCACGAAAGTGCCACTCAGCGACGCTCTGGAGCACATCGGTTCGATTTTCCCGCAAGACATCACAAAGCTCTTCCATGCATGTCTCACCACGAGGTACTTCACGTGGAATGGCAATTTCTACGAACAGCTGGAAGGCGTTGCCATGGGTAGTCCTCTTAGTGCAGTGGTGGCCAACTTCTTCATGGAACATTTAGAAGCACAGGTACTGGAGTCTGCGACTTGTAAACCTAAGATGTGGTACAGGTACGTCGATGGTACTTTCGTGGTGTGAAGCCACGGTTAGGAACAGCTCGGTGACTTCCTAATACACTCGAACAGTCTCCACACCAACATAAAATTTACAATGGAAGTAGAAGAGGACAAAAAACTACAATTTGTAGACGTGCTGGTCACAAGGGACGGAGAAAACCTGCGAGATAGCGTGTACCGAAAACCGACACACACGGACCGATACCTGCACAAACTATCAAACCACCACCCGAGGCAGAAAAGAGGTACGATTCATACACTCGTAACGCGAACAGGACGAATATGTGAGCCGCAGCACCTCAAACGCGAACTGCAACATCTGGAAAGTGTTCTGAGGAGCAATGGGTACTCCACAAATTATATCAGAAGTGTAACAGAGCCAAACACTCGGCGAAGTGAGAAATCGAGAAAAGGAAATGTCGGGTACGGCCTTTCTGCCATACATTCCCAGTAACGGACAGAGTCGGCCGTATATTGCGCAAACACGGTCTAAAGACAATTTGCAAACCGACAAGGAAGATCAAAGAATATCTTAGATCTGCAAAGGATAAGAGGGACCCACTTGCAATGTCGGGAATATACCGTTTACCACGCGCATGCGGAAATGTTTATGTCGGAATGACTGGACGATCAATCGACACCAGGATCAAAGAACATAAGCGACATTGCAGGTTGGGGCAGGCGGAGAATTCGCCCGTGGCAGAGCACGTGCTGAGTGAGACCGACCACGTAATAAAATTCTCCGACACGGAAGTTCTGGCTGTAGAGAAGCACTGTCACACCCGCTTGTTTAGAGAAGCTGTAGAAATACACAAACACGGGAACAGCTTCAACAAGAAAGAGGAAAACCTTAAGGTAAACGGATCCTGGCTTCCCGTACTGCAGCGGACGACCGTCGCAGGTAGCGAGAGGAGAACCGCACCGGAAATGACCGCGGAGAAGCCTTCGGACGTTGGTGCGCCAGGTTCATGTAGTCTGCGACCGCGAGATCGGCTCCAGTTCACCACCGGCAATGGAGGGTGAAGCTTTGACAATGCCAGCCACTCGTGCTGGCGAAACGTCAGAAAAATCATCAGACGAACGTCGGCCGAAGAACCCGAGACAGAAGCAAATAGGCACTAAGGACATAACTTACGAAATTGGAACAACTTTGCTGAATTTCGTTTCCGTTTAATCCTGTATTTGCTGGTACGTTTGGAAAGAGATTGTAAAAGGCGCTCGCAACGTTCGAATTATCATAAGCACGATGGTTTGTGACTCGGCCGGTTTGCGAAGTAGGGCAGGCAGCGATCTGCGTGGCCAGACTGCGCCCCGGTGCAGGCGCGAGCGTCTGGGAGAGCAGCGATCGGCGGACGGAGTCGAACGCGGGGCTCCGCAGTAGGCGGCTGCCACTGCAGGGGGCGCGGGGGCGCGGCCGTGGGTCGGAGGCAGCGTGGGTGAATCAGGGCTCTGGTTGCGTCAGGCTAGCGGCCGCTCGGAACGTGCGCCTCAGCCCGGACGCACGCCTGTGGGGCCGTTCACGCGGCCTCGCCAGGGACCCGCTGCAGTAACGGAGGACACCGTTGACTGTTGCATCCTTCCGTGCTCGGTATCTTCCCTGACGGCGGTTTCATCTCGTCGTAGGATAACTGGCCGCATCACGAGGCCAGCATCACGTTACAGTGGTTTGAGCAGCACGAGAGAGAAATCACGTCGATGTGGCGGCACCGGTTTGGTGTGTTCTGAAGTGGGTCGGTGAGTGTTTCGTCGAATCTTACTGAGGAATTGGTCGGAACCACGTTTTGCGACAGGCTCTAGAACTATTCCACTGCCTCAATGTCGTGTCAGGACAACATCTGGGAGACTGAGGCTCGTACGGAGGGATAGGAACAATCATTTTCCCCTCTCCTCATTTGCGAATGGAGCGGGGAAAGAAATGACTAGAGATGCTACAAAACACAGTCCACGATATGTAAAATGGGTCGAGGAGTACGCATATAGATGTAGATTTTTCGAGCGTTTGGGATTTAAGCATTTTGGAAAGTGACTAGTGTAAAAGGCGAGAGGACACGGCTGTCTCGCTCGGCAGTGTTACGCAGTGCGGCCGGCGTCGCAACCGACTGGTGTGGGTCACGTTTCGGTGTATTGCGTTGTGCTGCGCCTCGCGTAAAGGACAGGGGTGGAGGCGGCTCTTTTTAGCGCGTTTGTACGTCACGTTGAAAAGGTTAATTAGGAGAGGAGTTTAGCAGAGCAGCAGCACTCTGTGTGTGCGCGGCCCGGCAGCCGCCATTAGCGTAATGACCGGCAGCGGCCGGTGCTGCTCCACGACAGCGGTTCCACATCAGCCGGTAGGGGGGCAGAGCCGGGCAAGACAGCCGCCACCTGCCGGCCTCACCTGCTACTCCGAGCTCGACGTTTCCCACCCCTCCCGCACACAAACACTGACGCGTCTTCTTCCGGACTATCGAGTGAAAAGCTGGACCACCTGGTTTTGTGAGATTTTCTTTGCTTCCTGTAGCCAAAACAGAGATCTGCCTGGGGGCAAATCGTGTCACGGATCGTGTCCTTCGCCGCCGTCTGCTGACCGATTTTATCTGTTTGTAAGACGTGAGTTGTCGCTTTTCACTGACGTCAGTGCCACTTCCGTCGACTTTCGAATGTGGCCGACTCTCTCACATTTACAGTGTCTCGGCAAGTGATGAAAGGAAGTATACGAAACCCGGGCGGGAATGCGTGCCGGTTCCCGGCGGGTTAGTGTCGAGGTCCGCTGTGCCGGCCAGCTTGTGGATGCGATTGCTGCTTCGCAAACACTGTCTCCATGTACGCGTACGCCATAATTACTCTACCGTGCAAAGATTTGGGGTTTCACTCGTCTGGTATGAGACGTTCCCGGCGGCGGGGGGGTGTTCACTGGGGGCCGAACCGCATCATAACCCTGGGTTGGGTGTGGGGCGGCTCGTACACTACGAAACGTTGCGCAACATTGCGAAGGAATTCTCATGTCCCACCATTTCGAACGGGAGGCAAAAATTCTGCGATTTTGTTGTCTCCCTGTTGTCTATATACAAAATACCTCGATTCTCTACAGATAGTGTACGAGGCCTAACATGATTGCATATTACAATTTTTGTAAGTTAACATTCATGTGTACCGGACCACGAGGTTCATTTGAACCTACCACAACACCTGCCTTTAACATCAAGTAAAGTGGCTGCAATTTCACCAGCGTCGTGTGCAACATACCCATAAGGAGTCAGTGGAATTCAGACACCCCGTGGATATGTGTGGTACGCACGTACCTCCCTGGTCGCAGCTC
Organism: Schistocerca americana; assembly: GCF_021461395.2. Lineage (NCBI taxonomy): Eukaryota > Metazoa > Arthropoda > Insecta > Orthoptera > Acrididae > Schistocerca > Schistocerca americana. Next base: position 21,375,874 of record NC_060122.1, on the reverse strand, counting down.
CGGCGTCCTGAGCCACGTTCCGAACGGCCAGCAGCGGCGACCCTACGCGCCACGGACGCCGTCAGTCGCCGACGGGTTTCTGACTCATCCCGAACGGGTTGCATTGCGTTCATGTCGGGGTCTAAGCAATCGTCGTCTCTCAACAGTTCCTCTACTGTACACAGTATACAAAGCTCTACTATGTCTTCGTGTCCTTCCGCATTTAGGTGTACATACCGAGGTTTCAACATTCCTAGCACGCCGCTCTCTTATTCTATTTGCGCCCTGAAAATGGTAGGGTGTCCACCTGTCGGAGAAACCGTCCGACTCCATTCCAGTACGGTGTTCGAACACTGGGGGTCAGATTTTCAGTAATTGGTATCTTATTAACTTGAGCTTTCTGCATTAATTAACCAGTACTTTTCAATGTCTCACCCATTTTATACTTTTCACTATAACCATTGACCGACTGCCAACGGAGAGGACGTCCATACAGAGAATAACAAAGCAGCACAGACAGAAGAAGAGAAGGAGTTGTATGTTTATGGATCCAGGAACGCTTTATTTGAGTGTTATAACTCATTTTGCGCAGGTCTATGGCACACCAACTGTGAGAAAACAAGGGAACAGAATCCGCCAGCATACCACATCAAAGTCTTTCTTGCAAGAAATGTTCCAAATGCCATCTGTTAGGTCTGATAAGCGCTTCCAGCGGCTGTCGCATTGAGTTTTGATCCAGAGACGTGTTCCTGGAGTGTCGTGTATGAAACTGCAAATATTAGCGCCGAACCAAAGAAGTACAAGTTAGCCAGACGTAACCGAGGGGGTATTTTGAACGTTTCCTGAAGGAAAGAGTTCGTTGTGGTATGCTTGTACATTCTGTTCCCATGCGTTTCCGACAGTTAATATGCTACAAAGAATTGTAGAAAATAAGTTGTAAAATGAAAATAAACCTTTTCTGGGGCTCGCTCCATATAATGTGTTTCCTTCTTTTGTAAGTGATGGAGGTGGCGCCATCTGTTGCTTAACGCCTTGTACTGCTCCTGTCACTTGTTTTTCACAGGGAGGCTTTGTTTCTCGTTTACTTCCCCTTAGACCAACAAATTTACGCACGGAATACTAGCTACAACATTAGTGGCACGTTTCATTACAGATTCTTTCATAGGAACTTTCCTTACTGTCCGAAGCTTCTAAAAGAAACATCACGTGCCACTCGATGCACACTCTTACCGGGAGAGGTGGCGCAGAAGTAATTTGGGAAGGCGGTGGTTCGAACCACCGTCTGACTGTCTACCTTTAAGATTTCAGGTGGTTCAGACAAATGCAATGGAAATTTCTTTGGAAGGCACGGCCTGTTTCCTTCCCCAATCCGAGTTTAAGCTTCGTCTCTAACGGCCTTGTCATCGACGGGACGTTAACGACTGACGTGCGTTCATTTCCTTTGCGAAGCCTCGCTATGCTATCCTATTTCTACACTTCGTCGGCGACGTGCCTCCATCATAATTACAGAACCAATTACAGAACCAGTGGTCATCGTTGCTCTTGCCACTTCTTCCAGCTACAACGCCAGTCACGTGTATTCCTAAAGTAATCAACGGGAGAACTGGTAGAAACTATAGTGCAAATATTGATCAAACAACTTGGTACATTCTAAGTACGTATACGTGGTAATGCCTTGATGATGTTACAAGGTTTGAAGGATGATGCAGAAGGACAAATGTTTCCATTTAAGGTAAGGGAGCCGCACCCAGAAACGAACGAATCGAAAGTTGTAAGCGAGAATCGTTCTAATACCTCTGGCAGTGGAATACACGTATTGGTACTGTTGATGCTAATATTGTAAGATGTGCAACTTTCAGAGATAGTTGTACTGATCAAAACAAGGGAAGAATGTCTTGCGAACGTGGGACCTAAAATGTCTACCGTAAGAGCTACGAGTTCTTGTTCACCTTCACATCTCCTCTGCTGGAAGCTCTCTGGTTTCCGTATTTTGAGAGGTGGTAGAATGGACCAAAACAAGAAAAAAATGTCCACGAAATTTGTGTTCTAAAATGAATACCATAAGAGCTCTGAGAACTTGTTCATCTCAGTTACTGTGAAACACGTCTCCTCTACTGAATAGCTGCCCATAGCTCTTAAGGTATGCACTTTAGAGCCCCAATTCACTAGACTTTTTTTTCTTGATTTGGCCCACACTGCATCCTGTGAACATAGCGTACGCTACGCTTTTAGTGACAACAGAATTACTTTCGCTTATAAGTTTGGACTCGGCCATTGCCGGACCACGATTCCTTACCCCAGACTGATACATTTAGCCTTCTCCATCATCCCTGAAAGTTTGTGGCACCAACACGGACTCACCCTGTATATTATCGTGTGACAGTAATCTAACGATAGTTTACGTGGTTTCCATACTCCATACATACAAAGTTATGAGAATACTCGTATCATAGAGGCATTTCGAACGTGAACTTAATGCTATGTTGTTAATCTGCTGTGTAACCGAAATTTACGTATACACTAAATCCAGATGGTTGATTTTTCGTAGATTGCTGCTACAGAGCTGGAAGGTGTGTGTGTGTGTGTGTGTATGTGTGTGTGTGTGTGTGTGTGTGTGTCAGAGGGGCAGATGGGGGGAGGAGACGCAAATGACATTTTGACGACGTAGATAAAGTAGGCGTGCCTCCGATATCCGGCTTAGAAAGCAGGTCTTACACAACCACAGTCGTTCGTATTTAACGTACCTGCTCTCGGGTACTCGCTGATGATGAAACAGAATCTCCGTGGATAGAGACATGATTCTTCTCGTTGAGCAGCCAGTGCCAATCATAAGCTGACGGTCAGTGAACAGACTGCGCTGCAGCGAGCTATCACACTGCCACTCCTTCAGTAACTCAACCTGAGTGTTCACATTCTGTTACTAAATTGTTTTCTCTCCTTAACGAATATACCCGCATACACTTGATACGATCGCCGAGCGATTCTAGGCGCTTCAGTCTGCAACCGCGCGACCGCTACAGTCGCAGGTTCCAATTCTGCCTCGGGCATGGATGTGTGTAATTTCGTTAGGTTAGTTAGGTTTAAGTAGTTCGAAGTTCTAGGGGACTGATCACCTCAGCTGTTAAGTCCCATAGTGCTCAGGGCCATTTGAACCATTTTTGAACTTGATATGATCGACTACAAATTTTAAATTACGGAGGTGGCAGAGTTGTACAATGCGCAACTAAAAATAAAGGGCGTGTTAATCGGAAGTTACGTAACTGAGACTGGAACTACAACATTGTCTCCAGACGTCATACCATACTGCCTCGAAATGTGTTGAAATTGGTCTTTATGTGCTCAGTTTGTGCAGGAAAAACGTGGCACACACTGCCTAATAGCCTGAAAACATATCTCGTGTGGGGGAATCGGTAATTTACGATGACCCAGTCTCTACTGCTGATATCCCGAAGTACTGTTATTTTGCTGTCGCCTTACCTGAATTGATCAAAAGTTCTTACGGAAGATAATTGCAAGAGCATCCAATTCATCCATCGTTGACCCTGAGCAAGTTGCGATGCAAGTGATGGGAACACGTTTCGTACGAGCTAAGTCCGAAGCACTCATAATGGAGGAAAGATGCACGTGTTGGAATTTGCGAACAAAGATAAATGTGGAAGGTAATAATTTGTCGAATGCAGAATGGACGATAAAGCAATGCCGGAGTAAGTATCGATAAATATGAACATCTGGTTAAAACGGTTAACATGCCTTCCGAGCATCCTTAAGATAAATGTACAAGATTCTGGAAATTAGCCTTGCGAGTGAGAGAATCTGCTTTTAGTCACCTGAATTTACGGATGGATAACTCAGAAATGGATATCGGTAGCCACATTTTCTGGTGATATCTAAAGCGAGAAGAAGGGTATATAACATTTTCCACGTCATGTGCGAATACAAAGTGAATTGTGAAAAGGACACCTCTTTACACAACCGAACACTCGTGATTTCCAGTTAGGTGAATACAACGCGAATGCTCACAGTTTGTTGCTACGTCAAGATTACACTGCATATTTCTTGTCAAAAGCGACCATACGGAGTAGACGAGGCAAGAAATTGAATAACTTCTGCTCCACGTACTTCTGTACACACTGCAGGAGACCTCCATCCGTACAGAATGCTGTGACTGACCGCCACTGGCGTCTACACAGGAGAACCCTGTGCATTGCTCTTGGCAGAGAATGTACCGCTCCTGCGCACAGAACGGTTCGCTAAGGGAGGACCGGCCGCTCGCGGTCGCGGTCGCGGCCGGCCTCGTTCCCGAACGCCGGCTCACCCGTGTCCTTCCTTGTTCTACTCCCTCCGCTCCTCATTCCAGTCCCGCCACTCCTAGTTCAGTAGCGAGTTGTCAGTTTTTTCACTGCGCTCCTCATTTTTCGTTCACTTTTCAAACTGTTCCTGAAATCTTGACTGCTAGTTCCTTGCGTATTCTACGCAGCGTCCACTAGCGGTAATTTATAATTTTCTATAATTATATAACTTACATAAAAATTAAATTGTACGTCATATATATTTCTCTGGCAACAAACAGAAATATTTAAGTACCTCTTCGTCGTTTTAATCAATTGTAGAACATACATCAATCAAAAGAAAAGATTTTTTTTTTCGTAGAAATTTTAGGTTTCATCTGTTTGATTTAACCATTAGTTTTTAAGGTAACTTTTAATCTTTTTCTTTAAATTGTGGTGTAAGAAACTTTACATTAACTTTACAATTTTCTCATCCTTCCAAAACTAAATCTTGACTTTTTAAGAGACTCTTCTTTTTCAAGTTTGTGCTACCGAAGGACGGTTGTTTGGTTTCTTTGTACACGAGAATGAGTTGTGAGTGATTTCGGCTCCGTGAGGAAGGGGCGCCCAACGTGGGGCTCATCTCGCGTCCGTCGGCCGTCGTAGTTTAATATATTATTATTGTTATTATTATTTTTTGATTGTTGCCGACTTACGTGGTGGGCCTTAATAAAAATGATATTTAATTTAATTTTGATTTACGGTTCATGCTTTTGTGAAGTTTTCCTTTTTAACAATATTAATCTTATATTATTTGTTACGTTAATGAATGTTAGACTCGCTGAATCTTAAAACGTGAGCATACAAGTTGAACATTGGAATAAACTTTTCATATCAATTTCCTCGGCTAGTCAGTTCACTTTAAAGCAAGAAATTTTTAGTTATTAATTACAATTGCGGCCCACACACGCGCGAGAGTATTTTTTCTTACCTCCGTTAACCATTGTATTGTAGTCGGAGTCCTGGCTCTGGCTGTTGGCTATGGTACTGAAAATAAGAATCTTAGAGCTACGTATTTCTGCAACTTCGTGCGGCTGTGGAGAAAAATTAGTATTATGTTAATAGCGGGCGAGTTTTTCGCTTCTGCTAATTTTTCATAAGTTAATATCGCCACGTAATGGCGTCGTTGGCTGCATCGGCCGCTGCGATTGTTGAACTGTAAATTGCTTGAATGCGGGTTAATTCAAGGAAGGCGGACATGAAATCGGGATCACCTCTTACAAATTAAAAGTGCACAATAATATTAAATCAATATATTATCTGCTTAACTCATGCGAATATGCTTACATTTGCCAGCACTCGAAAGATGTTCGTCTACACACAACAAAGACAAGAGAAGAAGTGAAGACGACTAAAAAATTAACAAAGAGCGTATCTTGTCGTCTCTTTAGATCACTTTGTTATATTTCTTTGCATTCGAAACTTGGACAGAGAAATTATTGTTTTACGGCTACATGATAAAAATATATTATTCAATTTTTAAATGTCTCTTCTTTATAAATACTGTTTTTTAAGTCTTTTCGTAATATAGCACTGGGGACGCTATATTGCCCCCCGAAATGTTTATGTCATAAAAAATGTTCATGTTTTTTTTGACATAAATATTTCCTATTTCATGTCTACAGTGTCCACACACACATTTTTCTTTCACAGTCTACATATGTCACATCGTATGTTTAAACCGTTGTAATTACTGAGGTGTGTTGCACACAAAGTGTAATACAGATGAAGTTATCTACATAACAATGTAATATACAATTGGTTGTATATACAGTCATGTACAAAAGAAATGGACATAGAATACAGTTAGTTTCATTGTGGCTGCTTCTTCTTAGGGTTGCAACTTTTGCAGTGTTCAAGGTATACAATCACGAGTTAGTTTGTAGTATTTGAAGTCCCGAGGGTGTCAACTGTTCGCTCCCCATTTGGCACGGCCGTAGGGAAACCCTGGGGAAAACCTCGGCGGAGCGACAGACTAACTGCTTTGGTTACTTTCACTTAATTGTTTCTTGGATGTCATTGGATACGGTGCCGTTGATGGTCTACGCCGCAACGTTTAGCTCGCGACGGCGTCGGTTGGTGTGTTCGGTGCTCGGCTTCCGCGGCGGCTGCGGAGAGGTCAACGCCCGCTCGACGCCAGCGTGCCTCTCGCCGTCGCGGCTACGCATCTCCGACGTAGTACATGAAACATACACACAACCAACGTAATATTTGTTTCCCGCTGCAGATGGTTACGCTAGTGGGAAAGAAGCATTTATTAGTGCGGCAGTTGTTGTTAAGTTTTCGCCAGTTTCCGAGTGTCAAGCTAGCACTGTCTTGCAGAATACATGACATGGGTCTTCTCCCGTGAATGAAGTTTTGATGCGCCACTGTTTCCATTACAAGTCAGTTTTTGTCTTGATAAAATTATTTATGTTTTCGCCGCACTCGCAGGCACTGGCGAGTGTCCCAGTACGAGCTTAGCACGAACATTCGCCGTTTCTGCGGTCGCTGTTTTGCAACAGTCCACGCATCGCATTCCAATCTCGCATTATTGTGCTCACTGAAATTACAGTCTGTCCCAAAAATATTGACTGTGGGTTCACTTCATGTTAACAGTTCACATTTATAAGCAAATTCACAGTTTTTCGTGCGTAATATTGGCGTTTGGCGTCCTTACCGCTGTTGAACGTTCAATACTAGCACTTCACTGTCCGTATCACAGTTTCACCTTCACAGTTTTTCACACTGCTTAAAGTAACTGTTTCGATTAGTTCACAAACACTGATGTATTTCATTCAGTCTGAACTGGATTTTGGCTCGTGCTGGATTTTACCAGTCTCTCGCACTAATTATCTCTTTTTATTTTCCACTTAGAGTCGTACTTGCCTTCAGATTTTTTTGACTATAAACTTGTATTTCCGTCTCATCTGAGTTAAGTCCCCATGTCATGTCTGCCCACTCATCGCGTACTTGCCCTCCAGAGCCAGGCACGACTTTACAAGACTTTGCCTCTCGCATTATCGTACACATTTTATAATCTAGGCCTAGCGTGCAAGTTCCTAGATTAATGTTAGATTTGTGACTTTTGTTTACACGATAAATTCGTGCAAATCTCTGCCTTAGCATATGGCAATATATTTTAACAGTGCTTAGCGGTAGTCGCGTTTACTGATTTGCTTTGTACCTTGTCCAAAACACATGAGGTACCTTGGGTGATGTACACCCTGCACTCATGTTGTTTAGTAAATTATGATTTAACATATTTCAAGATCGGTGTAGACATAAATACATGGAACAACATACACACCATAATATGGAATTTCATAAATTTCATTACTACTACAGTTCAAAAATATTCATGACACACTAATGAAAAATTCTTTCATCATTACATGCTGTTGAACTTTTTAAAAATATTTTTAAAGCATTTTTAAAAATGAAATTTTTAAAATATTCTTAAACCTACGTTCACTTTTCTTTCAAACTGCAATTACTTAAAAATGCTGTTATTCCTTAACATCTACAAAATTGAATCGCACTAATTTTGTGTGCCTCATCGTCTTTACCTGTTACACTAAAATCTGAACATTTACTCACAGAAAAAAATACACTATAAACTTAACCTACTACTCATATATGTAAACGTTGCTCTACTGAGCGAACGTCTTTAAGTCTTTGTAAGTATTTTTTTCTTATTTCCCTCGTAAGTGCCTCCTTCTTTGACCACGGGATGGTGTAGTTTGCGTGACAGAAAGTATCGTGAGGTACCACTTCGATGTTATAGGTGTAGCCCTCGATAACACCGGGTTTTTCCGAAAACGCATTCTCATAATCTGTAAGTAGCTGAGTCAATTCGTTTTGTTGTGCTTCAGACAAATGTTCTGACTCCCTGACTTTCATGGCTACCAGTTTCCTTTTTTCCTCTTTGTCTTCAGCAATAAATTCTTTATAATATGCTTGTCTTGTACTTAAGTCAGAATATAAATTCATTACCTGTATTCCTTCGAATCTAGACTGAAAGTTCCGGCAATATTTACCGTGCACTTCCCGTGTCCTCAACAATGGCAAAACTACACGTGTACCCTCATTCATAAGGCTTACTTCCCCGCACAAGAGGTCGATTTTTGCGTCCCTCTGCCGTAAAAATTCCATCCCCAGGATGCAAGCAACAGCTAATCCCCTAACTACTAGGAACGAGCTTTTCATTGCTTCATTTCCTACCGTAAACTCGACTTGCACCTGGTGCTTTATGACATGAGATTGTGCACCTATTGCACCTGTAACACGACAATTCTTCACTGGCAATACTGGTATTCTATTATTTTGACTCAAGTACTTGTAAAAATTTGCACTCATGACATTGGTTGACGCACCGGTATCGACTATTATCTGTATTGGTGCTCCGTACATACCTGCTTGCAATATAGCCTGCACAACACTTTTGTCGGTTCGGTCACATTTCTGCGGTATGTCTACAAGTTCCTTTTCTATTTTTATTCCCTCATTGTATCTCAGCATACAAAGTTTATGGCTGTCATCCGTGAACGTGTCCTCACTACACCATCCCGCAGCCAACAACGGAGAGCGTATTGCGGCTGTCTTTAGTTTAACGGACGATCATTAGTGGGTTGACAGTTGTCTGTCACTTCCATTAACCTCACATTGTGGTTCTGGTTGTTGTTGTTGCTACTGTTGGATTGGCCGCCCTGCCTCCCCGATAGCGTATTTTGACACTGTGTACAGCCATATTTTTGCGATGGTCGATTGTAACTTCCTGACATGTTCTGTGATGTACCTGGGTTGGCGTTCCATTGTGGCGCTGTGTTTTGTTGCCACTGTGGTGTCGGTTCATTACTACCACGCCACTGGTTTCGATTGTTCCGCCATTGCGGGTTGCCGTTACCATTATATCTATTAGTCATGCGTCCATCATGATGTCTCTCTCGATTCTGACGATTACAACCGTTGCCGTTATAACCATTGCCATTGTTTGTGCTTCGATTCTGTTGCCGGTGCTCTTGCCTATTCCCGTTACCATTTGGTACTAAGTTACTACCGTTACTGAGGCTGCTATTGTAATCGGCTTTTTGTTGATTACAGCCTGCATGGTTCCACTTGTTTCGGTTTTCATATCTTCGATCAATAAGTCAACAGAATCCACTATTTCCGTGAATTGTTCTATATCGTATTCCGGCACATTGATGAAATATCTTTTAATTTCACTGGGCAACTTCATTTTTATCAATCTGATTATGTCACGATCGGACATTGGCTCGTCCCAGTACCTGGTTTTGTTTATATACTTTTCAAAATATTTGCGTAACGTTCCCATCTCAGGATTGTACATTTCTGGACTGTACAACTCCTTTCGTAGTCTTTCTTGGACGCTGTCGGGCCAGAATTTTTGCAAGAAAGCACCTTCAAACTGTTGCATCGTTAGACATTTTTCGGACACGTCGGTGGCCCACAGTGCCGCGTCACCTTGAATAAAGGAGACCATGAACTGTATTCTTTGTCTTTCCGTCCATGTATTGGGAAACACAATCCTGAAGCTCTTAATAAATACAACAGGATGGACATTTCGTTTTTCGCTATTGAAAGGTTGGAGTGTCCTGTGTTTTATTACATTGTCGTCTTTTTTGCACATCTGATTGCTACATTCTGTGACCTTCATTACTTCGTAATGTGCGCTGCACGGTTTCGCATGTTGTTTGTGCTCATAATTCGCATTAGGTTGCGGTTGCGCACTCGCACCCTGCATACAGTCAGCGTTATTATAGTAATCAGTACGCGGAGTCGGATTTATTATCTGTCCGCCACTGTTTACATTGCTTTCCAACACAGACAGTCTCCGCGCGACCTCCTGTTGCCAATTTGGCAACTCCGCAGTCACACTGGATTTGATCTGTGTTAAATCAGCGTGTAGTGCGGCAGCGCTAGCGTCAATGTTTACACTCGCGGCCGCAGTCGCTTGTTCTACAGCTGTTTTTACATCGCTTTCAATCCTTGTACATATCTCGCGATCCTTTACTTCTAGCCATTCATTAAATTCTTTTTCGACTTTTTGAGCTTGCACTTCCAAATATGTATCAATACTTTTCCGTGCATCTATCTCCACATTATCCACGCGGCTGGTTAAAGTTTGGACATTGTCTTCAAGCCTAGCCTGCGATATCTGTAGTTTTTGCATCTCGCCGGTTAAGCTTTGCACAAGATCGGGTATTTCTTAGCACGCGTCCCGCATCTCGGCAAGTTCGCTTTGGATACTGTCTAGTTTTGCTTTACTGCGCTGCTCTTGCTCACTGAGCTTTTGCATTAATTTTTTCTCCTGCTCATGTAGCATTTGAGACAATTTTTCGTCTCTTTCCCTATCTCTTTCTTCGAGCCTACGCAGAAATTCAGCAAAAGGGTCTGCAATCGGTGAGCATACTGGTGCCCCGCTTAATCTAGCACTCGATTGGCCCCCCTGTCCAGGCAGTGGAGTTGTTACTCTTCTCCCATTCTGCTGTGGAGCGTCATTCACCGTCCACAGATCCTCGCCCCCCGATCCGGAAATTATGTTACCCAAGGCGGTGGCTTGGGATTCGTTTACGTTTTGCAAATGATCCTCACTTTCCGTATTAACAGAATTTTGTTCTTCTGGTACGGATGCTTTAGGTTGTCCTATCTTACCCATACTAAATTCACTTTAAGCCACTGACAAATCTTTAACACTGATATACACACGAATAATTATTCCCTCCAAAAATAAACATATGAATACACAAAACACCGAAGGTATCTCATGTGCACATGGGTTCGATATTCCGCACAGAGCTACACAGGATGCTTGCACAATAGGCCTTACCTTACTTATTTCTGTTTATCGAAATCCTTTTTCTTTTCTACACTTTTTCTTCTCCAGCTCTCCTCAGGGTGTGGTTTTGTTGTTGTACATGTAAAAGAATTCATATAGGCATTAATATTTTACAACAATTAGACACATACATAATTACATTCTTTACAATAGAATCATATTGATCGGGCCCCAAAGTTGCGGCGCCAATCTCGCGTCCGTCGGCCGTCGTAATTTAATATATTGTTATTGTTATTATTATTTTTTGATTGTTGCCGACTCACGTGGTTGGCCTTAATAAAAATGATATTTAATTTAATTTTGATTTACGGTTAAATGCTTTTGTGAAGTTCTCCTTTTTAACAATATTAATCTTAAAATATTTGTTACGTCAATGAATGTTAGACTCGCTGAATCTTAAAACATGAGCATACAAGTTGAACATTGGAATAAACTTTTCGTATCAATTTCCTCGGCTAGTCAGTTCGAATGCCGGACATTTGCCACGCCGGACATTTGCCACACTCGCCCCTTCGCCAGGTAGCGATCCCTCAGGTAAGGGAGGCCCTTCCTCGTACTACTTCTGCCCCCTTCCAAACCGCCGTCTCCACATCTTACTCGATACAACCAGTACGTAAGGGACCTTCTTCTTCGACATCTTGGCGAAATGCAGAGCTTCTTTTCCGAAATCGAAATATTTACAACTTCTGGGAAACGAAAGCAATACCGACGATTATGTCAGCGTGTAATTAGTTCTGCCAAGTATAAATATAGATTCCTCTGTCTGTACGGTAGCTTCCTTTCACGCTTACTGATTGCGATAGAAACAGTCCATCGCCATGGGAGCAACAAGAAAGGAACGATGAAACGAGAATGCGGATGTACGCTAATCATTTCTTTTTGATCACTGCATTTGTGCCTACTTTAATTACTACAACTGCATTCCCAAAAGACACTAGGGAAAGAATAAATGGGTTTGTGAATGTTTGAAAAGAAGAACGACATAGCCGCGGGGGATTAGCCGAGCGGTCTAAGGCGCTGCAGTCATTGACTGTACGGCTACTCCCGGCGGAGGTTCGAGTCCTCCCTGGGGCATGGGTGTGTGTGTGTGTCCTTAGGATTATTTAGTTTAAGTAGTGTGTAGGCTTAGGGACTGATGACCTTAGCAGTTAAGTCACATAAGATTTCACACACACACAAGAACGACATACTCCATATTAATTTACTCTCTAAAAACATTAGTTAATAAAGTGTAGTGGGACAATGTTCAAAACAACTGAAAACACGTTCACTAAATAGAGACAAGAACATCTATGATTGACATGTCATCTAAAGTCGACTTACAATTTTAAAATGTTAGAAATAAGGAAATGAAGTAAAACAGAACGCTACGCTTGTAACGTACGTTGTTGTTCTACATTGTTTAGCTCTGGTATTTACAGGGTCACAGAGAAAGCATCTTAGGTTCTGGAAGGAAAAGCCGTAATTGTAATTATCTGCGCTACAACAGAAACAAGAAGGACAACTTAAGGAAAAATAATGGGAGCTCACTATCGACTTTGAAGCAGATAGTTCCTGTGACTTAGTATGGGCAGAGGTTATACTCGACAACCGGAATAAGTTAATAACTGGCTCCTTTTACCGACCCCCTGTCTCAGATGAAACAGTTGCTGTACAGTTCAAAGAAAAGAAAACTTGAGTCTCGTCACAAATAGGTACCCTACTCATACAATTATAGCTGGCAGTGACTTCAATCTACCTTCCCCATGTTAACAAAATACATTTTCGTACCCTATTGTAAGTAGAAAACAACTTCCGTAATTGTTCTAAATGCTTTTTTTAAAATTATTTTTAACAATTAGTTGACGAGGCTATTCAAATTGTAAATGGTTACGAAAACACACTTGACCTCTTAGCCACAAATAATCCTGAGCATCACGACGGATACAGGGATTAGTGAACACGCAGTCGTAGAGAGGCTCACTTCTGTAACACAGAAATTCACCAAAACTAAACGCGAAATATATCTATTTATAAAGGCAGCTAAAAATTTAGGTGACGTCTTTCTAAGAGATAGTCTCCAATCCTTCCAAACTATGTAAATGGAGACTATATGTGGGTTAAGTTCAAAGAAATAGTATCAACAGCACTCGAGATATTCATACCAAATAAATTAATAAGAGGTGGAACTGATCCCCCATGGTACACAAAACACGACAGAAAGCTGTTGCAGGAGCACCGCAAAAGGCACGTATAATTAAGACGAACGCAAAATCTCCAAGATAGGTAAAGTTTTACGGAGGCTTGAAGTTTGGTGCGGATTTCAATGCGAGATGCATTTAATAGTTTCCACAACGAAACTCGCTCTAGAAATGTGGCGGAAAATCCAAAGAGATACTGATCCCATGTTAAGTAAACCAGTGGAAAGGCTCAATAAGTACCTTTACGGGGCGACAGCGACGGTAATGTTACTGATGACAGTGCCACTAAAATGGAGTTAGTAAATGCATTTTCCGAAATTCCTCCACCAAAGAAGACGAAGTAAATATTCCATAATTCGAAATGAGAACAGCTGCAAACATTATTTAGAAGCAGATATCCCTGGTGTTGCAAAGCAACTGAGATTACACTGTCAGTGACAGAGGAAATGATCAAATATCTCTTCAAAAAGTCTCTAATGTATAAGAAAAGTAGGTCTAATACATTTGTTTCTGACCTTCTTTAGTAACAATTAATTTTCAGTAGTAAGCTCCTTGCTTTTACTGATGTGTTTAAAGATAATCAACAATGTAGTAAGTTTGGAAGGTAGGAGACGAGATACTGGCAGAAGTAAAGCTGTGAGTACCGGGCGTGAGTCGTGCTTCGGTAGCTCAGCAGTCGGCTCTCAGCCGTGGCAGCGTGCGGACGGCCCCGCGCGCCGGCCAGTGCTCCGCTGCAGGCGTTGTTTACTTCCGCGTCGTAGCTTTCAGGCTTGCGTCCGTCCACCGTGAACAACATGTCGAGCGCTTACCGCCGTGCGACCCTTAAAGTTTCCTTCCCAGCTGAACATGCGCGACCTCGTGCACATGAAGTTGAAACGTTCATACGTGAAGAAGTTCGTTTAGATCCTAACCACGTTATCGGAATCCATTTTTCGATCACGAGTAGTGTCGTTCATATTAAAATGACAAACACCGAGGTGTGTGAAGATGTTATTCGCCGCCATGCCAATGGACTTAAGTTCAAATACTCTGATGGTCACGTCGGAGCTGTAACACTTGAACTCGCAGAGTACGGTCAACGCACGATTAGGGTGTTTGAACTACCTTTTGAAGTGCCGAAGGACGAAGATGTCTCTGCGTTACAACCATACGGTAACGTCATCGGTTACGTAGAGGAAAAATGGCAAACCTTCACGACCTACCATGTCCTTAATGGTGTGCGTCAGGTCAAAATTGAACTGAAAAAACATATTCCATCATACCTGACCATTGGCGGGGTGCGAGCCATTGTCATGTACGACGGCCAACCCCGAACATGTGCGGGTTGTGGACAAGAAGGCCACGTCAGATCCGCCTGCGTGCGACGCCGCCTGATCCAGACGCCGGTCGGCGAGGAAGCGTCCCCAGCGGTGATGACTCAGATCCCTGTCACATACGCCAAGGTTGCCCATGAAGGTAGCACGTCTACACAGAGTCTTCCTGCTCCGTTGACGTCGTCTGATCAGGTAGATACAACCGCTCCTGAGATTCCTTCTGAGGTGCCCCAGATGCCAGATCCTAACCTGCCGAATCATCGCAGCACTGTGACTGAAAATGCTACTGAGATGGACGTTGATCCGGGAGTGGTACCTACTTCTGCTTTCCTTCAGACTGGTCCGGAGTCAGACGAAAGCCACCCGCCATCGGACTCTGAACGACTTGTTCGAAAACAAGGGTCGACACGAAAGAGAAAGAAACGTAGCCGTACACCCCCTGATGAATCCATTCTACGGATGGATACCGGGGATGCAGACCCGAAGATGGACGACAAACCGATCTTTGATGACCGAAATGCTGATGCGACAGACCCGACACAGGCGACCACTGGCAACGAACACCCCTCATTACTGACGCCGTCGCCCCCACAGGTCGACGTTAAAGAGAGCCTATCCGATGAGACGAAAACTACGTCTCCTCTCCACGTGGATGACGTGCACAGCCGATGCCCTACCGCAGCATCAGTCTCCTGGGCAGACGACGTGGAGATCGGAGGGACTGGGGTGGACGCTGCTGATGATGGGGCACCTCCATCGGTTGCGCCCGCGCCCGCAAACTCTCCACAATAGCAGCCTCTTCAGCGGACCGGCAAGATCGACGACCTCTCGCTCCTGAAGAAGAAGCCCCGCCTGCGCCTGTGGGACTCCAACACCAGCATTATCGTGTCGCAACGATTAACCTCGCGACCATTCGTGCGCCCCACAAACTAGCGCTGCTCCGCGATATGATTTATGATGCGGACATAGATATTGCGCTTTTTCAGGAAGTGCATGTCGCCGATTTTTCACCACCACATGGCTTCACGGTGCATCTTTCTCCCGCTTCGGACACCGGTAGTGGTGTTGCCATCATCTTACGCGAAGGTCTTCCTGCCGAAGATGTCCTATACCTCCCCAGCAGAGGTATGGCCCTTACTCTCTTTGGTGTACGCATCATCAATATTTACGCGCCGTCGGGCTCCAGCTACCGTCGTGAACGCAATGCCTTCTTCGCGAATGAAGTCACACCCCTTTTTATGGGACCACACGATGACTGGATCATGGGTGGAGACTTCAACTGCACCCAGCGACCTCAGGATCAATTGCCGCGTCACTCACCATGCGCCGCTCTGGAAACAGTCGTCACGCGGCTACAATTTGTCGACACGTGGAGACATGTTCACGGTGCTCTTTTGGGCTTTACGTACCACACTGCGCACTCCTCTAGCCGACTGGATCGCATTTACATCTCGCGATCCCTAATTCAACACACTCGACAGGCTGAAATCTGGCCTGTTGCTTTCTCAGACCATGAGGCTTACTTCTGTGATGTTGTTCTCACAAGACAGGCAGTATGGCACGGACGTGGTTTATGGAAACTGAACACGGGACTTCTTAATTCACCTGACTGTCGACTTCTAATAGAAGACACTTGGATCACATGTAATAGACGCCGACCCACGTATCCGTCTACCATATCCTGGTGGATCCAGTGTGCAAAACCTGCTCTTCGAAAAACTTTAATCCGGTATGGCAAAGATGTTGTCGCCTGGAGTAAGAGCACTATGGACTTTTACTACAGGATCCTACGAGAATGCTCCACGATGCCAGCCTCCCCTGAGCGCCATACAAGGATGAACCAAGCTAAGGCCCAAATCTCCAATCTCATGCGACGGCATTTGGAAGGGGCGATAGTACGATCTCGTACTGCTGATCGCATGCCTCATGAACATCCGTCGATGTACCATATCGTCCAAGAACGACAAAATCGACGCCGAAAATTGATTCACGTCCTAACGGATCAAGACGGGCGTCGCTACGTAACCCAATCTGCCATAGGGAATGTGCTTCACGCCCACTACCGGCAGCTCTACGCCGCAGTTCCACATTCCCCAGAGTTGATCGAGGAAGTCTCACAGCTCAACTTCGGTGGTATCCCAGGAGATGCGGCGATTGAATTGATGTCGGAGGTGACTGATGAGGAAGTCCGCGATGCGATCCGGGCAGGAACCATCAATCGCTCCCCTGGCCCCGACGGTCTTCCCCTCGAATTTTATCGCACCTTCCGTGATTTGTTAGAGTCCACCTTCACCTCCATCTGTCGGGAACTGATGTCTCCGGAAGTACCTGTGCCGGACGCTTTCATGGAAGGAATTATTATTCCTGTACATAAACCGCACGGTGGCAACAATATCAGCGATTATCGGCCCCTCACCCTCCTTAATAGTGATATGAAAATCTTCACTCGCCTTTTGGCAGCACGACTTAAAAACGTTGCCCGATATGTTGTGTCGCCAGACCAAGCCTCCTTGGGAGGCGACAACAATATTCGCACTGCTTTATGCCGCTACAGGGATGTGATCGCCGTTACCCAGGCACAACGCCTCTCTGGGGCACTTGCGTCTTTGGACTTCAGTCAAGCTTTCGATAGGGTTGACCATTCGTTCCTTACGGCCGTTCTGCACCATATGGGTTTCCCGGTCGCCGTTATCACGGCAGTGATGCGCCTTCTGCGGGGTGCCTCATCCAGGATTATGTACAATGGCAGACTCACTCCACCGATAATAATAGGTCGATCCGTACGTCAAGGTTGCCCTCTATCAGCAATTTTGTACGCCTTTTCCTTGGAATCCTTGCTATGTGGACTAAGACAACGTTTGGTAGGGTTGTCCATAGATCGCTACCGATTCTGTTGCACGGCCTATGCTGACGATGTCGTCATCTGTTTACGTAATGCCGACGATGTTCGAGCTGTTTTGACGTGGGTAGCGACTTATGGTGAGGCGTCGGGTAGCTCTTTAAACGTACGTAAGTCACAAGTTATGTTCATTGGCACGGGACTTCCCGTGGAGTGCGTTACACCTCTCACCACCGTTGATACCATTCGCTGTTTGGGAATAGATTTTTCATCTGATCTCCGGCGTTCAGCCACCATCAACTGCCGACGCCTCCTTTTAATGATCAGAGCAGGTCTTATGGACCATCGCCTTCGATCCCTAGATATTCTCCAACGAGCTCGATATGTCAATACATATATCGCATCCCGAGTTCCCCATGTAGCGCAAGTTCTACCTTTCCCGCTTACTGTGGCACGTCGCATGTTGGCAGCGATGGCATCTTTCGTCAGCTCTGGGATGTTGTTCAAAGTTAACTATGCGACCCTTACTCTTCCCCGTGAACGAGGTGGGATAGGTCTGTTTCACGTGCCGGATAGAGCTCGCGCCCTATTTGTCAGCTCCCAGATGACGGTATGGACACGTTGCCCAACGAGCCTCACTGGTCTCCTCCTGTCGGCATACTCGCCGGTCTCACTGTCAGCCCCAGTGATGATCGCGGATGTTCCGGCCCAGTTCCATTATATACGGTACTTCTTTCTGGAACTCAGTTATCTACGCCTCACCTTACCAAGACAGCTTTTACTCAAGACAAAGGCAGTATACAATGTCCTCCAATTAGGTCGTCCTCCTAACCCGATTGAAATAAAGTTCCCACAGGTTGACTGGCGTCATGTATGGCGCGCGGTGTTCGCCTGTTACCTTGACACGAATGTTCAATCTGTCTGGTACACAACTGTCAATGGTAAGCTAATCAACCAATTTCGCCTTCATCGTATCCACCTCGCCCAATCACCTCTATGCTCCACGTGTGGAGTGCCAGACAATGATGAACATCGGTTTGTTTGCGGACCGGCGGCGGAGGTTTGGCACTTGGTTCGACGTATTGTGGCTTTTCTAACGCGGGACATTCCGGATCGGATTACTCCCCTTTCATTATTATTTCCGGAACGTGACTATTTTCCTCGGACAAAGACCAATGCTGTGAATTGGATTCGCGGACATGCCATTCACTACTTATTTGGACAAACTGTCGACTCTGTACTCGATTTTTGGACATACCTCAATGACCGTCATTATGTCGTTGTCCGTCACCCAAAATACAGACAATTTTTCTCGAACTTCCTTGGGAGTGCTTTCCACGAGCCGCCTCGCAGCTGGAATGTGTTAAGCCAAGAGAGGAGAAGGTTTCCTGCTTGAACCAATGAACATTTCTGAGCAATTGAACGGAACACATCAATTTCGAGACGACGTGACTCAACATATTACCAGCGGGGCGCAGAAGGCTTCTGATCAATTACACAAAAAAAAAAAAAAATAAATAAATAAAATAAAATAAAATAAAATAAATATAAAACAAAAAAAAATTAAAATAAAATTCAGAAAAAGGAAGATTTTGTTTTGTTTGTAAGGATAGCCGTAACCTTGATTTCCCATATTTCCCCTGGTATATAGGCAGCTCTCTGGGGTAGGTTTAGTCAGGAGCCAACGCCTGAAGTGGCCCAGATTTTTTTTTTTTTTTGTTGTAGGATGAAAAGTGGCGGTGGCACTTGTTTTTTTTAGTTCCATTTTATTTAAAAAAAAGGGGGTAGAAAAAAAAATGGACAGAGCAAAAAAAAGCGGTCTAAGAAGAAAAAAAAAATAAAAAAAAAATAAAAAAACAATAAAAAAACAAAAAAGGTTGGTAGAGCACTTGCCCGCGAAAGGCAAAGGTCCCGAGTTCGAGTCTCGGTCGGGCACACAGTTTTAATCTGCCAGGAAGTTTCAATGTAGTAAGAAATTTTAATTTTTAAAGGACTATATCTAAATATACTTAAGTAGATTTACATCTACTATAAATGTTTGCAGCTAAACTTAAATAAAAATATTTGAGGTGCCAAAATTGTCAACCTTAGCATCAGATCAGTTTTGGGATGTCAATTTTAGGTGCAATTCAAAGGTTCAGTTCCCATTTTCTTTTACGAAAGCGAATACTATCAGTTTAGCAAACCATGATATTTTAGGTGATAGTTGGGATTCTGAAGGTTCAGAAAATTACTTTAGAACTCACAATTAGTATTTAATAGTATGGCGATAATATTGGAAGGTAGAAAAAAGTTATCTTAACGTGACAACAATAGGGATACTTTTGTGAGGCTTGAAACACTTTTTAATTTTTACATTAAAGGCTGATTCGCATTACACTTTGCACAGGCTTTGGACCGTGAAAATGATAAATGACCATCTACCATTCCGTCGTGTGTAAAATCAGCCTAAACACGCTGAACTAATGTACACTGTATTTACAGTTACAACTTAATATTAGCTCCGATAATGCTGCTTCAATGTTTTAATAATTTTATGTCAGTAACCTGCGAGGACTCGGTGGTCTTCATAGTTTTTAATACATTATTTTTAACGTATTTTAGTCCAGTTTCTGAATATGGGAAATGGCTTTCAAACAAGGCCTAATGTTGCCAGTCTCTTCACAATTCTTTATGATTCTCTCTATCCTGTCGTCCAGCTTCAAATACTTCTTCTTCCTCTTCTTACCTTCAAGATTCATTTCCAATTTCATGTACATATAGTTTTTGAGCTGTGCTTCCTTTTTCAAGCACTCGACCAAATAGTTGAGTTTAGGGTGAGGGTTTCCAGTGATAGTATTTGTTTTGTTGTGCCGCCCTTCAACAGCATTCGTCGTTCGGTGCCTTTTTCCATAACAGTCCCACATTTATATTGCGATATCCTCATTCTCTAGCCAGTTATCCACAAAGTAGTCAAAAAATTGAGAGAACCTTCCGTTATCAGGAGCTTCTGCATGAATCTCAATCCATCCATTGCTTACGTCCTCCAGTTTTACAACTGCCAGCGCTGCACACATGCTGGCGTGAAGTCTTAAATCCTCGTTCTAGTGGTACTCCTCAGTTAGACCGAGAACTAGAGTTCTTCTCCATAAACTCTTCTTCATATGGAAACAGAATCCATTTATTTCAGTTGTGGAAAAAACTTGACGAATGCCCGATATCGCAGCTGCCTCAAAGTCCATCTTTACTTGTTTAGGACACCACTCAGAGATTGCCTGTTTTATCAGACGAAACAGAAGAACATATGCGTCTTTCTTCTTATTAGATCTGTGCAAACTGCTTGCTGCATCTCTTAAATGTTCCATCCATAAAAAAATGTGAACATGTTTTTAAACTTTCTTTTCCTTTACTTCCACTAAAAATCATTATACTCACCTCTAATCTATCGTCTTCCAGAAGAAAACTACTGCCATCTCCCATTTTTAATAGATCTTCATGAAGATCAATTTCATAAGAGTTCTTAGGCTCTTGTTGGTTCCCCCGCGCTTGACTCCGTCGACGACGCATGGTTCTCTTCATAGATTCTGAATTAGGCATCACTGTAACAAAGTCATAAACTTTATTATGTAGATTTCCCATTTCATCCGCGTATATCTCCGATAACTGTGTAGTTTCTTCTCGAGACCTTCTCTTCGCTCTTTCCACTTTCAGAGCTGCATCGTCAGGTGGTCCACAGAGATGTTCTAATACGCTCAACACTTCTCTGTTCCTCGAAAGCAGCTTTCCCTTGCAATGATCCGCTTTTCGGCGTAAGCACATCCACTTAACAACACCTTCTTTAGATTCCCTGTGTTTAAGATAAGCGTAACCTTTCTAATGAGCAGGAGGCGTGCCCTTGTTCGTTGTAGTAACTTCCATACTGATGGTCGCGTTACGAACTTCGAAAGCAAACTGGTCCGGCGGGTGAGGAGGAGGAGGAGGAGGAGGAGGGGGAGGGGTGACAAGGGACCGAACCCTTCGGAGCAGGTAAAACCGTGGCAAATGTCCGGCGTGGCAAATGTCCGGACACCGTCAGCTCACTTTAAACAAAAGATCTT
Organism: Schistocerca americana; assembly: GCF_021461395.2. Taxonomy (NCBI): domain Eukaryota; kingdom Metazoa; phylum Arthropoda; class Insecta; order Orthoptera; family Acrididae; genus Schistocerca; species Schistocerca americana. The sequence goes on along the minus strand of NC_060122.1, from coordinate 21,354,321 downwards.
TAGTTATTAATTACAATTGCGGCCCACACACACGCGAGAGTATTTTTTCTTACCTCCGTTAACCATTGTATTGTAGTCGGAGTCCTGGCTCTGGCTGTTGGCTATGGTACTGAAAATAAGAATCTTAAAGCTACGTATTTCTGCAGCTTCGTGCGGCTGTGGAGAAAAATTAATATTATGTTAATAGCGGGCGAGTTTTTCGCTTCTGCTAATTTTTCATAAGTTAATATCGCCACGTAATGGCGTCGTTGGCTGCATCGGCCGCTGCGATTGTTGAACTGTAAATTGCTTGAATGCAGGTTAATTCAAGGAAGGCGGACATGAAATCGGGATCACCTCTTACAAATTAAAAGTGCACAATAATATTAAATCAATATATTATCTGCTTAACTCATGCGAATATGCTTACATTTGCCAGCACTCGAAAGATGTCCGTCTACACACAACAAAGACAAGAGAAGAAGTGAAGACGACTAAAAAATTAACAAAGAGCGTATCTTGTCGTCTCTTTAGATCACTTTGTTATATTTCTTTGCATTCGAAACTTAGACAGAGAAATTATTGTTTTACGGCTACATGATAAAAATATATTATTCAATTTTTAAATATCTGTTCTTTATAAATACTGTTTTTTAAGTCTTTTCGTAATATAGTACTGGGGACGCTATATCGGTATTTTGTAGCCATGACTTAATAAACTGATGGTTCGGTAATATTAACGCTTGTTAGTGCGTGCCTTTTTGAGAACAGTAATTATTCCATTTTTCTTGATGTCTGAGGGTATTTCGCGTCTCGATTATCTTGCGATTGGTGGACTAGTTTTCACATGGTTTGTCCTCTCAAGCAACACAAATAATTCTGAGGAAAAGACAGCCTAAGGCCATCTTCCGACTTAGCTTTTTAAGTGCTCTGCCGCGTTCTTCCCCCAACGTCGTGTCTGTCTCTCATCTTCATCTACTTCCTCTTTATTTGTATAATATTGTGTCCAACTTCGTCTCTTCTGTGTAGACCTGCTGTATATTCCAACCACTGCTCAGCCTTCTATTCTCTGCTTTCTATTGACTTGCCGTCTGACTTTTTATGTGTTTCGAGGTGCAACCCTTTTCTCCAGATGTCTGCATAATTTTCCTGTAGTTGAGATCTATTTTTCCCATAGTCGCGCATATTTCCAGAGCTTTGGATATCTCCTCTAGCCATTTCTGCTTTGCCAGTTTATACTTTCTGCCTAATTTTCAGATGTCTGTGCCGGCCGGATGGCCGTGCGGTTCTAGGCACTACAGCCTGGAGCCGAGGGACCGCTGCGGTCGCGGGTTCGAGTCCTGCCTCGGGCATGGATGTGTGTGATGTCCTTAGGTTAGTTAGGTTTAATTAGTTCAAAGTTCTAGGTGACTGATGACCTTAGAAGTTAAGTCGCGTAGTGCTCAGAGCCATTTGAACCATTTGAACCAGACGTCTGTATTCCCCTCTGACTGCCTAATTTCCTGCATTTTCGTATTTCGTGTGTTATCGAAGGATTTATACTGGATCTTCTCTTTTCGCTTAATTGATCCTCTGCTGCCTTCACTATTTCACCTCGAGAAATTATGCATACGTTATCTATTGTATTATTTATCCCAGTTTCAATGGAAAATCACATAACGCTCCATTTAAAACTCAACAGCCTTTGATTTTCTCAATTTATTCAGGTATAGTTATCTTATTTTCTCATATTTCTAGAAATTTCTTCTATTTTAATCTGCATTTCATAATCAATAAAATATGGTCAGGTTTCACATCTGTTCTTGGAAATGTTCTGCAGTTTAAAATCTGGTTTCGATATTTGTTTGTTACCATTACATAATATGTCTGAAAACTCCCGTGTCTCCAGATTTTGTCCGATGATATTTTTCGTGGTTCTTAAACCAAGTGTTCGCAATTATTAGATTACACTCTTTGAAAAATTATACAATTCCATTCCATGTTCTCCTACTATTTTTCTTGCTCTTGCTTTTCCTATTACCGAATTCTAACTACCTATCAAAATTAAATCTTCGTCTCAGTTTACTATGTGGATAGTGGCCTCTTGGCTCAGCTCATCATTCATTGTCACAATCTCTTCATCATCCACGGAGCTAGCAGGCATGCAAACTTGTTCTGTTTGATGGGTTTTGGGCTTTTGCCTGTCTCGACTGTGACAGTTTGTTCGTAATGTTGTTCTTATCAGCACACGCGCATTACTCTTTTATTTTTAACTGCCGGACCTATTTCTCTTTGAGCCTGTGATGACCACTCTGACTAATCCGCACTACATCTGATGCTAATTTTCCATTTCACTTTATAAATACCTTAACCTAGTGTATCTAACCTTTCAGAATCCGACTCACAGAATGTCATTTTGTTTCTTCTGGTGACATCCTCCTGAGACCGAGCGATGTGGGACAGTGGCTAGCACGCTGGACTCTCGTTCGGGAGGACGACGGTTCAATGCCGCGTCCGGCCATCCTCATTTAGGTTTTCCGTGATTTCCCTAATTCGCTCCAGGCCAATGCCGGGATGGTTCCTTTGAAAGGGCACGGCCGGCTTCCTTCCCTGTCCTTCTCTAATCAGATGAGACCGATGACCTCTCTGTCTGGTCTCCTCCCACACAACTACCCAACCCAACCATCCTCCTGAATTGTCCCCGCCTGGAGATCGGAATGGAGGACTATTTGACCTCCGCAGAATGTTATCCAAAAGGCTTGTCTTCATCGGTAAGCCATACAGCAGAGCTGCCTGTTCTCGTGTAATATAACGGCTGCCGGCCGGAGTGGCCGAGCGGTTCTAGGCACTACAGTCTGGATCCGCGCGATCGCTACGGTCGCAGGTTCGAGTCCTGCCTCGGGCATGGATGTGTGTGATGTCCTTAGGTTAGTTAGGTTTAAGTAGTTCTAAGTTCTAGGGGACCGATGACCTCAGAAGTTAAGTCCCATAGCGCTGCGGCAGTTTCAGCCAGGTCTCAGCTGATGAGAATTTCTAGATAGGAAGGTAATGGCCACGTTAGTCCGTCGTCCGGACCCCTCTGCAGGCTCTGAAAAGCGTGGTGCCCCCTGTCAGGCCCCCCATACGTTAGGCACCCTGCCCCGTGACCCGTGGAGCGGCATGCCTCACCTCAGACGTGCCTCGCGACCTGAGTGCTTCGGCAACCTTCTGCGACGAACGTCACTCGTCGGCCATGTCCAGAGAAGCTGCCGGCCACTGATGCAGGTGTTCCCTCACTTCCCTTCTTCGCCCGCGACTCTGCTTTGGCTCTCTACTGATACTCGTTGCGGACATGCTGGTCTTGACCGGAGGCAGTCACTACGACGCAGACCTTCAGTGTTCCGCTTCTCAAAATGGCACTTCGATGCTGTAATGACGGCGACCACTTTCTGTGCTGGCAACACGTCTAGCTCTAAAACGACAGTGCGCCTCTGCTTGAAATTCGCGCTATCGATGGCGCCGCCTACAGCTAGGCGGCAGTCACGGTGCAGGCACGCTTATATCGCCCACCACCAGGGAGGTCGCACCACGTCACTGCCTGCCACTCCGATGTTCTGATGCTTCCCTTTGAGCAGCCGCACTCAGAGCTTCGCCCCCAGACTCAGTGAATCTGCAGACTTATCCAGATCAGTAGAGAGACTGCGGTCAGGAAAATGCGAGAACACTGACGTAACACGACCCTGCTAAACGTTCCACATGTCAGTCGCTTATCAGGCTACACTGGCATTCGAGAGCATTTGCTTGTATCAGAAACATTATTCTCGCTGTATGTGTTAGGTTGGTACATAAGTTCGTTGCGTTTCCCTTCGCGCATACAGAAAAGCTATTGTTACGTATCTGGTGAAAGGGCGACCGTACGGTACACTATGAATTGCTTCCCCGAGATGTAACCGTCACTGCCGACATTTTTGTCAACAGCAGAGACGTCTTGCAGATGCACTCCGAGAAGAACAACCAGGAAGGACGGAGTGAAGTGACGCTACTCCACGATAACACCCACTGGCATTCTGATAGCCTGACAAGAAGACAGTACACAGGGGTTGGGTTGGGAAGTAATTCCACGACCACTTTATTCACCGGATCTTGCGCTCTCAGATTTTCAGCTTTTCCGCTCTCCATCGAACAACTTCCCCTTCCGGATGAAAATGCACTCCCAGCAGGGCTCGACGAGTTCTCCGCCTCAAGACCTCGACATTTCCGCAGACGCGGAATCTAAAAGGAACCCCAGCAACGGCAGGTGGAGTGAAGGAGAATACATTATTCATGACTAAAGTCTCTGTTATGATTATCTGTTGTTTGTATTAAACTAGTGGGAAACGTTTCGAACTCATGCACCAACCGAATAAAACAGCACCACGAAAGGACCTACTGCACTTCAGGGTTATGTACACCTCGGTTATTAATTGTACTTACTGCAAATAAACTTCTTAACGTACTCTCTTTTTGTAGACGTACGATAGCCTTTATTGGTCACCTCGGCTGTCGACAAATCAAAATTAACCCTCGCCAAACGTTGACAAAGTGAGTACTGTGCTCAAGCCGGACTGTCGCGGCCACTGTCGATAATATAGCGAGTTCGCCCCAGTGCCGGTTTGTTTTCACCTGCGTGACACGGGCCTCTGCACACGTAGACGTTTCCTGTGGTCAAAAGAAGAAGAAGGCTCGGAGTTCTCAGAGGGCAGACACTGCTCTCCTGCAGTTTAAGATGTTGTATAATGTTTAAAGAGGAACGTTGATATCAGTACGCCGTCTGCCTACACGGGCTGCCAGACGGTTTCAGGCTGACTGTGATATTTACTGAAAAGTGGTGTAACACAAGAAGACAAAAATGAAAAGGAAAACAAACGACCTTCATCGTTTACATTGCTCTTATACAAATATCTGTGTGTTAAAAACTGATGGGAATAAAGAACATATGTTGGTTTGTACAAAATCGTAAACCTGCGAAAGTTCTTCGCTGACTACTTTGAAATTTTCATACAAGAATAGAGAATTGTGAAGGTGGTTCGATGAACCCTCAGCCAGACACTTAAATGATATTTGCAGAGTATCCATGTAGATGTAGATGTAGAACGGTACTACTAGTATACGAGCTTGTTTTTATATATACATGTTTTTAAAATAATAATTATATATATTACTACGGAATTTGAATATGCAGTAGCAATGAACAAAGTTCAAGGTAAGAAACAGGGAGGAAGAGAAAGTGTACAGAGGGGGAGGAGATGGACAGAGAGATGGGGTAGGAAGAGATGGAGAGAGAGGGAGAAGATGAACATAGACATGGGAAGGGTTGATGGATGGAGAGAGCGAGCGAGAGAGGGAGAGAGAGAGAGAGAGAGAGAGAGAGAGAGAGAGAGAGAGAGAGAGAGAGAGAGAGCGAGAGAGAGGGGGGGGGGGGGGAGACAGGAAGAGATGGAGAGAAAGGAGATCGTAGAGTACGCCTCTATCTTCATTAACTTTCTAATAAATAAGTAAAACATAATTCAAAATAATCTGTATTTCCTTTTAAATGGTATGGCTGTTTGACATGTCAAACCTGCACGTTTGCTTATGTGGGATGGTTGAAATAGAGATTCTCTCAGATGTGAGAGAACAATTCGACGCTGCATATTCACTATACGGCCAAACTACATAGTTTGCTTTGACTCACTGAAAGCGACGAATCTCGACAGTAGAAGATAAATTGTACATCTGTAGATATTTTCAGAAATTTCAGGACCCGAATAAAAGAAGTTCGTAACAAGAGCGCCACCGTGCGAACAATCTCCTTCAAAAGGTCGCGAGGGCTGTGTTAATTACCGGTGAGAGCCAGTAAGAAATTTTTAAGTCGATCCATATAGTGTGTTTTAACGTCGAGCTGTCCATAGTTTACAACGTGTGAACGTCGAACGGAAACGTGTTTCAGCGGTAGCATTTAGTGAGGGCGGCTGAAAATAACTGCATCTAGAGAAGGTCAGCGTGCGTCACTAGAGCAGCACGGCAGGCAGCAGAGGTTCAGCGCTCTGTCAGTCGTCAATGGAGACACGTCTTGGCGAAGAGGTCAGTTTCAGGCAGGTTTCCAAACATGCGAGGAAGGCGTGCTGACGGAGAATCTCCGTGCAGTACGCTGGCGCAGCGGTGCCCGCTGTGGACCGAAACAGGCTGGAGGAAGGTGCGCCCGTCAACGAAATCTTCTCTCTATCCATCAAACTGATATCGCCTAATGGCGATGACGATTACCATTCAACAGCGTAAATAACTGGATGTGTGTGCACTAGTAAATACTGATACACTGAAGGTAGTAAAATAACTGTCTTCAAGGGTAAAAATATAATTTTAGGAGCTGATCGAATTCATTTGTATAGTTTCCTAGTAGGTTGCCGTACACGTCCTCAAAAATAACACAGAAAATGTTACAGCTTGTTCTCATAATGAGATGCAGCGTAGTGCAACTTACTTCTCTTGCACTGAGGACGAGTGTAACATAGGAAGGAACAAAATAGAAAACAACAGGAAAAGAATAATAAAGAGACAGCAAAACAGATACCGGGATGAAATAAGAAGCCACTCGTAATTACATACTACAAGCAATCAAACACCTTCCATTATGAAATTTTCACTCTCCAGATGTGTGTCCGCTGATACGCAACTTCCTGGCAGATCACACCTGTATGCCTGACCGAGATCCGCACTCGCGACCTTTAATGTGCCAGAAAGTGTCATACCAGCGCACACTCCGCTGCAGACTGAAAATTTCATTCTGGAATCATTCCCGAGGCTGTGGCTAATCCGTGTCTGCGCAACACCCTTTCTTCCAGGACTGCTAGTTCTGCAACGTACGCAGGAGAACTTGTGTGAAGTTTGGAAGGAAGGAGACGAGGTACTTGCCGTGGTTGCGTAGGCACTTGTCCGTGAAAGGCAAAGGTCCCGAGTTCGAGTCTCGGTCCGGCACACAGTATCAGTCTGCCAGGAAGTTTCAAACAAACGGTTGCGAAAGCTGCTAAAACACCGATTGTTTGGACTGTGCGTTCAGAATAAATGATCTTATCTTCCAAATGACTTCATTTTGGACCTCCTCAACTACATAAGCGAGGCAATTTCTCCAGAATTTCATGAGATAATTTATGTCGTTACGTAAATCAGTACTTGACAAATCCGAAGAAGATTTCTTAAATGGACTAATTCGAAATAAAAAATGATCATCTGTGAGCACGTGGCGCAGAAACACTATATTTTCATCGTCCACTCAGACGGCAAAAAAGGCGTTGAGTAAACGCATCGAACACGGGTGTAGTAGATGCCTCGTACAGGCAATGTCTTGTTTCGAGTACGGTCGGGTAAAGCGCGTATCTAGGACCGGAAAGGTTGGGTGATGGAATCCCAGTCGGACCACTGAATATTTGATTCTGCCTGTAAGCTAACCGACGTGAATTCTATAAGACACTGAAATTGTTGTCCAAGACAATCTCCTGATAAGGTGTGTGAAAACCTGATTATGACGATGCACAGTGTACATATGGTACTAGAGTGGATCTTTATTGTAGTGACGTTGTTGCTACTGGCTTTTTTTTATTCATTTTCCACCAATGTGTGCTACGATGTAAATTGAGATTTTTATCAACCGGGCTATTCCAAGGCAGGACTGAGGCAAACGACACATAGCAGAGTACGGTGAGCCCTGCACGCTCTTTTAGACTGAATGGAGATGAATTTGAGGCGTTCAGAAAACTGGAGTCGTTAGTTCAGCTCGAACTCGTGGGCCAAGAGTGAGCAACTTCGTGTTCGTCTGGTAATCATCGACCGATTCTCACACCAGCTGGGATGTGGGATGGTATGTTGTATTGTTGGACATTGTGATCAAGAAAAAAAAAAACAACTGCCGACATAGGAAGTAAGAGTGTGCCGTAACGTTCTCCGGTGATAGATACTGTCCGATTTACCCGAAGTCCCATTACATGTTACGTGAAAAATCCCTGCGTGAAGATACCACCTTCCCCGACCGCGTCAGGTACCCGCATTCGAGCACAGTGTGACGTGGTTGTCAGCGCTGTCACGCCCATCTACTGTCAGGTGTTGTACCGTATTTCATCCATAGGTTAACATTGTCGTCCACCATATACACGTCGTTGAGCATAGGTGGCACCTGCCACCTAGGGTTTACACGAGTTAAGGAACTTACGAAAGAAAGTTTGTGCGGAGACGTGAGGAAACGACTCGGTCGGTGATGTGCAGCGATTGTGTAGTGACAGTGATTTGTTCGAACGGTCTCGTACCTAGGATCTTGCAAAATGATGTGGTCACAGCACGCAACTCGTGGTGACGCGGTGCGGCGATACAGGCAGAACAACGTGGCCGCGATAGTCTGGCTGCGGTGACCTGTATTCGATTTTGAGGCCAAGTGATACGGCAACGACGGTTCGATTCTGATTATGAGACCTTTGCATTGTCGGGTGGAATGATCCGCCGATGCCCGTCTGCCGCCGTTAGTGCCGCGCCGCCCCGACCTGGCGCCGATGCCTCGGCCGTAGGGACCCAGACGTGGCCGTGAGTCGCGGACCAGCTGTACACACTTGTCGTGTCTTATTCAAAGTGGGCACGAATGACGCCCGCACGTTCAGTTCAGGGAGTGTAACTCGCAGGATGTGCAGGAGGAGTGAAGAGACAGCCGCATCAATCTGCTAAAATGACAGAAGAACTGCCTATTTGAGACGAGAAGCCTTACCGAAAAAAGTTGGTGAGTGGTGTAGTTTTTTAGTTAATGTCGCAGTTAACTCCCTGGATAACGCCGCCTACTAGCGCAGACTCAGTGCAAGTGCCAACGTGCAGCGAGAAGCCGTGGAGACAGCTGGTGGGGCCCGCAGCGGCACGCGCCCTCCGGCGCTGTAATCAGAACGGCTCCCATTGCGGCCAAACACTGTGTTTTTGTGGGGGGGCTGGACCTGCCCGTCATTCTGCGCGGCCCGGCTCGCCCGCTTGACTCGGGCGCCCATTGTGTGGGCGGCGCGGCCATTGTGCGCCGGCGTCGGCGTCGGCGACGGCAGGGCAGCTGAATCTATTACGACCGCCAGACCAGTCAGCTCCGGCGGGCGGCGACTCTGCGAGTAACAAACACTCTCCCGCCGTCCTGACCGCCGCCTCGTCACTGAGTGCCTCTATAGGTACGGCCCTAACGCTGATCAGCATCGCCGCCTGCTTAATAGTTTGTATGTCCCTCTTTGGAGCAAAATACATCGCTGATTCTGCGTATCACGGATCTGACAGTTTGTTGGTAGGTTCGTAGAGGCATGTGGTATTAGATGTCTATGCACAGGTCATGTAATTCGTGTCAATAAAGGGCCGCCGATTTGCGTACGCGGTGATGGCGCCCGATAGCGACCAAGAAGTGTTTCATAAGATTTATATCAGGCGAATTTGGTTGCTGAGACATCAACGTGAGTTGACTATATCGCTCCTCAAACCTCGTAGCACGGTTGTGGCTTCGTGAATCGACAATTATAAAGCCGAAAGACGACATCGCCGTCGGGTAAGACATCAAGCATGAAAGGATGCAGTGATTGGCAGCTGTCAGCGTGTCATCAGTCAGGTCCCACCCAAGCGCAGGAGGGTGTCCCCCGCAGTGTAATGCCGCTCCCACCAGGCTGCGTCCGTGTCGCGCTGCACGTTTAGAACCGCCGTTCACCTCGATGACGGCTTTAGTGGAGACGATCAGCGACCTAGTGTAGCGAAAATGTGATTCACCGAAGAACCGACACGTCTCCATCGACCGACGGTCAACTCCCGATGGTCACGCGACCATTGCAATCGTAATTGACAGTGTCGTTCAGTCAGCTTCTGAACACGAAGGAGTGGTCTGTCGTGGAGTGCCGTGTTCAGCAGTGTGCGATGACTGGTGTGCTCCAGAACATTTGGGCGTGCACCAGCACTGTGCTCTTTCGGCAGATATGCCACAGATCAAAAAATGATTCAAATGGGACTTAACATCTGAGGTCATCAGTCCCCTAGAACTTAGAACTACTTAAACCTAACTAACCTAAGCACATCACACACATCCATGCCCAAGGCAGGATTCGAACCTGCGAAAGTAGCGGTCGCGCGGTTCCAGACTGTAGCGCCTAGAACCGCTCGGCCACTCCGTTCGGCCGACACAGTTCACACAGTCTATCTTACTCTGCAGAGCAGACAAGCCTCCGAACTCCACGTTCTCTGAAGAATCGAGGACGTCCAACAATTTAGCGCGTGGTGGTAGTTCCACCGCCCTTCTACCTCTTTCTGTAAATGCTCACGACACAAGCACCTCAACATCCGGCCAGCTTCTCCATTCTCGAGACATTCGTTCACAGGTTCTGCGTAATAATAATATGCCCTTTCTCAAAGTCACTTATCTCAATCGATTTCGCCATTTGCAGCCGACATCTTTGCTGTGGGGATTCCCCGTACGTGGTTGCTCTGCTACCGCGTCGTGTGCCCCCAACGCTACCAGGCGGTATCCAACGTCGCGGTGGGCAGTGCTCACAATGTTTTTGCTGTGCAGTATACACCTGTTACGGGTTGTTATCAAATCGAGGGCCAATTTACTCCTGATCCACTCTTAGAGGAAAGTTGTTGATAAGGAGAGATATAAAAAAATTGCTATTATCTATTTCTTGGCGTTTAGATTGTGGTGCATAATGAATTGTTGGAGTGAAGGATCATAAAAAGCGTCAGACTAGCTCAAAATCATGAATTCCCTACCCAAAGAACTGATTACAAGATACCTACGCAGGTACGATCCACTAAGCGCTGCTTCCCAGAATCACTCACACTGCCAGGGGGCTGCACTCAGCATTTAGCGCCCCAATCCATCTCTCTCCCTGTTCTCCACCACCTCCAGTACAGTGGTCCCTCACGTAAGAGTTCTCTACAGGCTACACATGCAGTTATATCAACATTCCGCCCACAAACTACTCACGTAAAGTCATAAACCACACATGCCAAACGTAGCACTCGGGAACACCGAAGTCATGAGCTAAAATATGAGCGTTAATCTGACTGAAAATGTCGTTGTCAATGAGCGAGTGGTGTGAGACCTCTCGTCATTGGGTGGACACAGGCACGCATAGAGGTCGCGCGCACGCCAGCCTCGTCTGTTGACTGACAGAGACCCCTGACAGTTGAAGAGGGTCGTCATGCGTAATAGGAAGACATCTGTCCAGACGATCACACAGGGATTCCAAGCTGCATCAGGATCCACTGTAAGTACTATGCAAGTTAGGCGGGAGGTAAGAAAACTTCGGTGTCATGCTCATAAGCCACACATCACGCCGGTTAGTGCCAAACGACGCCTCGCTTGGTGTAAGGAGCGTAAACTTCGGACTATTGAACAGCGTAAAAACGTTGTGTGGAGTGACGAATCATGGTACACAATGTGGCGATCCGGTGACAGGGTGTGCGTATGGCGAATGACGGGTGAACGTCATCTGCCAGCGTGTGTAGTGGCAAAAGTAAAATTTGGAGGCGGTGTGTTATGGTGTGGTCGTGTTTTTCATGGAGGGTGCTTGCACCCCGTGTTGTTTAGCGTGGCACTATCACAGCACATGCCTACATTAATGTTTTAAGTACCTTCTTGCTTCCCACTCTCGAAGAGCAATTCGGGGATGGCGATTGCACCTTTCAACACGATCGAGCACTTGTTCATAATGCACGGCCTGTGGAGGTGTGGTTACACGACAGTAACATCCCTGTAGTGGACTGGCCTGCACAGAGCCCTGATCTGAATCCTACAGAACACCTTTGGGATGTTTCGGAACGCCGACTTCGTGCCAGGCCTCACTGACTGACTTCGATGCCTCTCATCAGTGCAGCACTCGGTGAAGAATGGGCTGCCATTCCCCAAGAAACCTTCCAGCACCTGACTGAACGTATGCCTGCGAGAGTGGAAGCTATCATCAAGGCTGAGGGTGGGGCAACACCATATTGTATTCCTGCATTACCGATGGAGGGTGCTACGAATTTGTAAGTCATTTTCAACTAGGTATCCTGATACTTTTGATCACATAGTGTATCTTGTATAGCGTATTTTACAATTGTTTTTGATCTGCTGACGTTTTTAGTGCTTGGTAATCGCCAGCACCGTCTGCAAAAGAAATTAAGAAGGCTGCTCAGATTATTTGTTAAATAGTTTCTATAGATAAGAAACAGCAGAGGGCCTAAAACACTTCCTTGAGAAACGCCAGAAATCGTTTCCCTTTCACTGGAACTTCTCGTCAGTTACTACGAACTGTGAAATTTGTGATAGGATAATCCAGTCACGCAACTGAGTCGATAATCTTCAGGCAATGTGGTTATACTTCGGTTGTGAGGAATGGTGTCTGAAGTCTTCTGATAATTTTAAAAATATAAAATCCACTTGAGATCCCCAGTAGACAGCACTGATTGATTCTTGTGTTTCACAGGAACGATATTTTCCGAAACTGTTTTCTTCGAGGCATTTCGTGGTGTTTGAACACACTATACCAGTATGTTTCAAAACTCTATTCCACATCAATGCCAGTGATCTGGGTCCATAATTCAGTGCATTCTTTCTATTTCCATTCGTGCATATTGGTGTACCCTCTGTAACTTTCCAGTCCTTAGGACCTGATATTTCGAAGAGCGAGCGGTTGTATATATTGCTAAAAACTGAGTTAGTTCACGAAGTTATCCGAAATGAACCTAACTGGTATACAGTCAGGACTGTAAGACATGCCTTTATGGAGTGGCGTATGTCCTTGTCTGCTCTCTGCTTCCATGTCTGCTTTGAATTTTGCAATATCTACTGCACCTTCTTTGGTAAAGGAATTTTGGAAAACTTGGTTTAGTAAATCTGCAGTAATGGCGCTCTCAATCGTAACATCGCCATTATGCAATGAAGGCATTGATTCATGTCGCTGAGATACTTGATTTATGACCACAATGTCTTACGATTTTCTAACAGAACTCGAAACAAAGTTTCGTTGTCGAAGCTATTAATAGTGTCTCACACTGAACTGCGTGTTAAATATCTAGCTTTTGAAAAACGTATCCAGTATTGGAGATTTTGCATTTTTTAAAATCTGGCAGCCTTGTTTCGTATCTTCTGCAACAGTAGAAGATTAAACAACGGAAGTGCACAGATAAAGCTAAATGAGTAACTTGCTTCCACTTCTAAACCCTTGATCGAGTGGATACCAGTATTTAGAAAAACGACTAAATCGAAACAGCATCGAAAGCGTACCTCTGGTAGATTTATTTTCCAAATTATATGCACAGAGGACCATGGGACACTTGAATGAAACCTGTTAAATTTAGTAAGGTACTGGTTCAATGTCGATTGTGAATTCTCATTTCAGGAAGTGAGAAGCTTAGAGATAAGCAGTGACTGGGATGGCTGTCACAAGTCACTGACCAGGATCTATGCATTTGAGTTCATCGAAATCTTGCCGAAGACCACAGCTAGCAGGAAAATTGCGACAGACACACTGACTGAGGCAGCGAGCGATCGCCAGTCACTCTGACTGCGGAGCGCCAGCCCCAACCACAGCGTGCTCGTGTGCTTGTGACTTCAATCATTAATTTCCTTACTCATTCAGTTCTTTCAAAATATATTTCGAAAAGATATATTAAAGGAATGTTCTCAGCATTCGTCGTTGATACTGCAACGTGAAGTAATTGTCTGACAAGGGGAAGGCCTCTGAACCGGCCAACCGATTCGGCCCAAATTTGGCAGGTCGCTTTTCTACAACCTAAAACGAAGGAATCTAAGATATTTTGGGTCAAAAACTCCGCGTTTTTGAGAAAATCACCCCTAAACGTTATGACAAGCAATCGAGTCAAAATTGGTGGGATCGATATATAATTGAAAATAGAGCATTTTTCATTATCAGGTATGGAGTCCGAAAACGCATACTTTTCCAGAAATCGAGGTAAGAAACTTTTACAAATGCCGCTTCTGTACCCACATGGTAAATGATTTTCGCCGACAGTACCGATAGCGCAACGGCGAAGGTAACTGACTGGGAGTCGGAAACCGTAGCGGATCTTCTTCTTTTCGTTTGTATTTTTCCATATCTCAATTGACAGGGGTAGGAGGGTTAATAAGGTAAGTAAATAAGGAATGATAAAAATAAGGTAGGCAAATAAATTTCTCAAACCTCTTGGGATAGTAAACAACTTAAATGTTACTCCAGGTCACTTTACAATGGCTTTTCCAGTCACTGTTACGTGTCCTCACTTTTCTTCGAACAACTACATGGATGGTACTTGTCATATAACATTCGAAACAAATATACTCACGGCACCAAGAACATCTAATGAATAGCTTTCGATAGCTACACTGTTCCTTCCGAAGAGTCGGCAGGAAACAAACTTGGTTTACATTTAGAAATATGTCTTTTTCGGGAATTAATTTTGGTACGTACCACGCATACTATATCATTGCCTCAAAAATCGGTGCTGATAGTTGGTTATGAATTATGCTGTGAATAGTTATTGTATCCTTGCGGTTGTGCAATTCCCGCTGGGTTTCCAGAAGCACACTGCAATTCTGAAACCTGGAAATAAAGTTTTTAACCTGGCGATAGAAATAAACATCACACGGCTGGCTCACAGGTGTGCAGCTTGGCGGTATTACTTTTACTGTGCACGTCGGCTGACCCTCGCCATCTATAAACATTGTGTCATATATTGTAGCATTAATTTGTCCTCTCCAGGAATCCAACCCATTTATCAGAAATGTATGGTTTTAATACATTCACAAGAAATGTTCTGTAAATCGCATTCTTCAGTTTCCCGGATTTGGAACTGGTAGTGTAAACATTTTTCAACGAGTCGGTTAAACAATTGACATCTTATATAACCCGAGGACCAAATGTAACATTCGTTTCTTGTAATCACAGGAAAAACTTAGGCAACACTTTTCCAGAGGCTGTGATGGCATATTGTGCCGTGTACGAATGTGTTAGTTTGTTTTTACTGCCAACTGCGACAAGGGTTCGTTTTTCCCCTTATGCGATAAGGTGCGTCGAATGTTAACTCGACACTCGCATCCTGTTTGATCGGTGCTGATCACGTATTCACGATTAAAACCGGTCATAAGTGACGCCGTTTGCATGCTGAAAACAGCCGCCACTTTCTGCATATCTCCTATATTTTGTACCTCCTTATGAAAGACGTATTTAGTGACGTGCCGTTGACGAATTTTATACTCCGATTTGAAATTTCTTGCCCAAGATAATGATGCAGCAAACGTAAAATCCTTGTTGGCCATATATTGAAGAGCTGTACCTGCAGCCCACTCCTGACATATTCCCGTTGTTACATTCTCGTTACGACAACGAGATTCGACAAATCGGTCGTATGTCCACTTATTTATCGCCTGGTATTTGTCGTATCTTGTCCCTCCTTTAACGATATCACTTTCCCACAATTTAAAGTCCTTCTTCCTTTTTAGGGCTGTTGTTGCTGCATTCTTTTGCAGTGTTTGTAAGTTCCAATTTGGATGATTCCCGGCTAGCGCTACCGAATGTACTTTTACTTCAAGGGGTATAGCGCCGTAGTTCGATCGTTTAGTAACCGGTTCCTAATACTCATCGGGAACAGATGAAGCACATATTCCCTGTGATGTGGAGATTTCCAAAGTGTTATGACCATTTTGCGATTCACTAGTCTGGATATCTTCCACTGAATCACCTTCTGCTTCGTCTTCATGGTATAGTACTTCAGTATCAACAAAAGTCATTTCGTTCGTCAGCTCCAAAAATCACTTGACGATAGCTGCTCCTATCAATCTGGAACGCCGAGCAACAGAACTGCCTGCTTCCGGTAGTGCATTGATAATGCATCTGTCTTGCATCACTTCTACAAACCAAAACACAGCGTCGGTAACTTCCCGCATGCCATCGTCTGTGACAGGCTCCCAACTATGTATTACAGCGCTAGTCGAAGGGTGTACATCCTCCATTATTCAGATTATGCACCTGAAAGATATGACACAACAAACAATAACTAGCTACTACGGCATAAACAGACGAGATAATTACCACAAACTACATACAGTACTTGTCATATGTTACTTACAGAAGAACACTGTACTCATTCACAAAACGTATTTCATTCGGCGCATTAACGATGGAAAAATCACTACATGTATCCGCGCGGTTCGCGGCAGCCTAATGACGAAAAACAACTCTTTCCGATTGACTTCTATAAGGCTCGTGCTCGACACCTTCACTCTTCAAGGTTCACAACTATGATATAACGAAGAGGCAACCGGGACAACATAATTCCCCCCGCGTGCATTCTGTCCCTTGCCTCGCTGTAAACATGCGTCACGCGGTTGGCTATCTGTGATCCCTCGTGAGGAATTCGCAGCACTCTTACTCGGAATTGTTTTCATGTGACAAGGCTTAAAAGTTTAATACTTCACTAACTCACGGCGTTTGGGAAATTAGTTTGCCTACCTTGGTTCAAATGGTTCTGAGCACTATGGGACTTAACATCTAAGGTCATTAGTCCCCTAGAACTTAGAACTACTTAAACCTAACTAACCTAAGGACATCACACACATCCATGCCCGAGGCAGGATTCGAACCGGCGACCGTAGCGGTCGCGCGGTTCCAGACTGAAGCGCCTAGAACCGCTCGGCCACACCGGCCGGCTTTGCCTACCTTATTACTTTCCTTATTGATTTACTTACCTTATTAACCCTCCCATCCCTATCAATTGAGATACGGAGAATAACACTCGCTAGGTTTCTTTGAGATTCGAACCCGAGTTTTCCGATTCCCAGCCAGTTACTGTGGCCGTTGCGCTTTCGGTGAAAAGCTTTTACCATGTGGGCACAGAAGCGGCAGTTGTAAAAGTTTCTTTCCTCGATTTCCGGAAAAGTTTGCGTTTGCGGACCACATACCTGATGATGAAAAATGCTCTATTTACAATTGTCTATCGATCCCTCCAATTTTGAGTCGATTGCTCGTCATAACCTTTAGGAGTGATTTTCTGAAAATTGAGGGGATGTTGACCCAAAATATCTTAGAGTCCTTCGTTTTAGGTTGTCCACAAGCGACCTACCAAATTTGAGCCGAATCAGTTGGCCGTGTCTGAGGCCTTCCCCTTGTGAGTGAATTCATAAAAATGGAATAGAAAACCTCTCAGAGAAAGTTATGGCAATAATATACCGATGTATAGAAGTTTTTTGAGTATTACAGTTAGAAACAAAAGAGGCCAGTAGAGGACAGTGAAACAAATAAATAATCGCAATAAACATAGGTCTGGAAACCAATGGTTTTCCTGCTGTGGTGTATGCAGAAATACAGTCGTCCTTATTTTACAACAGTATTAAAGTTTCAAGTCCAGAAGTTTGAACGTGTAAGGCATCGATGATGGTACACGTTGAAGTCTGTGTGCACGTGAACAGGATCTTGATGAGCACTCGTGTTGTAGTCTGGGGAGGTGAACTTTGATGAAAATCTCGCTGCCTCCGGAGAAGACTAGTTAAGGTGTCCTTGTAGGACGGATTCGTGGTTCTAGGACAGCACACACACAGTGAAAGTAATACATAATAGTGAACAGTAAAATATGTTACTGAAATTTCGTAACTCGTTGCAGCAGTTGTGTAAAGAAGGATTAACCTATCTGTCCTGTGCTGACCACAGTTCCGTGAACAATAATGAAACGGCGTTCTCTGAACTAAAGTCAGAAGAAAACTAATCCTCTGCCTTGAAGTACTATTAAAAGAACAGTTCCAAATTAACAGTACTCAGTTAAATCGCTACGGAGGCAGCCTCTGCCCGTAAACGACAATTCTGTTCAGTGTTCTGTTTCTGTTATAGACTAACCACTGTTTGTCGGCTATTAATTCCGTTGTACTCGACGAACGCTCTGCAGGAACTCCCTAACACGACTCGGAATGACTTACAACTTGCGACTGGCTACTTGTGTTGGTGCACCGTTAGCGACGCGTGCGTCCCTCTTCCCGCTGGCGGTGCCGCTCCGAGGAGTAGAGATGGCAAACTCGTTCATCCTTTCTGAACTAGTTGACTGGTGATCGATCTTTTTTGGGAAACGTTCATTTTTACTCGTTCACCGTTCATTTGGGCCTGGTATACGGTTCTTATGAAACACTGAAAATTCGTAGCATAGGTGACTGAAGATAGGAGGTGCCAAGAGGGGGCACTTCCCTCCGCCCTGGACTACAGAGTTTTTACTCATAACAGAATCCTCACACACTTGTAATTTTCGTGATTCTGCAAATCCTCTCTTTTAGCCAACAGTAGCGTTATGTGGCTGATCGCAGTGAAATAATATGAGGTGGCGCACGAGAAACCGGCCCCGAGTACAGACTGCTCGCCAGTTACGCACCATTTGTTGACCGCTACGACCAGAATAGATAAACATGTAATAATTACGCAGTGAATAAACAACAAATAAGCCAATGCAAACAACAACTTCGAAACAATGGATCACTGGTAGGCGACAATGAGCAGTGTAGTACTCGGGGCCGATTTCTCGTGGGCCACCCTGTACCACTGAAATAATATCGTACAAGATATCATAACAAAATGTGACACCAGACACTCGATTATGAAACGCAGAGTTGACCAGGTTGTACGTCGGTCAGCCTACCATAACAATGAACATGCTCTTTTAGGATGGATAAAAAAAAATTCGGAAAATGGTCACTCGTTGGCGCCGTGCCGACATCCCTTGCATGTGTGATAACAAAAACGAACAACTCTATGCTGATATAATTGCGTAGGCTTCTGCGACCAGAGTCAGTCGACATAAAATTTTCTGGGTATGGTACCGCGTCATATTAAAAAAAAAAAAAAAAAAAAACTACTGCTGCTGGAGAAAAACCAACGTTTCGGCCACGGTTGCAGCGGCCTTCTTCCGGGTCTAATCAGACCACGCGAAGGAGGACGAGTCCGGCCGAGTGAGACGAAGACAGACGGGAGCGGGACCGAGGCTGGAACGAGACCGGCCGACGTGCCGTTGCGAGAACGAGACCGACTGTTTCCCATTCCCGGGAACTGTAAGTAGAAAGCCGCGACCCAAGTGTACTATGAAAGACCGTTCCTTGGAATTCGTTTATCGCTCGTTCCGTTCGTCTTTATCAACTGTTCCTTTGGAGCCGTTGGTTCGCAAACGACCCATCTCTACCGAGGAGCCCTATTCTCGTGGGCAGCGATGTTCCTACTGCCGGCTGGGGTGGCCTAGCGCTTCTAGGCGCTACAGTCTGGAACCGCGGGACCGCTACGGTCGCAGTTCGAATTCTGCCTCGGGCATGGATGTGTGTGATGTCCTTAGGTTAGTTAGGTTTAAGTAGTGCTAAGTTCTAGGGGACTGATGACCTCAGAAGGTAAGTCTCATGGTGCCCATGGCCATTTGAAACATTTTTTTTTATGTTCCTACTGTGGGTGCTTCCGGTTCTACCTCTGGTATCTCAGTACTCCTCAACTTGAGTATAACGTGCTTTTCCCGAAGTGCCCGTCTATAGTTCGGACCCTCGGGTTCTCTGTTACGAGCTGTTCGTGTACATACACTTATCAGCATTGTGTTCCCGTTTCGTTGTCCTCTAGTCACACCTTTCCGTTATACCTACAACAGTGAAAGACCCCGCGATGGCGGGTGTGCATGCGGGGCAAATCGACTGCCAGTGGCACCTTTCGGACAGCGTGCGGAATCCTGGGAGTCGGCAAGACGCTCTGCCGGCCACTGTCCGGTTTCCAGCTATCGGCCTCCCGGTCCCGTCGCACTCGCGACACAGGAACGGAACCGGACCTGCCCGGGTCGGTCGGCAGGCGACGAGGAGTAGCAGCCCCCCGTTGCCACCGCCGGGTCGCCCCTCTCCTCGCAGACGAGAGCTCTGCGCCCGCTTCCTGCGCCGCTGGCACATTACCGATTTTCAAAGGGGCGGCTGTCCTCCGTTCCCCCTTCTGCGCATCGGCTGCGGACGAGGACGCATTAATCTCGGCGATGACGACGACGATGACGACGACGCCTGTGCCCGCGGGTTCGGCCGACGCGGCAGTCCTTTGTTCCGGCGACCGCGCCCCCCACCCCTCGGCAATCAGGCGGACGTCTGCCGCACCGACGCTCGCCTCCTCGCGTCACAGGCGGAGCTGCAGCGAGAGCCAGTCCTGCGCCGCGGGCTGCGCGTTTCGGAGACGGAGGCGCCGCTGTCATATCGCTGCCGACGGGCTTCCCTCGTTCCTCGGCGCTGCAGTTCGGCGAGTACGACGAGTGTGACAGTGGTGGCCCTGCGGTCGCTTCGTACAGGTCGACTCGTTTTCGTACCGAAGCAGAGAAGAGTCAGGCCAGTCGCGACTTACCGCTGCCACAGAAGATGACTACGCGATCTTGGTGCTGGAAAGTGACGGTGACAAGATCAAAGGAAAATTAGTTAATGTAGAGTACACACTTTGAAACGTGTTCCATTAGTGGTGGCGTGATAGCTCCAACGAAGTTCTCTCTTCAGATGGAAAAACATATAATATTCGTCCAGAACGAACAAAATGGTTTTATTCTCGTGTACTGCACCTCAACATGTGATGCGTCAAACAAAAACTGGGCACCTCACGGTTATATCCCTGGCATAAGAAAGCTCGCTATTTCTGCATTCATTTGCTTTGCCATCTTGCGTTTATGGGCTAAAACAGAATTGCCCCAGCGCTTATCATTCGTTTCTGTAACTTATTTTAATAATTAATAACCATCTAGAGATTGCACTACATCCTCGTGTCAGGTTTCCTGGTACTGTCTCGGGAACGCTTCGAAAGTGTTTATATGCCAAAGTAATTGTTACACGTACGCGGAATAGATATTAAATATTAAAGTAGATTTACAGCCTTCTTCCACACAGTTCTTTCTATATAAACGTATGTATAAAGAAACAATACTCAAGCCCGCCGGAGTGGCCGAGCGGTTCTAGGCGCTACAGTCTGGAACCGCGCGGCCGCTACGGTCGCAGGCTCGAATCCTGCCTCGGGCACGGATGTGTGTGATGTCCTTAGGTTAGTTATGTTTAAGTAGTTCTAAGTTCTATGGGACTGATGACCTCAGAAGTTAAGTCCCATAGTGCTCACAGCCGTTTGATTTTTGAACAATATTCAGTGCTAACCGATCAGTCCTTATCTTGGTATATAACTTTCTTCTGTCATTTAGGTAAGTCGGACACGTAATGACATTTCAACTTGCGCTTCAGACTGACTACATAGTGGAAATCACGACTGTGCAGTCTGCCGCCGGCAGCGCTGCGAGGCGGTCACGCGCCAGAGCGCTGCGGGCGAGGCGCGCGCCGTGTGTTTGTGTTTACTTCGGCCGCTGTAAGTGCCGTTTTCCTTCTAGACCACCATGGCGCACAACTATCGGAAGAAGACATTACGTTTCAACTTTTGTTCCGACTTCGCCCGACCCAAGGCCCTGGAGGTAGAACGATTTATACGCGATGAAGTTAAAATACCACCAACGGATCTAATTGGTATCCACTTGTCCATAGTTAGCAGTACCGTCCACGTCAAAATGAACAACGATGCGGCGTGCGACAAGGTCCTTCAAGAGGCAAAACGTGGGCTGCGCTTCTGTCATTCCGACGGCAACGTCGGACCCGTTACCGTCGATCACGCAGGTCTCGGCACACGGACGATAAGGATCTTCGAACTGCCGTTCGAACTTCCTGCAGACGTCGTCATCGAGGCGCTCCGTCCCTATGGCAACGTTCTGGAACATGTTGCCGAACGATGGGTCCAATTTCAGACCTATCCAGTTTTAAACGGTGTTAGACAGGTCCGCATCGAGTTGCAGAAACACGTGCCTTCCTATCTACGTATGGGAGGCTGCCGTGCCATTATAGTGTACGACGGCCAACCTCGGACCTGTTCCGGTTGAGCCGGCCGAAGTGGCCGTGCGGTTAAAGGCGCTGCAGTCTGGAACCGCAAGACCGCTACGGTCGCAGGTTCGAATCCTGCCTCGGGCATGGATGTTTGTGATGTCCTTAGGTTAGTTAGGTTTAACTAGTTCTAAGTTCTAGGGGACTAATGACCTCAGCAGTTGAGTCCCATAGTGCTCAGAGCCATTTGAACCATTTTTGAACCTGTTCCGGTTGCGGGAAAGAAGGTCACCTACGGTCTGAATGCATTCAACGACGTGTCGTGCAGCTCCCGTTGTCGGAAGCGTCCGTCACACCCACGATGACCGCCCTACCGGTCACTTACGCAGCGGCTCTTGCCACGTCTACAGTTTCGTCCAGTCCGTCGCCCGGTCCTTCCGATCGGCACGTCCCATCGTCCCAGTCACCAACGGACGGTACAGACGTCCCACCTGACAACCTTGCCGCCGAACAGGCTCCCGCACCGGACGCTGAGGAGACCAGTACATCTTCACAACACCTGTTTGACAATTTCATTGTACCCACCGACGCCTTCGAACCAGGTCGACGCTCCTCCTTGCCGTCGTCCGACACTGAGGAACACGTGCGCAAACAACGCTCGCCACGTAGGCGCAAACGCCGTCGCCGTTCACCCACGGGCTCTCAGAGTGTTGCCACCCGCGACGACGAAGACGACACCCAAGCAGCCGACATTTCCACGCAGAGGTCGGCGGACAACTTTCACGATGAACAAGACGTTTCGCAGGACGGGACCACTATGGAGGTCGCCACGCACAATGTAACGATCGGTGCGCCGGTTGAGACGCCTGTCTCCCCGCCGACAACTCCAGATCTCTCTCACCACAACGCAATTCCCATGGACATTGGACAGACCCACGGCACAGGAGCATGGGCCGACGACATTGAGGAAGGTACGCCCCCTCCTCCGGATGAGTTACCTCCGCCGGACGAGGCTGCCTGTTAACATCAAAAGCGAGGCATTGCAGCTGATGGGACGGGACTTCCTGAGGGTGCCCTCCTCTTACTTCCCTTGGTGATGGTAGATGCGTGTCCACCACCACTGAAACAAACATACCGGTTTGCCACACTGAACATCAACATGATCGGCACTGCACCCAAGCTGCAACTCCTATGTGACATGCTTCGGGCCTCTGACGTCGACGTCGCCCTTCTTCAGGAAGTACGCGTTGCCACACTACCACCAGTCTACGGCTACGACTCATACACGTCCACATGTGATCAATCAGGGCGTGGAGTGGCTTTCTACATACGCGAAGGAATCCCACTCACGGACACGACAATCCTTCCCTGTGGAAGAGGCATGGCTGTTACCATCTTCGACACGCGCGTCATCAATATCTACGCTCCGTCTGGCTCCACGAACCGTCGGCAGCGGACCACTTTCTTCGGACATGACGTGGCGCCCCTGTTTTCTGGACGCTATGATCGCCTTATCATGGGAGGCGATTTCAACTGTCTCCTCCATCCGGAGGACCAAGTACCTGGTTATTCGCCATGCCCGGCGCTGCTCACCTTAATCGAAGATTTTCATCTAGTGGACGTTTGGGAGAAAATTCATGGCAATACCCCCGGTTTTACCCATTATACAGCACATTCTGCGAGCAGACTGGACCGGTTTTATGTCTCTGCTCACCTCGGCAATGAAGTCGCCCAAGCTGAACGATGGCCCCTTGCATTTTCGGACCATTGCGCCGTCATTTGCTCCCTGGCTCTGCCACCTCAGTCAGTGTGGCGCAGCAGAGGTTACTGGAAGCTTAATACCTCCCTCCTTAATGATCCACACTGCCGACAATGTATTGCCACTACATGGGCGTCTTGCGAAAGACGCCTTCCGCAGTACACATCCACGTTCCATTGGTGGCTCAAATGTGCCAAACCAGCGATCAGAAAGGCTTTCATACAATGTGGCAAGGAAGCAGCAGCATGGCATCGAGACACCACAAATTTTCACTACGCCGTCCTCCGTGAGCTCGATGCGCTCCCTCCATCACCTGACACCCACAGGGAACGACAACGTACTAAAGCTCGTCTCCTCTCTCTTCAACGTGCACGACTGCATGGTGTCGTGGTGCGTTCCCGACGACAAGACCTCCTCCACGACGAAACCCCATCCACAATCCATGCCGCATCCGACCATCGTCGTCGACGTCGGCTTTTCGTCCCCAACATCACGACCTCCGATGGTGTTCACCACACAACACAGGCGGCGGTCGTGTCCGCCTTTGCTGAACATTATCGCCAATTTTATGATGATGAACCGATGGCGACGCCCATTCCTGATGATCTCCGTCCTTCCCCTGATCGGACCCTCACCGTAGCGGAGTCAACGTCCATGATGTCTGCAATCACCGCAGAAGAGGTGGTAGATGCGATCAACAAAGGGGCCAAGAACAAATCACCCGGACCAGATGGTCTCCCAGTGGAGTTTTACCGGGCGTTCACCACGTTAATGCTTCCTCGCTGGACGGAAATGATTCAGGAACTCTTTACTCCGTCCTTCCCAATTCCACCTGAATTCGTCACTGGCATTCTTCTACCTGTGCCTAAACCGAAGGGAGGGTCTCATGTCTCTGCATATCGCCCCCTTACACTACTGAATGCAGACTATAAAATCTATGCACGCCTCTTAGCAGCGCGCATACGCACCGTCTTACCTACGGTCCTTTCACCTGAGCAGACTGCACGTGGTTGTGGGGCCACCTTACAAACAGCCCTAGGAGAATGCCGTGACCTCATTGCACTGGCGTCGGTTTGTCGCCTTCGTGCAGCACTGGTATCCGTCGATTTCACGAGTGCCTTTGATCGCGTTCGACACCCATTCCTCCTCATGGTGGCGACACGTATGGGGTTCCCATTGCTTTTTGTCGATGCCATTCGCCGGTTACTCCTTCCCGCGGTCTCGATGGTACAAGTCAATGGGAGGCTTGTCGGACCGATTCCTATACGCCGCTCTGTGCGTCAAGGATGCCCTATGTCTACTTTACTATATGCCATTGCACTTGAGCCCTTCATCACTGGACTTACCTCCAGACTGCAGGGCCTCACTTTGCGTGACCACACCTTTCACTGTAGGGCTTATGCGGACGATCTCCTCTTTCTCACCTGCTCCTCCACGGAACTCAATGACGCCATCCAATGGATCCACCAGTATGGACGTCTTTCTGGTAGCATTCTTAATGTCCGTAAATCGACTATGATGCACATTGGGCGCGGCCTCCCGGCTATGGTGCCGACTCCACTCCCAGTCAGTACCACCCTTCGTTACTTGGGTATCGAATTTACGAGCTCCACACACCGCACAGTGGCCCTGGCTTACCGGCGGCTTTTGCAGTCGATTCGGCACCATGTCCGCGGTCAAGTGCACCGTAACTTAAACCAACTCCAACGTGTGTCCTATGTCAACATCTATGTCGCCCCTAAATTGGTACACGTCGCCCAGATCCTCCCAATGCCGTTACTCCTTGGCCGCCGCATCCAATCAGCCTTTGGATATTTCGTGTCAGCAGGGGCACTTTTCAAAGTCCGCTACAACACTCTAACACTGCCTCCTGCAAAAGGTGGCCTCGGACTCATTAACGTGCGGGCACGCTCTTCTGCACTCTTTGTCCACACTCTGTTGCGGCACTGGCAGGAGCCGGTCCCGTCTTTAACACGCAGTCTCTTAGATATCCTCCGACCAGCTTCTCTCGATCCACCGATCAATGTGGCACCTATTTCTCCATTATTATACTACGTCGCCAATTGTTTCATAGAACTCAGCTACGTTCGGGCCGATCTTCCAGTCACCCGTCCTCCCCGTACAAAAGATTATTATCGTTTGTTTATGCTGTCCAACCCTTGCGACCCCATGGTGCTACAGCATCCTGACATTAACTGGCGCACGGTTTGGGGGTGTGTGCATGCACCCTTTTTACCGTCGTCTGTGTCTGCACTCTGGTATGTTTTAGTCTATGGAAAATTCCCGACTAATAGTCGACTTTATCGCATAGGACTGGCCACCTCCCCACTCTGCTCTGACTGTCAGCTCGAAGACACCGACGAGCACCGTCTTACGTGCCCCCTGAAACAAAACGTATGGCTCCTCATCCAACGAATCGTGGGCTTTTACCTCCGTGCCCCGCCAACCACGGTAACCCCGGATTTCCTGTTGTTGCCCCAGACATTTCACTACCCTCTTGCTAAGCACCATACCCTAATCTGGTTTCGAGGACAGGCTTTAGAATATCTCTTTCGGAGTGGCCCGCATACAGTCCTTGACTTCTGGTACAAAGTTGTGACCGCGCATAGCACCCTCACCCGAAAACCATCTTACCGACAAACTTTTGCCGGTTATCTCCGCAGCGTCTTCCTTGACCTCCCTCAAAGTTGGGGTGTACCATGCCTACCTGTCACATGATGCAACACCCTTATCCACGTTCTCATGCATCGACCAAAAACAAACACAATTTTTTTTAAAAAAAAAAAAACGGAAGAAGACAGAATATGTTATATTTTGTTGTATTTAATGTTTTTCTTTTTTAATATTTTTTTTGTTTAACTAACAGTCATTTGTATATTTTTCAATGGTACCTTGAAGAACTCTTGCATAGTAAATATATATGTACTATTTAGTTTGTTCAATACAAATTTTTAAACAAAAAAAAAAAAAAAAAAGAAAAAAAAAGTGGTCAGCGCGACATAAAAAAAAAGGGGTAGCGTCTTTGATTCTGAATCAAAACGTGTTCGGTCCCGGGTTCGATCCCCGCCACTGCATAAATTTTGATAAATTGGCGGCCGAAGACTTCCGGCATAAGAAGTCAGCCTCATTCTGCCAACGTCCTTGTCAAAGGGGGCGGAGGAGCGGATAGAGGTTCAGGGCACTCTCTTGTCCTAGGGGTGGGAAATTGCCCCTAAAGGCGGAAGAATCAGCAATGATCAACGACATGAGGATGCAGAAGGCAATGGAAACCACTGCATTAAAGACACGTAACGTGTATCCACAGGACATATGGCCTGTAATTGAAGAAGTGTCATGATGATCTCTCCATTGGCAAAAGATTCCGGAATAGTCCCCTACTCGGATCTCCGGGAGGGGTCTGCCAAGGCGGAGGTTACCATGAGAAAAAGATTGAATAATCAACGAAAGGATAACGTTCTACGAGTCGGGGCGTGGAATGTCAGAAGCTTGAACGTGGTAGGGAAACTAGAAAATCTGAAAAGGGAAATGCAAAGGCTCAATCTAGATATAGTAGGGGTCAGTGAAGTGAAGTGGAAGGAAGACAAGGATTTCTGGTCAGATGAGTTTCGGGTAATATCAACAGCAGCAGAAAATGGTATAGCAGGTGTAGGATTCGTTATGAATAGGAAGGTAGGGCAGAGGGTGTGTTACTGTGAACAGTTCAGTGACCGGGTTGTTCTAATCAGAATCGACAGCAGACCAACATCGACAACGATAGTTCAGGTACACATGCCGACGTCGCAAGCTGAAGATGAACAGATAGAGAAAGTGTATGAGGATATTGAAAGGGTAATGCAGTATGTAAAGAGGGACGAAAATCTAATAGTCATGGGCGACTGGAATGCAGTTGTAGGGGAAGGAGTAGAAGAAAAGGTTACAGGAGAATATGGGCTTGGGACAAGGAATGAAAGAGGAGAAAGACTAATTGAGTTCTGTAACACGTTTCAGCTAGTAATAGCGAATACCCTGTTCAAGAATCACAAGAGGAGGAGGTATACTTGGAAAAGACCGGGAGATACGGGAAGATTTCAAATAGATTACATCATGGTCAGACAGAGATTCCGAAATCAGATACTGGATTGTAAGGCGTACCCAGGAGCAGATATAGACTCAGATCACAATATAGTAGTGATGAAGAGTAGGCTGAAGTTCAAGACATTAGTCAGGAAGAATCAATACGCAAAGAAGTGGGATACGGAAGTACTAAGGAATGACGAGATACGTTTGAAGTTCTCTAACGCTATAGATACAGCAATAAGGAATAGCGCAGTAGGCAGTACAGTTGAAGAGGAATGGACGTCTCTAAAAAGGGCCGTCACAGAAGTTTGGAAGGAAAACATAGGTACAAATAAGGTAGCTGCGAAGAAACCATGGGTAACAGAAGAAATACTTCAGTTGATTGATGAAAGGAGGAAGTACAAACATGTTCCGGGAAAATCAGGAATACAGAAATACAAGTCGCTGAGGAATGAAATAAATAGGAAGTCCAGGGAAGGTAAGACGAAATGGCTGCAGGAAAAGTGTGAAGACATCGAAAAAGATATGATTGTCGGAAGGACAGACTCAGCATACAGGAAAGTCAAAACAACCTTTGGTGACATTAAAAACAACGGTGGTAACATTAAGAGTGCAACGGGAATTCCACTGTTAAATGCAGAGGAGAGAGCAGATAGGTGGAAAGAATAGATTGAAAGCCTCTATGAGGGTGAAGATTTGTCTGATGTGATAGAAGAAGAAACGGGAGTCGATTTAGAAGAGATAGGGGATCCAGTATTAGAATCGGAATTTAAAAGAGCTTTGGAGGACTTACGGTCAAATAAGGCAGAGTGGATAGATAACATTCCATCAGAATTTCTAAAATCATTGGGGGAAGTGGCAACAAAACGACTATTCACGTTGGTGTGTAGAATATATGAGTCTGGCGATATACCATCTGACTTTCGGAAAAGCATCATCCACACAATTCCGAAGACGGCAAGAGCTGACAAGTGCGAGAATTATCGGACAATCAGCTTAACAGCTCATGCATCGAAGCTGCTTACAAGAATAATATACGGAAGAATGGAAAAGAAAATTGAGAATACGCTAGGTGACGATCAGTTTGGCTTTAGGAAAAGTAAAGGGACGAGAGAGGCAATTCTGACGTTACGGCTAATAATGGAAGTAAGGCTAAAGAAAAATCAAGACAGTTTCATAGGATTTGTCGACCTGGAAAAAGCGTTCGACAATACAAAATGGTGCAAATTCTGATAAAAGTAGGGGTAAGCTATAGGGAGAGACGGGTCATATACAATATGTACAACAGCCAAGAGGGAATAATAAGAGTGGACGATCAAGAACGAAGTGCTCGTATTAAGAAGGGTGTAAGACAAGGCTGTAGCCTTTCGCCCCTACTCTTCAATCTGTACATCGAGGAAGCAATGATGGAAATAAAAGAAAGGTTCAGGAGTGGAATTAAAATACAAGGTGAAAGGATATCAATGATACGATTCGCTGATGACATTGCTATCCTGAGTGAAAGTGAAGAAGAATTAAACGATATGCTGAACGGAATGAACAGTCTAATGAGTACACAGTATGGTTTGAGAGTAAATCGGAGAAAGACGAAGGTAATGAGAAATAGTAGAAATGAGAACAGCGAGAAACTTAACATCAGGATTGATGGTCACGAAGTCAATGAAGTTAAGGAATTCTGCTATCTAGGCAGTAAAATAACCAATGACGGACGGAGCAAGGAGGGCATCAAAAGCAGACTCGCTCTGGCAAAAAAGGTATTTCTGGCCAAGAGAAGTCTACTAATATCAAATACCGGCCTTAATTTGAGAAAGAAATTTCTGAGGATGTACGTCTGGAGTACAGCATTGTATGGTAGTGAAACATGGACTGTGGGAAAATCGGAACAGAAGAGAATCGAAGCATTTGAGATGTGGTGCTATAGACGAATGTTGAAAATTAGGTGGACTGATAAGGTAAGGAATGAGGAGGTTCTACGCAGAATCGGAGAGGAAAGGAATATGTGTAAAACACTGATAAGGAGAAGGGACATGATGATAGGACATCTGCTAAGACACGAGGGAATGACTTCCATGGTACTAGAGAGAGCTGTAGAGGGCAAAAACTGTAGAGGAAGGCAGAGATTGGAATACGTCAAGCAAATAATTGAGGACGTAGGTTGCAAGTGCTACTCTGAGATGAAGAGGTTAGCACAGGAAAGGAATTCGTGGCGGGCCGCATCAAACCAGTCAGTAGACTGATGACCAAAAAAAAAAAAAAAAATGTAGCGGGAATGCCGCGAGTCGCGGGCTATACCTGCCGGCCCGTGTTCTCGCTCCCCTTTTTGTCCACCTGCAGCCAGCAACGGACTCGTGTGAGGAGCGGAGACTCGCGCACAGAGACTGCTAGTTCGGAGATGACGTCACACGGTTCTATAGCGAGTGATCTCTAGGCGGACCGAGATGCAGCCGCGTCGCGGATTCCGGAAACCGCGTGCAGTGCGGGACGCCCTGGCGTCGGTGAAAACTCCGGTGTCCACCTTAGTAAGTGAATACCGAGAACGAAAGATATAGATTAGCGCTCTGAGCCTGTAGCAGAAATATACTTGACATATCGCCAGTTCACATTTTTGTCGGCGTTGCTGTTGAGTTGCTGCACTTTTACTCTATGGTAAGTTGGTAACATCGGCATGGCTTACACCGATGAAACAAAACATTATGGCGACCTGATTAATAGTGTCTTCTTCCATTTTTCAAGCATAGTACAACAGAGATTGTGCTTCGGACGGGTTCTACAACTCCCTGACAGGATTCCAAAAATATGTGGCACCAGACGTCTACGCACAGGTCAAGCAGTCCTCTCCAACTACGGGATTCTCGTCTGCGGGCACGCAGATGGCACCCGATGTGTGTTCCAGTGGTACAGATCAGGCACGTTTTCTGGCCGAGACATCAATGTGACCTCACTGTAATACCCCACAAACCACTGTAGCACGGTTCTGACTTTGCAATACGGATACTTTTCCTGCTGGAAGATTCGACATGCGACACGTTTCTATCGATCCACGGTGAAAACTCAGCGACGCTGTGCCCACTGCAGTCATAACTGATGATATCGTTGGGCCAACACAGGAACACGTAGGGCTTGTGTGATATGGAGCTCCGTGTTAGAGCGGTGTGCTCCGGAACACCTGTGCGTGCGCCAGCACTGTGCTCTGGCACAGAGCGCTACCTGTCCTGGATGGCACAGTAGGGGGAACCTGCCACCTCCGCGTCTAGTGGTGAGACGTGGTCATCCAATATCACACCGCCTCCTCGTCGTTTCGTGGCAGCAGTACGCCAACAGGCGACCAGCTTCGCCGTTTCACACATTCTCGTTTCCAATCGTAGGGCCACAACAACGCCCCCTTTCTCAAAACCGCTCATATCAGTGGATTTCCGCATTTGCATTCCGTATCTTGGCTATGATGACTGCCCATTCGTCTCTCTTCCACTTACATTCTTTCCTTGCTGTGTCGCGTGCCCGCAACAACCCTGGGAGGCATTCGACCACGCGGTGGGCTGTGGTCATAATGCTTTCGCTCGTCGGTGTATATACTGGACAAGGAAACGTACATCGGATGGCGAAGGAAACTTGGCATCAGCGTCAGGCATTTTCTGTCCTATTGCAATCGCGTGATGAGCGGGAGAAATGTGAATGGATGTGTGTGCGGGTGTACCCACTCTGTCCCCTCCTACCTCACCCTCCTGATCCTTACGCAGCAGAACAGCCGCACACTCTCCCTGGACCACACTTCTCTGAGCCTACTCAACAGGGTCTCACGAGAACTTCGTGGTATTTTTCCTCACCGAGGAATCCGATTTCAGTTTCCTGTGCATTTCTCTTTCATTTTCATAAGGGCACTGTAGTTATTGAAGTTTGATCTATATTTCAGAGTATATTTAGGTTCCTGAGAATGAATTTCGACGCACTGGGGCCAGCGACAGCCACTTCCTAGAACAATTTGAAAAAGCTTGTTGTGATGTGACGTCAAAGAGAAGAAACATACTAAATACAAATGCGGATAGTATTTACTGCTTCTTACGTATCCTGTTGTAAAGCTTTGATTAATTTGAGCGATAATATGTGTTTCTTTGACAATGTCCAGTTGTACGTCACCAATGATACACAGCAGTCCTGAAATATTAACAGGTGAAGAGTTGCGGAAGTTCGTAGCGTCGTTCTTCCGCTTTTCCACTGCATCCATCGAACACATACACGACTAACTCATCGCCAGTAAACATATCCATACTGGTGTCTGTCACCGCCAACGTTAACACTGCCGGAAAAAAATAAGCACGAGAAACAACCTAGCGGTGTCGTGTACAAGCTTGAAGGCTGACAAAGTGTACATTACTGTTGTGAACAGCGAGAACTGCATGTAGACACTCAGTGCATTGTGTCGACATTTGCATTGATGAGAAGTTATTTCGAGGAAATAAATAGCAGTAAGTAAGGAAACGGAATGCAGTTCCTCTGTAATGAGCAGTACGAGAGCTCTGTTTGCCTACACCAAAACATTCAAAAAACACACGGTGCAGTCCGGACTGGTCCTTCGTACTGGCTGACTCTTCTGGGAACGCAGGCTCTCGGAACTCTGGCAGAACCACAGCGCGTCAAACGACGGCCCTCTTTCCCAGTCTTCTTCCTCTGTGCTTCCCACGATGGGGGACAGTGCTCGAGTATTGGATGAACGAGGGTTGTGTGAGGTAGCTTCTTTATGGGTCGACTAAACTTTCTGACGATTCTTCCACCACATCTGTCTGGCATTGCGTTTCCTAGGACTAGTTCCATGTGGTCGCTGCATATACGTACTCTCAGATATTCACTGTTCCCGGAAATCGTTCGGTCAGACGTTAACCAGTTTTTCCGCGTTTTTACACGCTGTGCGTTATATTTATTTATGTTGGAAGTCAATTACCAGTCACTGTGCAGCGCGCCTCGTTGCATTTCGCTACACTTTTCTAGCTTTTCACTTCTCTGTATATTTTAGCATTGTTGTTGAACGTAACGACTAGGCCCACACTTCAAATAGCCTTGTAAAATACTTCGTTAAATTTTTTGTACATCATCTATCCCACACTTAGGAAACTCAGCGTCACCACCAAGCAGCCATCACATCGATCTTCCGTTGGTCACGTGATCAGGGCAACGGTTGGGTGGCAGCGTCCCTACCCCATCGCTTCCCTTCCCTCGCCCCCCTACCCCCTCAGCCCTGCTTTCCATTGTACGGCATGTACAACTTCGATAACTTGTCGACTCTAGCAGACCAGAAAGTCTTTGCCTCAACACATACATTTACGTACTATTTCAATTAATGCAAGACTTCACACAACAGACAGCTCTAGCAACACTCGTTAAGTTTGGTTGTGTCCTACAGCCACATAATATAATCATGTCGATGTCTGCGAGTGAATCCAATATCCACGCCCAGTACTCTGTTTTGTTTGTACGCCATACTGTTGTTGTTCTTGTCGTTGTTCTTGTTGTTGTTATTGTTGTATTCAATCTGAAGACTGTTTTGGTGCAGCTCTCCATGCTACTCTATCCTGTGCAAGCCTCTTCACCTCCGAATAACTACTGCAGCGTAGATCCTTCTGCATCTCCTTACTGTATTCAACTCTTGGCCTCCCTCTACCGTTTTTACCACGTACACTATCCTACAGTACTAAATTGGTGATCCCTTGGTGTCTCAGAATTTGTCCTATCAGCCAATCCCTTCTTCTAGTCTAGTTCTCCCACAAATTTCTTTTCTTCCAAATTCTGTTCAGTACTTCCTCATTAGTCATGTGACTTACGCATCTAATCTTCTGTATTCTTCTGTAGCAGCACATTTCAAAAGCTTGTACTCTCTTCTTGTCTAAAATGTTTCAGTTCCATACATGGCTACACTCCATACAGATACTTTCAGAAAAGACTTCCTAACACGTAAATCTGTATTGAAATTCCATTTCCAACTTTGACCCACTCCAGGTGATATAGATATGTGATACCACAGAATGTACGTGGTGTTACTCCCAACTCATTGGTGCGATTGACTGTAAGGCTAATCGTTTGAATATCTTAGCATCTAGTAAACTGCCGAGTCCAACTTTGTTGCGTGAGATCGTCAACTTTTTCCTGGCCTTATCCCGTATCTTCAAGGTATCGCCATGTTAAATTAGATTTGGTAGTATTAGTGGCAGATTCCCTTCCTGACGCCACGTTCTACCGCCCGGGGCGGAAGTAATGAACCCCAGCTGTATGTGTCTAGTGTTATCGCATAAGTGTGACAACGTTTTCGAAATGTTTGCGAGTCGTGTAACTGAGGCCAGTGTCAGTCCAATATTCACCTAGCTGGATGTGGGAAACTGCCTAAAAGCTACATCTAGATTGGCCCTCATTGTCAACACGCTGGGCGGATTGTGTCCGGGGCCAGCGCGTCTGGCCAAGTCCCAGGAGCGGCGTGACAGTGAGCGCAGGCAGTCGGCGGGATGCGTGCCGTGCTCGTGATTTTAAGACTTTATTAGCCAGCAACGTAGATGGCAGAACATCGGCGAGTGATTGTCATATTCTCGTTTTCCTGTTGGCACATTCGAGCCTAGACAAAATCAGAATATCCACTCAGTTAATCGATGGAATACGTCGTGTATTCACACGTTGCATGTTAACATGAAATGTACTGTCAAAATTCTCTTGACACGGAAGAATATCTGATTCTGTGACCATTTTACTCGGAGTAACAGAATGCAATGGAAGCATTTTAGCCATTGAAAGATGCACATTATGTAGATGTTATCCCGGTGAACGTTCATTTCACCCTCACACTCCACACAATTGCACGGTGTGTGGCCGAGAGTACATGTTTCACCAGACTCAGTTCCTCCACTCGAATCCCTCTGCCATTCCCAGAGGGTACGCAGCAAGAAAGGTCATTTGTACACATCTGTGAAAATCAGATTTCCTCCAAATTTATTGGTGGTGTTCATCACGTGATATATATATATTGGAAGAAACACATGTCGCGTCTCATACTGGAGAATAAGTTCTTGGAATCTGGAAAATAAACAACTCCTTGTTTCATAGTCTTTCGTTTGAAGCTCCTATTGGAGTGTTTTGAGTCACCCTGCCACGCTCTCTGGCTCCCTAAGTAAAATAAGTTATGAACGGCGCACTTCTTCTTCGAATTTTCTGTAGCTTCTCCGTAAATGAAGCATGTTAACAATTCCAGAACGATGAGCAGTACCTAGTTTCACGAGGATGTTATATCATCACCCCTTCGTGGATGAATTAACCTTGCTTTGGATTATTTCCGCAAATCTGTCCGACATCTGCTTTCCCTAACTATCTTTATGTGGTATTTGCATTTTACATCGCCCTCGAAAGATCCTAGCTATCTGATGGCCGCTGTGCTTCATCATCTGTTCGTTCGTTTACGAGCATTACTTAACATTTATTTGCATTTCTGCTCATGATCACCTTCTTGCTCACAGCTGCGTGACCTAGGAACAGACTCACACGTGCTACCACCCAAAATATACGTTTGTCAGTGTGTGAACACGAATCATTTTGTAACACTTCCTAAAGTCCTCTGGACGATTTTCTGCTTTTGATTATGTCCCTCTATAAATAACAACTTACTAATTCCCTTTTCTTAAAGAGTGTTTACTCCAATCGTATAGCTGTTCCGACGTTCTGTAAGCACGTATTTTCCTCTGCATGTCACAGTACGGAATTGTATATAAGTTTTTCATGAAGTAAAAAAACCGCTCCATGAAACTGAGCTTTAATGGAGAGTCAGTATTCAAAATAACACACAGAAAATTAACTTTCCCGAGAGAACTGTTTACGTCTGAAAGAGAAGTGTAGATCGAACAAACAACTACACAGACGAAGCCCGGTGCACAGACAGAAATTTTAAACATTATGAAACTGATCAGAAGCAGCAATCTCAAGGTTTTTTTAAAACTAATACAAAGGTGCGCCGTGGTAAAAATTGCTGTTTTGCAGAGCGCGCCGCAGCGCGTAGTGTGACGCAATCGCCCTCCATTTCTGGCGGTGGCGCCGCTGTGGTAATCACAGCTTTGGTGTCTCCCTCTGGTGGGAAAGGTGAAAGGTTGCCTGTTCACGTGCATTTAACGGGCGCTATGAGCTTGCCAGTGGGTCTGTCTCTCGTCCGCATTTGTTAGGCCGTTGTTAGTCTGTTGTTCGGAGTCGTTGTATGTCTGTCGTTCGGATCAACCTTCACTTTCCACTCAGCCAGTAAGAGAACTCAGTGAGTGGTCGCCTGGTCGGGGCTGAGTTCCTACATCTCAGTCTGCGCGTTGCGCCGCCAGTCTGCTCGAGTTTGCTCAGGCAATGGTCATTGGCGGTTGGATCGATCGGTCGGTCGCGCACTGAGACACAAGATGACTTGTCCGTCTTGAGCGTCGGCGCATGTGAGATCGCCTCGTGAGTCCAATGGGCCGCGGCGTATAGCGAGGGGTAGTGACTTCGCGGTCGACACGAGAGCAACAGGAGTCAACCCACGACATCAGTCTGGCCGGGGCGAGCTGCGACGCCGTGAGACGCGAGATCGACGCGCCTTCCTGCGTCCGTTGAAGCGGCTGGCAGCGGACGGTTCGGGAGAGCGATCTGGGGGTGCTGCGCCAGGTCTCCTCGAGAAATCGCAGTTTATTGTAAGTTAAGTGATTGGTGATATGTTGTTTGATTTAATCTTGTTAAATTCTACTTGTTTTCTTGGTGAGGTCACCAGCCGTTTTGCTTTGGGGAAGTCCTACCATTCTTCTCCGTTTGCCCACCCGCGGGAAGGTGGTTGTTTATAAATTGGGTGGTCCGTTTATCCCTTGCGGTGTAGGGGCGGGTTAAAGCAACATGCGGTTCGGGTTGTTCGGTAATCTTCCTATCAATGTACCGCACGTTAGTAGCTGCCTCTGTCATGTTTGTCGGATTTGGTGTGTTAACGAATTTATTGCTTGGAGTGTAACGGTCTAATACCTGAAATATGTTTTGATTTTTGGAAACTTTGATATTATTGCCTTTGACCTTGAGAGGCGGTGTCTGTGTACTGTAGAGCATCTTAATTTTGTTTGGCCAACCTTGTAGAATTTTATGTAAGATTGTATTTCATGGGCTTTTATCCAAATGACCATTATAGTATATAAAGATACCACCCTTTCACCGTAAGAATTCTCTTAGAAGTTGAAATCAAGTTGCATCTTCGGTGGCAAGGTTAATATTTGTTAGTGTTTTGTACCATTTCCATCTCTCATAGGGGGGAGGGGGGGGGTGCATAGTTTGTGTGCTTGTGTACATTGTTAAAACTCTTAGTTTAAAGTTATCTGGTGTGTTGCCGATTTGCACCAGTGTAGTCTCTCAGAGGCTGTTGTGAGCGGTCTTACCTACGGCCGTGTCAAAAGGGAGTGGCAAGGTTCTCTGCCCGAAAGCTCATACAGTCAAAACTTTTTTCTTTCTGCCTTTGAATAAATTGTAACCTTGATATATAGAGGGTGCTTTCTGATTATAATTTTAAATCTGTTTCTTTTAAAAAGTGCTTTTAGGCACTATTAAAGCGAATAAAATTCCCATTTGTTAAAAGAAATTTGCTTTTGATTTCATCAGTTACTCCCTGGCAACTACTTCCTGCTTACATAGTGTGATTAAATGTGTTAATGTTCTTGATGAATCGCTAGCAAATAAAATAAATTCTTACGAATATTCTTTGAAAATAAATCACGGTTCAAAAGTCTTTAGAGCAAAATAATTCCGGGTATGAAACCGACGTTCAGACCGCGTTCGCAGCGGTCCACTTCAGGGAGAACGTACTGCTAGGTTTTCGAAGGCGAACTTTATGTCGTTTCTATTGTGTACTTGTTCTAGTGTTGCAAAATGACGCGGTCTAATACGTAGAACGATTTTACTCTAATTGATACCGATCCTGTCAGTCTATGCAGTTAAATACTTTGACTGATTGCCAGTGTGTGACAGACTGAAGGGAGTCTTCTCCAGCCAGTTAAAAGAAAGCTGGAGCTATGCGTGTAGATCAACAGATTTTATGATTAAATGGGCAGTTACAACACAAGTATGATGAAACTACGCTGAATTCAAAGTTTTAGAACGTTACAGTATCAAATTACAGAGCAACAGAGAGCGGCTTTTCACGTCAGAGATCAAATGAAACATTGGTTAAACTTGGGAGGGAAAACGCTCCAGTGGGAGTGCAAAAAACTGGACTATCTTCCTCTTTAAAGGACTCTGACGGAAAACCTGGGACCCAGCTGCCTCAATCCAGGTTTTGCCTTCCTCACCAAAAATGAGAACATATTCGTGGTAGTTTAACCCAGAGCATTCTAAATCCTTTTAGCCAGTCTAACTTTGTAGTTAAACCTGGATACTCACCATCTCCTTCTCACTGCCAACGTCTATGTACAGCGAATAGGCAAAATAATGTGAACATCTGTATTTACTTGGGAATGGTTTATTAATAAGGGGTTGAACCACCATTTTTCCCTAATACAGCCGCGATTCTTCTTGTAATTCTGGCATGTAATGATCGTATAGCCTCCAGTGGAATGTTATGTCAATCTTCGATCAGAACCTCTAATTCTTGTAGTGACGAGGGAAGCGGAAATCTGTTCCGGAATCTACGGTCCAATACCGCCCACAAGGGTTCGATAATGTTAAAGTCCGGGGACTGTACTGGCCAGGGAGGACGCTGAAGTCCACTTGCATGCTCCTCGTACTGCGATTGTACTGTCCTGACTGT
Organism: Schistocerca americana; assembly: GCF_021461395.2. Classification (NCBI taxonomy): domain Eukaryota; kingdom Metazoa; phylum Arthropoda; class Insecta; order Orthoptera; family Acrididae; genus Schistocerca; species Schistocerca americana. The sequence goes on along the minus strand of NC_060122.1, from coordinate 21,315,945 downwards.
GTGAATGGATGTTTCATCGTCCTAAAATATGGCATCATTGTTGGGAAACATTTGAATCATGAAGTGCACTTGATTACCTAAAATGTTGGCTGTAACACGGCGTTTGGGGCAGGCAGAATACCATGATATGGCTCCCCACACCATCACACTTCCATCTCCATGCTTAACCGCTGAAATCAAGCAATCAGGATAGTAGGCTTCTTTGGGCGTTCTCCAGACGTAAACCCGGCCCGATGTTGGAAATAACGGAAACGTAGACTCACCGCGTCTTCCCACTGATCAGCCGTCCAGGATTTATGCTCCCGGAAGGTTTACCAGAAGATATGTCGTCACTAATTGTTTTCGCCATAGCAGCTCGTCCACGAATATTCGCTTTATGGAGTTGTCGGCGGACAGTGTCGATAGATACGGGGTTCGAAGATGGCTATTGAGCTCTTCAGTCACTTCAGGCGCCACAGTTTTGTGTTGTTTTGATATAATTCGTGTAAGCATGCGACAATCTCCTTCACTTAGTTTTGATTTGCGCCCACATCACGTTTACACGATGATGTCTTTCCAGGTTTTGTATAGGATGTAATGCCTGTTGAAACAGTTGCTTTTGAAACATTCAATAAGTTGCCTGTCTCGGTTACTGATGCTCCAGCTAATCGGGCCCCCACAATCTGCCTCTCTTTGGAACTCTGTGTGGTCTTTCATTACACGTCGACCTCTGCCTCTGAATGCAAATACGAAGTATCCACTATCCGTAAACGACGTGCACTGACGCCTACTCCATAATGAAAAAGCACAGTCCAGCGCGACACGTCCTTTACCCGCGTTATTGTCCGCCAAACACAATATCCCATTACTGCCACTGTTCACATTACTTTTCCTATGTCTCTCTCCCACTACCGCTGTCTAGTCCCTCACTTAAATTGTCTCCTTTTGTCTTTCTTTACCACTGCCATTGTCTCCACTATACCCCAGCAGCTCAAAAATTCTGGACGGAGAACTCAAAGTTATTTTTTCGCTAAAATTTCGGTACAAAATGCCCCATCTCCTACATCTACGAGATCTGGGAGGGTGCAGACCCTCCACCCCACCCCCCTCTATGTATGGTAACCACCATTTTCACTGTCTCTCCCTTTGACTCGCACTCTTTCTATCTCCACCCACCTCCCACTCTTTCTTTCTCTCTCTGTTATTGCCACTGTCTCTCACTCACCTTCCCTATCCCCTCATTCTGTTGTTGTCTTACCCAACCCTCTTCCTCTTTCACTGCCACTTTCTCTGTCCCACCATCTCTGTCCCCTCCCTCTTTCTCTCCCAGTGGTACTGTCTCGTCTCTCTTCCACCGTCATTCTTTCTCTGCTGCTCTCTTTCAGCACAAAAAAGAGCGAGTATGTTGGCACGCTAAAATGTTTGATGAGGTAAGAGGAATGAGGATTGAGTCAGCTGCTTGCCAGCTTTTCTCTGAGTCTTTTCAAGAGGAACATGTTTACTTTTTGTGCCCTCAGAGGAGCATTTTTTCGCCACTTCCATTCTTTTCCCTGCTATTGCAGGGTACACTGCTTATATAGAACGTCTGCTATACTTCACTGAAGTTTTTACAGTTTATTTGTATACTTTGACACATATACACTCATAGATACACATAAATAATAAATAATTAAGCGTAATATAAAGTTAAGACAATGTCGTTTACTTCACATTTTTTCGAGATACTTCCCTCATCGATCGCAATTCATCGAAAACGCCCGGCTTATGATTTGTATTTTAAAAGACTAAATGTAAATGTCGTGTGACTAGGGCCTCCCGTCGGGTACACCGTTCGCCAGGTGCAAGTCTTTCGATTTGACGCCACTTCGGCGACTTTCGCGTCGATGGGGATGAAATGATGATGATTAGGACAGCACAACACCCAGCCCCTGAGTGGAGAAAATCTCCGACCCAGCCGGGAATCGATCGCGGGCCCTTAGGATTGACATTTTGTCGCGCTGACCACTCCGCCACCGGGGGCGGAATACGTTATTAAAAATATTTTACTGAATTTGCAGTCATTCCAGTTTTACAGAATTTTAGGCAGTCATTTTAAGTTCTTTTCAGGCATGTTAAATCCCCTGTTAGCCCAGTTTTTGTCGTTGCTGCAGCACTTTGGGCATATTTGTGTCCACTATAGAGAGACAACGCGCCTTAAAGTTTTATTGGTGCAAGAATGCTGACTAAAAACGTAGTTTGGTGACTTTAGAAACTTTGCGATGACCCTAGAAGCCTTGTCACGTGGGCACTACGCCATTTAAAACAATATCTACGCCTCAGACCGGATAATACGCTCAAGTTTTACGTGCGTAAGTATCTTTGAAAATCTGGATGTCGGTAACAATAATGCCATCGTAAACAGTTTTGAACTTCCCGGTGAAAATCATCTTGAGAACATACGGTCAAAATTATGACAATCTGCCGTGACTAGAAATAATGTAAGTGGCCATCCCTTTTCGGGACTTCCTCAGGAATCGCGCATGAACAAGTGACGCTTTTATAAGCCTGGAGCACACGTAATGCAAAAGAACCAACTTATTTCCTCAGTTTGCCAGGACTGTAATGTTTAAATTTTGTCCCTGTGCTGTAGGTTAGCTGCAGTACGCCCGTTCTCCCAAAAGGTATGCAGGCGGCCACTTGGCTAAGATCTATCCAAAACACTTGAGCCATTATCTCTGTGGCCAACGCGACCCGAGATATCGCATTTACAAGCACGGATTTTTGGAACATATCAAGTCTGTGCTGTGCTTAGAAAGTTAGAGACTATAGAGAAAGAGCTAAATGGTGTAATTCCCTTAGCATCCATGGTTCGTCTTCCAGTTTCCACTAAGCCGTTTGTAGGACGCAGCATCATTATTGCTCTCTGTACGAGCCAGGAGCGAACCTCGTCAGACAGCAGACGAGGGTAGGTCGCGGCAGTGGCTGCGGCGTGCAGCTTCTGGACTTCTCCACCACCTCTTTTTGTTTTCTTAGAGCGTGTGGCAAAACAAAACAAAACGTCCTTGCATCTCTCATTTCATAATCATTGACTGTTTACCAAACATAAAATTAAAAAGCTATTAATAAACGAAAAACACGCGTTTCGGACTCTTGTGACCATTCAAGCGATATCCTGGGAAAAGTGAACCCTTTGCTATCGCTATCACAATCAGTTACAAATACGCATAAATTGCAAGTGCGTCACGTAGTTGGTGCAGCAGCAGAAAACGGAATGACGCATCTCACGACGTGTTTGGTTCCCGAACGTACACGTCATAGGTTGTAGTTATGCATATTCCATCTGGGAACGTTTCGAATGTATTGGAAGGGGACAGGTTGTCTTCTAAACTGGAGGAATCTAAATTGGCCCTTCGAGCTGACATAAATTGATTAGACATCCTCCGAAATAACGTAGTAGGCATTCAATGCCTATTAAATGAAACAAGAATTACCATTATTTCGGTTTATTCCGTTACATTGACTCGTACAACATTTGACAAGCAATGGTAGTATTAATGTTCGACTTTGGCACATCTAATAAAATGGTCTGGGGTAAGATTGTGATAATCACGTAAATGAAACAATTGCAGTCGCTAAGTTGTACCGTGATTGTCATGGTGTTTGTATAAAAGGCAAATGGTGCTAAAGAAGGGAGTAAGTTGCATCTGGGGCTGTACTTCAAAGCAAACTGATCATCTAAACCTGAATGAAAGTTCTGAAAGTGAAGTGTGAAGTTATTTAAATTCTATAAAATTATTTTCCCACCGCTAAAAATCATCTCGCGGTCACAACTCGATCTGTTCGTGGTGCCTGAGTTTTTCTCTCTCTAATCTCCAGTTTATTTACATTAGCCAATTATAGAATTTCTTATGTTCTGTAAACATTCACATTTTGTGAATTCCATGTTCTACGGTGTCTCACGTTTACAAAGGCACTCCATTTCCTGGATAATATCCATAGTGTCCAGCGTGTTCCAAAGAAACACAGGATTCTACGTTTTGTTCACAATAGTACCTTCGTGGACTTTGGTAAAAACAGAGCTCTCTATCTCTTTCCAATTCTGGGCCGTAAAACGGTCGCTGTTGGGGGCCGTACACGCCAGAGGACAACGCATCTGTACTGACTGCTATACATCCGGCACCCAAGCTCGGCTCTGCAAAAGAGAGTCCGGTGGACTACATGGACTCCCTGTGCGCCCCTCCCACTACATGTTTCTCATAACTGCGCTGAGGGTGCTCTGTGACTCCGCTGCTCGCCCAACCACTGTAGCCTCGTCCCAGTCTGCTTTCAACGTCCTCTTGCTTACACTGACCAGCCAGAACATTATCCCCCAAGGGACTACGCACTCTTTGGTGAGTTCGTGTTTGGCTACCACATGGTGCCTGCCCCTGCAGCTCCTTTTCCCTTTCCGTGCTGCATGTCCATCCTCCTGTTATTCTTTTTCCCCTTCCTTCCATAAGAAACGAGACGGCAATACTCTAAAGACGAGATGTCAAGCAATAAACGGCACGAACACGAGCCGCTCACGGCTCAGGCACTAAGGTTGCTGCATCAACCTTTCTCATTACCCATTGGACTGCAGCGACGCCCTGATGATAGAGGTAAGCCAGACCATCGAGCAGCCTATTGTAAATAACACCACATGGAGAATTCAGTATTCGATGTACCTTGACACGAACGGTTCAAGCATTGTTCGGCTTGAAAATCTCAGTTGGTCTCCAAAAGCAAGGCGTCATTATGTAAATGAGAGCAGGATGCCACAGGACTTGAAACTGCATCAGCACCTTTCTGAGTAATAAACGGATTAACCATAGCAAAGTACTGACCTTCTTCAGTATGTGATACCTCGAGGAACTGAGGTGCAGCTGGGAGTGTCTTGGAATCTTTAACCTCAATCCGTTTACCTGTAGTAGATGCAGGTTGAGATGGTGACTGGCTCACTGCCAGAAAATCCCTCATGAGTGCCAACGTGTCTCATCTTCAGTGATTGTTTACACCTCAGGTCACACCTCGCAAACTCCAGACAGACGGACCAGTTGTCAATTTGGGAAAGTAACAACTCAGGCAACCACCACTCCCTTTGCTGGATCAGTACCGATGGGTACATGCGAACCCTACCTTTGTGAGGGTAGTGCTTCCATCAAAGATCAAAGCAGGCCATGAAGTCACCATAGTCTGACTGTAAATTCCAAACCTGTTGCACTGCTACCAGTGTCAACGCTACAATCACACTCGTATGTCCTGTCGAAATGCAGCACACTGTGTTACTGACGGTAGGGATGCTCACGAAAGTGATTGCCCATCTCCTTCTCCCTGGTGTATCAATCGCAATGGAGACCATGTAGCCTCACCTCAAGGAGATATGAATGGAGGAGAAACTGCTCGCCCTGTCACTCGCAAGTCACTGGCTGTTCGAATGCCCTGCATTTTTGCATCTCTTAGCTACTGTACCATTCTTGCTATATCTCCCTCCACGAAGGACAAATCGACTCAGTCTTTCAACCTCAAATTCAGCACCACGGTTGTAAAATTAGAAGTGTCACGGCAGCATCACCGTTTCCTTCTCGTCCAGCTGTGCAACAAGCCACCAAATCTTCGCCTCCAGCAGCAAACTCACCTACTACACAACTGGCAGGGCAGCAAGGACAGAAGAAATACTCCTGTGAAGATTTTTACGTCCCCCCACCTGAGTCTTCATCTGCCAACACCAAAGGCTCCAAGAAATCAAACCCTTCCCATAGATCCTCTTCAGTGGGTCCGCAGCTCGTGGTCTAGTGGCTGGCATTGCTGCCTCTGGATCACGGGGTCCTGGGTTTGATTCCCGACTGCGTTGGGGATTTTCTCTGCCTGGGAACTAGGCGTTTGCGTTATCCTCATCATCATCATTCGTGACAGTGGCTAGATTGAACTGTGTGAAAATTGGAATGTGTAAAAATTAGGAGTCCTCGAAAGCTGGCACTCTGCAGCCACCGAAGTGTAACCCTTCCTTTTTTCCCTTTCCCCTTTCCTCCGTACAACTCTCCTCCAGTCGAATGTTCGTGGCATTAGATCCAACCGGGAGAAATTACTACTACTGCTGGGATTGCAGCGTCCACTTGTTTTCTGCTCCCAGGAAATGAAACAGTATCCACATGACTACTTTGATCGCTCACATTTCTTTGCAGTCTGCTTTGACTTTCTCCCCACGGACGGCATTCCATCTCATGGAGAATCATGCTGCTAATCTAGGATGACGCTCATACTAGAACCATCGCACTGAACACCAGCTACAAGCTGTTGCAGTCCACATTTTCCTTCCTCCCTTTACCTTTTCTCTTTGTAACATCGACATCCCTCTATTATCGGTGTCACCAGGGCAGACATTCTCCAGCTTATTGGTCAACTCCCTCACCCGTTTTTGCTGCTTGGTGGCTTTGATGCTCACTATGTCGTTTGGGGCTCTTTCAGAGCCTGTCCAAGAGCCTGTCAGTCAGCTCAACCTTATCTGCCAAACACTGGAACACCCACGCTCCTTTCAGACTCCATGCGCACCTATTACCATTTGGACCGCTTGTTCTGCACTGCCCAGCTTGCCCATACTCTCGTGTGGTCTCTTCTCTTTGACATGTCCTCGAGCAATCATTTCCTGAGAGCTATCTGTTTGCTGACTCCTGCCCCACATATGTGTAAACCCAATTAGCAGCTTTCTACAGCTGATTGGAGGCTTTACTTCTCCTGGGAGATCTTCGACGAACAACATTTTCGCAGTTGTGATGACCAGGTAGAATGCCCTATAACGTTATCCTTACTGATGCAGAACGTTCCATTCCTTGCACTTCATCTTTACCGCACTGCGTCGCAGTCCCTTGGTAATGTGCCACAAATGCTGTTCGCATGCAAAGACTTGCTCTCTCTGTTTTTAGCTGTCATCCTGCAATGGTGAACTATATTTGTATGCAGTGTCATCACATTCTTTGGGATGGAAAGAAAGCTAACTGGATTTCATTTACTTGTTCTTGTGATAGTTCCTCTAGCTCTTATCTTGTGTGAGCCAACCTCCGACAGCTGTCCGGGACATTCTCAGATATGTGGCCTGACCACAGCAGATGATGTCATTGTGGACCCCATTGCTATCTCCCACACCTTAGCTCTCTGTTTTGAGGGCTCCACCCACTATCACTCTGCCATCCTCTATCAGAAGCGAGTGGAGGAGGTTCAGGTATTACCCTCCTCCTCTCACAATCGTGAATGCTACAATGTCACCTTTACTGCGAGGGAGCTGGATCATGCTCTCGCTTCACCCCAATCTTTCACTCCAGGGCTGGACAATTTTCACACTCATATGTTACAGCACCTTTCTCTTGTGGGCAAGAGCTTTCTCCTTCATACATACCATCGTATTGGGGCAGACGGCATATTTCCCAGGTGCTTGCGTGAAGCCACTGTCGTACGCAAACCTAAGCCCAGTAAGGATAATCAGCTTCCTTCTAGCTACCGCCCCATTTCTGTCACCAGCTGTGTTTCCAAGGTGATGGAACATGTGATTTATAGATGGTGGATAAGGTGGCTCGAGCCTCACAGTTTACTAACCACTGCACAACGTGGATTTCCTGCATACGGTTCTGCAGTTGAGCATCTCATCACAATGTCAACCCATGTCATGAACCGTTTTCTGCTGAAGTATCAGACTGTGGCCGTGATTTTTCTTTTATTTGGAGAAAGCCTATGACAGCAATTGGAGGGCTGGTACCCTCTGTATTCTCTAAACGTAGGGCTTCTGAGGTCAACTGCTGTGTTTCCTCCAGGAATTTTTAAAGTTAACGTAAGGCCCTGATGAAGGCTAGCTGCAACGCTGGCCGAAACGTTGGCGCATTTTAAATTATGACGATGCGGTCTGATACCCTGAAGAATTTTATTGAAGAAGACAACGGCCGCGGAAGCCTACGCTTACATTTTAAAGAACAGTTTTCCAATTTTGTGTTGGTTCTGCCCCATTGGACACGTTTGTCCAGGAAAACAGGTTGCCTCAGGGTTACACCCTGAGCATCATTCTCTTTGCTATAGCCATTAAACCTGTCTCCCACTGGGCATCTCTAGGTCCCTTTTCGTTGACGACTTTGCAATCTGTTGCATTTCTCCAGGGTCTTGTGTCTTTGAGTAACGTCTTCAGTGATGTCTCCCTTGTCTTTACTCATGGAGCATCGACAATGGCTTTTGCTTTTCGTTCTTTACGTCTTGGCCCTGTTGCTCTTCCATTCATTGCAACTACGAAATCACTGGGGCCCAGGCTTGATAGATAACTTTCTTGGTCCTCCCACGTATCTTACCTGATCGCCCGCCATACCTGGTCCGTCAGTGTCCTAGTCTCCCAAGCCGTAGTTTCTTGGGAGTGGATCGGACCACCATCCACCATTTGTACCGGTCCCTAGACTATCGGTGTTTTGTTTACATATCTGTAAATCCATCCATCTTAAGCTGTATAAACGCAATCCACCATTGTGGAATCTGTTTGGTCACTGGCGCTAGCTCAGTTGAGAGTCTCTATGCAGAAGCTGCCGAACTACTGCTGTTATACTGACATGACGTTCTCCTCAGCAGATACGCAGGCCATTTGCCTGGCATGCCTGGCCACTCAACCTATGCCACCTCCTTTGATGACTCCTTTGACCGCAAGTATGGGGCATCCCTCTCCACTGTTACCTCCTGGAGTTTCCACCTACGGCTCCGACAACTTAACTTGACGCTACTTGCCACCTTCGTGACAGGTGTGTCTCCCTCACCACCTTGGCTTCATGCAACGGCCCATGTTCACGTTCGACTTCATCTGCTTCCTAAGGACACTGCTGTGAGTCGATCTACCACTGTAAGTTTCTCAATCTTTGCATGGGACTTAGTGATAGTACCTTCATGTACACTGATGATTCTCGGACTGACTGTGCCAGTGTGCCATCGTCATTGGCCCTGACCAGTTTCGGTATCAGCTTCCAGAACACTGCTGAGTATTCAGAGCAGAGTTCTTCACCCTTCATCAGACCACACAGAACATGCGGCGACACAGGCGTTGCAGTTGTGTCATCTGTTGAAATTCTCCCAGTGCCCTTCAGAGCCCCTATGTGCTGTACACAGTTCATCCCTTAGTGAAACAGATCCAAGAAAGCTTCCGCTTACTCATTCTTGAGGGACCCACAGTGATGTTTATGTGATTCCCTGGTCACATCGATCTGACAGGAAGTGATGCTGTTGACGCTGTTGCCAAGATTGCAGTCGTCGTGCCTGAGCCCGCTAGATCTTCCATTCATTCTGATGATCTCCGTGTTGCCGCCTTATCAGTAGGTGGTGTCAGTTTGGCATCACCACTGGTCTTCTCTCCATGGGAACAAGCTCCAGGGAATTAAACCTCTCCAGCGGCTTGTCCGACCACCTCTCAGCCCTCCTGCTGTGAGAAGGTCGTTTTAACTAGGTTTCTCCCTGGGCACGTCGTTTTAGCCCTCATCATTTGTTAAGTGGTGATCTCCCACCACTTTGTGCTCATTGTCATCAACCTTTGACGGTTCGCCGTTTCCTGAACCGAATGCCCTTTTTATAACCATTTAAGTTCTAATGTATGTTTGCAATCTGAGTTACTGGCCGTTTCAGCGAACAACACGCAGGCCGTCGACCGCGTTTCACTTTTCGTCCATCGTAGCAATATGGCGAAGGACATTTAATCCTTTGTTCTGGACCTTTGTTGTCTCTACAGAGCTTTTTGTGGACCTTTCTCCAAGAGGAAATACTTGTTCTTAGCTCTCTTTCCTTCCATAGAGTGGGCATAAGTGTTGTCGCTTTAAACTCCTTTTTCGTATTAGCGTTTTAAGGTTCTGACATGGACGCGTGAGACCGTGGTTGTTTTGGCTCCCTAAAACCAACCAAACAAACAAGTAAGAACAATATGACCACGGACCTACTATCGACAATAAACCCATCAACCCATCCACGCGACGGAAGCGACACCTGGCAGGGAATGACTGCTGTGTACTGTGAGTGAGTGTGCTAGGCGTGTGTGAAATGGGGAAGGTGATCGATCTAACTGACTTTAACCAAGGGGGTGATTGGGGTGGTCCAGAAGCTTGGCATTGGTATTTCACAAACTGGTCAACGGTAGTAGGATAAAGCCATTTCTGGCACAATTTTGATATCAAATTAATTAATTGGTCAATTGATTATCCCAGTTCTGGATGATGTCATGGGTTTCTCCAGCCAAAGGTGGATCCCCATCCACACCCACTCCTGTCCTCATCCTCATCCACCTCCACCTCCACCATCTATCCTATTGGTGGGAATTCGAATTTTGATGAGAATTGGTGGGAAATTCGAAAAAGGGTGAGGTTTCAAAAAATGGGAGGAATTTCTCTGTCTGAAGGCTGTGCTGACGTCACACCGGACCCTGCACCAGTGGATTAGCGGGAAATTCAAAATGACAGGTGCCTTTCCAGACTTGAATCCCAGTCCTTCTGGGCAGAAAGACACAGTGCACTCCCCCTCCTCCCACTACACAGAGAAACTGTAGGAGAGGAAGGTTAGGACAGTGTATTTTATTTATTTTGGGTGGGAAACTGAAGTCAACTGCAGTACTAGCTACGTAATTAATCCTAAAGATTAGACCTTATTACACATCTATATACATAACGATACATCATGAGCGTGTAAAATAGGAATACTGCTCAAAAGTTGATGTCATAGAGTTGCTGTTGTCCTACTGGGAAAAAAATTCAAAGTACCACTAGAAACTAGTGGAAGACGTACTCAAAATAAAATAATAGTTGTATGAAGGATGATCCTTTTCCTACAACTCGAAATAAATCTCTCTGCTGCACTTGCAAAATGCAGGGAGAAGGTTGGAGTGCAAGGTGCTATCTTTATTTTTGTTGAGGCATTGGACAGAGAGGAGTTTAGTACATGTATAACAAGTAAGCATACACCTGAGGTCTATATTCAAAAATGTGTGTGAAATCTTATGGGACTTAACTGCTAAGGTCATCAGTCCCTAAGCTTACACACTACTTAACCTAAATTATCCTAGGGACAAACACACACACACCCATGCCGGAGGGAGGACTCATCCTCCGCCGGGACCAGCCGCACAGTCCACGACTGCAACGCCTTAGACCGCTCGGCTAATCCCACGCGGCTGGGGTCTATGACTATAGCCTCCTAGATGTGGAATGGAAGGAGCTGCTGATGAACGAGCATAGGGGATACACTTTTCAGCGAATAATGGTAGACAATTTGATGGACCGAAGATGGATTCCACAGCTCACGTGGACTATTGCCTGTGCTGGAGGTGTTTGTGTTTCTGAAATGGCCTCTTAATCCGCAGTGCTGGAGACAATATCGTTAGCCCCCAGCTATCACTTTTCGCCACCCACGTGTTTGTCTTGTTGTTTGACGGAGTGTGCTGCAGACGACTTCCTGTGCACTGCTCGACAATCACCGTGCAGCGCTGGGGCTCGACATTCAAATAAACGGTGTTCTCTTCGTTTCTCGACAACTTCGTCCTATTCCACGACCCCTGAGGGGCCATCTTGGTATAGCTGCGGAGTAATCTGTACACTACATTGAAAGAAGGGACAGGGCAGCAAACAATCAGTGAACTGTTAGGAAGGCCAATACACTCTACCACAAGTGATGGAAAATGCTCCACTTTCCTAATTACGCATAGAAATTGTCATGAAAAACCAGCACTCATTAACGACAGTTTGTAATTGAACACACGTACTGGGAAATTAAAAAAAAAGTGTAATAGTTCAACTACTGCAAAAACCGACCCAAATATAACATTAGGAGAGAGGGGCGGCAGCTGCACATGAGCTTCCGTTGATGTGCAGTCACGAACTGTCCAGCCGAGAGCGTCTTACCTCCTACCGCGTGGCAGTCCTCCCTCTCCTCACCGTAGGCAGAGATACAGACCTGTTCTACCCTGTCTACAAAGAGATCCGTCTGGTGGCGGTGGTATTCTGTCGCTCGTCCGTGGAAATCAGTCACAGGTGGATAAAAGTCTCAAGAACAGGACGCTTCTGGCAAGCCGTTAAATGCATCTCTCAGAATTATTGGCCTCCCTGAAACAACAACGAAATTCCAGAGAACTTTGGAGATGCTTTTTCTACCATCCGCTGGTTGGGAAGTGGGCAACTGCCGCTGCTTCTGCTTGCCGCGCCTCCAGCCATAGCTGAGAACACACAGTCTCCAGCCAGCTGCAGTTGGAGGCCGAGTCCCTGAACGAGCACGTGGCTGGGGGTGGTCAGCGCCGTCAGTGGTGACAGAAGCGGCACGTACGCAACAGGCCGCGACTCCAGAAAGCGAATTAGAAGGCGGCCGTCCCAACCACGGCCGTCATTTGTCCAACAGCGGCCTGTGACGCCACCAGTTGCAGCCCTCCCCACAAGCGCTCGCCATTCTGAGAGTGTATCAATCGTACTGAATGTGAACACGTCTCTAACAACGAGAATCTATTTAAAAAAAGCACTGTCGCGATGATAATAAAAGCCCTGTTTCCACGAAAATAGGCGCAGTGCATTTCCTTTTACTTTCATGAGCAAAATCGGTATAGTTTTTTTACGTTCTACTTCAGGATACAGTACACATCCCTTTTACTCTCTCTATCTCTCTCTGCCTCAATCCCATTATTCTGTGACATCCAACGACGTTAAAAAAAACCTGCAGTACTGTTGCCAATTACACACGAGCAAATACCAGTGGTCGGAGCTCTACAGCGATACATCTGACACGTGTATTAACTTATCACACATCTCCTACAAATGTCTCCTGCGTAAAACAGAAAAAATTTCCACTATTTTTCTGCAATACCTACCGACCACTACAGAATGTCCTCATATTTTCAAATTTTTCGTTGGAGTAAAAAAAAAAAAAAAGCTAGAATTTAAACTCCTAATAAAAAAAGACACACAGTCTAATGAAACATGTGTGTTAAGCGATTTCTTTCTGTTTGAAATTTCCTGACATGAGAGCGTCCCTGATGTTCAAATCAATGTTCGTAAATAAACCGTCATGCTTTTGTGTATTACAAACATTTCAGAGACGTGAAATAACATTATAGAATACAACTTTTCACGCTATCTGTTCATTGGCAACAATAACCTATAATTCAAGAGGGCACTGTTGTACTGTACACTGTGACAGGTTCCGTTTTACCAATGCAGTACTATATCACCTTGGTGTTTATAAACATAAAACACAAATCGGGAGAGCATGCCTTGTAATAGAACCTCCTAACGTCACCTTGTAGAGAATCCTAGAAGATTCCACTGATACGTCGAAAATAAATACCGTTTGAATGCTGAATCTGACATTTTTGCTCCATAGCTTGTCACTACCGGCTTGTGTGTAATGTTTCTGTCACCGGTACATGAAGAACAAGAAGAAGGAGAAGGCCACATCCAGCAGACCATTATTTGTGCTAGGAGCAGATTCTTGTGTTGTAGTTTTGTAAGCAATTTGGTCGTCACAGAACAGTGTGTTTCACGTAATCTACTCCCATGTCGGGAAAAACACTATGATTTCTAGGTTCCACAAAGATCTACAACTCAAGTGACGGTTACTTTATAATTAGACATTATAAGGTACGAAATAACACAGGATTAGTGGTAACTCTTATCTTTAAACACACAGTTGTGACGATAATAACAAAAACAGTCCTGATTGCATGAGAATAGATACAATCGATTTCTATTAGTTGTATAAGCAAAATCAGTGTAGTTTAAAAGAATTCTGCATTTTCAAATTGCAAATTGTCATGCACAAGGGTATTACATTCTTTTCAGAATTATGAAATACAATACAGATCAGCATCTATCCAATCATTTATTATGTTCAAAAGCATTCCTCTTCGTTATTTGCTAACATCCAGAGTAGGTAAAAAAAAGAACTACGAACGATCCACATCCAAACTTAAACCGGCCATACCTCTCCCTGTAATGCAATGTCCTTTAACATTTTACCGTGTGTCTGTTCTAATATATCGGAAAACAAATACCGACACTGTAAGACATTAATCGTAACTACTCCATGACTAACTTTCACAGGCCTACGTGTGTGTAAAGTTTCTTCACCCGTGCAGGAAAGAAGGCCGTACTCGGCAGACAGTCACCCGCAATAGACGATTCTTGTGTCACAGTGACAGGTTGACCATCCCCAGAAGGTACGGGGTTGAAAAAATAAAAAGGCGTACTGTTATCTTAGTGAAGCAAAAGTGGTGGGCATTGCAGCATATGGAAATAAGACAAGTCTACAGCATTGAGGAACATCTCCAAACAGCTGTGTGAAGGTGGTAATCTCTGTTTAATTCCATGTTCCACAGTGACAAATAAAAGATGTCTAGTGTTCCACCAAGGCTCTCTCCTTCTGAAACAAGTTGTCAGTCAGTCAGTCAGTACGATGTAATCAACATCGCACCAGTGGAGGAATGGGACGGAAAAGACACCGTCGTTATGGGACACTGTACTGTAATAAGCACAACAGTTGATAATGTGAACAATTTTAGCAATTTTATCAGTTTTTCCATAATTTCAATGACAGCCAATGACGTTTCACAGATTGCAGGAAGCGTCCTGTTCTTGAGTCTTTTGCCAGAGACAGTATCTCCTTTTTGACCAACAGCGACAGGACATGTCTATATCTCTACTTCTGGTGAGGAGAGGGAGGAATGAGAGATGGTAGGAAGGGGAGATAAGATTGGCTCTAAGCTGGACAGTTCGTGACTGCCCATCAAAACAAACGTGCTGTTTCCGCCCCTCTCTCCCGGTGCCGTCCTCTGGGATCGGTTTTTCCAGTAGTTGTGCTATGACAACGACTTTTCTCAGCTCCCAGTGTGTGTGTTCCATTACGAACCATTGTTTACCAGAGCTGGTTTTTGTCACAGCAATTTGGATGCGTAATTAGAGCAGTGAAGCATTTTCCATTAGTTGCGGTAGCGTGTATTGTCCTTCTTAATGGATTCCTTTCGCTTCAGTGACTGTTTGCTGCACTAGCCCTTCCTACTACGTGTCGGTATGGAAGTTACTCAGCAGCTCTTCCAAGGTGAGCTCTCCCAGGCCGCAGAATGGACAACGTTTTTGAGAAATAAAGGGAGCCTCGTTTATTTGAATATCGAGCACCAGGACTGCCGGGTGATTGTGGAGCAATGCAGCAGGAGCCATACATAGCGAACTTTGACCTCAAACAGCACAC
Organism: Schistocerca americana; assembly: GCF_021461395.2. Lineage (NCBI taxonomy): Eukaryota > Metazoa > Arthropoda > Insecta > Orthoptera > Acrididae > Schistocerca > Schistocerca americana. Next base: position 21,300,747 of record NC_060122.1, on the reverse strand, counting down.
ACGGTCAGAAAAAAAGGCATGGTTGTGGCTGTGCCAAGTCGTCTCCTGCACTGTCGACACACTGGCCATTTTGGAAACATAAACAGTTCCAGCACAGGCGACAGTCTGCATGAGTTGTGAGATCCAGCTGCATCACCAGTACTTGCTGTAAAGCATTCCCCCCATGCTCATCGTTTGTCAGCTCCTTGCATTTCTCATGTAGGAGGCTATAGACACAGTCCTCAGTTATAAGCTTACATGTAAAATACTTATTAAACTCCTCTCTGTTCAACACCAACATCTCGTCCAAAAATAAGGACAGCACCTCCCACTCTATCCTTCTCCCCGCCAGTTCACAAGCGGAGCAGAGAGATTTATTTCGACTTGTAGGTAAATCTGTGTATATAGATGTGAAATTAGGCCCTATATTCATAATTAAATATGTAATTATAACCAATATTTGCTTCAATTTCCCACCAAAATAAATAGACACTTCCTCTCCTGCAACTGGAATGACACTGACCATTTCCCTGTGTAGAAGAGAGGTATGCACTTGGGCTTTCCACCCAGAAGGACCAGAGTTCGAGTCCCAGAAAGGACGCCCGTCATTTTGAATTTTCCGCCAATTCCCGGGTGGGATTGGGGCGTGAAAAAAAATTACAGCCTGTTTGAAATTCCTATCCTTTTCTGAATTTCCCGCCAAAATTCGAAATTCCCTCCAAAATTAGAGATAACCGCCAATATGGTAGGTCGAGGGAGGGTTAGGGGACAGGGAGGGGAGGGGAGGGGAGAGGAGGGGAGGGGACCCACGTGTGGGAGGGGGAAACCCCATGACAAAATCCAGCGATGGTGTAGTTAATTGATCAATTAATTAATTAAATCTCAATCGCGCTAGAAACGGCTTTATCCTTCTACTAAGGCCTTTTCGGATGTATCATGAGTGTTGTAGTGAATGTCTTCAAAACTTGGCGCAATCGAGGTGAAAATGTGTCCAGACGCCGTCGGGTTGGGCGGCCACCCACATTACGGGTATTCCTGACGTCGTGGGCTTGGCAGACAAGTAAAACAGGACAGGCTTCGATCTATGGCGGAGCTAACATTAGACTTTAATGCTGTGTGAGTACAAGTGTGTGTGAACACACAGTGCAGCGAACGCTCCTAACGATAGGCCTCCGCCGCCCCATGCGTGTTCCAATGTTGACACTACGACACCGGCATCTACGACTGCAATGGGCACGTGACCGTCGGCACTGGATACTGGCCAAGCGACAGAGCGCTGCACGGTCTCATGAATTCCGATACCTTCTTCACCATGCTGATGTGAGGCCGCGAACCTGTCGTCTTCCAGGAGCACAGAATTTTAGTGCCCATTCTACTTTCCTCTTTGTCTTGTTTTCGTCCATGCTACAACCTCTGAAAGTTTCCTCTCCTATAATTTTACTAACAGCAGTACTGGTACATGTATTCCACTCGGTCATTTCCAATCCAGGGCCTCTTACTTCGAATTGAAACATTTAGCCTTCTCAATCATCACGGAATTACCCTGTAGACTTGCCTATTGTGACCTCATACCGAAGTTTTACACATCTTGGTAAGACTAAGTAAAAAAATTTCTTGACGATATAGGTCATATATTTCAAATTCATATTAGCCTTTAGCTGTCCTCTAACTTCAAGTAAGTAATTTGTTACAACAATACTCTGTCACGTAACTCTGTTTTGTTTCAGGTACGTCTTGCTGCAGCGCGAAATTACCCAGTGGGAAAAGGCGAGCGGCCACGGCGGCGAGTGCACAGTGAGTAATGATTCATATACGGAATGCCGGACCGAACGTTGTGAATGTCATGTTAATCGAAACGGCAGTGTCTATTGCGTTGTTTCTCCTTAGCGTGGCTTACATAGCAGTCAGAAGTTCCGAATATGGAGAGTTACAGCGAGCGTCAGCTAGAATGACACGGCGACAGCAGTTTTCTTTTCTTTTTATGCTTAGAAGCGATACGCGATTACAGTTGATCTTCGTCCCGTGGGTCATAGCATCTGCCTGTGTGATGTTAATAACTGTGCTTCCAGTCAGGCTACTCTATTCAGTTTCTGCCCATATTTTGCTGTGCTCCTTAGCAAATAAAATGTTATCTTGTGTCATTGTCTTGCCATACAAAGCTTTGTGAAGCGTGTTGAGATTATGGCACTTATTTCCTTTTCTTTTCATTCTTTGCTCCTTAAAAGTATAGTGTGGTGTTCGATTTCAAACCCATAGCGACGTACTAGGCAAACTGGTGGTGGAAATAGGGAATATTCGGGAATGGATTTCGATTGCAACATTTACCTTACACCTGTGATAAAAATGTGGAGTAAAATTAGTTAGCTTAAATAAAATACATGATTTGCGGAGTTCACGACGAAATAAAAGATTTATTCAGAGAAGAAAAATAAACTGAGGAAGATGCAGTAAATTTTAATGGCAGTTTTGCAGGGCATGACTGAACAATATAATAGACGGGTATTACCAAACAACTTCAGACGTCGCCCAAGCATTTAAATTCTGAGCGCATCACGACTGAATTTTCGTGTGACAACGTAAATTTTATCCCTCTTAACCGTAGAAATCAGTGGTCAGATGTATAGTTTTAAGATTTACAGGAAGTAAACTGTAATACCAGTGACCCATAAAAAATGCTGTCTTTCCTTCAATAATACATCGGCTAATGTCTATACGTATGGGTGATGATAACTTCCAAGCTGAACTAAATACATTTAAACAAGCGGCATGAAGCAGTGGCTACGCTCCCGCCTTGGTGGTCTCCATTGTGCCTAAATCAACGTTTATCTTCTGCTCTCTGTGTTCGACACAACACCTCGAGGTCTCAGTAAATTGCATGAAGGGAAAATCTCTCAGAATGTGATCATGAAGCTTAAATCTACGAAATAAAGGAATTGTAATTGTTCACATTGGACATAGGCTAGAGTGGTCTAGCAATCTCCAGCCGCTTCAAAGGACACCACAAAAGTTAGAGACTTCGGAAAGTATCATAGGGTTTCAGACCACCTGCTTAATGAAGGCCACAGTTACAAGATGCAACATGAAGTCCCACACAGCATTCACTGGCAGAAATTAATATCGGCTGAGTTGCTTGCGATAAAGTTTTACTTTGCCTAATTACAGTTGTTTCACTTACCAGTTTAGCCTCATTGTATGTCTCACCTCTAATATTATACTTGTTTAAGGCAATGACACAGGAACACCAAAGAATGATATAAATTGTTCAATTTATTTATCCTCTGTGAGTAGTTGATGCAATTTGTCATGTAGTTCACTAACTCAGTGTGCTATATATTTTGTCGAAGTTAAAATTTTGCTTCACATTTTTATCGAAATAATTCTTGTCATTTTAGCCTTATATCGAACGTTAATAAATGTTGTCTTTGACGTTCGACTGAGAGACCCCCTGGAGGGGCTTAGCTGAAAATCTTTGTTCTCATAAAATTCGCAACGACACGTACATTATCTTTGTAGATGTTAGTGGTCCAACAACGGAAAACCTGCTAGTTTAACCCGCGTGGGCTAGCACGGCAGCGAACCGTATAGCTGTCATACGCGTGGGGATGGACAAAAACGCTGCCGTGGTTTGGTGCTTGTGGACTACAGCAATCCACAAGGTGCTACAGTTTTCTGATGCAGGTCGTTCTCAGCGAATTTCTCAGTGACTATATTCAGTTCTTAGTCCTGCAAAATAAGCTCCACAATTAGCATTTGTAGTCTCCCTCTAAGTAGCTTTATTTTTTACTACACATCGGTGTGAGTCATCAAAAGCTGTTAGCAATTTCACATGCTTAGCGATACCCATCATACTCAGGACATACAGGGTGTCCCAGCTATCTTGTCCACCCAAAATATCTCTGGAACAATAACAGCTATTGGAAAACGACTTTCACCGGTATCAATGTAGGGCTGGGACCCATGAATGTACATATTTGGAAACATTCTAAAACGAAAGCATATGTGTTTTTTAACACAAACTTATGTTTTTTTAAAAGGATCTCCTATATTTTTTCTTCAGCAATCCATAGCATGATAAAGCACATACACAATGGCGTTGATTGCATCGCAATATTCCCATTACATCCCGAGATATTGAGACGCGAAGTTGACACTTGAAGCACCCGACATGCGCTGCTAGCGCACGTCCTGAGGCTCAGGCGTGAACCCCATGCTGCCCATAATCGCGATGTGATTGACATGTGTAATCACACCTCCATACTTATCAAGAGGTCCGAAACGAATAATACGGTCTGCTGCCATCAACTCTCATAAGCACGTAATGGTTTCTCTCTTGCACGTTTTACGTATCTACGTACACAATATGAACCATTACCGATCGGTGTACACCCGTCAGGTTGTCTTATTTATTCTGCACACCCAAAATAAGGTTTATCTAATGCGTTACATGACCCATTGTGCCTGTCGCGCAGGGCCTGGCTCTACCTAGTCAAGTGTCCAACGTAGTTCCCACTACTGCCACAGTTACCACTTCGCCTTGTTTATGATTTGCGACCCATGCAAACTCCTGTACTCCACCACCCTCTTTGCATCCCATTAGTTGTTGCTTTGGCGTGCAGTACACCGCTTGCCAGTGTAGTCGTGCATCAGAGTAATCTAGTGGCGGCACGGAGGTAGTACACATTGTGAACAAACGTTGTGTTATGGAACTTATACTGTACAGTATAACGTACACACATGAAGATATGGTAGAAATGCTGCTGATCTATGGAGAATGTACGTTGACGGGAAATACGTTATGAGATTGCTTGTTTGTTGATAGTACTGTTAGCGAACATTATGATTATTAAGTTAATATGTCTGTTTTCTACCCTACTCTACATACGCCATGTTGTAGGTGGACGAAATGCTGTTCAGGCAGAATGACTGTACAGAAGACGATTCCCTGGCAAGCCATCGCCTTCGCGCCGGATGTTTGGTCGTCTCACATCTCGTCTATGTGAAACGGGAAGCTTAAATCCAAGACCTCGACATCGTCCTAGAACACGCACAGATGAACGTGCTGAAGTTGCTGTGCTCGCTACCATAGCTGTGAAACCTCAAATCAGCACACGTCAAATTGAACGTGAAGTTGGTGTGTCGAAATCAAGTGCGCAGCGTATTCTTAAAGGTCATAAATTTCATCCTTACCATGTTCATTTACACCAGGATCTTCATGGAAATGACTTCCGCAATAGGGTAACATTTTGTCGGTGGGCTCAGCAAAAACTTCTGACTAATCCAAATTTTTTTGCAGATGTTCTCTTTACCGACGAGGCATCATTCTCCAACAAAGGAATTGTCAATATGAGGAATATGCATTATTGGTCTGCAGGCTATCCAAAATGGCTCCGTCAGGTAGAGCATCAACGTCCGTGGAAAGTTAATGTTTGGCGTGGGATTATTGGAGATACCATTATCGGACCTTTCTTTACAAATGGCATCCAAAATGACAGACAATACTCAAGATTTATACGACACAATCTTCCTGTTCTCTTGGACACCGTAATTCTGAACCGGAGAATGGTCATGTGGTATCAGCATGACGGATTCCCTGCACATAACGCCTTACGCGCACGACGGCTTCTGAACCGTAAGTTCCCTGGTAGGAGGATTGGACGAGGCGGCCCAGTTAGGTGGCCTGCCCGATCTCCGGACCTTACACCGCTGGATTATTTTCTTTGGGGAGCAGTGAAGGATGCTGTTTACCAACATGAACCAACAACACCAGAGGACATGAAGCAACGCATTATTGATGCTTCTACAGCCATCAAAGAGGAAACAGTAGCACGAGGTAGAGCATCTTTCATCCGCAGAGTGACCCTATGAATGCAAGCCAATGGGCATCACTTTGAGCATAAGATGTGAAAGCTATGTTTAGTATGTAGTGCTGGTATCACAGTGGAAGTTTCTACAAAGGGCCATTTTACCCAGTGATGTTAAGAAACATTTGTTTGCAACAATTTGTCATTTAACGCATTAGATAAACATAACATTGATAATTATGTGATAATAAAACTAATTGGTTAAACATGTTTACATTCATCTTCTATGTCCTACCTGAACTTCCCAAATCAAAACATTTTTACCTAAACAACGGTAAAACATTTAGTCCACTTACTCGTTTCACAAAAACCATCAACATGAATTTTACTATTACGAGTGAATAATTAACTGTCACTTGCGCTAGATCTACAGTAAAGTAAAGTTTTAACGTTGAACGGCATTACCTTTTTAGTAACGGATTAACGATAAGCGAAGTTAGCTTTGTGACTAACGTTGCGGTACACAGATATGTTACAGAACCGCATCACCCCTATGGGATAAGTACCTGCTGGAATGTAAGACGTTAATGCAGGATGGCAGCAGACCGTATTATTCGTTTCGGACCTCTTGATAAGTATGGAAGTGTGATTACGCATGTCAATCACATCGCGATTACGGGCAGCATGGGGTTCACGCCTGAGCCTCAGGACGTGCGCTAGCAGCGCATGTCGGGTGTTTCAAGCGTCAACTTCACGTCTTAATATCTCGGGATGTAATGGGAATATTGCGATGCAATCAACGCCATTATGTATGTGCTTTGTCATGCTATGGATTGCTGAAGAAACAATATAGGAGGTCCATTTAACAAAACATAAGTTTGTGTTGAAAAACACATATGCTTTCGTTTTAGAATGTTTCCAAATATGCACATTCATGGGCCCCAGCACTACATTGATACCGGTGAAAGTCGTTTTCCAATAGCTGTTATTGTTCCACAAATATTTTGGGTGGACAAAATAGCTGGGACACCATATATATATATATATATATATATATATATATATATATATATATATATATATATATATATAATATATATATATATATATATATTGTGTGTGTGAGTGGCTGGGTGGGAGTGGCTGGGTGGGTAGGTGCGTGAGAGTTGGGTTTCGCGTGATTTGAATTCTGAAATCGATGGTGGTAACTAACGAAAGTTCATTTTTTCCCATTTGGATCATTACTTTGTAACTCAAACCATTGTCTTGGATTTTTTTCTACATCGCGAATATTTGCTTTCTTTATTTTCTCTACTTTTTGTAGATTGCTATGACCAATCCTCAGTTTCCAACTACTTGTATCTTCAATAAATTATGAATGTGAGTATTCCATACTAAAATGTAGACTTTCACGACCGGAAATGTCATGTCCATTATAATTATCCGGGTTGTTATGCCGCGGTCTGTTGTTGAATTCTTTGTTGACAACGTTTCGCCCCCGTCTGCGGGAGACATCTTCAAGGGGGTCTGTAGCTCGATGGAAGGTCTAACACACACACTGGCTCGCTACTGACCGCCGCTAAATTCCGTGTCCGCGCGCTCCCGCGCCGCGGCGTGACGTCACGTGTTTTGAAACCGTCACTGCAATTGGCCGCTGTCCGCTGCCGACGATCGCCGTTGCCATCACCCAGTAGTGGACGGGTGGTACACATCTTCTCTAACACCGGCATCCATATACCGTTTAATTTCATGCCCTCCTCCTTACGGTTGAAATTATTAGGTTGGCAATTTCGATTGCCTCCCTGTAGAGCCTTTCGTAATATCCGCTTGTGGCCGCTAGTATTTGCGTCTCCTCAAAAACAAATATGGTGGTTACGTGGTTGGAAAGAATGCTCCCCAACAGCTGATCATTCCGTTTCTCCTCTTCTACAATTGCCCTTGTGGTCTTCCAAACGTTTTGAAACCGTTCTTTTAGTGGTACCCACATAAACATCTCCACAGCTGCGTGAGATCCTATACACTCCAGCTTTTTCCATTGGTTTGGGGGCGTCACTGGCAGGCTTAAGGTATTCCTGTATCTTCCTGGTGGGCTTGCAAATTACGGTAATATTCCGCTTCGTCAAGATCCTCCCTATTCTTTCCGTTACATTTTTAACAAACGGCATGAGCACTTACATTTTGCAGTAGCCTGTACGTCACTATGATTTCTGCGTGGCTATCTCAACGCACGTTTTATTTTGGCAGACGAATATTCGTTCTTCATTAGTGCATTGTGCAGATGTTCCATCTCAGCGTCGAGCAACTCAGGTTCACAAATATTTCTAGCTCTGTCTGCTAACGTCTTGATAACACCCAGCTTCTGTTGTGGGTGGTAGTTCGAATCCCGGTGCAAATAACGGTCCGTGTGCGTAGGTTTGCGGTATATTGAGTGGCCCAAACTACCATTTTCGTTTCTAAAAACAAGCACATCGAGGAAATGTAATTTTCCGTCTGTCTCCTCCTCCATTGTAAACTGATTTCTCGAGTTTATACTATTCAGATGTTCGTGGAATTAGCTTAGTTCCTCCCTGCCATGTATCCACAGCACAAACGTGTGATTGAAATTAAACGGTATATGGATGCCGGTGTCAAAGAAGATGTGTACCACCCGTTCACTACTGGGTGATGGCAACGGCGATCGTCGGCAGCGGACAGCGGCCAATTGCAGTGACGATTTCAAAACACGTGACGTCACGCCGCGGCGCGGGAGCGCGCGGACACGGAATTTAGCGGCAGTCAGTAGCGAGCCAGTGGGTGTGTTGGACCTTCCATCGAGCTACAGACCCCCTTGAAGATGTCTCCCGCAGACGGGGGCGAAACGTTGTCAACAAAGAATTCAACAACAGACCGCGGCATAACAACCCGGATAATTATAATGGACATGACATTTCCGGTCGTGAAAGTCTACATTTTAGTATGGAATACTCACATTCATAATTTATTGAAGATACAAGTAGTTGGAAACTGAGGATTGGTCATAGCAATCTACAAAAAGTAGAGAAAATAAAGAAAGCAAATATTCGCGATGTAGAAAAAAATCCAAGACAATGGTTTGAGTTACAAAGTAATGATCCAAATGGGAAAAAATGAACTGTCCTTAGTTACCACCATCGATTTCAGAATTCAAATCACGCGAAACCCAACTCACACGCACCGACCCACCTACCCACCCACCCACCCACCCACCTACCCACCTACCCACCCACCCACCCACCTACCCACCCACTCATACACACACACACATACAGACACGATGTCCTGAGTATGATGGGTATCGCTAAGCATGTGAAATTGCTAACAGCTTTTGATGACTCACACCGATGTGTAGTAAAAAATAAAGCTACTTAGAGGGAGACTACAAATGCTAATTGTGGAGCTTATTTTGCAGGACGAAGAACTGAATATATAGTTACTGAAAAAAATAATGGTTCAAATGGCTCTGAGCACTATGGGACTTAACATCTGTGGTCATCAGTCCCCTAGAACTTAGAACTAATTAAACCTAACTAAGCTATGGACATCACACACATCCATGCCCGAGGCAGGATTCGAACCTGCGACCGTAGCAGCAGCAGTGCGGTTCCGGACTGCGCGCCTAGAACCGCTCGGCCACAGCGGCCGGCCTAAGATACGAGAAATTAGCAATCATAGGGAGGCATTTAGTCTTTTTCCCTTGCTCTATTTGTGAGTAGAAAAAGAAAGGCAATGATCAGTGAAGGTACATGTTACTCTCCGACACACGCCATATCATGGCTTGCGAAGTAAGCATGTAGATGTAAGAGACGTCCCCCGAGAAGTTAGAGAGCTGTGTTAATCCTCTCCAAATCCCATCACGCCCCGACAGCACTGTTCCATTAGCTAGAAGACTGTCTAGTCGTTCGTCCGTCTCTGACTATGTAGAGAGACCACAACGAGAGAAATAGCACACTAACGTACAGGAGGAAATTCATAACCATGAACAGGATACATGCACTGCACAAAGAAATAAAGAAACACACAACCTACAATTCATCGATATCAAAGCACTGACTATTAATATCACTATGTACATGACCCGGTATCCTTTATCGTATTCCTACGGCCACCAAGGTAGAAATACGACACTCTACTTGTGTCCGGGTCTTCGTTGTCAGCACTGCCTCTCTCTCTCTCTCTCTCTCTCTCTCTCTCTCTCTCTCTCTCTCTCTCTCTCTCTCGTTATTTGTGTATCCCACATCTGAATAAAACTACAAACTATAAAAACTTTTCTAACGTCACCTGGTAGAGAGCTCGACAAGATTTTATAACGTCTCTCTCTTCCGATATATCGGGGAAACAAATACCGTCTGCGTGTTGACATCTACCATATGCGGTGATCGAATTAAATATACATTTATCGGTCAACTGGAGCAGGCGAGCAGCAATCGATGTCGCTTCCACGGACCTGTGTAAAGTTCTGTCGACTGTGCTAGAGGAAGACCACATCGAATATCAATTACAAGGAGAGGGGTCTCGTCTTATTGTTTCATAAGCAATTTGATACATTATTTTTTACTGTAACACATCGAATCAGTATATGACCATAGCTGTTTACACATCCACACATTTTGTTTTGCTACTATGACTTCGAGGTCTACGTCTGGTGCTAAAGCGACATTAGCGCGTTTCGATAGAACAGCTCCCACAGAAAGCTGGACATCGTTTGGTGTAAACTGTTCTCCTCTCACAACCCACACTATGGTTGAAGTAAAAGACAGAGGCGGTGTTCCTTACTGACAAGGATGCGGAAGACATCGCAACGTATGGAAATTGGAAGAGTTTGCGACATTGTGGAGCGTTTCCAAACAGCTGTCCGAAGGTGATGACCTCTACATTTAAACTCAGCTTCCACAGTGACAGGGTAGCAGATGTCTCGGTATTCCGTTTCGCAGAGACCAAGGACATTGATTCCTCGATTTGGAATCATGTACGCCATCACAACACCGATCTGACCGTCCCTAGAAGTGGTTGTGTCCGCCAAGACTGTCCATCTCAAATAACTGGTGTCAGTGAATCATTATGTGGTATTGGAGAGCATACCAGTGTGTGGATGGGATGGAAAAGACACTGTCGAAACTGCGTGAGGTATTGTGACAAGCACCACAGCTGATCCTGCGATTAGTTTTAGCTATTTTTTAATTTCAACACCAGCCAATGACATGGCTGCATGCTTCCCAATTTCTGTATCGTCGCTAAACCACACCTCCACTACTATGCGAGCACCATATACTAGTTTGCGAATGTAGCTAGATGACTGAGCAGTACGTCCACCCACTGTTCATCTTCGGACACATACACCAAAGTATACCAGACAGCGTACTATATTGATGCAGTTAGGATATCTACATAGGTGTAGGACATCTGTCATAGTGCGTCATTTACATTACGATTGGCCATCTTTGCTTTTGTGGATGGCAGTCAGAGAGTATTCTCGCATTCATACGATAAAGTCGGATACTGAAAGATCTCCCCACATTATCTTTGACCAACCCTCCCTGCAACACTGTCGCAGGAGGATTATTCTGCAACTGACTAGAAGCAGTAGGGTAGTATACCCGCTACATTTCACGTCCCGCGAAGGAACAGAGCGAGCTGAGTCTGTAACCGCTGTTCAGCGAAAATTGCTCCGCACCCATTTTACTCACGGTACCCATCACAAATGGTTGAAATGGCTCTGAGCACTATGGGACTTAACATCTGATGTGATCAGTCCCCTAGAACTTAGAACTACTTAAACCTAACTAACCTAAGGACATCACACACATCCACGCCCGAGGCACGATTCGAACCTGCGAACGTAGCAGCAGCGCGGTTCCAGACTGAAGCGCCTAGAACCTCTCGGCCATCGCGGCCGGCACCTGTTTGGTTCCTTATATACTGCCGAGGAGTGCTGTAATTGAATATGACAGCACTCCTCCATAGTATATAAGGAACCAAACAGGTGCCGGCCGCGATGGCCGAGAGGTTCTAGGCGCTTCCTGTTCCTTTAAACGGAAGTCATCTACCTCCGCCGATACATTTTTAACTTGAACTGCCGGCGAGACCAGTGCTAAGCCTCCCCTAGCAACATTGACGCTTTCTGCCAAAACACAATCACCGTCACTTGCAGCTGGCTAGACCAAAGCTACGCCACCTTCACTAACATCGACTCTCAAATACTTGCTACTACAACACCGTCCTTACTGCAATTGCTACTATTTGCTAATACCTCTTCAGAACTCTCCACACAATTTGCTTTCACTAAATTCATCTCCTCTTTAATTTCTTTTTGAGCTATTGAAGCTTTCCATTCATCACCATTCACACACTCATTCATTACACATTCGTAACTTACACCATTCCCCACAAATTTATTCCCATTACTTTTACTTAAATCTCTCTCAAATCTATGCTTCTGCCGTACGTGCCTGCTTTTATTGAAAGAGTCACCTACATAGCCTTCGTCTTTAACACACTCCATATTACATATTTGTTGCCTTTCTCCAAACCTATCAATATTTCTAGCATTACCATTATCTTCAGTCCTTTTCATCGCCTGTTCAGATCGCCACCCCCGGACCTGAGATGTGGCGAACACCAGTGTCTTGACCGGTTGTTACGCGATTGAATTTCGCGCCAATTTCCCCCGTCAAATCTGCGTTCTTTACTTGGGTCCTCTTCACGCTCTCTACATAGTCAGCTACGGATGGAAGACTAGACAGTCTTATAGCTAATGGAACCGTGCTGTCAGAACGTGATGGGATTTAGAGAGGATTAGGAGGGCCCCGTAAGTTCTCAGGGGACATCTCTTACTTGTCGAAATCAGGTGGATTGAGTTGCTGTGTATCGAAGACTGGAAGATGCGTGAGAATACGGGATGTAAGAGGTACTGTTATGAAAGGGGAATTGAGAGGTGGACTCTATACCACTTCTTCTATGTATTGTGAGCAAACATATCAGAATCTCTCACATACATCGCGCGAAGTGGCTGCAATGGGAAAATGAGGAGTGGTGAGTTGAGGTGAGGTGAGGTGTGGTGTGGTGTGGTGTGGTGAGGTGTGGGTTGTGTTGGGGCAGATACGAGTGGAGTGGAGCAGTGAGGAGAGTGGAGGAGAGAGAGGAGGAGAAACAGCGCCCTGTGGTGATGACCTTGTGAACTAGGTGAATTTGCCTCCGAACCCCGAGGTGGACTCACAAAATTTGGTATACCCGCCAATAAATTTTAATTTCGCGCCATTTTTTGAATTTCCGTCCAAAATCTCAATTTCCCCTCCATTTCCACTGGGTGTGGTGGGGGAAGGGACGGTGCCGCTGTGGAAAACCTATAACATCATCAGGCGGTTGGGCAATTAATTGATCAATTAATTTTCATAATTAATTGTATATCAAGAAAAATGGTCTCGAAGGTCCATCACATTTCTATTCGTGAGGTCCAATGTAAAATCAACTCACTTCTGAACAAAAAGATTGTTTCCACCTGTGGATAACAGCAAAGTCTGTGGAACCTTGTCTTAAACAGAGAAATTTTTTATGCTATCTACGCCGTTGAATGTTTTTAGCCTCTGCACCAAGTTACTCCGAGTGGTCCGGACTGTCAAATTCGTACATTTCCATTTGCAGGATCTCGGGCAAACGAGACTGCTGTTTGTCATTCCGTGATATCGCTGCTTGCGTTGTTGGGAACGCGCGACTGTCGTGCGAGTATGGCAGCGATGGGTTCAGGACGGCCTCACTCGGCGCCGTGCAGAGTCTCGATGGCTCGTTCCGAGACTAGCGCCCGAGAGTAAAGACTGTGGTCAGTCGGCCGTGCAGGATCGTACAGCCGCGTCGAGTACCTTGCTCTAGGACTTGTGGCCGTTGCAGCAGGACGAGTGGCAGGGGGCCGACATACAGGACAGCGCGGCGACCGCTGGGGCGCGCTGGCCGCCGCAGCCGCAGCCGCTTACCGCCGTCGTGTTGCCTCATCGGTTACAGGTAGCACACAGACACTGCGGCTCACTTCCCAAATGCCGTTAATGTGTAACGCGGAGCAGTGCAGGAAGTGGCCGTGACGAGGCGTGTCGGAAATGCGAGATGCGATGCGACGGTGGCAGCTGATTTTAAGTGGCCGTCGACTGAACTGTGGCAGGACTCGCGTTTTAAGCTCTGCAGTGAAACACGTGCCCTGAGCTAGCACAACCTCTCGAAGCGTTATGTACCCGGGAAACGGTGTGCGGCACAACTAAATCCACGATCGCTTTCTTCACGGCCATTAAACCTAACCTTTATGTGCAAACTCGAGGCACAATAGATCCGGTGTGAGCGCTAAGAGCAAACCGTTATTTCTCGCTACCACTGGTTACCTGAAACTATCCTCTCAGTGGCTACAAGAGCTGCCGTGTTACCAACCGAAGAGCAGTCCTCGTTGGCACTCGGTTGCAGTTTATGGGCGAGAAAGACAGACTCGAGACGAAAACAGAATGACAAGTAGAAAAATAAATTTAGAAATACAAGAAACTACATTTCAACCATTTAAATAATTGAAAATGATTATCAAACTCTTTTGATAAGATTCAGAAATAAAAGGAAAGGCTGCCGCACTTCCAACCTACGACATTCATCAAGGCAGGTTACTACGCTAACCAATAAGCTGATTTTTTTAAAAATCGTTGTTGTTCTCGGCAGTTGTCTGGCCAGACGTCAAACGACACCTGTTCATTAGATCGTGACTATTTCACTTAGTTTTTTAAATTTTTTTATTGCAGAGGGCAGCAGCCCTCTGTCCAAACACGCTGACGTACCATGGCGGCTCGCTTAAGTACAGACTTAAGTCAAATTGTCGGATTTATGACTGTGATCACTTTGTCTGTACGATGAATTGCAGTCTTCAAAGACACGGTTTCACGCAGTGTCGCGCGAAGCTTTTCTGATGTCAGCTGATCTCTGTATAATGTGAAACTGAATCGCACCTTGAGCGGAAGTGCCCTGTAGTGTTTAGTTAGTGCTGAGTACGAAACAACTGTATTTATTTGATTAGCATCGTTATTAATGTGTGGTTTTTGTGGCGTGGTTATCACATATGATTAAATACGAAATAAGTGCCAGACCCACGATTCGAGATCCAAACACAATGGCGGTGAAGGAACTGGAAGCGAACTGACCGAGTGCTGTGTCAGTCTGGCACCGGCGAACGGTTCGGCCGTGAGGCGGAACGCTGTGACCGCAGCTCCAGCGCGTGGAGCGCCAACTGTCAAGTAACTGTAATGAGACTGTGACGGCGCCACGCTCTGTTTCTGCAGCGCCGCGCCGCGCCCACTCGCCCTCCGCAGTGAGTGGGATCCCCGGCCTGGCCGGAAGCGTTACTTATCCGACGGCGGCTGGAGCTGCAGACGCTGCGTCCGCCCCCCTCCCCCAGTCTGCGGCTGCTGCTCGCCCCCCGACCCAAGCCCGCCGGTCGCCGCCCGCTTTGACTGCCTTCCTTCACTCCACGGTGCTCAGTTTATACCCGGCATGCTGCTCGCCGCTATTTACGTCTAGCGGCTTACCTGCTGCGGCGCCGACAGAGTTAACCGCCGGTATTAAGAGAGCAGGTAGCTCGTGCTTTGCAGCGCAGCCTATCCCAGGGGAAAGATGTGCTTGCCCGCTGCCGGCTACAAAATGGCGCCCTCCTGCGTGGATAGAGAACTTTCTATATTGCTCCGACCAAAATCGGCAAAGGAAACTTTCAGGCTCTCACGAATTACAATGTGCAGAATGTATGTTGGAGGTAACAGAATTGTTCTGCACTTAGCTTCAAATGTCGGTTCTCTAAATTTACCATCTCTGTAACGCTTGTTGTTCGAACCTACCAGTAACAAATCTAGCAGTCCGTCGCTGAACTGCTTCGATGTCTTTATTTAAACGAATCTGGTGTGTATTCCAAACACTCGAGCAGTACTCAAGAATAGGTCGCACTGGCGTCTTTTATGGGGTCTCCTTGACAGACGGACAACACTTTCCTAGAATTCTCCCAATAAACCGAAGTCGACCGTTCACCTTTCCTACCAGAATCTTCACATCCTCGTTACATTTTACATCGCTTTGCAGCGTCACGCCCACATATTTAAACAACGCGACTCTGTCGTTTGTTTTAATAACTGTACGAGTGCTGATGACCTCGTCCTTGGGCGCCCATAACATCCAAAAGCAGACACACACACACACACACACACACACACACACACACACACACACACATATTACGGGTTTGTTTTATCTACTCATCTACATTAGCTTACATTTTTCTACATTGAGAGCTAGCTGCAATTCATCACATCAACTAGAAATTTTAACTAAGTCATCTTGCATCCTCCTACAGTCACTCAATTTCGACACCTTACCGTCCACCACGGCATCATCGCAGATTGCTGCACACCCTGTCCACCAAATCACACTTCCCTAGGACACTCCTGACGATACGCTTTTCTCTCATGAACAGTCGCTGGGTTCTATGCACTCTCAAAATCATCGTGTCGGCGAGTTGCAAATCGGTCATTGTTACGTCGTGTCGGTGGTTCCGTCTCAAGATTCGGTGCACGTTGCCAACTCCTTTCAAAAACCCCAAAATACCCTGTGTTCTTACTTTGTGACTTTTCGTTATTTCTGAATCCCTCTTCCCGTGTCGGAGCGCGAGTGGCCTCTGAAATATGTAATTCTTGTATTACGGGAGCCAACTGATCTTGTACTTCCCGCATTTCACTGTTGTACTATATATTCATGTGTTTCTGATTTTGTTTGAATTTCCTAATTTGATCGTACACTTCTGTGTCACTAAAGGCTACCGGTCTTGTGTCATTCAGATCATCATCTACCTTCGTAGATAAATTAGTTAGCTGATCCGAAAGTTCGACTAGTTTTTCCGATAATGTACTGATTTCCTCCGTGTGCTTCTCTGAACCAAGTCTCAGAGTGTCCATTTGTGTCGAAATCGTTATCTGCTGTATCCTTTATCTTTTCCTGATTTTGTACAAGTTGCGTGACCGTATCGGTAAACGCAACTGAGTCAATTTTAGCCGGCAAGGTGTCGTGATTTTGGTGAACAATAGTCTGCAGTTCTTTATGGCTGCTTCATGAGTCTGTAATGCGTTTTCATGTCACGAAATAATAGGCTGAAAATGCTCACAAATTTGTGTTTTCACATGTTCCGAAAGTTTTTGACATTTCGATTCGATTTTAAGTAACTCAGCAGCTAAACCTTAACATGTTTGTTCAAGGGATTCTTTAATTTGTTTCTGATTTTCTTCCATTTGTTGCTGTGATTGTTTCTGATTTTGTTCCATGTGTTGCATTAATTGTAATAACAATAAATTAGTGTCAGGAAAGTGTTCCTTTGTCCTTTTCGGCAGCGCATTTGCACAGGCGACATTCGCATTTTGAGAAGCAGAGAGTGAGACTTAATTGAGAAAAGGGTAGGGACGCAAAACCTGAATCTACGGTATTTGCAATATTTTGTTCTGTCATTTCGCATTCCTGAGGAGAGCTATTGCTGACTGATCGATCGACAGTACTTTCCTGTTCGCTAATTGTTTCACTGTCTACACCATTATTTACTGCGTGGTCCATTTCCCTATGGACAGTTAGAAAATTATTTCGGACATTTGTCACTTCGTTACAAGGTAGTGCTGACGCGCTAAGCTCACCGTCACTATCATTTCCCGATTTACTTTGTAGCCTAGTGTTGCGCTTTTCACACGTCATGATTGTCACAGAATTTCACACGATAATACAGGAAAACACAGTTTGAATAGCAAAAATAGCATTGAAAATAATAAATATCTAATTAATTGCAAAAGCGACTGCAGAATACTTAGTTCAAATCAACAACTCCTTTGCTCATTACAATATTGTACAAGAATGAAAAACTACCACTACAAAGGAAATTCTCTATACAACTACGCGCTAGCAGTAACAACAACTAATTTCCAATCATTCACTAATTATTCAAAATACCAGAAAGATCAGAAGATTCCAGTGAGGCATCCTCGGCTAATGGTTGACACGCGAAACCTCTTTATTTAAATGTGTGAATCTGTACTTAAATTGCTGAATGGCTGAGAAGATGAAACTTCTACGTTATTTGATTCTGAAACAGCCGAGTGAAACTGAACGTACTGAGCCTACTCTCTCTTTACTTTTTCTTATCATGTCGACTCTGACCCACAATATTCTAGCGCGACGCAATCTGACTACTCAAAAAAAATTCCAACCTTACTTCAAGTAATTAACACCAAAGAATGGCCCTGAATAAGAAGCAATCCTGACAATAACCTATACATTTCATTAAGCACTTACCTCACAAAATCTTCATTACGCGAACTACTGCAATACAGCGAGCGTCTTTACTGCCATCTAAATAAAAGATTCTAACTGCTGAAGCCACTAGCTACTAATTGGCATGTTGTTAGCAAAGGAAAGATTTTGTTGCAAACCAAATAATGTATTTTTTACCTTAATAATGTGACATCCAGTTCAAACACGAGTATAAATCGTGATTGATATCCAGATCGTCAGCCTACGCTAACACGTCAGACCTCTATCCTCCATCAATGCGAACTTCCCACATTTAACACCGATCACTGCTGGCTGTTCACCTCCAACTGCCCGACAGTACTTCCATCACCGTTGCCGACTAACTTCCAACGAGTCCAACCAGCCACAGAGTCTCTTACAAAGGAAGTGCAGTCACAGATCCAATGCAAAGCGCTACACAGCGCTGCCAGCATAGAAGCAGCCCACTTGCGGTTGTATAGAGTTCGGGAGAGAGCATTAGGGAACGACTGACAAGAACGGGGGAAAGAGATACACACCTTTCGGCTGCAGGCATCTTAGGGACGTAGTTAAAATTGTTTCTGTACTGCTATTACGACTTCCATCGTTTATTGTTAATTTAATTTGTTTAAGTGTTAGTGTGAATGAAGGTGTGAATGGTAAGTAATAAGATAAAAGGGATGCTTCTGTGTCCATTAACTGAGAACACTTTAGGGTGAGATCTGTGGCTGAACACGGACAAAGAATCGTGCTCAGGAGTAATTTGTAAAGTGCAGCCAGCTAGTTAATGGAGCTGGGAAACACACTTTTGACGATATTTCTGTTATTTAAAGAGGGGGTTATTTTGATAACTGAGCATTTTCCACATTTGCAGATTTAATAAACTGTTCATAAAACCTCTTAGTTTGTGATCAGTTAAATGTAAAAGACGTGGGATTGAGCAGTTTAATACTATTGGCTCTGAAGTTTATCAGCCAACCAGAGGACAGTACGTCCAAGCGTATTTTGTGGGCTAAGACTCTAAAGTCTAAGGCAGTTCGGACCCGTCCATTAGGGGCTCTGAACATTTCTGATAATTATGACTTAAAGTTGACCTCGGAGTGCCGCAAAGTGAACGCGAACGAGAGAGAAAGACGAGCAGGAGAAATTCCCATTTTGGTGTATAAAGTGTGACTTTTCAGTTAACTTTTTGGAAATTTGTGGTAAGGTCTTATGGGACCAAACTGCTGAGGTCATCGGTACCTAGGCTTACACACTACTTAATCTAACTTAAACTAACTTACGGAAAGGACCACACACACCTACGCCCGGGGGAGGACTCGAACCTTCGACGGAGGGAGCCGGCCGGACAGTGACAAGATGCCTAGACCGCGCGGCACTTTTCAGCTAACTAAAATCCGCGTGGCGTATTGTGCAAGTCAGGACCGAGAAGTCAAAGTTCAAAGAGATCCATTTGAATAATATTAGAGCGAGAAATCTTTCGCTGATAATCCATTCCGGTATTAGGGTCGGTTCGATACTATAAGCTCGCTATTATAAGTGACTGAGTGCGTGTGGGTGTCGAAACTCTACCTTAACATCAGCTCGAGCTCAGCAGTATGTTTGTATCAAAAAAACTACCTTCCAGTTAACTTGATGCTAAGAAATATTTGATGCAACTTGTAGAGATGTGTAGTACGGCTGGTTTCCCGATACACCTTCTCTAGCCGAGTTTTGCTAACAGGTTAGGAAATCACCGAGAGGTAAGTGAACAGTTTTCTGTGGGAAGAGCATTTTTAACCGCGTCGTAGCAACCAGGAGGCACGCATCTCATCTTTTCCTCCCTTTTTTCCCGTGTCAGTACACGGGGGCAGGTAGAGTCGAGACCAGACACCTTCACACGACTCTCGGTTGGCTTTCTGCTGTGCAACTTGTGGAACAGCCGCGCCGGACGAGGAAACGGCTGCACACTCTGCGGTCCCATCTCGTAGCACGGGTTCTAAGCGACGTTGTTTCCTAGTCTTCACCTACAGACTACACTCTCCTCACTAACACAGTTTGACTCAAAGCATTTATTTTGATCAGACGCAGTTAGTGCTCCATTCCTATGAAGATCTGCAGATATAGTCTGCGTGGCAGAGGGTACGTTTTGCTGCACCGTGCGTTCAAGTTTTCTCCCTCTTTCATTTTCTGACGGCGTGTCGGGAAGAAGGACGCGGCTCCCTCCGTGCGAGCCGTTATTCGCGTGATTTCATGTACACAGTTTCTGCGGTGTGCATACGACGGTCGTTCAATAAACAGTGTCCCGATACTTTTTTTAACAGCCGATAATGTAGCTACATATTCAGTAAAACGTCCCTTTACTGCTTCACGTTTGATGTTTCTTCAGCTCGTGTGCGAAGTTTAGAACAGTTGCACCAGATCGCAGGGCCGAATTGAACCACGAAATGACATGTCCACGAGACGTTCGTCACAAGCAACGTGCCGGAATTGAATTCTCCGTTGCGATTCTCGGTGTGTGCGCACGACGGCCGAGTCCTGAGAGCGGTCGTGGCAAGGGAAACAGCGCTGAACGTCCGAACCCGGCGGTGCAGAGCGTACGGCTGTGGAGTCGCTGGCAGGAGTGGCGCCGGGCGCGGATGAAGAGCAAGTGCAGCCGGCCGCGCGCGGGCCGCGGTCCTCGACTCGTGGTGACCGCGTGGACGCTGGACGCCGTTACTCGTGCAGGCAGGCGGTGGGAGCACCGACTACGTAGTCACGCCGAGGCTACGGGCACAGGGGAGCAGATCCTGCCGACAGCGGGTACTGGCTCTCAGGCACCGTGGAGCGTGCTGGGCAGTGTGTAAAACAGTAATACATTGAAAGAAATAGTGACTCATCCTGTCACCAAATTCTAATCGTAGGCGTAAAAGTGTCCCGATGACAGGAAGGGCCAATCGTGTACTCAACGATCCATTTGCTCAGCTGGCTGGAGAACGTTCCTCGTTCCCGGAATGGCAGACAGGTGGTTCTGGAAATTTCTGCGGGTGACTAGCGGATTCGCGACGTCGACGCCGTCTCGGTAAGATTATGTTCGGAAGAAAAGAGAGAGAAAGGTGAGGCTTTAACGCCCCGCGACCGACGAGGTCATTACAGGCCGAGGGTGAGCTCTCCGTGGCGAAGGAAGTCGGCAGCGTACTTTCTGAAAGGAAACAACGATTTACAGGAGTGACGGAAACCATATTCTGATGATGATAATGATGACATTGAGGGGATCTGAACCGTTGCTCTGCCGAATGCGAGCCCAGTGTGCTAAACACTCTGGCGCCGCATACTGTGAACCAGTTCTGGATAAGGTTTGCCCACATTCCTGCTACAGCCCTTTACCGGTAAAACGCGTTACTGACGCATGACACTGCCCTCCTTGACAGATAAACTGACTTCAACGGTTGTCTTTCTCTGTTCCTTTCTTCCATTTTTAACTAACGTATGTTACTGTATTTCTACTCCAAGTTTCTCTCCGTATGGTATGACGCCTTGCATTACAATCTACGTAAGTGTATCAACAGTACGTCAGCGCCATATTCCACTTTTTTCTCGACCCTTTCTCGTGTAGGCATCCATCAGAAGGACTCGACCGGCGTTGCGTGCGAGCAGTGGACAGCGTGTAGCAGCTGCCCTGCCAGCGCGCAGTTGGATTTGGGCGTGGCTGCAGATTCTAGTCGGGCGAAGACTTCCGAGCCGTCTGCACGTAATCGAAGCCTAATAGACAGCGGGATACGAAAATTGCAAAGCCGTGTAGGTAGCATTCGACATCAAATTGGCATTGCAAATGGCTAGAGCCTCAGCGCAGACGGTCAAAACAGGTAGGAGCAGAGTAACGGAAGGTTATGCAGCGAGTTTCTCTTTGTTTGTGACAAGTTTGTTGTTTCTCCTCTATCTCCCCGATGAAGTCCTGTCATTGGTAGGCTCCGCGTTTTCACTTACTACGTAGAATGCTCCAAACAGGACAGCTTTTCTGCACCAGAAAACACGTGCTTGTCGTATCTGTGTTCAGTACGTGATCAGTAGCCCGCCCATTGCAGGACGCTTTAATTCCTCGTCTGTAGATTTCTCTGTCAGCGCCGATCTAGAAACAGGGTCTGAAATAGTTTGACATATGCTGCTGAGCGGTAACCCCGATGTCTAAACAATATCTTAACGAAGCAAACTGCAACTACAGGAACTGTTTTCGATATGAAATTGCCGTATTCGGACTACTTACGTGAAGTCAAGAGTCGCAATAAACAGCAATGCAAGAGATTTGGAAGGTGTTCCAACAAACGAAAGGTGAATATTATGCAGAATTACAACCTTAAATTCCTACCAGACGGTGGTTTACGAGGACAAATTTGACACGATCTATGATTTCCACTGTCATTCGACTCCGCTTTAAATATGCCCTTTCCTCTGCATCTGTGTAGAACCAACCTTCGTGTGAATGTGATTCAGAGTCAGAAGCTGATGTCAACCACATCATGTTTTCTTATTCCAAATTTGACAATGGATGATCGAAATTTCTTAGGACTTTGATGAGTGTGGATTATCTTCGTTCATCAGCGTCTTCTCTTTTGGTTCCTAAAGACATTCGGGCGGCCGCGGTGGTCGAGCGGTTCTAGACGCTTCAATCCGGAACCGCGGGACTGCTACGGTCGCAGGTTCGAATGCTGCTTCGGGCATGGACGTGTCTGATGTCCTTAGGTTAGTTAGGTTTAAGTAGTTTTAAGTTCTAGGGGACAGATGACCTCAGGTGTTAAGTCCCATAGTGGTCAGAGCCATTTGAACCATTCCTAAAGGCATTCGCCTGTATAAAATGACTGTCAGCTTTCTTATAAGAGTCTCTAGGACTCATATTTTCATTCATAACTACCAGTTATTAAATTTAAGAAGTAATAAGAACTGGTTTCAATACTATGCCTGGTTTCCATATCATTCTATTTTTTAAACATTTATGTTAAAGTCTGACGGCTTGATCTTCTAATTTTCTAAATATGCTTTTCTGTATTTTCTTTGTGCAGTTATGTATTCTGTGCAAACATGTGTTCTCGATGGCTAAATAGAGAATCCAAAGAACCGGCTTTACTGCCATCGTGCGAACTTACGGACCAGCGACACGGTGTACAACGAATTGATTATCAATATACGTTAGAGCCAACTACTGGACGAAAGTTACGAATGTTTCGGTTGGTTGAAGAGGCAGCGAGTGGTTTAGTACGACAATGTTTAGCAAGGGCAGTGAAGTGTCGGCAAGCAGAGTCAAAAGAGAGGTTCAAGCATTTGTAGTTTTAGTAAACTGATATGAAACATGTAATGCAGCGCTTACCTTCCGAACATAAAAGAGCACGTATAAATTGCACACTAAGACAAATCAATAAGTTAAAAGTAGTAGCAGTAATGTAAAACATGCCTAAAAGTAGGAAGGAAATAACTATAATTATGCAAAGGAAACCTACGCACGGTCAGGGTAGCGGGTAGAAGGGGCGGGGGCGGGGGCGGGGGCGGGCCTACTGGCCGAGCTACCGTCTCACTGCAGGGGTAGAGACGCGGCGCCGATTCTGTCCTCCGTTTCGCTGGCGGCTGTAAAGGCGAAACCTGTTAAAACGAAATGAAATGTGACCGAGACAGTGAACTGTATAAACACAGAAATAAAGGCGCTTCCTTATTGCACAACTTTGGATTTGCTGATTTTTAATTTGCCATTACTGATTTTCCTAGACGAGTAGAAGCCTTTTTGCCTAGCGAGAAATGGGAGGCTGTAGGTGAGTAGAAATAAGCGAGGCGGCAGGAGGAGGCGGGGGCGGCGCCAGGGCAGTGAGTCAGCGGTCAGCGGTCAGCGGGGGACCGCCTGCACAGTGTCAGCGGGCGGCGCGAGTACACAGCGGGCGAGGTGCGTGCGTCAGCCGGTCTGGCAGGACACGCGTCGTGGGCTGCGAGCGGAGAAGCCGCAGCACTGCGGTAAACTCTCGTCTGCGGAGCAGACGGGGAAATTTTCTGTGAGCGACGCACTGACAGCACTGTCCCTAAGTAAAAGCCTGCGGTTCCGCGTGTCAGCTCAAACGGCAACGACCGAATGAAAGTGGTTTTAATAGACCATTCACAAAGGCCCTTTACCTTCGACAGTATGCATTTGTGTACAATCGATGTTACAACTCGAATGCATATAGTGGTTACAGAAGCACGAGTCGCTGCAGACACAATACCGTGTCACACGTGGATTCAGTAGAAACTCGACACCACACGTCTGTTACCTTTTGTACACTTTGCACATTGACAAAGCACAAACCACACGCTACGTAATCGGTACTTCGTCATCCGCCTTCATTATGCTACAAAATAAAAAGATATATGACGGAGTGGCAGTGTTGGCCGGCAGACGGCCTGCTAGTCCGAGTCTCTCTCTTTGACGCCATTTGTGCGACTTGCGCTCCTTTGCAACGTGGACGACATGTGGTGATTCTGACAACAGTCAGCCGTCGAGCGGAGGGAACCTCCGATCCCGCGACCTAGAGACTGGATCGCGGGATGTGGTCTTCACCCGCTTACCCGCGATTAACTTTCTGACCGAGCTACAGATCTATGTTTACCTGTGCTTGGCAAAGGTCTGGCTGCCAAGCTGAAATTTCTGTCGCAATGTTTGATAATGTAATCATTGTCCCTTTAGATGATGGACTTGTGCACTGGGGATACACTGAAAATGAAGTAGCGCGTCTACATATTGCGCTGTTAACTGTGTCCACATCCTGATTTGATCCATTATAAATGGTTTTTGAAAACCTGCGACTGTAGATACAATAGGTTTGTTTATAAATAAATAAATCTTATGCTACCAGTCACGATTTTTTCTTTATTTTACTATTCTCACGACGCGTTTCGAGAAATAATTCCCATTTTCAAGTGCGTTTTTTGGTGTGTATTAAGCCATTTCTTTTGATGTTGTCAGTGTGTGTGAGTCTGCTTCATTTTGTTGACTTTTAAGTTTACTAATGGTCCATTTGTGTAGAGTCTCACACACACACTTAACATCACACACAACTTGTTGTACACTTTACACATCGAAAATATCTTATATAAACAAAACAGTTAAAAGATCTTCTTACAGGTAGTCCACAGAGATAACATTATAGGTCTTCCACAGATTTTGATATGCTTTTGTACAGAGGTTATTTATCTTAACAATTTTGCTCATGAATTACTTATATTTATTTTACAATTGTGCTTATTTCTATGTTTTACTATTTTTTATTTAAGTATATTATGGAAACATCTGAAGGAATTCACTGATTCACTTTCAAGTTTTTTCATTTAATATTTTATCTTCATATTTTCTGTAATGTGAATATATCTCCAGTTCTTCAAGCAAATCCATTTTATGTCCTTTATTTAGTCGGTGGAGTACTTTGACATTTTGTTCAATTTTTCCAAATGGGTGTCCTGTATTATAAATCCCTTACTATAAATCACTTAGAACAAAAATTATTTGACAGCCAAGAACCTTGCCTAAAGAAAATAGAATTTTATAGGAGATATGTAGATGACACACTACTTTTAGTGAAAGGAGATACCAAAGACATCAGCGACATTCTTAATCATTTCAATTACGTAAATGAGAAAATCAAATTTACAGTGGAACATGAGCAAAATAAAAGTATCAACTTTCTGGACCTAAATATTACAAGACACAACAACACATGCACATTCAAAATTTATAGGAAAAACACAATGACTGACACCACAATCCCTGCAACCTCATGTCACCCAAATATCCATAAACAGGCAGCATACAGGTCAATGCTGAATAGAGCAACAAAAATACCATTGAACCAAGAAAATATGCAACAAAAAATAAACACAGTGGAAAAGAGTGCAGTTGCCAATGGTTACAATGCTTCCATGGATGACAAAATCTTAGACAAAGTGAAGAAAAACCCAGGTACAAAGTGCACCACAGAAGAAAAAGAGAAAAAGAAATGTATATCTAGCATTCCATACATAGGCAATGTATCACAGAATATTGCAAATATTTTCAAAAATCACAGAGTAAAATTTGGGTTTTCTATATCTAATAAACTACACCAAAAACTAATACGTAATATAAAGTGTAATAATATCCATATTCAGACTCTGGAATATACAAGGTAACATGCCAGGAATGTTCCAAGTTCTACGTAGGACAAACAGGCCGAAATATCAACACCAGGTACACAGAGCACATTAGAGCATACACACACAACACACACACTACATCAGCAATAGCAACACACATACATAATACAGGACATCCATTTGGAAAAATAGAGCATAATGTCAATGTACTCCACCGACTAAATAAAGGACATAAAATGGATTTGCTTGAAGAACTGGAGATATATACACATTACAGAAAATATGAAGATAAAATATTAAATGAAAAACTTGAAAGTGAATCAGTGAATTTCTTCAGATGTTTCTATAATATACTTAAATAAAAATACGAGGGCAGTTCAATAAGTAATGCAACACATTTTTTTTCTGAAACAGGGGTTGTTTTATTCAGCATTGAAATACACCAGGTTATTCCCCAATCTTTTAGCTACACAACACTATTTTTCAACTTAATCTCCATTGAATGCTACGGCCTTACGCCACCTTGAAATGAGGGCCTGTATGCCTGCACGGTACCATTCCACTGGTCGATGTCGGAGCCAACGTCGTACTGCATCAATAACTTCTTCATCATCCGCTTAGTGCCTCCCACGGATTGCGTCCTTCATTGGACCAAACATATGGAAATCCGACGGTGCGAGATCGGGACTGTAGGGTGCATGAGGAAGAACAGTCCACTGAAGTTTTGTGAGCTCCTCTCGGGTGCGAAGACTTGTGTGAGGTCTTGCGTTGTCATGAAGAAAGAGAAGTTCGTTTAGATTTTTGTGCCTACGAACACGCTGAAGTCGTTTCTTCAATTTCTGAAGAGTAGCACAATACACTTCAGAGTTGATCGTTTGGCCATGGGGAAGGACATCGAACAGAATAACCCCTTCAGCGTCCCAGAAGACTGCAACTATGACTTTACCAGCTGAGGGTATGGCTTTAAACTTTTTCTTGGTAGGGGAGTGGGTGTGGCGCCACTCCATTGATTGCCGTTTTGTTTCAGGTTCGAAGTGATGAACCCATGTTTCATCGCCTGTAACAATCTTTGACAAGAAATTGTCACCCTCAGCCACATGACGAGCAAGCAATTCCGCACAGATGGTTCTCCTTTGCTCTTCATGGTGTTCGGTTAGACAACGAGGACCCAGCGGGAACAAACCTTTGAATATCCCAATTGGTGAACAATTGTGACAGCACTACCGACAGAGATGTCAATTTGAGCACAGAGTTGTTTGATGGTGATCCGTCGATCATCTCGAACGAGTGTGTTCGCACGCTCCGCCATTACAGGAGTCACAGCTGTGCGCGGCCGGCCCGCACGCGGGAGATCAGACAGTCTTGCTTGACCTTGCGGCGATGATGACACACGCTTTGCCCAACGACTCACCGTGCTTTTGTCCACTGCTAGATCACCGTAGACATTCTGCAAGCGCCTATGAATATCTGAGATGCCCTGGTTTTCCGCCAAAAGAAACTCAATCACTGCCCGTTGTTTGCAACGCACATCCGTTACAGACGCCATTTTAACACCTCCGTACAGCGCTGCCACCTGTCGGAAGTCAATGAAACTATACGAGACGAAGCGGGAATGTTTGAAAATATTCCACAAGAAATTTCCGGTTTTTCAACCAAAATTGGCCGAGAAAAAAAATGTGTTGCATTACTTATTGAACTGCCCTCGTAGTAAAACATAGTAATAAGCACAATTGCAAAATCAATATAAGTAATTCATGAGCCAAATTGTTAAGATAAATAACCTCTGAACAAAGGCATATCACAATCTGTGGAAGACCAATAATATTATCTCTGTGGACTACCTGTACGAAGATCTTTGTAACTGTTTTGTTTGTATAAGATATTTTCGATGTGTAAAGTGTACAACAAGTTGTGTGTGATGTTAAGTGTGTGTGAGACTCTACACAAATGGACCATTAGAAAACTTAAAAGTCAACAAAATGAAGCAGACTCACACACACTGACAACATCAAAAGAAATGGCTTAATACACACCAAAAAACGCACTTGAAAATGGGAATTATTTCTCGAAGCGCGTCGTGCGAATAGTAAAATAAAGAAAAAATCGTGACTGGTAGCAGAAGATTTATTTATTTATAAACAAACCTATTGTGTCCACATTGTCAACATATTGCGTTGTTAAGTGTGCATGCTGTTCCATTCCGCTGTGTTGAAATCAATGAACACTTCAAATTCCCCATTCGACGACGAATAAGACGGAGATACAGCAGCAACGACTTCAGTTGCACGTGTATTGCTCTGGACAAATATTTAGCGTTGTGTCAAATTATACCTGATTTAGTTTCTTCTCGGTCTGCCGGTTGCACTTCTGTAGTCTTCAGAGTTGTTGTAACGTAAACTGAAGGTGGAGGGTTGGCGAAGGAAGGGAAAGGGAAGAAAAGGAATATTGATATCAGTTGCGTGGAGACACTGCGCAGAATTAGTGGCGACGACCGAAAATGTGTGCCGCTCGAAGCAGCGATCTCCGGCTTACTGGACGGTTGCACTGCCCGGACACAGCGTCCGTCGCAAATGCGCGGACTTTCTCCGCACGCCCCCCGGCCGACTCACACACTCGTCCAGCGCCCCCTGCCCGCACTGCCCGTCCACTTCATCAGTGCTCTCTACCGGAGATTCCCACAGGAGACGGGACACAACTGTGCATCCGCACCGAAGGCGCTCGATTCGTTGCCCATTGAGACAAATCAGCGATACGAACGCAAAAAAAAAATGGTTCAAATGGCACTGAGCACTATGGGACTCAACTGCTGTGGTCATAAGTCCCCTAGAACTTAGAACTACTTAAACCTAACTAACCTAAGGACAGCACACAACACCCAGCCATCACGAGGCAGAGAAAATCCCCGACCCCGCCGGGAATCGAACCCGGGAACCCAGGCGTGGGAAGCGAGAACGCTACCGCACGACCACGAGATGCGGGCTACGAACGCATGCTGGCTCGTTCTTTAAGACATCTCCAAAGGAATACTCATTCGTACAATTCAGAGTCGTTGACCTACAAGATCGATTGTACACAAATTTCGAGTTTCACATATAAATGACTTTCTCCAGACGTAGGACGCATACATTTTCGCGTTTTAAAACCGTTTTAGGTGTCTGGGCAGGGTTACGGACTGCTCAGTTGTCACTGGGACTTTTGAAAATCGTGTGAGATGAGTAAGAGAGAGAAGAGGTGGCACATAGCAGGTAAGTGTTACTGCCAGGGCACGGTAGGAACGTAAAACAGGGAAGATTATGTAGGGTTTAGTGACAAGGGATGAGCACCGGGAATAAAACCGGAATTTGGGAAGAAACCGGGCGTCTATTTTTCAAAGCAATCGTTCCGGCATTAGGCGATGTAGGAAAACCACGGCCGAGCTAGAGCCGAGTGATGGCTCTGGGGCTGAGCCACAGCGCCGCAGCCAGCAGGGGCCCGGGCTCTGGGGTCGCACACTGTGCAGCCGAGCGCGGCCGGAGGCGACGGAGGACTCGGCCGGTCGGCAGAGCTGAGCTAGAGCACGAATCGCGGTTCCACCTGCGCGCGGGACTGCGGGAAATACTATTCGTACAGCTCGTTTCAGTACAAAGTCACATCGCTGTTGCGTTTTTCTGGAGGAACCGCAGAATGTTAGAAAACGAGTATTACAAGGCAGTTGGTTTTCTCTGCGTTGACGTTAACCCCCTACCAACTCCTGTTCTTTGATATCTAGTGAAGAATTTCTCACTGAAGCGAGAAGAACATTTAATAACACAATTTAATACGGCAGAAATACATAACAGACAAAATGTCGTCCAAGTTTCATAGGTGCAGAATTAACAGAAATCGCAGATCGTAGTTACAGAACTCATCCAGACCTACAAAGTTGTAGAAAGGAAATGGCAGCTACTTTCGTTCTGTATAAGATTCAAATTTTCCGTCTGAAAACTTCTGAGTAGCCTGCTTATTGGCTGGTTTGTCCGTCTTCAGAGCGAAAGACCGGATCAGGGATCAGACAGTTTGTTGCTATGTTTGTGGAGGTATGTGGCATGTCTACGGGTCAATAAACTTCTCCCCGATTTGCGTACGTGGTGATGGCGCCCTACAGCGACTCAGATAGCTTCCGTAGAATTTTACATCTGGCCAGTTTGGTCTCCAAGACATAAACGAGAGTTGGCTAGAATGTTCCTCAAACTACTGTAGCACGGATTCGACTCCGAGACGCGAACAATTATACTACATTATGACATCGCAGTCGGGGAAGACATCAAACATGAAGGGACGCAGGTGGTTTGCAATTGTCAGTGTGTTTTCGATTACTACCACAGGTCCCGTGCAAGCGCAGAAGAATCTCTTCCATACCGTAATATTGCTCCCGCCGGTCATCATTCGTGGCGCGTTGCACGTTTCGAGCTGCCGTTCACCTCGATGACGGAGTTTGTGGTGACCTAGGATAGCAAAAATGTCGGTCACCGAAGAGTCACTACGTTTCTACTGACCGACTCTCGAATGCCGACGGTCGTGTGCCCGATACAGTCGTAAATGACGAAGTCGTCGGTTCGACATGTGAACACGTAGAGGTGGTTTGCTGCGGAGCTCCGTGTTCGACAGTGTACGAGGAACGGTGTGCTCCGAAGCAGCTCTGCGCCCACCAGAATTTTGCTTTTTTGGCAGAGATACATCAAATCACCATCTACTCTTCTTTACAGAGGAGACAAGCCTCCGAACCCACGTTGTGTGAACAGTCGTGAACGACCAACCATTTAGCACCTACTTGTAGTTTCACTGTCATTTTACCTCTTTCCGTAGGTAGCACTTGAACTTTCGACCAGCTTCACCGTCTTCGAGATACACGTTCATAGGTTCTGCGTAATAATACTCGAGCCTTTGTCAGAGTCGATTATCTCAATGTATTTCCCCATTTGCAGACCATACCTTCGCTAGAATGATCCCCCTTCCGTTACGGCGTGACGTGCGCGCAACGCCACCGCAAGGCCACCAACTTGGCGCTGGGCAGTGCTCATAATGTCTTGGCTGACCAGTGTGCCAACATATGAATGTAATATCTGTTCTAAATGAACTTCTAAGTGTGCTGCGGAAGATCCTAGTACGTATAACGTTCTGGAGAAAGATGTCTGGCGTACACGACTTCTCGTATGGCGACTTGAAGTAAAGCAGAAATCGAAAAGAAAGAAAGAAAACAAGGAAGAAATGTGTGGGTCACTAGCGACGAAGATGGAGAAGGTCGATGGAAGTTGGTGGCCTCGGCCTGTCTGAGCAAGCGTCGTATCGGACGTCCGCCCGACGCAGTTCGTGGAGACCACGTGACCAGTGTCCAAATACGAGTGCAGCTGGAACACAGTCTGCTTTGTTGCGACGATATACAGCGCGTAGAAGGAGGGTCTGATGGTCTTCCACTAATAATACCTCGTTTACTACAACACATCATTACATGTTTATCGATATAAGAGCCACGAAAACTAAGTCTACTAACGAGGCGTTATTATTTGAAAATGTCATATAAGTGATATTCACGTTCCACTGTGGACTATTCAGTTCCCTTGCTGAAGCTGTCAACAACACATTAGAACATCTGATGACGTATGGCAGAGATTAGCTGGCTAAACACGTTCCGCCAAGTCACGATACCGGGAAATTTTCAAGCATAGACAGACAGCTTAGCGAAGTCTTTGTAGATGTTTGCCCGTTAGTTACCTCAAAGAATTATAGCCTAGTTCGACATTTCTTCATCACTTCACATCACATTGGCGTTATGAAAAGGGCGTTCCTACATATTTTTTACGTGCTCAAGAGCCTTTAGTTACTAAACCACCGTCATCTTAGTCTGCAATCTCAAAGTTGGACAGTCAGGTTGGACCAGTCTGCCCAGCAGGTGTACTGGTGTGCTGACCACCTCTCTTGCACCTCAGGACTGAACCAGTTTCAATCAACAGTTCGCCCATACGTAGCAGGCGTCTGTCCGTTTCGACCGACTTTGAAGCCTTGTCGGGATTGACATTGAGATGTAACCCAATTTTGAAAAGCTCCATGGCTACTCACATAGCATCACATCGCCAACAGTGCGTCGATAAGTAACAGTTAAAAAGTAGTGTACTACCAGAATTATTATTAGTTAAAGAGTCGTGTCTCTTTGCCACACGCTTTGTCTGAATGTTGGACCGCGTCGAAAGCTTGCAGGCACCGAATCCGACCAATTTGCCGACCGTCTCATTAATTTTCTTGGACGCCTTAAAATGACACATTTATTGGTTACGAGCACACGTTACACGTAACGTAGCGGATAACTGGGGTTGCAACGGGTTCCCCCAAAGCGGATACTGATTAACTATTTCAGAAAGAAGTGCGTGTTTAGGTTGGTCTGTTACTAGGCTCACCCGACAAAAAATTACCTCTAGAACAATCGTTTCGAGCACCATTTAATACCGTGTAATTCCGTTCACGAACTTGATAACCATCTGTATTCGGTTGGGGGTGACCTCACAAGGCTTTGCGGATACGTCGCATCGAGGTTACGCCACTCTCCGAGAATCTGACAGCGCAGTTCCAGGAAGTCGCGGGGCTGCCGATGTTAGCGTTTTACCCGCTGTTCAGCGTGTCCCACAGATTTTCTGTGGGGGTGAGTCAGGTCATTTTTCACATCATTCGATACGTTATCTAGAGGGGAAGTGTTCAGAAAACCAGACCTCTGCTGTTGTCGTCTATATGTCCCTGTATGAGCAATGGCCTCTTCCGGTATGACTGAGTCCAAACGTTCATCGGATGAAGTTCGCGTAGCTGTGTTCTGTCGCTAACAGGTTGGGATGTGCCTTACAGATTAATTGCCCGCAGCAACTCCTGTCGGATTTGTAAGTGATTTTGATCATCTGCGTTCCCTCTCAGTCAGAATCGTTTTACGACAACAGTTCTGACCACCTGCGCTCACACAACCGTTTAGAGGCGCGTTGACCAGTCTGGCGCGAAACACCGACAAATCCGGCAGCTGCGCACGCCGTGTGGCCGTGGGCACGACCACACACGGTTACTTCTTTTTTCCTCTCTGTCACGTCATTACGTTTACCCACTTTTTCGTACAGTGTCCGTTCAGAAAACAAATGTCTCACTTACCACTGCTGCCTTTTCCACACTCATTGCAGGTGGAGCGCTCGCGGCTGGGCACGTGACTCGTTCTCTGCGCCATCAGTAAAGACGTGACGATTCAGCCGAGCACACTGTGCCTGAGCACTGAGATGGCTAATTTTCTGTCGGGTAGGTTGAAGAAACTTTTTTATTCACCGAATAGTGATTTCGGCGTGTAATGTAAGTGATAGACGTAGCAAGATGAACTGCTTAAAGACCAGTGCAGTTTTAAGAATACATTGTGTTCCAAATATTGTTTACAATAAAGAAAATTACTTTAAAAATATAGTTCTCCCTATTTCCCTATGAAGGCGTCAATGCATGCCGTTTCTTTTCATAGGTCACTGTTCTCGTGGCAACCATATTTACACATTCCACGTGTACAATGAGACAGGACTGGTCGTCGTTTACGTAAAAGACTGTAGCACTTTGCTGACACGAGAACATTTTGTCAAACCACGTGTGTAAGCACGAATTCACTCACCATATAACCAATACATTACTTACTCTAATAATTACGTTCGAGACACCTGTGCACATAATTTTGCTGTGATACGGCAAGCAGCCTACATTGAAGAGAGCGGAGTTGCCTAGTATTCAGGAGCTTCGAATTTACGCGCAGACTTCCAGAGAGGTTGCCAACCCCCCAACATCTCGCAATTCTTTCCCCATTCCTTTGCAGAGACAGTTTATTTTCCCCAAGTTTAGAACGGTGCAGCCAGCAAGTTTAAACATCTCCCCCCTGCCCCCCACCCCTACACACACACACACACACACACACACACACACACACACACACACACACACACACACTACTGACATCACAAACATGTGTAAACAATTTAACTACACCCAGCTACCTGCCCACTTGTGCTGCATAAATACTTGCCACCCTAAGTTTGGACCCAAAGGGCTAACTTCTAAAAGCTATTAAGTGGCAGGGTATTTAAAAAATAAAAATCCCCCTGTTGTAAGTTTAAAGTGTTGGGAAATTGAAAAATTCGCTCTTTCTAAGACAGCAGCTGGCTAGCAGTCTCCCCAGGTGCGACGGCTCTGCACGCTCGAGAAGCTAGTACAATACGGAGTCTGACGCCACACGGTACCAGGTTGGCCACTTTCTCCTCAACTGGCCGCCACGGCGCCATCAGCTTGAGTTGTGGGCAGACGCTTATCACCTCAGAGCTTTCACGAGCCCACAGCCGTGTCTAACTATGATGACTGCGTCACCTGAATGACTGCGTCACCACGCCATCGTATCCAAATACGATACCTGGACGATAAAGAATACGTCGGCGATATAGAATGGCGCTGTACCCAGACGCGATTGCGTTATTACACACAAAGACACCACCGTGTGCGCTTGTGGAAGGAAAATACACTAACATAAGGTCGTGACGTGATAGAGTAATGGGTGAAACATAGGTTACCTCTATTACAACCCTTTCTCCCTAACTGGCTGGGCTACAGTGAACACACTCATTTTGACCCTTTTAATAATGAAATGCTAAGTTCAGCAACAGCAAATAAAAGCACTAACTAGTAAGTTTCTCGAATGTAGTAGCAGCATACGAAAAATTGTCAACTGTTCAGTACCGCTCACATTAATATTTCAACAGCAGAACTGTCAAGTTTGTTCTTATATAACGGGCTAAATATCTTCAACATAACTAAAACTGGACAGAAAGTGAAGGCCCCTCATCAATAACTGTTCTACTAGGTACGTACGTATCCGTGCATGGACAGCTATTTCGTTGAATTTCAATTGAAGTTCTTCTACCTCCTCATGCCCATAGTTATGTCTCGACTACCTCTTTATATCTTACTGAACATGCGATATGTACTTTCTTAAGGTGGCTATAATTTCGCACGTTACAAGCACTCAACCACATACTTTGCCGTGATCTACAAACACAATTAGGTATCGTGTGACAGGTTGTACATTGTATATATGAATATATAAAGGAGACTGACATGGTCACGCACATCTTGTAAGTAATTCTTAACGCTTATTGCATGAAAGGTGACAGAGTGTCTCTATTATAAGAAACGGCATAATGGATGATTGCCTATACTAGTAGAGGTTGGAACGCCGGAGGAAATGAAACGGCTGGCGGAACTGAAGCCCTGGGTGGAAGGCCCGCGCAGGTGTGTTGGTCCTGCTTAAACACAGGAAATAGCGAGGCGGACGTCGTAGCACCTAAGCGCTGGAGCACAATAGAGTCGCGACCGGCCAGTGTTGTAGCCGAACTGGAAGCATTATACTTCGGAAACGCTGAAAATCTTGGACGCAGGTGAGACGAACGGAGAAGCGGCGCCTCGGAAACCACGCAGGCTGGGTTATTTCCAAAGGATTTTTAATCAGAAGTGTACCATTGTACGAGTATAGGTTTTTCCTCGCAAACTGGTTCGTTCAAATGGCTCTGAGCACTATGGGACTTAACATCTGAGGTCATCAGTCCGCTAGAACGTAGAACTACTTAAACCTAGCTAACCTAAGGACATCACACACATCCATGCCCGAGGCAGGATTCGAACCTGCGACCGTAGCGGTCGCGCCGTTCCAGACTGTAGCGCCTAGAACCGCTCGTCCACACTGGCCGGCTCCTCACAAACTTTCCGCGCTGAACGACAAAAGACTAAAATATGATTGTTCGGCGTTTGGAAGAATCTGTAGAGAGGGAGAATATTCCGTGCTTTCCGGAATATGATTCATTTTCGGAATTACGAGGGTGGGGAGCCAAGCCTTGCTGGTAAGCCAGCGCTGGAGAGAAGCGGTCTTCTGTTGTGAGCTCGGTATTAGCTCTTGTTGGTACAGACGGACTTACTGTCTTTGTTCTCAGGTTTTATAGTTAGAACAGTTTGGCACTGTACTGTTGCGAACCTATACGATTCTGAACTTCACATCCAGGTCGGAAGTCGTTGTTGAGTGCGCAGCGTTCAGTAATTGAGAGTACTTCCTCTGCTTTTACTTACGTTGAGATGTTACCTGAATTCTTGTGGCTGGGAGTTCGCGTTTCTCGTCAGTAGACTACAGAGAGGAGAAAACAGAGTGTATTAGTAAGAGGGACCGCCTTCTGCCGTCCTTGTGTTTCAAAGAGTTTATTGTGGCTGGAGTTCTTCCATTGTCGCAGACGAATACGAGAACCATCACTTCGATGCACCGGACACAGTACATATGGTGAAATCGCAAATTGCTTCGGCGTATTAGGGCTATAAAAGCCAGACAGCTGTGATCACGTTAGTTTATTTCCACTGAGGTTCCACCCCACCGTAGATCATCTTTGAAAGTAGTGTCTTCTAGTGTTTGGTACATAGATGATGTCAGTCATTCTGCATTACTGATATTAGATCATGCAGTCATAATAAGTGGCAGAGTTGGGCAATTGATTAGTAATTTTACTTAGGAAATGTAAACTTTGTAATATAAAGTTTTTTTTTAATCCACAATAAATATATAAGCATGAAAAACGTTTATCATTTAGTGGTATTAGTTGCCATAATCATGCATTTATGTTTAGGTTGTAATTTATATGTTAAAGTCCATTAAGAGATACTAAAATCTGCTTCAGGGGGTAGTCAGACAGGGCCAAATCTCCATTTTAGCGTTTATTATTTTCCGTCGCACACATGCAGATTACACCCACCTGGAGTAGCATCTTGGATCTTTACTTCTTGCTCAATATACAGACTGAATAACATTGGGAAAAGGCTATAAACCTGTCTCACTCCCTTCTTAACCACTGCTTCCCTTTCATGTCCACCGATTCTTATGATTGCCGTCTGGATTCTGTACAAGTTGTGAATAACCTTTCGCTCTCTGCATTTTACCCCTGCTACCTGCAGAATATAAAAGGGAGTATTTCAGTTAGCATTTTCAAAACCTTTCTCTAAGTCTACAAATGCTATGAACGTAGCTCTGCCTTTCATTAACCTATCCTGTAAGATAAGTCGTATGATCAGTATTGCCTCGCGTGTTCCTGCTTTTCTCCGGAATCCAAACTGATCTTCCCCGAGATCGGCTTCTACCAGTTTCTCCATTTTTTTGAAGATAATTCGTGTCAGTGTTGTGCAAGCACGACTTGTTAAACTGACCGTTCGGTAATAATCACAACTGTCAGCAACTGATTTCTTTGAAACTGGTATCGTTACATTCTTCTTGAAGTCTGGGCGTATTTCGCCTGTCTCATACATCTTGCACTCGATATGGAAGAGCTTTGTCATGGTTGGCTCTCCCAAGGCTATCAGTACTTCTGACGGCATGTCGTCTTCCCCCGGGTCCTTGTTCCTACCTAGGTAATTTAGTGCTGTTGTAATATCGCATCTCCCATCGCATCGTCATATTCGTCCTCCTCTCTTTCTGTAAATTGCCTTCAAGGAGATCTCCCTTCTACAGCCCTTCGGTGTACCCCATCCGTCTTTCAACTTTCCCTTCTTTACTTACTTCTGGTTTTCCATCTGGCCCCTTAATATTTATCCCTAAAGGCCTCTTTAATCTTCATGTAAGCAGTATCTATCTTCCCATAGCGAAGTGTGTCTAAATCATTACATTTGTCTTCTAGCCATTCCTGCTTATCCATTTTGTACTTCCTGTCAATCTCATTTTTTAAACTTTTGTATTCCCTTTGGCATGCTTCATTTGTTGCATTTTTATGTTTTCTCCTGTCACTTAAATTCAGTATCCCAGGATTTCTAATAGGCCCTGTCTTTCATTTATTTGATTGTTGCTGCCCTCACTATTTCGCCTGTCAAAGCGACCCATTCCTCTTCCACCGTATTCCCCGGTGCTAGTCAATCGCTGCCTAATGCACCCTGTGAAACTGTCAACAATCTCAGGTTGTTTGATTTTATCCAGGTCCTATTTTTTAAATTTACTACCTGTTTGCAGTTTCTTCACTTTTCATCTCCACTTCATAACCAAGAAATTGTGGTCAGAGTACACATCTGCCCCTGGAGATGTCTTACAGTTTACGGTCGGGTTCTTAACATTCTATAATCCGTCTTAGGCCCTTTGGTGTCTCCAGGTCTCTCCCCGGTATACAATCTTCTTTTATGATTCTTAAAGCAAGTGTTAGCGAGGATTGAATTACGCTCTGTTCAAAATTCTACCATGCAGCTTCCTCTTACATTACTTTCCCCCAGTCCATATTCATTTCGTACTATCGAATTTCAGTAATCCCCCCATCACAATTACATATTGGTCTCCTTGACTAGATGAATAATTTGTTTTATCTCACCATAAATTTCTTCAGTCTCTTCATTATTTGCCATTTGCGGAGCTCCTTGGCGTATTAACTTGTACTGCGGTGGTGGGTGTTGGTTTTGTGTCTATCTCGACAACTATAATGCGGTGACTATGCTGTTCATACATGGTCCAGTCACATAAATCCGAACACCGCCTATGTTCAACCCCAACGTACAATTACTACTTACGGACGCAGGTGGCAGCACTGGCAATGGAGGGCAAATAAATCGTGTCTGGGGTACGTGGAACACAATGCAGTCGTTGTCGTAGTGCGGAAACGAAGCTATTTATCTGACACCTAACAGGGCATGATCATTGGCTTTCGGGCCAGAGTGGAAGCATTTGGAAATAGCCAAGTTTTTAAACCGATCGTGTGCCGCCACGGTTAACGTGTACCATGCACTGGAAAATGGCGCTCATCAAAATCATCGCCGAGGCAACTTCGGACCACCACAGGCCATAGTGAATGACGGCTGCGGAGATGTGTACGGATCAATATACATGAAACTGACCGCCCATACGAACCAAGGGGCTACCAAAAGCGTGTCCTCAACGACCGATCCGCCGACGTTGCCACGCAGCAGGCGCCCGTGCTGGGTGCGGCTGGGATCTGCCCTCCAGCACCGCAACAGGACGGGCACTGGGTGTCGACAGGTGGCCTTTCCAGATTCATCACGTTTTATCATCCGTCGGCGCTTGCGGCGCACGACGTCTGGAAGCAAACAGTCCAGATTGGTGGAGAGAGCGTTACGGTCTGTGGAATGTTCTCGTGGCATTCCCTGGCTGCTCTCGTCGTTCTGGAAGGCAAAATGGATCAAAACAAGGGTGCAACTGTCCTCGGGGACCGTGACCGCCCCTACATGCAGTTCGTTTCCCCCCGCCACGACGACATCTACCAGCAGGACAACGTAGCGTGTCATACAGCCTCGACGCGATGGCATCTACCAGCAGGACAATACAACGTGTTGCATAGCTCGCAGCGTACCTGTGTGGTTCGAAGAAAACCAGGATGAATTTGTTGTACTTTCCTGGCCTCCAAACTCCCCGGTTTAAAGCCATGTCTCGAGTCTTTGGGATCATCTCGAGCGCGCTGTTCGCGCCATAGATCCTGAAGAGAGAAACCTAGCGCAACTGGTTGCGGCAGTGGAGTCGACATGGCGCCACGTCTCTGTTAGAACGTTGCAGAACCTCTCTGACTCTCTTCCACTCCGTGATGGTTGTTCACGGATTTGGTCGTATAGTGTAGTAGCTTACCCACTTTGCTTAATTCTTATTCATTATTAGGGCTACGCTTGCAGAACCCCTCTCTGATTTTTTGTTGATAATCCAGTACTCGCTGACCAGAAATCCTGTTCCTACGCCACCACACTTCACTGATTCCCA
Organism: Schistocerca americana; assembly: GCF_021461395.2. Classification (NCBI taxonomy): domain Eukaryota; kingdom Metazoa; phylum Arthropoda; class Insecta; order Orthoptera; family Acrididae; genus Schistocerca; species Schistocerca americana. Next base: position 21,260,769 of record NC_060122.1, on the reverse strand, counting down.
CTATATCTAGCTTCAAACTATCCATTTCCCCCTTAAATCACTGATGTACCTACTCATGGAACCGTGAGACCGCTACCGTCGCAGGTTCGAATCCTGCCTCCGGCATAGATGTGTGTGATGTCCTTATGTTAGTTAGGTTTAAGTAGTTCTAAATTCTAGGGGACTGATGACCTCAAGAACTCAACGTATACTAACGGACCGCTACCGATTTAAAGGTTACCACCTAGCAAGTGTGGTGTCTGGCGGTGACACCACAAGTTCAATAACAGATCATAGGAAAATTTGATCTTTTCTGAAATGGAGCAGGACTGTAGGCACAAGCATACGGAGAATTACTTAGGAATGGAATTGAAAATAACGGACAGTTAAGTGGAATTTATGTAAGAGGAGGAAGCTGGAAAGCAGAACTGCCTGATTTAGCAACATGTACAGCCCGGCAGCTGTGGGTCGCGAGGTGAGATTCTTCAGTGGCAGTGGTCCGGACTCGAGCCAGCAGCCACTGTTGGCCCCCTCTGTGCTAGCAGTGCCTGCCGCTCTCTCCCTGGTAGTTCCACACTGCCTGCCGCTCTCTCCCTGGTAGTTCCACACTGCCTGACGCTCTCTCCCTGGTAGTTCCACACTGCCTGACGCTCTCTCCCTGGAAGTTCCACACTGCCTGCCACTCTCTCCCTGGAAGTTCCACACTGCCTGACGCTCTCTCCCTGGTAGTTCCACACTGCCTGACGCTCTCTCCCTGGAAGTTCCACACTGCCTGCCGCTCTCTCCCTGGTAGTTCCACACTGCCTGCCGCTCTCTCCCTGGTAGTTCCACACTGCCTGACGCTCTCTCCCTGGTAGTTTCACACTGCCTGACGCTCTCTCCCTGGTAGTTCCACACTGCCTGATGCTCTCTCCCTGGAAGTTCCACACTGCCTGCCACTCTCTCCCTGGAAGTTCCACACTGCCTGCCGCTCTCTCCCTGGAAGTTCCACACTGCCTGCCGCTCTCTCCCTGGTAGTTCCACACTGCCTGCCGCTCTCTCCCTGGTAGTTCCACACTGCCTGCCGCTCTCTCCCTGGTAGTTCCACACTGCCTGCCGCTCTCTCCCTGGTAGTTCCACACTGCCTGCCACTCTCTCCCTGGCAGTTCCACACTGCCTGACACTCTCTCCCTGGTAGTTCCACACTGCCTGACGCTCTCTCCCTGGTAGTTCCACACTGCCTGACGCTCTCTCCCTGGAAGTTCCACACTGCCTGCCACTCTCTCCCTGGAAGTTCCACACTGCCTGCCACTCTCTCCCTGGTAGTTCCACACTGCCTGCCACTCTCTCCCTGGTAGTTTCACACTGCCTGACGCTCTCTCCCTGGAAGTTCCACACTGCCTGCCACTCTCTCCCTGGAAGTTCCACACTGCCTGCCACTCTCTCCCTGGTAGTTCCACACTGCCTGCCACTCTCTCCCTGGTAGTTTCACACTGCCTAATGCTCTCTCCGCGGCTGCCGCGGCTGCTGGTCGCTACAGCCAGTTCCGCGACCTCGTGCCCCGCGACGTCACCGGCCGCTGTTTACGCCCCGCACGGCGCTTATTTAGAAACGCACGCGCTCGCTTTTCGTTCGGTTGCCGCAGCCGACTGATGTGATATCTGCCTTCAGGCTTTGACGCCCTCCGTCGTGTGTGTTTATATTTAGAGATACAAATCATTTTTACTGAGGTGCCGCCAACGAAAGCTTCACTTTAATGTCCAAAGCAGTTCGCTCGAAAAAATCGATAAAGTTTCCAAAAAAAAGTGATCTTTTATCAGAGCAACGAACTCCATCAAATGAATCAGCAACAAGTGCTTGTTGTCATGTCTACGTTACCAGGCTGCAGCGACGACACGTGGCGCCAGTTTCGAATCTCTGCGTCTCCCTTACGATTGAATTGATTAACAACCAGAAATGCCTCGTCCCCCCACAACCTCCACCAACGAAAGATTCCTTAAAGAAGAATCGAACTCCCGTGTCTAAAATAGCGTCAAGGGGCTCGTTACTTTACAAATCAGTTAATGTGTTAAACGTTTGACGTTAAGCGTCTGAAACGTTTACTGTTGGAGACGCAAAGCCCTAATTATGTTAGTGGTTTTAGTTGCGGGTTATTCAGAATATTTCTTACAATTCTCTGAACACTGACATAACCGATATTAAGAACTCATTATACTTTTCAGAAAAATTAAGTTTGTAGGTTTTTCCGTAGTAAATGTTGTTACTATATGCAAAACAGGTAGCGAATAGAGTTAACAGTGAAAAAATGATAAATTGGAACGTGATGTTTGATGCCGAAGTTTTGTCGCATCAGCAACGAACGTTTAGTATACGATAAACTGTTTTCCCTTGATTATTTTATGGGGCTGTGAGCGTGAAAAGAGATTAGAAATGGGTTGAAATTACGATTAAAGTCTCTTGAAATTCGCCAAGTGCTCTCAATTGAAAGACTGGCTGAGTGTATCTTGCGTAATTTGCGGAAAGCTAGTTTATCACGCATCCAACGTGTACGGGCTCAAATTTCTTGAACTGCGGGTTGCAGAATGATATAATTTGCAGGCACATTCAGTGTTATACCTGAGTAGTATCTGCAAAATGAACTGCGAATTAAACAAGTGATGTATTAAAACGTCACGCCTGATGCTGTAGCTGCACTCTACGAAGAACGAAAATGTACTGAGCGGTAAACTTTATTCCTTTCATTACTTTATGGGGGAGGGGGGGGTGGGGGAGGAGTCAGAGGGAAGAAGTTTGTAAAAAGTCTGAAATCACGAGTACGTGTAGAGTTTGTTGGATGTCGCCAAGTGCTCTCATTTTCGAATACTGGCTGAACAGACTGGGACCGGCCGCGGTGGTCTCGCGGTTCTAGGTGCGCAGTCCGGAACCGCGCGACCACTACGGTCGCAGGTTCGAATCCTGCCTCGGGCATGGATGTGTGTGATGTCCTTGGGTTAGTTAGGTTTAATTAGTTCTAAGTTCTAGGGGACTGATGACCACAGCTGTTAAGTCCCATAGTGCTCAGAGCCACTTGAACCATTTTCTGAACAGACTGGGGACAGATAAGCCGCGCTCCCTGAGGTGCGCCGCCTCAGGGCTCGCCTCGCGCACTGTTCGTGACTCTGATACCTTATCTATAGGATGGACAGGAGTTGGGAATAGCAGACAGACATAGAAAATACACGCGTATTCATTGAAGAGGTACAAATAACTAAGGGTTTTCAGCCAAGGACACGTAAGAAAAAAGGAGGGACTCACTTTGGTTTAAGAGCCGTGTTACAAAGTTCCTACGATTTCAAAGACAGCTTCAGCGGAGAATTAAGCACAATCAACCACTTGGAGAAAAAGGAAAAGCTGAAGACAGCGAAAGCGACCGTAAAGAGAGAAAAGAGAGAAACTTTCAATGAATTTCAAACTAAACTTTTGTCAACCCATATAAATAAAAACGCTAAGGAGTTTTAGACTTACGTAAAGTCAGTAAGCGAATCAAAAACATCTCAGTGATCACAATGGCACCGAAACGAAAGACGACCGAGTCGACGACAGACGGCTGAATTTAGTTTTCCGAAACTTTTTCATCGCTGAAGTGCGAACACGGTTCCTCCTTCAGTAACCGCACTAAAGGTGAACTCGCAGATAGTCAGACATGAAATCACCCAACATAAATGTAACTGCAGTCACTCGATAGTGGAAAAGCTTCTGGATCGGATGAGTAACATGGCGTCAGTTTGTAGACACCAGCAAGCGATTCGTTGGAAAAGTAATAGGGAAATGTACTTCGTACGCGAAACGACCAGCAACAAAACACCGATTCTTAAACATTCATAGAAAACTCCAGTGGCAGATGCTGGAAGAGAGGTGTTATGGATCACGGAGAGGTTTCCTCTTGAAATGCCGAGAAATTACACTCCAGGTACAGTTGGTAAACGCGTTACTTCCTCTCACGTAAATGTCAAGAAGTGACCACAACCAGAACATCCGCAAAATTAGAGCTACTTCGCAGACTTGCCGACGATTATTCTTCCGGCGGTCACGGCAGAGTCTGTGCGGCGGCGACGCAGTGCGAACGATTTCTAAACTGCGGGACTTACGCCTTCGACTCTCTCGTTGCTGTCTTCTGTTGCAGCAACAAATGTCTCTAAAAGTGACAGACACGCTTGCAGGTCTTGCGTGGGACCTCACTTTCGTCGGACTCTTCCTTGCTCGCGTTTTATCCACACCGTGTTTACTGACCAGAGCCACGCGAGGCCACGTAGCGTGCTGCGCTGAGGCTGCAGCCCACATCTGCCCGTCCGTGGTGCCCAGCGGACGGTAGATTACGGCGAACCCGCTATCTTTCCTGATGAGCAATCCACTATCCCCTCTGGCCGTCGTATACCTGCGAGCGTTTTGTAACAACTTCCGGACACGTGTTGCGATGTGAAAGTTCCGCGCACAACAGTTAGTGCAATATTTGTAAGTCGAATAATAGACTTGGTATGCTTAAGCTCATAACCTGACACATCAGTTTTGATGATGACAATAATGATGATGATGTTTGGTTTGTGGGGCGCTCAACTGCGTCGTTATCAGCGCCCTTGTAAATTACCATTCTGTGCTCAGTCTAATCTCGCCACTATCAAGAATGTTGATGAAATGATGAGGACAACACAAACACCCAGTCATGTCGAAGTAGACCGCCGCCTAACGGATCACCTAGCCGCGGTCCGCTGACCAATTCAGCCCCTTCTGAATATTTGCCATTCTCGCTCATTAACCCAGGGTCGACACCTACTTCTTGCTCCACTATGCCGCCTGCTATGTTCACCCCAGAATCACTCTTCTCCATGGTGACTACACTTTACAACTGCGTCCTAGTTACTACGGACATTACGCAAAAGAATTTATACAACGATTTTCCAGCCTTGGACGACGTAGCAATCAATTATATAAAAAAATAAAAGATCCTCACCAATCCAGAAAGAAACTGCGAACAAAAAATTTTACTTCTTAGCGCTATCACAATATACGTAAAAATCTTTACAAATCCCATAAACAAAATCTTAACAGCAAACCCTAACAGGACAATCCTGGCAGGGTCGAAATTATGAGAGGCACCCGCATGCCATGCTCATACTGTGGCATAAAGCAGTCAGGCCTTAAAGATGAGTGGTCTGCCAAGCGAGTGGATTTATTCTTATTTCTCGAGTAACATCAATGACTGATTATGAGCTCTAGTACCCACAATTAAGCTACAAATTATTCTCCTGTTTGTATATTGCTGGCCGGTGTGGCCGTGCGGTTAAAGGCGCTTCAGTCTGGAACCGCGTGACCGCTACGGTCGCAGGTTCGAATCCTGCCTCGGGCATGGATGTGTGTGATGTCCTTAGGTTAGTTAGGTTTAATTAGTTCTAAGTTCTAGGCGACTGATGACCTCAGAAGTTAAGTCGCATAGTGCTCAGAGCCATTTGAACCATTTGTTTGAATATTACGCAACGGAAACGGATAACGCACATCTGACTATTAGGAATTTACACAACTCTGGTTGTTCACATTCCCCCCTGCAATACCACATTTTCTTTCTTACTCAACGGCTTTGATCAACACGTGGCCAACGCACTGAATATGAATGGCGCACACATTATAAATTCTGGATATCATGACTACACACTGTTCGAAGAACAAGGCCACGAATCTTTTTCTTTTCACTATCTTTTTTATTCCGATAAATTCTATCATGATTCAAAGATAACCTGAACACACCATTACATTTTATACAACAATTACACATGAGAAACTCCGCCCAGTGGGCATGGATTTACATTGGTGATTCTCTATCTTATGGTCTCATAATTATCTAACGCTACAGTGCACTTTCTGGATAGGATGGTGGATCTTTTGCTACATCTCACACTTAGACTCTCACACCCATCATCACGAAACTTTACTCAAGACAGAGTGGTACAAAAACTGTGGTGTCACTGCCAGACACCACAATTGCTAGGTGGTAGCCTTTAAATCGGCCGCGGTCCGTTGGTATACGTCGGACCCGTGTGTCGCCACTATCAGTGATTGCAGACCGAGCGCCGCCACACGGCAGGTCTAGTCTAGAGACTCCTTAGCACTCGCCCAGTTGTACAGCCGACTTTGCTAGCGATGGTTCACTGTCCACTTACGCTCTCATTTGCCGACAACTACGTCATTGGCTACGACCTAGCAAGGTGCCATATTCAGTTAGATAATATTGTGAATCATGTACCATCAAGAGCGACGTTCATCATTAATGGATTAAAGTTAAGTATGAAACTAATTACGTCCGCTTTCTGAATTCTCATTCCTTGTCATGTTCCAGACCTCACGTCAGTATAGTTCTTCCCTCTTCACGCCAGCCTGCGTGAGCTAAACGCGTGCATTTCGGCTCTTCTGCCAACACAACAGAAAGGAACATGCATAACCCACTCCCTCTGTACCTATCTTGCTACTCTCCCATGCAAACCATACATACTTAAATTACATGAAATACTTCACACTGGCAACATGCAATACATCACAAAGAATAGTCACAACGTTAGAATCACTTCATTTTCAGCTTCCCCACTTCAAGTAGTATTCATCCCAGTTTCACACGACACTGCCCCACTTCGTAACTTTTCTTTCCTACTACGAACTCTGGAGTATATATGCACGTCTTCCTGGCCAAGTGGCGTTGCTGGATAGACGGCTGACTCACCTTGCTTCTCTCTCAGAGTATTAGAGTTTGAATCTTGCGTCACACGGAAACATAACACGCAAAGTAATATTAAGATCACATTCGTCACACACGTGAGTCCTCAACTGATACCTTGGGCGAGTACTTCTGTTTATCCTTTGTGTCATACACAGATTGAGACTCATACTGTACTCACCACGTGGACGTGCTCGTCTCTAATTTCAAGTCCTGCACACGCCATTTCTAAAAATATTTCCTTCTTATAGTACACACGCCAGTAATTCAGCTTAAATTTAGCACTCGGAAGTGTTTCAACTTAGTACTAGCACTCGCAAGTATTTCAACTTAGTACAAGCAATCACAAGTGTTTCAACTAATTGCTACACGTGGTTTCATTGTGACCGTTGGTCACTTCCGAAGATTACTATGATCCCCTTAATATTACCTGCCTGTCATTTCATCCTCCCCCCCCCCCCCCCAAAAGTTCCTGAAATAGAGAAATAATTATTGCAAACTACACTTAAGTATTTCACATGCATACCATTCTCTCCACTATTTTGTCTTTACGGAGCACACCTAAGACAGGTGTTACCAACACAAGGTCCAGCGCCAGTGCTGAAAGATGGCCATTCTTCAGGTCACCTCGCACCTTCGCCGAGGTGGGGGAGCACCGTGCTACCGTATTGGTCAGCCACATTTCAGGTGCTCAAAGCTCAGGTAAATTTCATCTCTTTGGTTCCACCAAAGGTGACCAAAGGACCGTCTCAAAGATGATCATATATTGCACATTCACTATCTGCAGTTAGCATACATTCATTCATTTCACAGATCTCACCAAATTGGATATAGGGATTTATTATGTGGGAGTGCACATGTGATCAATTAAATAAATAAATTGTCCTTCTTTCCTACACTGGTGTGCGGCTTCGGTGTATGAAGTGAAGTTGAGTTACTATTACAAAAAATACGTTGTTCTGACAAGAATAACGAAGAATGTTGTATCTGCTTTCTGTGTCGGGTGGTACTGTACCCTTTGAATGTATAACTTGGCACAGAGTTATCTGTGGAGTTAGAGGCAGTCATTAACTCTCAGGACCATAGCTGATGATGTTGTTACAGATAGGCGAGAATAAATGACACACGAACTATATTAGGTATTCTTCCGACTTTTTACTCGGTACTGTCGGTGGACGACTAGAAAGTGTGCAAACAGTCGAAGACTCGCAGTTCTTATTTCCCATTCGCAGCATGTGTGTTGTGACAACCTAAACGCACGTTCCACCCACTAAGGATCTTGGCACAGCGAGAGCAACTTTCATCCGACACGCAGAAATTCTTCAGCACCCTAAGTCAGACACTTTCCAGCTCCTTCAGCAGCCTGGCCTCCAGAACCAAACCTGTGTCTTCGGAGCTCCGCACACGACGCAGGCCTCCGTGAGGGGTCGCCTTCGGCTCCACGACGACAGCTGCGGCGTCAGTGTATAATGCTCTCTTGGCGCGCGAGCTCTTCTTAGACTTTAGTGTTCTTTGTTTTTACGCTGGAAAACTTTTCTTACTGTAACTCACTGCAGACAATTCGTAAAATACGTTTACAACATACGGTGTACATTATTCTTACAATTACAACTGTTAACTTTTTTACATAAAGAAATTAATAAATTTTACAGGCTATTCTGTACAAATTCCTTCATACAATATACGGAGTAGGGGAAAAATATTTACAGCTACGTCTACGTACATACAACGTAAACCACCGAACGTCTTACGGCAGACCATGTACCACCACTTTGCCACTTCCCTTTTTTCCCACTCGCTGTAGAAGTGAGGGAATAACGACTATCTATATATCTCTTTGCGGAACCTAATTTCTCTTATCTTCTCTTTGTGGTCCCTACGCAAAATGTACTTTGGTTGCAGTAGAATCGTTCTGCATTCAGCTTCAAATGCCGATTCTCTACATTTTTCTCAGTAGTGTTTCGCGAGAAGAGCGCCTTCTTTCCTCCATGCATCCCCATTTGAGTTTCCGAAGCACCTCCGTTATGCTCGTGTGCCGACCGACCCACCGGCTACAGACCTAGCTGTCCGCCTCTCAACTGTCCGACCTCACAGTGCACTTAAACGACTTGAGTGTGTCAAGCAGCACACCATCAACACTGCATTCGAACATTACTTTCATTACACGAAATAGAAATTCTGTTTAAGTCGTCCTATATCCTCCTGCAGTCACTCAACAACGACCGTAAATTGCTGCTCAGTCTGTCCATCAGATCGTATATGGAGAACAAGTGCGGTCCCGTTACAGTTCCCTGAGGACACCCTGGTCTCTGATACATGCACAACCACTCACACGACGAAAGATCCCTACCTAAAAGCTAGAAAGCACATGTCACACCAGTGGCAAAGAAACGAAACAGTAGGGTACCGCTGAATTACAGAGTCAGATCACTAACATAGTTTTGCAGTAGGGATTTAGAAAATGTGCTGTGCTCGAATATTATCAATTGCCCCGAAGAAAACGATTTATTGACAGTCCAGACGGGTTCAGATAATATCGTTTGTGTCAAACACAACTAGCTCTTTATTGTCATGGAACAATGGGACGTCAAATGGATTCCATATTTTAAGCCGGCTGGAGTGGCCGAGCGGTTCTAGGCGCTACAGTCTGGAACCGCGCGACTGCTACGGTCGCAGGTTCGAATCCTGCCTCGGGCATGGATGTGTGTGATGTCCTTTGGTTATTTAGGTTTAAGTAGTTCTAAGTTCTAGGGGACTTATGACCTCAGCAGTTGAGTCCCATAGTGCTCAGAGCCATTTGACCCATATTTTAAGATTTCTAAAAGACTTAACACAGCTACTGAGAAGCGACTTTTAAACAAATTGCTTATGCAGTATCGTCTCCGTTGTGCGTCTGAATTCGTGATTTCGTTTCAGAAGGTGACAGCTAATTGACGGATTGACGGAAAGCCATCGAGTAAAAAGAAGTAATATCTTGCGTTCCTCGAGGAAGTGTTGTAGGCTCTCTGCCGTTCCTGATCTATATAACCGATTTAGGAGACAATCTGAGCAGTCGTCTTAGATGGTTTGCAGTTGATGCTGTCATTTAGGGTCTTGAAAAGTTAGCAGAGCATCAAAATGAATCGGAAAATCATTTTGATAAGATATATGTACGTTGCGAAACGTGATAATTGGTTGTAAGTAAAGAAAAATATAAAGTTGTCAACACGAGTAATAAAAGGAATGCGCTTAATTTCTATTGCATCATAAATCACACAAATCTAAACGCCGCAAACTCGACTAAATACTTATGGATAACAATTACGAATAACTTAAGTTGGAAGGGTCACGGAGAATACGTTGTTGGAAAGCAAAAATCGACTGGGATTTCCTGGGAGAACACTTATGAAATGCAAGAGGTGTGCTGCAGAGACTGACCGCCTACGCCACGCCTTTCCGCCCTCTTCTGGAGTGCTGGAGTGCTGGAGTGCCGCGTGGGATCCGCGTCACACAGGACTGCGGAGGACATCCAAAAAAGCTCAGAGGAGGGCGGCTCGTTTCGCGTTATCTTGAAGTACGGGAGAGAGTGCGACGGATACGGTGCGCGAACTGGGCTGGCAATCATCGCAACAAAGGCGTTTCTCATCGCGGCAGGATCTTGTCATGAAATTGCAATATCTACTTTCTCGTCAGAGAGTGAGAACGTTTCGTTGGCGCCCACCTTCACAGGGACAAATGATTGGTTTCCTGTCTTATAGAGCGTGAAATATTAACTGGGCAGGTTTTATAAGTATTTTTTTCGCGCTGCAGTAGTCAGAGGTAGGTGCGGCACTCATTAGCACTTGTATTGGTCAACGTCAGATGCTGTTACTGAATCGATTATCTTCGCAAGATCCAAGAACATTACATTCCTCGAAAATTAACTGAATTTATATCGAAAAAAATATCAGGAAAACATTAATATGCAGTCTCTGTTGCGTAGAGTATTTTATCGCCAGAAACTGTTGCACACGGCGGCCTGTCGCCAGTGGAGGGGTGACGCGGGCCTCGAAGTTGACACCACTCTAACGACGGCGGTCTGGCGCGCGCGTGCATCCCATCACGTCCCGACACTTTATTTTGCAGCTACTCGTAGAGCTACTCCATCCCACAAACAGGACTGAATTGCAACTACAACAGCATTGGGCACACAGGACGGTTTGAGGAACCCTGTTGGTGAATTTTCGAGCTCCGAAATATGCGTTTCAGCTAAAGAGGACCGAAAGGGCGAATGGTCTCTCCTCTTAGTGCACGTGCAGGGTTCCCGCAGCACAGGGGGCCGCCGCCGTTAGCTGGCCACGCGCTCCCTCGGTGCCAGAGAACTCGCCACTTTACACATAGTACGAAACATCTTTCTGTGTTCTAGGATGCAAACAGGGACGGCGCCTCTGCAGCACGCAACACCTTTTACCTGGTTCCTCCTTTGTCTGTCATAGTGGTGGTGTGTGTTACGTGAAAAAGACTATGGCATCCCTTAACGACTCGCTCTTCTCTGTTCCGCTGTTCTTTGCTCAACATGTAGTCAGTAGTAATCAGAATTACACGTTTATAAAGTCCACAGTAGTAGAAAACTAACATGAAAATGGACGATGTAGTAGTTAAACATGGTAATGATTATCGTTAACTTTAACCGTATTTGTACTCTCAATTCTATCTGGGAATTAATTTTGAACGGCTGAGTTTATCAGTTTAATGGGGTCCGAGAACGGTAAGTGGCGGCCTTCACAAAAATGTTCGTGTAACGCAGGCATTTGCGAATGTTCTTCAATTCACACCACGCGTAGTTCTTATTACCAGTTTTGGACTAAGAAAACTTTGGCTTGGCCTGGTAAGTTAGCCCAGAAAATAGACCCGCATGAAACTGAGCAATGTATGTTAGCTCTTGTATTTCCCTATCACCTGTGTTTGACAACATTCGCATTGTACACTGAGATTTGTATAGCGCTTCAGTTGATCTGTGGTATGCTGCTCCCAGCCTAATTTATTATTAATCTGTAATTTATACACATTTTCTCTACGTACACTCCGATCATTTTATTGCAATTTTTGATAATCACATTAATGTTATATCGTAGATAACCCGGATGTGCACAAAAAAACTGTGTATATAAAACCCAGACAGGAACTCAATGTCCTGACTTCATCAAGTTAGATAAGTATATAAATAATAAACAACCCTAAGAATCTGACATTGTCAGCTTCTGTTATCTGCTTGTCGTCGTATTTTAGACATATACTGGCCGTAAACGCCTTATAACTTCGAAACTCCATATACTATATTTTTTCATAGCACAGCGACAATGGATTGGCTATGAACCATTTATTAATGCCCATTAAAATTTCATTCACTGATCTTCGAAACATTATAGTTCAGTTACTATTTACTGCAACATTTCTCTCATCTGAAAACAAAAGGAACTTGGCATCTGGTAATGTTAATGATGAAGAGTTATTGATAAGGACAAGAAAAAGTAAGGGCGCTAACATGGAACCTTCTGGCTCTAACTTGTAATTAGTATCTTGTAGGATGAAGCGTGATTGGTTAATACTCGTCTCATTCCTACTGCCACCATTTGTTTCCCGTCACAGGTATGACGTTTAATCCATTTTGCAGTATTGAGAGGCACCCACATGCCTTGCTCATACTGCGGCATCAAGCAGTCAGCCTGCAAGATGAGTGGTCTGCCAAGCGAGGGGATTCATTCTTATTTATCAAGTAACATGAGCTCTAGTACTCACAATTAGGTTACAATATTTGAATATTACGCAACGGATAACGGAAACACACAACTGACTATTAGTAATTTACACAACTCTGACTGTTCACTATGCTCTGGCAATACCACATTTTCTTTCTTATTTAACGGCTTTGATCAACACGTGGCCATTGCACTGAATATGAATGGCGCACACATTATAAATTCTGGGTATCATGACAACATACAATTCGAAGGAAAAGGCCACCAGCCTTTTTCTTTTCACTATCTTATTTATTCCGATAAATTCTATAACCTAAACACACAAATTCTGTAACCTACAACAATAACACATGAGAAATTCCGCCCAGTGGGCACGGCTTTACATTGGTGATTCTCTATCTTATGGTCTCGTAATTATTTGACGCTACAGTGCACTTTCTCGATAGGATGGTGGATCGTTTGCTATATCTCACACTTCGACTCTCACACCCATTATCACGAAAATTTCTTCCAGACCGAGTGGTACAAAAAGGAACACGCATAACCCACTGCCTCTGAAACTATCTCGTTACTCTCCCATGCCAACCACACATACTTAAATTTCATGAAATACATCACACTGGCAACAGTGAACACAAAGAATAGTCACAACGTTATAATCACATCACTTTCAGCTTTCCCACTTCAATTAAAATTCATCCCAGTTTCACACGACACTGCACCACTTCGTAACTTTTCTTTCCTACTACGAACTCTGGAGGTAATATGCACGTCTTCCTGTGCAATGCAAGCCAAGTGGCGTTGCTGGATAGACGGCTGACTCACCTTGCTTCACTCTCAGAGTATTATAGTTCGAATCAAGCGTCACACGGAAACATAACACGCAAAGCAATATTAAGAACATATTCATCACACACGCGAGTCCTCAACTGACACCACGGACGAGTACATCTCTTTATCCTTTGTCTCATACACAGATTGAGACTCACACAGTACTCACCACGTGGAAGTACTCGTCTCTAATTTCAAGTCCTGCACACGCCATTTCCTAAATATTTCTAACTTACAGTACACACGCCAGTAATTCAGCTTAATTTAAGCACCCGGAAGTATTTCAACTTATTGCTGCACGTGGTTTCATTGTGACCGTTGATCACTTCCGAAGATTACTACAATCCCCTTAATATTACCTGCCTGACATTTAATTCTCCCCACAAAAGTTCCTGAAATAGATAAAATATTATTCCAAACTACTCTTAAGTATTTCACTCGTATTCCATGTCTCCACTCTTTTGTCTTTACGGAGCACACCTAAGACAGGTCTTACCAACACTAGATCCAGCGGCAGAGTGCTGAAACATGGCCAATCTCGCACGTCCGCCAAGGTGGGGGAACACCGTGCTACCGCATTGGTCAGCCACATTTCAGACAGCTCAATGCTCAGGTAAATTTCATCTCTTTGGTTCCACCAAAGGCGACTAAAAGACCGTCTCAAAGATGATCATGTATTGCATATTCGCTATCTGTGGTTAGCAGACGACCATACATTCATTCATTTCACAGATCTCACCAAATTGGATGTAGGGATTTATTTTGTGGGAGTGCACATGTAATCAATTAAATAAATAAATTGCCATTCTTTCCTACACTGGTATCCGGATTCACTGTATTAATTGAAATTGAGTTATTATTAGAAAAAAACCATGTTATTCTGACAAGAATAACGAAGAATGTTGTACCTATTTTCAATGTCGGGTGGTACTGTACCCTTTCACCGCCCGCTACTCATGCAGAAAAAATGGCACGGTACTATCCTTGCAATGCGAGGGTAGTTCCGAACATTTCTTAAAGAATGCTGTATTAGACTTGGTAAGGCATCATAATAACCAGGAGGAGACCTTAGCCCCTGGTGACCTCAAATAGACGACCAAATGCTGTTACTTTACGAAATTATTGACACAGTTGTTGAATTATTGTACTCTCCACAATCCGGAGTAACGTACATGTACAAATTTACAACAATCCAAATTACAAATAAAACATTACATCATACAAATAAAAAATAATGGTGAGATAAAAATTTGCTTTGTAATCGGGATCTCCGTTATTTTCAGGAGTAGTCCAAACTTCACTAACTGTACAACAAAATAAAAAAAATACTAATTGTACTCATAAAATTTTAAATAGCTCACCGTCTAAACACAGAGCAAGTAATCTGACATTCATAAATTGGGTTGTAATTATCTATACACAGCAATGTCTAAATACAAAACAAAATCAACAAAAGAAAAAAAATTGCATACACTAGTTACATGTAGAATGTTAGGCTCCATACCATTACAATAAAATTTACATCAAACCTACAGAGAAATTAAACTGAGAAAAAAAAGCAATGAAATATACCACAAGTTACATACTGGTTATGTAATATAGTCAATCTAAGACATCGTGTCATACCTCATTAATTATCATCACTTAAGCAATTGCCACCACTACTCGACTGTGAGTTTAACCTTATCCTTGTCCACCAGTACAAATACCTGCTGCTGAGCTAGTCAGTCCATCAACTTTGATCAATACATGCAGTAAATAGTTTAGCAATAAGTGCTTGAATCCACCAGTAGCTCTCGTATTTTACTCTACTGCTCATTACTCTGTTGTTACATATTTAGACGACAAGAATTTGCATTTCGACTAGCCTCCGTTACACTTCAATGTGAAATATCACCACTATGATAATGAAAATAAGTGGCTTCAGTCAACACTCCAACAAAATGATTACTGTCCACGACATCAATATGCGTCAGTTAATTCCGATATTTGTTGTGCAATGTAAACTCTTGTCCCCTGTGACAACCTTACTGACCAATGCAACAAGAGCCGCTACGTTAGTATTACGCCACTGGCTAATAATTAAAGCATCCTTGTGCCAAATATTCTAATAAACATGCTACGTGAACTTGATAACCCAGAACAAACAAAAATTCACACTAACTATTCTAAAAACATGTTGTTGTTGTGGTCTTCAGTCCTGAGACTGGTTTGATGCAGCTCTCCATGCTACTCTATCCTGTGCAAGCTTTTTCATCTCCCAGTACCTACTGCAACCTACATCCTTCTGAATCTGCTTAGTGTATTCATCTCTTGGTCTCCCTCTACGATTTTTACCCTCCACGCTGCCCTCCAATACTAAGTTGGTGATCCCTTGATGCCTCAGAACATGTCCTACCAACCGATCCCTTCTTCTGGTCAAGTTGTGCCACAAACTTCTCTTCTCCCCAATCCTATTCAATACTTCCTCATTAGTTATGTGATCTACCCATCTAATCTTCAGCATTCTTCTGTAGCACCACATTTCGAAAGCTTCTATTCTCTTCTTGTCCAAACTATTTATCGTCCATGTTTCACTTCCATACATGGCTACACTCCATACGAATACTTTCAGAAATGACTTCCTGACACTTAAATCAATACTGGATGTTAACAAATTTCTCTTCTTCAGAAACGCTTTCCTTGCCATTGCCAGCCTACATTTTATATCCTCTCTACTTCGACCATCATCAGTTATTTTGCTCCCCAAATAGCAAAACTCCTTTACTACTTTAAGTGCCTCATTTCCTAATCTAATTCCCTCAGCATCACCCGACTTAATTAGACTACATTCCATTATCCTTGTTTTGCTTTTGTTGATGTTCATCTTATATCCTCCTTTCAAGACACTGTCCATTCCGTTCAACTGCTCTTCCAAGTCCTTTGCTGTCTCTGACTGAATTACAATGTCATCGGCGAACCTCAAAGTTTTTATTTCTTCTCCATGAATTTTAATACCTACTCCAAATTTTTCTTTTGTTTCCTTTACTGCTTGCTCAATATACAGATTGAACAACATCGGGGAGAGGCTACAACCCTGTCTTACTCCCTTCCCAACCACTGCTTCCCTTTCATGTCCCTCGACTCTTATAACTGCCATCTGGTTTCTGTACAAATTGTAAATAGCCTTTCGCTCCCTGTATTTTACCCCTGCCACCTTTAGAATTTGAAAGAGAGTATTCCAGTCAACATTGTCAAAAGCTTTCTCTAAGTCTACAAATGCTAGAAACGTAGGTTTGCCTTTCCTTAATCTTTCTTCTAAGATAAGTCGTAAGGTCAGTATTGCTTCACGTGTTCCAGTGTTTCTACGGAATCCAAACTGATCTTCCCCGAGGTTGGCTTCTACTAGTTTTTCCATTCGTCTGTAAAGAATTCGTGTTAGTATTTTGCAGCTGTGACTTATTAAGCTGATAGTTCGGTAATTTTCACATCTGTCAACACCTGCTTTCTTTGGGATTGGAATTATTATATTCTTCTTGAAGTCTGAGGGTATTTCGCCTGTCTCATACATCTTGCTCACCAGATGGTAGAGTTTTGTCAGGACTGGCTCTCCCACTGCCGTCAGTAGTTCCAATGGAATATTGTCTACTCCGGGGGCTTTGTTTCGACTCAGGTCTTTCAGTGCTCTGTCAAACTCTTCACACAGTATCATATCTCCCATTTCATCTTCATCTACATCCTCTTCTATTTCCATAATATTGTCCTCAAGTACATCGCCCTTGTATAGACCCTCTATATACTCCTTCCACCTTTCTGCTTTCCCTTCTTTGCTTAGAACTGGGTTTCCATCTGAGCTCTTGATATTCATACAAGTCGTTCTCTTATCTCCAAAGGTCTCTTTAATTTTCCTGTAGGCGGTATCTATCTTACCCCTAGTGAGATAGGCCTCTACATCCTTACATTTGTCCTCTAGCCATCCCTGCTTAGCCATTTTGCACTTCCTGTCAATCTAAAAACATATGTTAGTGAAATACAATTACACTTGCTGTTCCTTCAGGAATAAAACATATTTAAAAAATTTACACATTTACAAATACAAATACATTATTCCCTATCTTGCAAGTCACATGGAAACATTTCATTCTGTGACTTTCTTGGGGTCAAAAGGATGCTGATAGTTTTCCTAGAATCACTGTCTCGGTGTCAAAGCTCTCCCATGGTTACCCGGACGAAAGTCTTTAGGTCACTCAAATCGGCATTTTGAACACGCACTGAACAGTAAACTGTATCTCACATCAAACACAAATGTCATAGTCACTCTCAGATTACCATCCACACGAATCTGGTCGTCCAGAAATGGCCCTACAACTATTATTACCCACGGTTCTGTCCTTTCAGTTCATGGTGTAATTAAAAGTCGTAGGTTCCAACAAACAGCACTTATTCCCGCACCAATTAAAGATATGTCTCCTGCTACAAATGCAAATGTCAATGTCCCACTTTACTTTCTTGCGTTCAAACAATAATTAGTCACCAAACGACAACTGTCCTCTTTAAGTATACCAAGCATCCCACATGCAATTTACAAAGCACACTTAACAAGTCACTGCCAAAAGTTTATGGATCCCACCGATCAGTGGTCAAGACAAAACAAAACAATCGTCCTGTCTGCTAAAGCCAAAGTCTTTTCCACCAGTCACAACGTGGAAACACCAGTCCTTCACTTTCCACCTTATTCAGACATACGAGCCGTCATCTTGTTTCACGGCTCCACAGTCCAGTACTAGTTAATAGTTGCTGTTAAAAAATGCCCGCCGGACTCTGCCGCGTGTCGCTCATTCTGCCGTCGCGCTGCCGCCGCGAGAGTCGTTGAGTGGAAAAAACCACCCGCTCTTGCCTGCAGTCGTAAGGGTGGCGGAACTTATGAATGGCCAGTGTTACGTGCGTGTCGCCCCAGGCCGTTGACCTGCTGTAGTGGGCGCGTGGAGTGTACCTCGACCGGCAGTGGAGTGGGGAGTGCAGTGGCTCTGTTGCCTCTCCCATGCCGACGTCAGCTTGGCTTACGTGGTACGGGCGCGTTCTGTGTAGCCCCTCAGCGCTATGACACCTTATCAGTCAGACCCTTCCGTGCATCTCGCAACATTACAGACAAAAGGATATTCTTACAGTATGTAAATACTCATTGCTTACATGTATGATCTATTAGATACATTGGTAATAAAAGAATCTTTGTTGTAAAAAACATAAAATTATACACCCTAGTTTTCTATACATACATCAACATTTATCCCTTTTCTATATACAGCCCACACTTGCGCTATTGATTGTACCTGTCGTCCCTCATACAAAACATGAAAGTGTTCAAAATTAAAGGAATAAGAAACAAATTATACAGCTCATAATTACAATATCAAATAGTAGACTACTTTAACATCCTATCACAGTGAACATATTAGAAACTGTTGATTCTAAAACTACAATATACAATGCACCTTTGTGCTTGTGACAGACTGAAATTAATACCCCTTGAAAGTGTTCTAACAAAAAATAAGAATCAATCTATACAGCTCACGATTCCTACCACATAATGTTAAATAGTTAACTACTTTAACATCCTAACACAATGAACATTTTAGAAACTGATGACTCTAAATCTACAACATACAATGCACCTTTGTGCTTGTGACAGACAGAAATTAGTATCTCTTTACATATTTTACCTTTTATTATATATTACAACATTTCTAGGACATGTATGTACCATCCACATGACGACATATTCCGACCTGCCATCGAGGTTCATCCAAATCAAACAATAAAGCACAATAATGTTTTAGTTATGGATCGATAGCATCCCCTTTACAGTAGTGTGCGCATTGATCACACTACTCTACGACTCTCACTCACCAGACATCACATTTTCCTTCTCATTCAATCCATTAATACACCAACAGAATAAGTCTAGAAGTCAGCTAACCTTAACACCACCACATTCACGACAACATACCATACCTTTGCTCCCTTATACTCAACCACATAACACATGGAGCTGTTTCAGAGATAGCATTCCAGTCTCCGAATTCGTCCTTTCACTCTGGCACCTCTCTCCATCGGCTTACCTCTGCATTCACTTTACCGATTATTCATCCTGCTAAATATCAACTTAGAACTGCGACATTTCATTTTGTGTCCCTTCACATTGTGCAGTTGTCCTCATCTCTTCATTCGTATTTCGGCTCTCTGTCCGTCCATTACTCCATCATTTCCTGGTCTTCCTTCGCCATTCGCCTCGGTCTCGATTGCAGCATATCCAAGTCTCTCTGTAAAATACATCTAAGACATCCCCACATTATTTATTCTACTCATCTTCATTTACCACTGTTTCATCACGTCGAATCTCTCTTTATTAATCACACTGCTTCACGTCGCTTCTCTCCTTAAATATCACCTAAATCCACTACTATTTATCACATCGTTTCTCTCTCTATCTACCATCTTTATTAATCATCACGTCGTTTCTGCTTGATCCTTATTCATATGACAAAAAAAAAATACGTACATACACCACTCTGTCGACTCCTGTTCATGACTCGACCAGTCTATTCCGTCATACTTCCTGACATCCAGCCAGAAAATTCTTATGTTCGATTTGACCCTGCACAACGTTACACACCACAAATAAATACACTATCTATCATAACTTGCCTACTTTCGATCTATCCTTAACTTTTCCATAATTTGATGTTAGAAATGTGAAGAAGCCCACACGATTGTTTTCCCTTGATCGTCTCAAAAAAATGGTTCAAATGGCTCTGAGCACTATGGGACTCAACTGCTGAGGTCATTAGTCCCCTAGAACTTAGAACTAGTTAAACCTAACTAACCTAAGGACATCACAAACATCCATGCCCGAGGCAGGATTCGAACCTGCGACCGTAGCGGTCTTACGGTTCCAGACTGCAGCGCCTTTAACCGCACGGTTGATCGTCTCAATCAGTACAGCATTTTCATGGACAATCCGCCTCACTCTGAATGGTCCACTATACACAGTAAATAATTTGCTAGTTAGGAATCTGTGCTTACATGAAAATTAAATGTGTGCAGAGAATATACAAGCTGGGAGAAAGGTACAGCACAAATGTTAGAAACTTTGGTGCTAGTGGCCTCTTTCCCTAACACCAGATTCCGAACAACCATACACAGCACCTCATTATAACTGCACCACGACAATGACATACTATAGATCAGATGACATCTAATTTAAAAACTTCGATCACATTACTGATGTTACCTGTAACACCAGTATAAATGTAGCCCATGCCATACAGATCACAATGTTGACTTTTTACATTACGTGTTAAGTACCTGCAATAGTCAAATCGCACTAATTAAACTGGACTCATTGGCATTATTACATAACATTTTTAGCAACTGGTTTTTGAGGAAACAGTCCTTTTACTTTAGTGTTCCACATCAAAATTTGCAAATTTTGCTGTGATAGACCAGCCTAACAGATTCCATTACTGGTGTTTTATTCTGTGATCAGAAGTATGGTATTTGCATTCCTACATATCAGTAGAGTATGTCTGCTACATAGACAATTTTCAGTGCCAGCGGCAAGTGTTTTAAGGCAACATGCAAAGGGCTAATATGTTGGATTAGTTTCTCCTATCCATCAATCTATTACGACAAGAAAGAAATGCCAGGATTCCATGCTCTCCTCTCATTCTGATAGTTTCTGCCGTTCCTATCCTCGACACTGTCTGACCTATGAGTCGTGTCTCCGTTCACGATGTTGTTCTCATTACCCAATTCTTGTAACAAGTGCTGAAATGACGCAGAATCTTCTAAGCCTCTGGCTGCTATCACTATATCTCTGCGCAATTTCACTGGCAACTTCGTTATACAGATCCTAATAAGCTCCCCAGCTTCGTATGGCACATCCAAATACCTATTTCGTCTCAGCATTTCCTGATAGCACGCCACTGGATCTCTTATGCCACCTTCGTTACAATCTGGCATCATCAATCTACTTTGCTTAACCTTGTCCTGCTCACTTTTTGAGCAGAATTCATTTAAAAACTTGTCACAAAATTTCTTGTAGCTACTACAGTCTTTAATAACTTCCTGTATTTTCGCTCTAGCCTCGTCCCTCAAATGGTTACACACAAACTTCATTTTGAGGAGCGGTCCCCACGATGCAGGTAATGAATCTTGAAACTGAGACAGCCACAGGCATGGATGTTGGTAGTTATCAGGATCCGGAAAACAAGTGTACGTTTTTACCGACACGAAGTGCCTCCTACATTCTTCTTCCGCATTTATGTTTTCTGACCTTGGACTATACCCAGTTGGGTTTGCCACCTGTTTTATCCGACACAACCGTTCTTCTAACTCTCTGAGCTTGTCTTCCTCTTTCTGCCTATTTTCTTTTTTTGAATTTATCTCACTCTCCCTCTGCAACCTACCTGGTGGTGTTTAACCTTCGCTACTGCACGCTAATTGCAACTGTGCTAGTTCTTCCCTATGTTTCCTATTTATTTCTAATTGTGCCTCTTTAAACTGTAATATTGATTGTATCTCCTCCTGGTCGGCATAAACTTCGCGCTGCGTACTGTCAGAGCCTGTTTCGCCTCTTATACTGATCTTTTCTACATCTGCGCTAATTGTATTCATTCTGACCACTACCTCCGCAACTTCATCCCTGTGTTTACTTAGCGCCACTTCCTGCCGGGTGACTTGAGCTTCTACGCTGTCTAATGCCCCTTGTTTATCTGCAAGTTAGCCCTCCACTACCTCTTTGATTCGCTCATCCGGCAACACGTCCCTACGTTCTGTAATATCACTCTCTATTGCAATTATTCATAGTTCCAAATTATTGGCATTTTCTTCCACGGCGTCACATACTTGCTTCAACGCACCCAGATTTTTCTCCCCCTCATCTAACCGATTATTAACTGCGGACAGACGCTCATCGATAACTGTGTGTAGCTTCCTCATTGCCTCTTTATTTCCCTTATCCATTGCCTCCAATCTTTCCTTACTATCTTTATCCATCGCTTCCAGTCTTTCCTTACTATCTTTATCCATCGCTTGCAATCTTTCCTTATTCGCTTCCAATCTTTCCTTAGTCTCCCTATCGCTCTCCTTACTATCTTTATCCATCGCTTCCAATCTTTCCTTATTATCTCTATCCATCGCTTCCAATCTTTCCTTATTATCTCTACCCATCCTCTGTAAAAACTGAGGTAGCACACTGTCATTTGCTACTTTCGGTGCGCTCACCTCGTTCTCCTGAGAAACCGTAGCTTCACTAAGGGTAGCTACACTTTCACTGCATACATGACCTAGTCCCGGCTCGCCCGCGTCGTCGGGAAAAGCCCCCGATTGTGGACAAAGCCCCCCGCATAAAGGATCACCTAGCCGCGGTCCGCTGACCATTCAGCCCCTTCCAAGTGTTTGCCGTTATCGCTCATTAAGCCAAGGTCGACACCTACTTCCTGCTCCACTGCTGCGTTCACCCCAGAATCACTATTCTCCATGGTTCAAATGGCTCTGAGCACTATGGGACTTAACAGCTATGGTCATCAGTCCCCTAGAACTTAGAACTACTTAAACCTAACTACCCTAAGGACATCACACAACACCCAGTGATCACGAGGCAGAGTAAATCCCTGACCCCGCCAGGAATCGAATCCGGGAATCCGGGTGCGGGAAGCGAGAACGCTACCACACGACCGCGAGCTGCAGATTTTCCATGGTGATTACACTTTTTGACTGCGACCTAGTTACTATGGACATTAGAAAAAAAAATTATACAAAGATTTTCCAGCCTTGGACGACGTAGCAAGCAATCCAGAAAGAAATTGCAAACAAAAACAAAAAATTTTACTTCTTAGCGCTATCACAATATACGTAAAAATCTTGACAAATCCCATCAAAAAAAATCTCAACAGCAAACCTTGACAGCACAGTCCTGGTAGGGTCGAAATTATGAGAGGCAGCCACATGCCTTGCTCATACTGCGGCATCAAGCAGTCAGGCCTGCAAGATGAGTGGTCTGCCAAGCGAGTGGATTCATTCTTATTTATCAAGTAACATGAGCTCTAGTACTCACAATTAAGTTACAATATTTGAATATTACGCAACGGATAACGGAAACGCACATCTGACTATTAGTAATTTACACAACTCTGACTGTTCACTACGCACTGGCAATACCACATTTTCATTCTCATTTAACGGCTTTGATCAACACGTGGCCATCGCACTGAATATGAATGGCGCACACATTATAAATTCTGGGTATCATGACAACATACTATTTGAAGGAAAAGGCCACCAATCTTTTTCTTTTCACTATCTTATTTATTACGATAAATTCTATAACCTAAACACACAAATTCTATAACCTACAACAATAACACATGAGAAATTCCGCCCAGTGGGCATGGCTTTACATTGGTGAATCTCTATCTTATGGTCTCGTAATTATTTGACGCTACAGTGCACTTTCTCTATAGGATGGTGGATCTTTTGCTATATCTCACACTTCGACTCTCACACCCATCATCACGAAAATTTCTTCCAGACCGAGTGGTACAAAAAGGAACATGCATAACTCACTGGCTCTGAAACTATCTTGTTACTCTCCCATGCCAACCACGCATACTTAAATTTCGTGAAATACATCACACTGGCAACAATCAACACAAAGAATAGTCACAACGTTATAATCACATCACTTTCAGCTTTCCCACTTCAATTAAAATTCATCCCAGTTTCACACGACACTGCACCACTTCGTAACTTTTCTTTCCTACTACGAACTCTGGAGGATATATGCACGTCTTCCTGTGCAATGCAAGCCAAGTGGCGTTGCTGGATAGACGGCTGACTCACCTTGCTTCACTCTCAGAGTATTATAGTTCGAATCAAGCGTCACACGGAAACATAACTTGGAAAGCAATATTAAGAACATATTCATCACACACGCGAGTCCTCAACTGATACCATGGACGAGTACATCTCTTTACCCTTTGTCTCATACACAGATTGAGACTCACACAGTACTCACCACGTGGAAGTACTCGTCTCTAATTTCAAGTCCTGCACACGCCATTTCTTAAATATTTCTAACTTACAGTACACACGCCAGTAATTCAGCTTAATTTAAGCACTCGGAAGTATTTCAACTTATTGCTGCACGTGGTTTCATTGTGACCGTTGGTCACTTCTGAAGATTACTACGGTCCCCTTAATATTACCTGCCTGACATTTAATTTCCTGAAATAGAGAAAATATTATTCCAAACTACTCTTAAGTATTTCACATGCATACCATGTCTCCACTATTTTGTCTTTAAGGAGCACACCTAAGACAGGTCTTACCAACACTAGATCCACCGGCAGAGTGCTGAAACATGGCCGATCTCGCACGTCCGCCAAGGTGGGGGAGCACCATGCTACCGTATTGGTCAGCCACATTTCAAACAGCTCAATGCTCAGGTAAATTTCATCTCTTTGGTTCCACCAAAGTTGACCAAAAGGCCGTCTCAAAAATGATCATGTATTTCACATTCACTATCTGTGGTTAGCAGACGACCATACAGTCATTCATTTCACAGACCTCACCAAATTGGAGGTAGGGATTTATTTTGTGGGAGTGCACATGTAATCAATTAAATAAATAAATTGCCATTCTTTCCTACACTGGTATCTGGCTTCGCTGTATTAATTGAAAGTGAGTTATTATTAGAAAAAAATATGTTGTTCTGACAAGAATAACGAAGAATGTTGTACCTATTTTCAATGTCGGGTGGTACTGTATCGTTTCAGTATTCCCTCAAGTGTTCTCATCTAAACAAGCAAAACAAGATTTGCGCTGAATATGAACGACATGTGGAGGGTAAACACCGACCGTCAAAAACTTCACCTCTGTGTTCAACGCGCCAACATTTACGTGTCTGTGTACCCCGTTGCAAGAAGAGTGGCCACAGTACGGAGTCTGCGCCACGATCGGATATTGTAGGGGTAATACTGCAAAGCGAATCTGTATGAGAGCAACACTTGTAACCGGTGGCAATGGCGCGAATGAGCCACGGATTTGCAGGGGCGATTTCGGGAAAGTTGTGGTGTGCAAGGCCTGCTCAGGCTTCTGGAGTCTGTATCAAGTTGACGTGGCGATAGACGTCTTACGATTCAGTGACCCGCTGTTATGGTACTGAAAGAGGGCACATGCGAAAGTGCAACAGAAACGTTAATGAAACCTAAGTGGAAGATTTCAGAAGAAGACGTTATTCTCGCGAAACAAAGCTGGGTAAATCTGGGGAAAGTGTATTTTAAAAAGACAATTTTTATGCTTCTACCGTAAATCCAGCATATGGACCATGAGAAGATGCGCCTTGACGTACAGGGGCGCGTGCAAAGATATGCAACCGTCGCCTCTCCGCCTTGCAATGCTCGAATGCTATGTGAAAGGAGCAGGCAGCACGAACGTTTCGTAATATGACCAGTAGTAGAAGCAACATTTCCATTTAGGGATGTATTGCTTTTATGTAATGCAGCGACACCTCAGGTAGCAGCCGCCATGTCCACCTTTGGCACGGATAACAGCGGCGACGGCTCGTGGCACGGAAGCAACGGCGGCTCGGTACGTCGCTGGAGGAGCTGCCAACACAGCCGCGCACGTGCGAGTCACGTGACTCCCGCAAATTCCGGGGAGGGGAGGCGATGTGCTCTGACGCCGTGTTGAATCACATCCCAGATGATATAGATCGTGTTAAGATCTGGATAGTTGGGGCCCAGCACGTCATTTGGAACTCACCACTGTGTTCCTCGAACCTCTCCATCACTCTCTTGGTCTTGTGACATGGCGCATTATCTTACTGAAAAATGTCACTGCCGTGGCGAAATACGGTCGTCATGAAGGGGTGTGCGTGGTGTGCAAACCAGTGTGCCGTGCTACTTGGCCCTCACGGTCCCTTGCACGAGCTTCACTCGCCCCACGGATGCCCACGTGTACATTCCCCGGAGCACAGTGGAGCCGCCGCAAGTTGGTCTCCGTCCCGCAGTTGTCGCGCACTTGCGAGGTGGAGAAGAGTTTGTACATCTTTAATTCAGACGAATTCTGCACTCGACCCCCTGCTTATCTACCAGCTAATTAATTATGGGCACTACGGTAATGGAAGTAAATGATGATGGACCCTGCTAGTTGGTAAAATGACGGGTGCACACTCACAATAATTTAATAAAAATTGGAATCCACTCAAAAAAGAGAGCTTTATCGTAATAAACAACAGGAAATGGGATTCTGCCTATATCTACGAAATGATATGCGGATTAAATATTACAATTAGATTTATTATACATCCGGACATAAATGCACCTAATTCTCGACACACACAGTAAGTTAAAGGATAGGGTATACTGAAATATTAGGCGAATAAGAGTTGGCTCAAGAACAAGGGGCTCCTACTCTCTGTGATGCAAACGATTCACGATAATGACTGGAGGCCGTAATGAATGAAATATTAATTTCCCGACTGTATAGCAGTATCGCAATTAGCAGTGAGAGCTCAAATGGGATCACATGGATAAACAAGCAAGGTGGACTTGTAGCAAAGCGAGCGCGAGTGCTGCTGAGGGATTCAATATAAAATTGACAAGGTCCTACAATGCCAGAGCCGCAAAATTAGCAGTACTGAAATCTGCAGCACGTCGTCAGTAAGCAGCTTCCTGTTGACGTAGGCGCCGACTTCTGCCGTGCAGCAACTCTGTGTCAACCCCTGGCCGCGAAGGCTGTCCGAGAATTCAAAGTTCTTCCGAAAAAGAGCGACCATGTCGCAAGACCGTCCGACTCCGACGGAGATCAGATCCCGAGTCCCACCGCCCGCACAAAGGAATAGCGAAGCCAGCATTGCTCTGCTCCCTGCTCTCCTCGAAAACTGTGAATCAGCATTCAGTTCTGATTCCAAAATTTTTACGAATACATGACGAGAGGGACAAGTGCTTGAGAGAAGACTTCCCTATCAATACAAGTGTCCGAGAGACGACTTTCCTATCAATCTCCTGGATAGTTTTGTTTCTCAAACCAACAGAGTGAGTTATCATGCAGTAGCACAGGTGATGTAGTTGTGTTGCTCGACTTTCTTACACTGCGACCGAAAGGTGTCTCAGTTGTTGACAACAAATTCCAGCTGTTTTGCACACACCCCTTGTGGCAGAATTCGTAGTCCAAAACGCACTTATGGAGCTATCAGATGTAAAATATTATGTTCACACTACTCTTTGCTCTAGTCTACGTCTTTTGGTGGGGCTCAGCCTTTCATTTCTTCTTAGGAAGAAGTTAACTATAAAGGCATCATAGCACGTCACCAGTAACAGTACTGCAAAGGAATGCTCAATGAGCGACCTGATGACGTTGAATAATAGTCACTCGGTTGATTTTTGTTGTTTCGAATTAGAGCATGCAGTACTCCTACACCAGACTTCTGAACTTTGCCTGTTGAATGCAAATGTCGCATGATGGTAAAATGGTAATCTACCACATATATCAATAGTCGAGACTTCCTTAATGTGGAAAATCATTCATGCCAGAACGATCTTTGTTGAAACAAGAATATCTTTTTCTGGCGTATTTTTCCCAAAAGCACACGCTCCGCGCACAGTTCAAATCTTTCTAGCTGCCTCCTCTACATTCACCCCTCTGCTATACCAAAACTAAACGTTGTGTTGCAGATGTTACACCTTTTTCCACTTGCGACTCAATTTTGCAATGCTTAACTGTAGTTCATGATTTTCAAGTATGCAAAATCCACTGCTTAACTGGAAGATGATAACTAGAACTTCAAATTCGAAAATGGCATTGATACATACACTGACAGCGTGACGCGGCCTTCACATGGCGGCGCCGGATTTCAGGCGGCGGGTGGCGTCTGGCCGGTGACAGGTAGCCGCTGCAGCGCAGGGAAACGCTCGAGCGTAAGCTGTTACGATCGCGACGCAGCCACGAGCTGTCCTGCGGAATTGTTTCTGGAATACTTGTTATTGCGAGTGGGTAGAATGTTACGCCAATTGTCATCGATGTTCAGTCAGACCACAGGCTCACTTCATCCATATCAACTCGGAAGTAGTCAACACTTCCTCCTAACACTTCCGGATCTTAGTGTTGCCAGATTGTGCAGATGGCCGGACTTAAGAGTTGTCAGGGGCGGTCAGTTTTATTGGCCACCTTAAGTGAACGACTCGGACTTAGTCTCTGTGGCGGCCGGCTGGCGGTCAGTTTTTATGTCTAAGACTGCACACTGATCAACCAGAACACTGTGGCCGCCGACCTACTATCGACATAAACCCGTCTATACGATAGCAGCGTCACATGAGGAGGAATGACTGCTAGTCAGACACATGCACGGTACGGGTAGTATCAGTGTGAGGGGAAGGCCCGCAATCTACCCCAGTTTGACGGCAGATGGCGATGATCCGGAGCCTCGGCACGAGCGTAACGGAAACTACACGACTTGCCGGGTGTTCGAGGAGTGTTGTGGTGAGTGTCCTCAGCTGGTGGCGAAACTAAGGTGCAACCACGTGCAAACGTCGTGGGGTACGGTGGCCACCGATGTCGGGCGTCGTAGGCTGGGCAGCCTGTCAAAACAGAACAGCAGGCGTACTGTGGTGGAGCTAACACCAGACTTTAATGCTGGGCAAAGTACAAGAGTGTCCAAAGACACAGTTCGCCGAACACTCGTAACGACGGACCCGCTCAGCCGGCGAGCCGTGCATGTGCCAATGTTAACACCACGACAACGGCAACTACTACTGAAATGGGCACGTGACCATCGGCATTCGACGTTGTCACAGTGGTAGAGCGTTGTATGGTTTGATGAATCCCCATACATTCTTCATCGTGCCGATGGGAGAGCCCGAATCCATCTTCTTCCAGGGCAACAGCTCTTCGTCACCCACACTGCGGGATGGAGACAAGCTGGCGGCGACTCCATTATGCTGTGGGGAACATTCACCTGGGTATCCACGAGTCCAGTGGAGCTCGTGCTAGGCACCATGTCGGCCATGGAGTATCGTACATTCATTGCAGACCACGTACATCCCTTCGAGACGATCGTGTTTCTCGTCGGCAGTGGCATTTTTGGCCAGGAGTGTGATGCAGTGGTTCGAGGAACACAGCGGCGAGTTCCAGTCGATGTTCTGGCCTCCCAAGTAGCCCGATCTGAACCCGATCGAACACATCTGGGATGGGACTGAACAGGGCGTCAGAGCTCATCGTCCCCTCGTCCAGAATTTACAGGAATTAGGGACTTGTGTGAGCAGGTGTAGTGCCAACTCCTCCAGCACCTACCGAGGCCTCAGTACTTCCACGCCACGACGCATCACCGTTGTTATCGCTGCCAAGACGGACGTAACGGCTGCGTACCATTAGCAGTGCTTCTATAACAATTCAAATACTCAAACATTAGACCTTTTTCTAGGTTGCCAGTGGCATAATATCCCGTTATAAGAACTTGACCTGAGAACAAAACATTAAACTACACTATAACGACTCGTCATGCGTCAAGGTGAACATGCTGTTTATCTGAATAGCAGCAATATACAATCACCTTAGCCATAAAAATTGTTAACATAGTAGCGATCTTGAAAGGGGGTCTTTTTCAAAAGGTATACATCGTATTGTTAAAAAAAAACGCGCTCGTTGATGGTGATAATTTCTGGGACTGTGGTCAAACCTCTTCGGTCGTCTGGGATTGTTTTCAAATTTGTCTACATGCCGTCAAATTTGATTAGTTTCAGTTTATAGAGATTTAAGTAAATCTGTTCTTATTACGTCCACATGTAACTAGGATGAAACTTATTCGCCGACGGGCTTGCAGAGTGGAAGGAAAGTGAAGCTACGAGGGATTTGTACCTTTCAAATGCTCAACTGCTTTCTAATCGTTGGCTCTATCTGAATTTCACAATCTCGTGCAGGTATCCTGGATATTAATACTTCGAGTTATAATCGGAGGCGCATAAGGATGTGAGGTGGTGTAACAGTTGGTACACTACCAATAGAGCGAGGTTTTATAATCTCAATACGAATTTATTGACGTGCTAATATTCAGAAGCAGTTGCACATATCATTACAAGGTACATTGATTAACAGTCATGTGAATTCTGTGGTCATAATTTACACAAACGTCTCTTTAATAAACACCTGCGTAAGTTGACTGATGAAGCAAATGAGGGCACACACAGAATCATACCCCCGCTTTAGGAATTGGGTATTGCATAATAAGGGAAATGAAGAATACTCAAATCACTCATATACGAACAGAAGCGGAAGCCCAGCAACGTTTACTATGTAATCTATTCAGATGACCAGAGAGCAGTCGAGAGTGTCAGAGATGCGCTTCGGGCTCGTCG
This sequence comes from Schistocerca americana, assembly GCF_021461395.2. Lineage (NCBI taxonomy): Eukaryota > Metazoa > Arthropoda > Insecta > Orthoptera > Acrididae > Schistocerca > Schistocerca americana. The sequence goes on along the minus strand of NC_060122.1, from coordinate 21,230,131 downwards.
AGCTGTGTCCACTGCTCCCGCGTAAAAGGGGACAGGAGTAGCTGCGTAAACCGGCGACTGGAAGCACTTTTCCGGACAAATGGTGTGTTAGCTCACTCAGGGTGACGTGCCTTTAAGGTGAATGGGCACACAGATCCTAAATAGCGAGACTAGATACATGCGTTGAGACGAATGCCCAGATCCTCGCTACCTCCGGCACACCCGCACTCTCTGGGGAGTTCCCCAGAGAGCCGCAAGTTGCGACCGGAGCGGCAGCGGCAGCGGCAGCGGCAGCGGGGGTCGTTTGTCGCGGTTTAATCAGGGCCGGCGCTCCAAGTTGGCCGCCTTCCGCCCCGGGCGCCCGCCGCCACCGCCACCCCCGCCTCTGGCGCCGCCACACCCGCCGCCAGACTCCTCTGCCCCCTGACACTTCTGGCACTCTCCTGCCAGCCTCGTTGCCAACTCCAGTTTTCAGGTGCACGAACGATTCCACGCCTGTTCGAAATGAAAATTCTCATTGTTCCAGTTCGATGAACGGTTAGAAACAATTACTGCCCCTATTACTGCTTACCTGGCAGCGCTAGCAGGACAAAGCGGGTTAAGTTGTGGAAAGGGACCAAAATAAGTTGATGTCAGTTGCACTCAACATACAAACTTTATTTATCAACACGTAATATTACACCAAGGATGCAAAACACTCAAAACTTTAATCGACCTCCTTTGATTAGCTTTAGATCGGCTGAAGGCCACACTCAAAATCCAAGACATAAGGCCTAAGCAAGAAATTGAAATACAAGGTTCTTCTGGAGATTCCACCCAAGAATATTTTCTAAATCTTCAATCTAAACAGGCTGAAGGCCTTAGAAATTTAATTTTAATGGAACTTGGCTGGAGGCCGCATATTAAACAATAAGAGTTTCAATCAAAAAGCAGAAGGCCTTATCTTAAAACATTTCGTGCAAAATTCGGCTGAAGGCCCCATGCAGAAGCATAACAATCTTATGCCTTAAGAACAAGACAAGAACATTAATTTAAGAGATACTGACACTCGGCCGAAGGCCACACATCAACCAAATAACTACAATCCAAACAGGAAAATTACTACATAACACAAAAGGAATGGCGCTCAGAAGTTTCCAAGGGTCGGCCTGGGATTGTAAGACTAACGTCCGTTTTGGTGAGACAGGCAGCCTGTCCAACGACTTCTTAATCTGGAGGCAACCCAACCGACAGACAGCCGACCGACCAATCAATCAAATCAGTTACGCTCCACGCAACCAGCAGAACGACCACAAAATTTCAATACACAGACACACCGAATATTGGCGCCCACAACGACCAACAACACACCAGCTGCCGAGCTACACGCCACACTGGACAGCAACAACACGACGAGGAAAATACCCTGCCGAAAATTACGTCAACGACCAGGGCAGGTAACCAGAACAGGGAGAAAATACCGCTGGTCAACTTCAATAACAGGGAATATATTAAGTTAGACTCCACAGGAAGACGGGTGGAATCTTGGCCGACTTGAATACACACATGTTTTTTCTAGCGGGAATGTTTCAAAAGCAACAACCAGGATCAAACGAAGAAATGTAAACAGTTGAAGGTCAATAGTAGGTTGAGTGAGAATTCAACTTTCATGTCCAAGATCGGTGGGCGACGAACTTCGTAGCACCTTACTCTCTAACCTCAGTCCGCAGCTCGTGGTCTAGTGGCTAGCGTTGCCACCTCTGGATCACGGAGTTCCGGGTTCGATTCCCGACCGGGTTGGGGATTTTCTCTGCTCGGCGACTGAGTGTTTGTGCTGTCTTCATCATTTCATCATCATTCTCATCATTCGTAACTGTGTCTAAATTGGGCTGTGAAAAAATTGGGAGTTTGTATGGGCGCCGATGACAGCGCAGTTGAGCGCCATACAAACCAAACATCATCATCATCATCATCATCATCACTCTAACCGCACGTGCACACCGCCAGCGGCCCCGGCCAGGGGATGCGTGAGGGAGACTTCCTTGCTGCTCCACGCCAACCGACCGACTACCCAGGCCCGAAAACGGTGAAAGGACCAAATATACGTCAGCCGGTTTGACGAGCAACCGACGGTCATCCCGCTCCAATCTCCGTCCGTCGGACAGTTCAGTTCACGGGTGTCGCCAGCGGTCGGCGAGCACTGGCTGTGCGCGCTTCACCGGCACTCCGTCACCGACCTTACTGCTGCTGCGTCCCGGCTGCACTTCTGGTCCGTCTGCAAGTGACTGCCGGACACACGACGACCCGGAAATACTCTGGAGATGGTGTACTTCTCGATACGCGCTGCTGCTGCCGCTCACGGACAAGTAAGGCAGGAAATTAGTGACGCCAATAAATGGAATAAGAAAACGAGGCGGCAGTACCGTAATAAAAGATGACAAGTAATAGATGGCACGAACACGAGCCGCGCACGGGTCAACAACCTTACGAAACTCTTTCAGAAAAGCAAATTTGTGACAAACATTAAGGCAGCTCCCACGATAATGATAACTAAATATGGAGAAATTGATTGAACTAACAAATCCGAGTATCTAGGAGAAGAAGTTGATCAAGACATTTCGGAGAAAGAAGCTCTTAAAGGGACAGTGAATAACATGAAAACGGCCTACTGGTCTCTACGGAAATGCGTGGTGATGGAAGTGCTGGAAATCACAGAAATAAAAATACTAAAAGGAAAACTTTGCGATTATTTAGAGAGCAAACATAGTAGTGAACTTAATACACGTACTGAAAACGATACAAACGTGATCACGAAAAAGAATAATAGCTTCCTCTGACCACATAAAAAAAATGAATCCCGACAGACTGATTGAGAGGCTGTTCAGTTATCACGGCAAATTAAAAATGATTAGAAAAAGAAATTAAAGGGACGGACGCAAACTCCAAACCACTCCACAGGATCTGAGGAACTGCTTCCACTCAAAAAGGAAGAGCAAGTTTTCGAAGGCTTCCATTAAAAGCCGAAGAAGAATACTAGAGCCACTTGGACAGAAGAAAGGAGAGACCTCGAGAAATAAGAGAGCAGGGGAAGAAAAGAAAGGACAAACAGTTAATATAACCATAATTCATATTGGCTCATACGTATAAGAAGAAGAATTTGTGTTAAATTCACACAAGACACCAGCTTATCCTCGACAAACTACGCCGATGAGCCAAAACATTATGGCCACTGCCCACCGCGAGGCAGAATGCAGTCGCCCATTGTCGGGAGCGCCCATAGAAAGTGGTTGAAGGATGGTGAAACAACGAGTCGGCCGCACGGTACTGGACGACTGCGTCTCGTCACAGAGCGTGGAGGTCAGAGGATCCCCCCACTGCGTAGTCCAGGGCAGGCAGCGATCCGTGGCAGGTCTGACGACACAGCACAATGCTGGCGCAGCCAGAAGCCTTCAATGGCCACTGGTGAACGTGGAGCTACACCTCACAAGACCCTCACGTCTTCCTGTGTGGGCACATCACAGTATCACTTAGTTCTCACCGTGGATTGATAGAAACGTGTCGCCTGTCGAATGGATCGCGTTTCTTGTTACACCAGGTCAGTGGCTGGGTCCTCGCACATCGTCACCCGGCGAATGGCTGCACGAAACATGCCCCGCGTCAGAGATTCAGGTCGGTGAGAGCAGAATTACGCTGTCAGGTGCTTTGACTCGGACTTCCGTGGGACCTGTGGTGTTACTCGAAGGCATCGTGGCTGCGATGAACTGAATCGCTTCATGCTCGAAGTCTCCCCCTTCGGCGATGGTATCTCCCAGCAGGATAAATGCCCATGTTGCAAGATCAGAATCGTGCTACCGCGGTTTGAGGGTCACTATAGTGAACTCAAATGATGTCTTTGCCAGCCAATGTGCCTGATCTGTACCCAATGGAACACCAATCGGGCGCCATCTGCGTGCCCGTAAACCACCACCCGGTAATTTGCGGGAACTGCTTGATCTGTGCGTAAACATCTGGTGCCATGTATTTCTGGAATCCTGTCAAGTACTTGTAGAATTCATACTAAGCCGAATCTCTGTCTTACTGTATTTGGAAAGTGAAACAACACGCTGTTAAACAGATCGCCATTACGTTTTGGCTCATCTGTGTATATCGAAAGTTTGAACCACTATTGAGTCATAAAACCAGGATTATAGTGCAGCGCCTCTACCCTGTCTCTCCTACGTGTGGCCCCTGTATGGCGAGCGGAAACGGTGCTAGACTGCCAATAACGCACACAGAAGCATCTAACTTGTCAACGTATCCGCGCTCCATAGGAGAACGGAACGGTAACATGTCGTAATACGTGGTACACTGGAGTGTAACCTCTGCCACACACGGCAGAATATACATGCAGGTGTAGCTGTAGGTGTAAAAGTCGAGCTTAAAAGTTCTATATCCGATATGACCAAAATGTCTAAGACGCTTTGATATTACGTAAAGTCAGTAAGGGGATCGAAATCAAGAATCCACTCCCGAACATACACCGAAACGAATGATGGCAGAGAGAAGGCCGAAATACTAAATTCCGTCTTGCGAACTTGTTTTCCTGCGGAGGACCATGACTCATCTCCTCCTTTCAATCATTGCACGGAAGTCAAGCGACACATATTGCACAACAGAAAATCCTCCAAAATCGTTCAGCAAAGGAGAGTAATCTAGACAACCCTGTGATATATGCAGAGATTGTGCAAAAGAACTGCTGCCATTTTCCACTTTCTGTCGTTCTCATTTTTTAGGTGTCTGTATTGCCTGATTCACGTGCTGCATTTTTATGTATTTTCTCATTTCGTCAGTTGAATTCAATATCGTTTGTGCTGTGTAGGGATTTCTACCAGCACTTGTCTTTTTATCTGTGTGATCCTCCGCTGCCTTCCCTTTTCATCTCTTAAACCTACCCGCTCTACTTCTAGTGTATTCCTTCTTCCGGTTTCAGCCCAACATTGCCTAACGCACCGTTTGAAGCTCCAACAAACTATAGTGTTTGAGTTTATTCATGTCCCATTTCGTTAGTTTCCTAGCATTTTCCAATTTCTTCAGTTTAATCAGCAGTTCATAACTAATACATTAGAGGCACAGTCCACATCTGTCCACGGAAACGTCTTACGGTTTAAAATGCGGCCTCAGAATCTTTTTTTCCCCAATAGATAATCAATCTGAAAGTTTCCGATCTCTTCAGATCTCTTCCACGTATACAGTCATCTTTCATGATTCTAAAACCATCGTTCTTTCATAATTCTTAAATCATGTGTTAGTGATTATTAAATTGTCCTCTGTGCAAGATTATACGATGCAGTTTCCTTTTTCATTCCCTGGCCCTAATTTCAATCCAATTTTTTCCATTCATCCTTTTCCTGCTGTCGAATTCCCGTCCCCATCATAATTAAACTTTGGTCCCATTCGACTTCCTGAATAATTTCCTTTACTTCTTCATACATCATTTCAATGTCCTCATAATCACCAAACGAGTTGCCGCAGTGGTTGCCACACTAGACTCGCATTCGGGAGGACGACGGTTCAAATCCACCTCCGGTCGTCCAGGTTTAAGTCGTCTATCTTTTCCTTAAATCGCTGAGGGCAAATGCAGGAATGATTCCATGTATAAACTTGAATTACTGTAGCTGATGTTGGGCTCGTATATATCCCGGCATTCACTATGCTGTTCATACCGCGGTTCTTAATTCTTATTCGTTATTACGGCTACTTTCGCAGTACCGCTCGCTGATTTTGTGATGATAATCCCGTACTCACCTGTTCCTTACACCGCAAAGCTTCATTAATTCCCACTATATCTAGCTTCAGCCTGTCCATTTTCCTTTTCAAATTCTCTAAGCCACCTAACGATTAAGGGATCTAACGTTCTACGCTCCGATCCTTAGAATGACAGTTTTGTCTTTCCTGATGACGACGTCCTCCTGTGTAGTCCCTTCGTGGAGATCTGAATGGGGCTTTATTTTACCTTCAGAATGCACTACCCACGAGGATGCCATCATCATTAAGCCGTACAGTAGCGCTTCAAGTTGTCGAGAAAAGTTACGGCTGTAGTTTGCCACTGCTTTCAGCTGTTTGCAGTACCGTCGTGGCGAGGCCATTTTGGCTAATGTTACAAGGGCACAACACTGAATGACCCAGACTGTTGTCCCTGCAAATACTGGAAAGGCTACTTCTTTTCCTCAGGAAGTGCACGTTTGTCTGGCTTCTCAATTCCGTTGCACCTACAGTACGGCTATCTATGTCGTTGACGCACGCAGGCCACCCTACCTTGCAAAAGTCCGTGATTCATGGCTGGTTCATGTTAACAATGGGGCCGTGCACCACAGTTCACGGTGCCGAAAGCGAAAATGTGATTCTTCTGGAGTCCGTCGCTCGGGTTCTACGGATCACAGAGACAGAAGACCAAGTGTTTTGGGCAACCCTTGATCTAGTCACCATTTTTATAGCTATCGGAAGTACGGGCATACTGTAGCTACTGTACTGAACAGGGACATAATTTAAACGTTACATCCTTCCTCCAATCCAGGCAAACTTAGCTAATCGGTTGTTAGTGTTTCACTGGGTGGGGTCCAGAGTGGACTTCAAGCACCTTATAAAAGCGTCACTTGTACATGGCCAGTTCCTGAGAAAATCCCGAGAAACCATGATTTTTGAGTACGAAAATTACCATCTGTGGGGATGGGCACTTCGGTGATTTTTATTCGTGACAAGTCGTCGAAATTTTTACCACATGTCCATAAGAAGAAGTTCTAGGAGAACTTTGAGAAAATATTTAATCGTGCGAAATTCTTAATAGTTGAAAACCAAATACCGCATCTTTTCTGATGTACTGTAAACGTAGCGTAAAAATGTGCATTTTATGTAAAAGACTGTAAACAGAAATTGCGTCGGATGGGGGATGACTCACTGTTAACCGTATATTATGCGTACTTGAGTATTGTTTATCTTTGTCGAACTGTGTAAATGTAACGAAATACATAATAAAGTTCAAAACTTTACTGAGGTACGGCAGTCGTTTTATATAAGCAGCCCACACTGGTGTAACAGGGAAAAGACGGGAATCAGCTGCAAAATTCTCCAATCGGTGGACAGAATGGGAATACGCTGTCCTTCAAAAGACTGACATAGAAGTGGGGAACCAGTTGGCTCAATCCTCATCCCGCCTTCCTCGTCAAAAATTTTGGCGTGCGAACATATTCGCCCTTTTTTGTGCTGAAATAGAGCAACAGAGAAACAATGACGGTGGAAGAGAGACGAGACAGTGCCAGTGCGGGAGAAAGAGGGACGGGACAGAGATGGTGGGAGAGAGAAAGTGGCAGTGAAAGAGGAAGAGGCATGGGTGGAGATAGTAGCTGTGGAGCAAATGAGAGAACAGACAGTGGAAATGGAAAAGAGAAGACCATACACAGGTTTTGGGGGTCTGGAGCTCCCCCTCCCTCCCCCCACCCCCACCCTCCAACCGTTTGATTTTACGATGAAAAATTTGCCCACTTTTCCCCATCCCTTACACCCAAGTGTTAAAGTTTCCCATTCTAGGGCTCAAAACAGCGAGTAAGCTATCCTCAACGACTTACGTGGAAAGTGGGAAAAGGTGGCTAAAGAGAAAGACAGCAGACAGTAAGCGAGAAGGAAAGAGACACTGGCAGCGGGAGAGAAAAGAATGGGACAAAGACAGTGGCAGTTGGACAGAGGCACAGTGGAAGTGGCGGCGAAGCAGACAGTGTTGAGGAAGGGACGACGGTGGTAGAGACAGGCAGAAGAAAGAGCGAACGGCAGAAAAAAGACACAGTGGGACAGAGATACACATGGGCAGTGGCAGTGATGTTGTACACGAAGAGTTTAATTACAAAGAGAGACTGTTTAAAAGGGTTCTGATTATTCTGTGTTACAACAGAGCGAACATGATAGCATGCCAAATCCTTGGTAATGTGGATAAGTGTGGGGGCTAAATATTGTAGAGGCTTGACTGCAGTAAGCAGTTTCAAATGGAAATACGCAGCAGAGGAGGAGAGGTTTGCACAGGATAGGCTAGCGTGCAGAGCTGCGTCCAGTCAGTTCTCGGGCTGAAGACTGCGACAGCACTCTGTTTAATGTTACTACTGCTTCTGGCCTCTGCCTGTGTGACACTCTTCAGATCTGATACCACTTCGGCAACTTTCGAATTAGGCGTCTGAAGTGTACGGAAATTTTTATTAATTGTGAGACTGGCACATCTTACATTATAGTGGAGAGCGGCATTAAACGTTTTGTTAGTCGTAATGTGGCTCCAGTAAGTATCGTCATGCTGCGATATTTCAACTGATTTATATACATTTCTATTACCATCTTAATGAAAATGCATGTTGACGATTTGGAGACTGTGTCCATACTGAGAACAGTCAAGACAACGTTTCTTTCTAACGTAAAGAAATCAAACATATTGAGACAACTCTGTCGATCTTGTAATATTTTTCTATATCATTATTGTTAATATTTAGCTTTATACGTTTGCTAACAAAGAATGGAGTACGTTTCCATATATATATATATATATATATATATATATATATCGAACTGTCGCAAGCATGACTGAACAGCTTTTGACTCGTCATACGAGGTATCGGCACAGTGGGAGTATCGATAATGTGTTGAAAAGAGAATGTGAGGTGGATATCGATAAAAGTAATAGGAAGGCAATACAGTGTGGTCGAATTGGGTCAGCTGACGCTGAGGGAATCAGATTAGGGGATGGTGTCGGGGAGTGGTACAAGGTACCCTCCATCAAGCACCGTACGGTGCCTTGCGGCGTATGTTTGTGGCTGTAGATCTATCAGACGAAATCTGTAACTGGACTGAGGATTAACGGTATGTTGGATGCAATATGTCATGTTGGATGGAGACTCATCGACGGGTGTAGAACTTCACGCGGGCGCCACTGAGGTGTGTCGCGATTCTTGCTGTTTACGGTATGTATATTAACTATATGGCAAACAATATTGACAGCAATCACAGACTTTGTACGTATGATGCAGATATCTACATCGAAGTGCTGTCTCCGAAGATCTGCACAAGCATTCAGTGAGATCTAGATAAGATTTCAAAATGATGCGAAGTCTAGCTATTTGTTTTAAATGTTCTGAGATAAAAAACTACGAACTTTGCAAAATTCAAAAATATAGTCCATCCTCTTGACTATGAAATCAATAAGTCTCAACTGGAATCGTGCGATAGTTTGTCGGGATGCGAAATGGGATGACCTCGTGCGCTCAGTCGTAAGCAAAGTATTTGGGACATATGGATACGTTGGTAGGATACTAGGGAAATCCAGTTTACAAAGGAGACTCCCTATAAAACATTCACACGTCCATCCTAGAACATTGCTCATGTGCATGCGACCCATATGAAATAGGATTAGTAGAGGATATTAATCGTATAGAAAGAAGGACAGCATGCAAGTACAAAAAGTTTGTCAGACTCCGGATAGTCATGGAAATGCTGACAAGCCGGAACTGGCAGACGCGGTTTCAAGTGAGGAACCTAAGAACACGCTAGACGCTCGAGGCGTCCAACGCATCACACCCCTAGGGACTCCGGACTTCCGACCAACTGCAGGGATTTAAGCAGCCATCCTCTCTGCGCTTCCTACGCTAATAGGACGAGAGCAAACGGTAACATGTGGTACAGAGAGAACTGCCCCTCTGTCATGCACTTCATAGTGCTTTGCAGAGTTGGTGTGGGGTTGTAGATTTAGGTTTTTATTTATATGTAGGTCTTGACAGTAACTCCCGTCGGTATGTGTAGTTCTGTTGGAACTTTGCACACACGTGTTTTCGGTACTTGTTACTGCATCAGATAGGGTGCCCACATGCCCCCTCTCCCCCCCCCCCCCTCCCCCAGTCCCTTATCTAATGGGAGACGAGACTCCAGCTATGGAAGATGCAAAAAGTTTTACCACACTGTAACTGGTTCTTTAATGAGTAACAACTGTCTGCTACGTGGTAATTCGTCAGAGGGTTGCGCTATTGCAGTCTATAGATTCGTTAACCTTCAAACGCGGATTGTACTGAAATGCAGAGGTTTATGATTAAACGACATTGGTAGTCGGTAGAACAGACTTTTATTCCACTTTAGCCTTACCTGATTTCCGAAATAGTTCCCCTTCCACTGTTCTTCAGCTATGCGGCCACTGTATCTGTAGCCGCTTGCAGTGTTATTAAAGGTGCGCCTTCATAGGGACTTAGTCCGCGTGTGTTACTTTGCAGACGGAACTGTTTGATCAATGTTTCAATTCGTCCACGCAGCAGCCCCCTGGGACTCGCCTTCCCTACGTTCTACCCATCAGAATTCAGCTAAACTTTCACGCAGCTTCCTGTAGCGACCCAGCATTTGAGCGTGTTTCTGTGGACTGTGCTGCGCATTATGGCTGCTAGCTATGTCTTCCATGTTTAATCATAGAGCACATCGGGATGAAGCCAACTTTCCTGTTGTACCGTACGACACATATCCATCTGCTCTGAGAGTAATATTTGCTGTTGGCACAAAAAGCACAGAAAGAAAAATTCTTAATTCATCCTTTTTGTTTTTAGTGTTTGGTTCAGGCGTTTTCCCAAATTGCTAGAAAACAAGCTGCACGTTGATCATCTATGAGTGTCGTGAGTTGACACAAAGGATAAAGAATCCACGACTTCAAAGAGAGAAATATAAAAAGTCTGCCTATATTATGATATGATTAATGATGACATCAAACGGTGTGAATGATTCATATGGAGTTGAAACAAAATCGATTGTATACTGAAGCAGCTATCTGGAGTCTCGCAGGGCAGCTGGAAGCTGTTCCTGGCACACTAATCTTACGTGAGTAGTGGAACAAAGAGGGTGCCACTCCAGTCTGAATTATTGCCATTGATTTGGCAATGTCGCGTTGACATCATTGCAGCAAGTTCAAATTTTAGAGGGAAAATATGTCAACTGGGCAACCTCCACTAACCTAATTGAATTTGCTTCCCCTCTCCTCCCCCTCACCACCTGGAAATCGGCAGCAAAAGGACTCAGTCAGTGCTGGGCTGCTGGATAAGGTGGGTGTAAGTCTTTATTTTGTATGCATTGCGGTATACTGTTGGTGTACACAGTTTGAGTTGTCATAGACAGTAGCTCCATCAAATTTGTTCTCGTTGAGGTCTGCAGTCCAACTGACCTATTTCACAACACCATCGCCAGAGGGAACTTTTCATGTTCTTCCAATCCCCTCCCTCTCCCATTCCGTGATGTAATACGAGATGAGGATCCAGGGAAAAATGGCAGGAAATTCGCTCAGTCTGTGCTTAGCTTCCCAAGAGGGTAGGCCTGATTGTTTACTGTGTACTATGTGTTTGATGGATGAGGTGTCTGTGGTGGAGAAGGAGGAGGTTAATGGATGTATTAGCTGTAATCACAGAGCTGAGGACTGTGTCCACAGCCTCCTGTACAGTGCTTGGAAAACAATGGTAGCTGGTGAATTTATGAAGAAGGCGAATACACTTCAACAAATTATGAAGATGCAGCTGGATGGGGCAAAGTTTCTTCATAACTCGTGCTGATAAATGTGTGTGCTGTAACTGTACATCATTCAATAAAAGTCCAGTCAGTCTTCCTAAGCGCAAGAGGCAAGACGTTCATCCAGTCCAGTGCAAGCATCCATGTATAGGATTGAGGAAATGTTGGTGATGAGCAGGGATAAATTTAATAAGTGTACTATGCACACAACTGAGGACTATATCCATAGACTCCTATACATCTTACTTAATGGCTGAGGATGTGGTGAATACTTTTCGACAAAGAATGGCAATGCAGCAGGATGGTGTGAATATGCATTTCAGAACTCGTGCAGAACTGACTCCCTTTCTTGAAATTGTCTAACACCCCACATTAACTTTTTCATATTCCACACTGAGCTATAGTTGTTCACTTCGAGGTTTGGAGACTAGCTGGCCTAGTTCACAACACCACCACCAGAAGGCACTGTCAGCCATCCCCCACTCCCTTCCTGTGATGTAGTCCAAGATGGTGGTTCTGAAAAGAAAGGCAGGAAGCAATAGGAACACTGAATCTGATCACGTGATAGGCTTCAGCCAATAAGATTGCAGTATATGGTGATGTCATCGGGCTCAGCAGCTTTACAGCCTCCCTCACTCATTGAGCCTGCAGCAGAAGCAGAAGAAGAAGAAAAAGAAGAAGTACCATGAATTGTCAGCAACAGCAGTCGAGATCCAGCACAGCCCTGCAGAACAGGGAGAAACGGAAAAGTAGCCATCTCATATCACATTTTTTTCTGTCGTTAACATTATTATTATGAATTATTTTTGTGTCTTGGTATGTATGTAGCGCTTGCTGTTCCTTGTTCAGCAGTAACCTTCGACATATCGATGCCTGCAGAGGCGAGCACCAACACGTCGACCTGTGCCGCTTCTGGACCTGCAGCAACTTCAGCCACCATTTTGTCGAGACCTGCACGAAGTTCTGGACGTGCAGCAGCAACAACCTCTATCACTGCTGAACCTGCAGCAGCCATGTGGGACCCTGTAGTGCACATAGCCCAGTTGCTGGAGCAGGACGAGAAACTGTTATTGACTATCCAACCCATTGACTTGGACGATGAGGACACCTAGCCTACTCCTAACGTTTCGAATGCTGCTGGAGGTCCTGGAAAACGGCAAGAGGAATGTCAGTACTGGTCACTGAATATGACCCATCTCATCAGAACATCGCTGTGGTGGTACAGGAACAGAGTGCAGATGTTGTGGATAAGAAGGTTCCACACATAGCTCACTTACTGGACCTGGACACAGAACTGTTGTTATTTGTTCCACTCATTGATTTGAGTGACTTGGGTGAGGAGGACGTATAATCTGCTCGCACCGCCTCGAATACTGCAGCTGGTCCTAAACAACAGCAAGATGGAAGACAGTACTGGTCATCAACAAACGAGCCATCCTTGCATAACATCTCTGTGTTAACACAGGTCCTGTGGGTAAGAAGCTATCAAGTGTGCCCATGGTTTTCAGTGCCACATACAATTTGACTCCTATCGGAGTGAAACTTGTAGGTACAGAAGCACACCATGGCTGGGGATTGCAAGTGATGGCAGAAACTGAAAATGCAATGAAGGGAGTTAAAGTGCCTACTTCTGAGTTTCACTGGGACCAAATATGTCACACAGAGTGGTACATCAATCAGCAGATGAACACAGAGCATTATCCAACTTGTACCCAATGGACATTCGCCTTAATCGTATGACGCTAGGTATATTACAGTGGTGTATGAAGACTCAGCACTATGTATGAAATCGGGTGACAAGTGTGTATCTAAAGCCCACTTCAGTTATGAATTTATACGATGTGGATAGGCCTTGCATTGCAGAGACTGGGTTGTTTGAACTGTGCGTGGCTCGCCATCGGATTGTCCACGGTCCACGTCAGACGTTCGCTGCAAGCACTCGTCCGATGGAGCACGCCGCCGTCTCTTGTGTTTCCGCGGGGAACGCTGTTTATGGATGTGTGATTCAGTATCCGGATGTGGGTGGATCTCTTCAGCTGCTCCGGTGTCTGCAAGAAAAGTGTGTGGCTCGTGTTCCCATCATCATGTATTTTACACCCTGTTTTTAGTGTACTTCCACCTCACTACGTTAATTTAAATACTGGTGTCACCGAGTTGCTGCTTTGACTAACCGCGAGTGGCGCTATCAGCGCGCGTCACTTTGGCCGGGCCACGGTTGGTGGATCGTCGGTCGGTCGTCCTACCGGACGACGCGTTTTGGATCGCCGATCGTTCATCAGTCGGCTATGTGTGTGTGCATCGACTCCCGCTTTATCTTCGTGTGTGCTTAGTTACTGTTGGGTATCGTTCAGGTCTTCGTGCAAGTGTTTGTCAGATTGTGTGTGTAGTTCTTCTAGATGTTGTCGGCATTCTGAGGGTAGTCGGCCGATTGGTGCGGACCAGGAAGGATACCTCCGTGCGGCGCAGTCGGCTGGGTCTGCTGGTGGTCCCTGCGCAGTGTCGGAGCGTGTGTGGAGCTGTCCGGTCGCTAAGAGCTTCGTGGCTCACAGATCCAGGACGTCAAAGTTGAGTGGTTTTTGAAGTACCCAAGCCACGTCCGTTCATGTTGTGTCGTTCATTTGGGTGGTTCGCTGTTGGGGAGCTTTTCCTGTGAGCAACACCAAGTGTTTGTAGTGGTGAAATCGACCCGCCGTGTGGTGGAATTAACAATATTGGTTCAGTACTCAAGTGCACCAGCGGAATTTTCTGCCTTGTGGCCATTAGTGTTCTGGATACGTACCCTGGCCACTAACGTAATTTCAGGCAGTGTCTTTTCCTCACCTGTTGTTGCTGTCCAACACAGTGTGTAGTTTTGACAGCTTAATACATATTTCATTGTGGATAATCACGTCCGTAACAGTTTGGTCTTTGAGTTTTCATGTACCGATTGGTGGCTAGCAAGTCGTTTGGTCAGTCGGTCCATAACTGTCTCTTGGTTGGGTTATCGATGGATCAAGTGTAATTTGGCCCACCACCTGTGTCACCTTGAAGCCATATTCTTAAAATTTCCCCTTAAGAGAAAATATTGCGGCCTTCTGCCTTAAAAGATTATGGTAATATATTTAAAAATTTTGAAATTTAATTGTGCCCTTTAGCCGTTTGTATTGCATCTTGTTTATGTTTGTTCTATCCACTTTTGCCTTGAGGTTTTCAGCCTACCTGTGATAAATATATTAATTATTTTATTTGCAATTTTAACTGCATGTCTTCAGTCACTTGAAATTTATCTTGTTGATTTTTAAGATTTCTTGTTTGGAGGCCTTCAGCCGTGAAAGAACTGGATTTTGAAACTGGTGATTGTAAAGGTTCGGCTATGTGCCGTTTTAGTTTAAATGTGTTATTAAATTACAATAAATTACAATTTTGAAGTGAAACTGACAGCCACCTTATCTGGCCCTTTCCACAATCCTAATCACCTGTTCTGCCTGCGGGTTTAGCGGGTGTATCATCTTTGGTTGCCAAGCATAGACTCCACATACAATAATATTGTAAACATTCTACGTGTGCATAGTGTAAATATTGACGACTTCGAGCAGTGCCTTTGTTTGTGCATGAACGGAGAGCCGAAAGAGAAACAGGTTAAATGTTCCTGTGAAGAAACGTAGACGCCCATCAGTTTGAGTATGATACGCGCGGAATTTATTGCATATCAAAAGACTTCATTTGGGAAATATTGTATAGGTGCAAAGAATATAAAGAAGAAGTCTGATAATTTAAAAAAAAAACTGCATTTGATGTACGAAATTTGAGGAAATAATGTGTATATATTATCTCAAACTGTGTTTGTGTTTTATTTCATACATCTCTCATTATAGCGGAAGTATTACACTTATTAATATCATTATCTTCAATGTTGCACCTATAATAATGTAGCAGCAGACATTTGCCTGAAACACCACCTGCCCCCTCGCCAGTCGTTGTTTAAATGAATAATGAAGTTACTTTCATAGAGCTGAATTCTCTGTGAAGTCAATGTAGCTCACTTGGTTAAGTGATGGAGCTGTAGTGACTACACATGCTATTACCGCACTTGAAAGTGTGTCTTTCTATATATGCACACTACCTGTCAGTACCTGACGTTGTATTATGGGAGGGTGGGTGAAACATCCTCATCACAAGGACTTTGTTGTTGGTGACTGAAGAAGAATGGAATACTCCTTCCTAATAATATACGAGAAATTATTGTAGGTCCATCAAATTGTGGCAAGACTAATGTCATGGCGCTGCTGACACACGTAGATGGAGTTAGATTTGAACATGTTTGTGTATTTTCAAGGACCATTACAAGAGATACTGCACGGTGTAAAGGGCATTACGCACACGACATTCAGTGAAAGCGGTGATATTCCCCAACCTGAAAAAGTAAAGCCGAACATTGTGTTCATATTTTACGGTGTAGCTGTGGAAAACCAAGGCCAAATTCGAAAATATTTCTGTTTCGGTCGTGGGGGTGCTGATGTATTTTATCTAAGCCAAACATATTCCAGAATTCCGGAACAGTTGGTTGGGGATAATTCCAAACTCATTATAGCCTTCAAACGAGACAATCTGAATTTAAAATATATTTAAAAAGCATATATACGAACTGAAATGTCATTCAATGATTTTGTAAAGATAGGCGCCGATTGCTGGAATCAAAAAAGAAAACTGAGTGATGGTAGGTATAGGCGAAACTTCCAAGAGTTTGTGTATATATAGTCCGGTAAGAGAAGTGAGTACATCAATATATGCTGCACAATGGCCAAATTCGCGCGCGTTTCTGGCTCTCAACCCGAGAGAATGGGTGTACGTAGATAGAAAATTCACCCGTATATGGATGCGAAAATTCAGACCATCGTACATCAAGTTGGTGGCATGCGAAGGAAGCTAGAGACGTATTATCTTACTCTTCTGCGAATGGTCAGTACGTTAAATGAGTTAGTTAATGAAGTTGGTAAGAGAGTAACCGACTTAGCTGAAAAGGTTGAAGCTATTGAGGGTAAAATAGATGTAGAGGCCCTTGTTGTTGGGAAGAGGGAGCAGGTACATAATAAGAGGAAAAGGAGCGGATACAAAAACCTCACGCTGCAGCGACGTCTGATTAGTGTATATCGAGATGTCAACGATACAGAAGTCATTCAGGCGCGGAAAACCGTTCGAGATAAATTACGGTTAGAGGATATGGATCGACAACAGACGGAGAGACCTGTAAGCCGGTTAATGAATCTCTCAGGCAGTTCTTAGCAAAAACAAAACCACACGATAACGATGGTGTTGCCAATGACGAATTCATTATCCGTCACAACCCTGGCCAGACAGACAGGTAGAACATTGGGCGTCAGCAGGGAAAGACTGTACAAGCTGGGTATGCAGCATCTAAATGTAACTGATGACACGATACGGATTGGTGACAGGCAGTTTGAGAGAACATCTGGTTCAATGAATCTTATTTTCTAAGACTCACGCAAAAGACTTTAAATTAGTCATTTAATGACGGAAATATACTGCGAAATACTGCATTTGAGTGATGTACGTAATATTGCTAGAAGGCAGAGCAACAAGAAATATACACTCCTGGAAATGGAAAAAAGAACACATTGACACCGGTGTTTCAGACCCACCATACTTGCTCCGGACACTGCGAGAGGGCTGTACAAGCAATGATCACACGCACGGCACAGCGGACACACCAGGAACCGCGGTGTTGGCCGTCGAATGGCGCTAGCTGCGCAGCATTTGTGCACCGCCGCCGTCAGTATCAGCCAGTTTGCCGTGGCATACGGAGCTCCATCGCAGTCTTTAACACTGGTAGCATGCCGCGACAGCGTGGACGTGAACCGTATGTGCAGTTGACGGACTTTGAGCGAGGGCGTATAGTGGGCATGCGGGAGGCCGGGTGGACGTACCGCCGAATTGCTCAACACGTGGGGCGTGAGGTCTCCACAGTACATCGATGTTGTCGCCAGTGGTCGGCGGAAGGTGCACGTGCCCGTCGACCTGGGACCGGACCGCAGCGACGCACGGATGCACGCCAAGACCGTAGGATCCTACGCAGTGCCGTAGGGGACCGCACCGCCACTTCCCAGCAAATTAGGGACACTGTTGCTCCTGGGGTATCGGCGAGGACCATTCGCAACCGTCTCCATGAAGCTGGGCTACGGTCCCGCACACCGTTAGGCCGTCTTCCGCTCACGCCCCAACATCGTGCAGCCCGCCTCCAGTGGTGTCGCGACAGGCGTGAATGGAGGGACGAATGGAGACGTGTCGTCTTCAGCGATGAGAGTCGCTTCTGCCTTGGTGCCAATGATGGTCGTATGCGTGTTTGGCGCCGTGCAGGTAAGCGCCACAATCAGGACTGCATACGACCGAGGCACACAGGGCCAACACCCGGCATCATGGTGTGGGGAGCGATCTCCTACACTGGCCGTACACCACTGGTGATCGTCGAGGGGACACTGAATAGTGCACGGTACATCCAAACCGTCATCGAACCCATCGTTCTACCATTCCTAGACCGGCAAGGGAACTTGCTGTTCCAACAGGACAATGCACGTCCGCATGTATCCCGTGCCACCCAACGTGCTCTAGAAGGTGTAAGTCAACTACCCTGGCCAGCAAGATCTCCGGATCTGTCCCCCATTGAGCATGTTTGGGACTGGATGAAGCGTCGTCTCACGCGGTCTGCACGTCCAGAACGAACGCTGGTCCAACTGAGGCGCCAGGTGGAAATGGCATGGCAAGCCGTTCCACAGGACTACATCCAGCATCTCTACGATCGTCTCCATGGGAGAATAGCAGCCTGCATTGCTGCGAAAGGTGGATATACACTGTACTAGTGCCGACATTGTGCATGCTCTGTTGCCTGTGTCTATGTGCCTGTGGTTCTGTCAGTGTAATCATGTGATGTATCTGACCCCAGGAATGTGTCAATAAAGTTTCCCCTTCCTGGGACAATGAATTCACGGTGTTCTTATTTCAATTTCCAGGAGTGTAAAATGATTATAAAAGCAGTAATAGATGATGAAAATAGCAACAGCAGCAGCAGTGGTGGTATTGACATAGAGCATAAAATAGTGAAAAATCGAATCCCGGAGTCTGTATATTATGAAGACTCCAGCTAGCTGATAGATCGACTATGTTTGCTCATGGCATCAGCTGCTGCATTTAATACAGCTCATTCTAATGAGACTGTTTCAATAACCTCTGGGTTTAGAGAGAAAGGTATCGTCGAATAAGTATGGAGACAGTAGTTCGAGAATTGCACAAACCAGCATGCGAAGCATAGCCTCGTAAGCATATTATGATTAAAGGTTTGGATGACTTATGGCAAGGTGATCTTGTAGATATGAGGAAATATTCACACGAGAGTTATGGATTCAAATATATTTTAATGGTTATTGATGCATACTTCACATTTACCTGGGCACTGCGTATTAAAACAAGAACGGGGACAAATTCACCGAGGTGTTTGAGCGTTTGCTACAGGCAGGGACGAATCGATGCCTCGACAACACCGATCAGGTGGAGAGTTCCACACTAGGTACTTGAAGACCGTGATGCGGCGATATGCAGAACATCACTACTCAGCACTCACACAGCAGAAGGCGAGTATCGTGCAACGTCTGAACAGAACAATAAGAGGTCAAATATGGATGGATTTTAATCTTTGCGGTTCATTCAAATGGACAGATATCTTCCCAGAAATAATTTCTCCTTATAATCGAAAAAAAATTTTCCACGACAAAAGTGAGACCGATCGCTGTTCGTGATAATGGACTCATGGATACGGTGTACTATACATTAAAATGCTGTATCCACGCAAACAGAAATTTAATGTACGTCATTTGGTACACAAGACAGCATTTGAGAAATCATACCTACAAAACTGGTCAACAGAAATATTTAAAGTTTCAAAGATGGAAAGGACGAATTCTAGAACTTGTATCTTCGAGGTCAAAAACGTGAAAAAATTGCAGGTTAATTCTACACCGAGGAGTTGCAGAAAAGCTCAGAACCGATTGTGTTTCTCGTGGAGAGAGACATAAGACGTCGGGAAAATAGAGCGCTTGGTTTTCCTGTAGCACAAAACAGTTGGACTGATGCTAACGATTTGCAATGTAATGATCTGATCTTAAGTTTGTTAGAAATTCCGTGGTGTTTTAATGCGGGATACATTACAGAAGTCTATGTGGAAAACTGGTGAATCTGGTTTTGTGAATTTAGATGTTGTTGGAGGTGCCCGCACCACTGGGTGTCATATGAGAAATGCAAATACCGTCTACTATTTCCTCTCATTTGGTGTCCTGCAACCGCCAAAATAATTACAACGATACTTCACTCACAGAATACTTGTGTTCTACAAGTTTTAGCGCTATCAGGACTTTAATACACACCTCTGCGGATATCTATGCCTCATGTTTCTCTTGGCATTTGCAAAGAAGGAAAAGAATATACGTATAAGGAAGTGCTTTAAAATTTCTTCGTCAGTTGAGATTCATTACTTCCCGCCTATCGATTTGGGCATTGGTGAATGGAGTACTATATTGAGTGGACTGGGGACGTACAACAAGACGTGGTGGAAATAGAACTTGGTGCATACGATACCGAGCACTGAAACAGTCTGGAAAAGGTGGAAACATCAATGCACTCAAATCTGAAATAAGCACTGTGAATTCAACTACTGACTTTCACCAGAAAGGTTCAAAAGGGCGCCTACTGGTTTCACGAAAGGACAGGTTTTGAAGAAGGATCTTAGTAAATTTTACAAGTCAGGTCAGACTATGGACATACTGGAATGAGATTTTCACTCTGCAGCGGAGTGTGCGCCGATATGAAACTTCCTGGCAGATTAAAACTGTGTGCCGGACCGAGACTCGAACTCGAGACCTTTGCCTTTCGCGGGCAAGTGCTGGATGGTAGGAGACGAGACACTGGCAGAAGCGAAGCTGTGAGGACGGGGCGTGAGTCGTCAGCACAATCCAAGTCGAGTGTAACATTGCAATGAACTCACGTCTCAACGACTGTCTGATTCATACAATTTACAGATTCTTCCCCCAGTTACCACAGGGTATAAGATTGTTGAGACTCCCAGCAATACAGTATATCTTCCAGTGACAGTTTGAAGTTTCCTGCTATTGAAGACCAGGAATTCTACGGGTGTCCTGCTCTCCATCCACTCAAGAAGAAGATGTGCGAAAGTTGTGTTTTGTCTGCTAGTGAAAATGTAAAATTACTTTTAATTGGATGAGAAATATTTCAATTTTTACCACATAATATGTGTATGATCTCTCTTTATCCTGTTCCCACTTTGATAGTTTACAGTTTCGTCCAGATGCTATGTGTGTGGCTTTCTTCAGGTAACGGCGGTGTAATTTTCGACTTGTTTGCTGTATGTCTTTCGAAGCGGACGCGGTCACGTGCCTCCTGCTCCCATAGCCCATTACGTGCTGCACGATACGTGTAATTCCATGCAACCGTTTTATGTATTTTGTTATTCTGTGCCATAAACTTCACCTCTTTAATAGCACTCATCTTCAGAGAAACTCATGTCATTTGTACATTAAATGTATTCGCAATTGCGAATAAGGACTACCATCAGCTGTAGAATGGAATGACGGCAGTGAAAATCTGTGCCGGAGCGGGACTCGAATGCGAATTTCGCGCTTACGGTGAGCGGCCGCCTTACCAAATTTTTACCATTTCTGATGATTTTTATTCAAAATGTAAGCAGTTATGAGGTTCGAACCCGGGACCGAGGACGTGTTGATCATTAATAAAAGACGCTACCTCCTTTTCTTTTCTGTTAAGCAGTAAGTAACTGAAACTAATAAGTACACTCGTTGCGTAGAATTGGGGACGCACATAACTGAAAACATGATTATAGTTGCTGCAAAGGCAAACTGAAAGAGAGCAAAGTCTGAGGCGAAGGAAGCTGTTAAATAAAATGTAAGGGTGGAATCCGTACCACCATCAACTGGTACTACATCTTGCACCAGATGGGAAACAAAAAATCTGAGAAGAAGTGGATACAAAAATAGGAAAGGGGACAAAGACCGCTACATAGTACGAGGGGTCACGACGAAACTCTCCATCTGCTTTATCGTCCGTGTCTGACTTCTCGCAATGACCGTGGAAGATCCCACGTTGCACCGTGTAGTGTTCTATCGTCGTCTTCTAATTTTATCTTCTTTTACCCGTGATGATTCAGCTGCGTAGAGGGTCGTGGAACGCACTCCACAAATAATTGGACAAATATTGTCGATACTTTGGGTTACGGAGGATCTTGCAACGTCGTTCCTGCAAATTGTTCCTAAAGTCTGAAATGTCCTTAGCGCCGTCTTGAAACAAATAATGCACTGCAGGTCCACGAAGCCAAGTCACGGCATTAGTTTTGGTGCGTGGGTAAAAGTCTCATCCGGGAATAATATAGTCCTGTGTTCGATATGATTCGGCGTGACTAGAAGGAAGTAACGCTGACATTTGCTTCACCAAGTGCCACACTGCGGTAGACTCGCCACAGCTAAGACGGTATTCATCGTTTTCTTAAACGCCACAGCTCGTGCACGTGGGTGAGTCTACCATGTGGATCGCATGTAGCCTTGATCTGGTCACCTGCTTACCGTTGACGGTGATATAACACATCGCCGTGACGTCAGTGTCCAGTGTTACGTGGTAAATAGTCCTCCACACCAGTCGCCAGTTGACTCGCCGCTCGACAGACTGTCCGGACGACGGTGCCATAGTTTGACTAACGCGCTCACAAATAGGGCGACCGCTCTGTCATGAACGTGATAAAGGCCAAGCCCTCTCCGATCCGGTGGAAGGGTGAGAGTCTCATATGTGATCCTAAAAAGTATTCCTGAATTCACGAAGGACCCAAAGACCGCCAGTATACGGGGAGCCAACATCACCGGTATAGGTAATATCTGGGCGATGCGTGACGCTAAATGTGTGTTGACATACTGGGTCCGTTGGACGATGTCCAGTGCTCGGAGGCGGTTGTTGGCTATCCTAGTCCGAACATTTCGTGAAAGTCGTCGAAAGCTGTGAACAGCGGTTCGTCGTGTATTGTCTGTGAAATCAGTGCCTAGGCATTTCAAACTATCGCCGATTCCCGGCTGTGTCGGGGATTTTCTCCGCTCAGGGACTGGGTGTTGTGTTGTCTGCGTCATCATTTCATCCCCATCCGAAGCGCAGGTCGCCCAATGTGGCGTCGAATGTAATAAGACCTGTACCAAGGCGGTCAGACCTGCCCCGTAAGTGGCCTCCCGGCTAATGACGCCGAACGCTCATTTTGCATAAATGCAGTTCTGAACAGCGTTTCAGGACCGATGTGTTTCTCCAGTACAGACTAAAGTAACCAGTGCTGCCGTCGAACGACACTGTTTCAACCGGTCAGTCATGTGTCATTGCCGTTATTTAGCAGGGTTTCAGTCTGAGTTTGTTCGCAACGCCGTGATTAGACGCTACCTTAAGCAACAGTTTCAAATAGCTAAACTGTGCAATGATTTTCTCAGAATTGGTTCCTCGTAATGTACCCGGCATATCCAATGGAACGCCGGCCGGTGTGGCCGAGCGGCTCTAGGCGCTTCAGTCCGGAATCGCGCGGCTGCTACGGTCGCAGGTTCAAATCCTGCCTCGGGTGTGGATGTGTGTGATGTCCTTGATTCAATGGAACTGTTCGTGGCGTACATGTGAATAAAGTGATAAGAGTGACTACTGATATGCTCTTGTCAAGTGTGCATACTCTTCCATTCCGCTGTGGTTTTATCACTTCATGGGAACTACACTCTTGCAGTTGAATGAGAAATATGGCGACAAAAAGCAGCAACTTGTGTTTTTGGAAATTTTGCTCTTTAAGTAGCACGTGTTAACGTGTATTGTTTCAAGTAAATGTTTAGCTTTGTGCCGTATAATGCCTGATTTGTGACTCTCGGTAATTAACTAGTCATTGTCTATTATGCGGTGTTGTCTCATCAGCGGCTCGTGCGTCTGCAGTCTTCAGGTCTGTGAACACTTAAACGTCGATTATGCGAAAATGATTAATTTTACTCACTAATGATGCTGACGGGTGCTGGAACAGACACGTCTCTCTGTTCTAAAATCGATTTTTCTTGTCTTCAGTTTTAGTGTTTCGAGCTGAGGTGCTGACGTCACAAGAAAGGTCAGGAAGCAGTGCCCTAATGAGTAGCTAATAGCGGACTCAGATCAGCGCATAGGACCTCCAGAGACGTGAAAGTGTTCGTAGAAACCAGGGTGATTTGAATGGACCGCAGTGGGGAAAGAGGTACCAGCCGTGCTAAAGAGTGCCGGAGGCAGCGGCGGCAATAGTGAAGAGAGAGGAAGATGTGGGGTGGGGGTGGCGAGGGAGGGGCGCAATGGCGGCGGCCGAGCACGAGCACGCTATCTCCTGAGCCCGGAAGCGCCGCCTCCGTGGCCGGGGGCCGGGGGCAGGCAGATAAGGGGAGCCGCCCACCGTGGCGTGGCGTGGAACGTGCCACGAGGCTAGCAGCTGAAACGAACTGGCCGAGACCACGCCTGTACCGAAGAAAGACAACCTCTGGGCCTGCCTGCAGCAATGTAGTTGTTTTGTAAGGGCAGTAAGCCAGACCGCTGCTATATTCAGACATTCGATTAATATTTTATTTTCTGGTGCTATGAGCTTATTTCGGCTCCGTGGTCATTGTCAAGCTATCTGCAAACCTGTTGAGTTGCTAGTGTTTATGTCTATTTGCAACTAACAGAAATTTTGTATATAAGGGGCGTTCAAAAGGAAACGAGCCGGAGGCATAATTACAGAAACCAGTACTCGTGTGTTAGAAGTGGTGACCGTGGCTATTGAGACACTTGTCCCACTGTGGCACAAGGCGGTCAGTGTTCAAAAATGTTGAGATGTTTGTGAATTCGTAGGGGACCAAACTGCTGAGGTCATCGGTCCCTAGACTTACACACTACTTAAACTAACTTATGCTAACAACAACAACACACACACCCGTGCCCGAGGGAGGACTCGAACCTCCGGCGGGAGGGGCCGCGCAATCCGCGACATGGCGCCTCAAACCGCGGGGCCACTCCGCGCGGCGGCTGTCCATGGCTGTCTCTTAACATTCCCGGGGCTGCGATGTGAACCAGTTTCGCACGTACAGCTGGACGTCGTCCTCCACACGAGTGCAGGAAAGGCTGTGCTGGCGTTCTTCTTTGACCGAGATGGCTCCCTTCTGATTCATTTTCTGCAGCACGGGACAAAAGTGAATGCCTAGCGTTACTCCCAAACCTTGATCCCCCTTCGCCAAGCGAATTCCGTGGGGTCATTCTGCTCCACGAGCAAAGCCTCGTACGGCCAATACAGTCGTGGCGCTCCTGCAGAAATGTTTCACGTGCTTTGTCTGACCGTCTGCTCCAATCAGTGATAGGTCCCACCGTGAGAACCACTTCGTAATTCTGTCACACGGGTTTTGGTGATATCTGCTCTCGCATTCTCTTTACGTCTTGATATCTTTGTGTTCGTTGTTCGTTATCAGAAAATGGTCGCAGTACATGTGTGCACATACGTATTAGAAGTTATGTTTTTGTGGAGATAGTTGAGAGCAGTAATTCGTGCAGGAGCAATTTCGCACTACAACACAAGTTCCACATCAAGGAGATGCACTGTATGTAACTTGAGAGGACTTTCAGAACTGCAGCGTCGACTCGTTCTGCGAGTTCTCGTACCCCGATAAATGCGCCGTGCTGAAGCACAGAAAAACAGCATCTGGCGATCAGCCTCTTCATCATGAGCAGTGTGTGACAGGCATTTGCATTACTGACGCAGAGCTTGAGTCGCTGCGCCACCTACCGCTAGTTTGCAGACTTCCGTTTTGGTTGCTGCACGCTCTGGTAGCTGATGCTAGAGGATCCACAGCCTTCCCTCCTGATGGGCGCGGAGATAGTGCCGGATCGTTTTCCAGGTCCACTCTCCACTACGTTATGCCGCCTGTCACGGTAGAAGCCGAGGGTCACAGTGGTGTAGGCGGAGGGTGGCGCAGGCAATCCTCAGAACTACCGTCGAGTGTCGTTAACATGCACGTGTTCTGTACAGCTAGAATCTGTTCAGATTCTCACCTCAGATATAACGACATTTATCAAACAGACTGACCCCTGTCGCGGCAAGCAGCAACGGTTCTCCAGACTTCCGTCATGCGCAAACAAATTCGAGGTTCGCCTACACAACGTCCTGCGACCCACGGATCGAGGTAATCGAGGAGGTGCAGTTCCCTTCTTCTCCAAAAAGCGTTTGATTCACTACGTCATAAACGTTAATTAATGATAGTGCAATGACGTGGATGTCGAACAAAATTTGTGAGTTACTGAAAATTTCTCGATAGGGAGAACAGAGCGTTTTATCTCGACCACAGAGTCATCGAAAGATGTAAAAGCAACTGCAGCAGTTTTCCAGCAAGGCGTGCTGGCGCCACAGCTGTTTCCGTTTTATACTGACCTCGGACTGTTTGCAGACGATGCAGTTATCTACAGTAATATACTGTCTCAAACAGCTGCACCAGTATTGTCAGATGTGATACGATGTCGGTGTGATATAAGGAGTGAAAAGTTTCTTTAAGTGATCGGAAATGATAAATAGTGCATTTTATAAAACACTACACTGTAGTATCCTGCGACTACAAAATTAGTGATTCACATTTGGAATGAGTCAACTCGTAGAAATAGACGAGTGTAATAATTTGTAGGTACTCACATACGACTACCAGGAGATATAGTACATGTTCAGAAACTGGTACCACCATTGCACAAAGATTCGCCTAAGAGAGAGTGTCAGAAACGGAATAATATAAAATCTACAGACGTTAGAACATAAACGCTAACTATGCTGCAGAAGTGTAGTCACAAAGTTTCGATAAGTATTAACTGAGGAATGTGCCAGGTCAGTTATGCTGCTGGAGGATGCCGTCGCCGTCGCGAAAGAGATCGACCACGAAGGGACACGTAGTGGGTGGTCGACAACGCAGTTCCCCTAGACGACGGCTGCCACACGCCATCTATTTCCGTGCCTGGTCCCACGTAGCCACCACTGCCACCCTCGGTCAGCTGCCTGTTTCGACCAGCCGTTCGCTCGCACGATGGCGTGTCCGAACACGGCTGTCGACCTGATGTAACGAGAAACCTAATTCGTCCGACAGGCGACAAGTTTCCACTGATCCACAATGACGCTGTCCCAGTTGTAATCTTAATCGAAATGTCGCTGGGTTAACGTGGGAACACGCTTGGGAACCCCTCTCGGAGAACGTGCGTGCTGCGACACACTGCCCCTGCCGGCCTGGGCCGCCTACTGTACGCGGCAGGCGAGCCCATCCAGTGACCAGGCGGTGCTGGCGGACGCCTTGTCGCCTGCTCGCGGTTTCGGCGCCTGCTTATTGCGGTAGTGATCCAACAGCCTTCCGAGTTCTCCGAGATGCCTGTTCCCAGGCGCAGGGCCATAACAGTCTGCCCCTGGACGAGCTCAGCCAGTGCATTTCCCTAGCTGCGGCCCGTATCGTACTGGAATGAGCCACCGTTGGCCTATCTTGGGCTTATACGGGGTGTCCCAGGAGCGGTATGACAGGAACGGTCATTTCAGGCAAAATACTTCGAATGTGTCCTATTCCGAATGGTTTTCGAGACAAAAGAATCCAATGTACACTGTTATTTGTTTTCTTTATTATTGAATACACATGTACACCAGTTAATAAACACTACAACATACATTTTACAAAGTTGTTGCCGGCCGGAGTGGCCGAGCGGTTAAAGGCGCTA
This sequence comes from Schistocerca americana, assembly GCF_021461395.2. Lineage (NCBI taxonomy): Eukaryota > Metazoa > Arthropoda > Insecta > Orthoptera > Acrididae > Schistocerca > Schistocerca americana. Next base: position 21,202,831 of record NC_060122.1, on the reverse strand, counting down.
CAGTCTGGAACCGCACGACCGCTACGGTCGCAGGTTCGAATCCTGCCTCGGGCATGGGCGTGTGTGATGTCCTTAGGTTACTTAGGTTTAAGTAGTTCTAAGTTCTAGGCGACTTGTGACCACAGCAGTTGGGTCCCATAGTGCTCAGAACCATCTGAACAAAGTTGTTGTTGTTGTGGTCTTCAGTCCTGAGACTGGTTTGATGCAGCTCTCCATGCTACTCTATCCTGTGCAAGCTTCTTCGTCTCCCAGTACCTACTGGAACCTACATCCTTCTGAATCTGTTTAGCGTATTCATCTCTAGGTCTCCCTCTACGATTTTTACCCTCCACGCTGCCCTCCAATACTAAATTGGTGATCCCTTGATGCCTCAGAACATGTCCTACCTACCGATCCCTTCTTCTAGTCAAGTTGTGCCACAAACTTCTCTTCTCCCCAATCTTATTCAATACCTCCTCATTAGTTATATGATCTACCTATCTAATCATCAGCATTCTTCTGTAGCACCACATTTCGGAAGCTTCTATTCTCTTCTTGTCCAAACTAGTTATCGTCCATGTTTCACTTCCATACATGGCTAAGCTCCATACAAATACTTTCAGAAACGACTTCCTGACACTTAAATCTATACTCGATGTTAACAAATTTCTCTTCTTCAGAAACGCTTTCCTTGCCATCGCCAGTCTCCATTTTCTATCCTCTCTACTTCGACCATCATCAGTTATTTTGCTCCCCAAATAGCAAAACTCCTTTACTGCTTTAAGTGTCTCATTTCCTAATCTAATTCCCTCAGCATGACCCGACTTAATTTGACTACATTCCATTATCCTTGTTTTCCTTTTGTTGATGTTCATCTTATACCCTCCTTTCATGACACTATTCATTCCGTTCAACTGCTCTTCCAAGTCCTGTGGTGTCTCTGACAGAATTACAATTTCATTGGCGAACCTCAAAGTTTTTACTTCTTCTCCACGGATTTTAATTCCTACTCCGAATTTTTCTTTTGTTTCCTTCACTGCTTGCTCAATATACAGATTGAATAACATCGGGGATAGGCTACAACCCTGTCTCACTCCCTTCCCAACCACTGCTTCCCTTTCGTGCCCCTCGACTCTTATAACTGCCATCTGATTTCTGTACAAGTTGTAAATAGCCTTTCGCTCCCTGTATTTTACCCCTGCCACCTTTGAATTTGAAAGAGAGCATTCTAGTCAACATTGTCAAAAGCTTTCTCTAAGTCTACAAATGCTAGAAACGTAGGTTTGCCTTTCCTTAATCTAGCTTCTAAGATAAGTCGTAGGGTCAGTATTACCTCACGTGTTCCTATATTTCTACGGAATCCAAACTGATCTTCCCCGAGGTCAGCTTCTACCAGTTTTTCCATTCGTCTGTAGAGAATACGCGTTAGTGTTTTGCGTTCGTGACTTATCAAACTCATTGTTCGGTAATTTTCACATCTGTCAGCACCTGTTTTCTTTGGGATTGGAATTATTATATTCTTCTTGAGGTCTGAGGGTATTTCGCCTGTCTCATACATCTTGCTCACCAGATGGTAGAGTTTTGTCAGGACTGGCTCTCCCAAGGCCGTCAGTAGTTCTAATGGAATGTTGTCTACTCCCGGGGCCTTGTTTCGACTCAGGTGTTTCAGTGCTCTGTCAAACTCTTCACGCAGTATCGCATCTCCCATTTCATCTTCATCTACATCCTCTTCCATTTCCATAATATTGTCCTCAAGTACATTGCCCTTGTATAGGCCCTCCATGTACTCGCTCCACCTTTCTGCTTTCCCTTATTTGCTTAGAACTGGGTTTCCATCTGAGCTTTTGATATTCGTACAAGTGGTTCTCTTTTCTCCAAAGGTCTCTTTAATTTTCCTGTAGGTAGTATCTATCTTACCCCTAGTGAGATAAGCCTCTACATCCTTACATTTGTCCTCTAGACATCCTTTTTGCCTGCTTCATTTACTGCATTTTTATATTTTCTCCTTTCATCAATTAAATTCAATATTTCTTCTATTACCCAAGGATTTCTACTAGCTCTCGTCTTTTTACCTACTAGGTCCTCTGTTGCCTTCACTACTGTATTTCTTTCCCCCATTCCTGTCAATTGTTCCCTTATGCTCTCGCTGAAACTCTGTACAACCTCTGGTTCTTTCAGTTTATCCAGGTCCCATCTCCTTAAATTCCCACCTTTTACAAAGTATCAACTGAAAAACAAAAGAATCCAATGTACACTGTTATTTGTTTTCTGTATTATTGATACACATGTACACCAGTTAATAAAAACTAGAACCTTTTTTTTACAAAGTATCTACTGAAAATTATGTACTTTTAACACATTGACTGGTGTGCACGCGTCTACACGTCAGGTTACAGCTGTGGTACAGTTCACATTAAATGTCCGAATGTCCCACCGCAACTGTAGTGTGTTCGCGCACGTTGTGCTGCTCTTCAGCTAGTGAGGCCAGCAGCATCGATGATGCGATCCATCAGTCCGTCTCGCGTATTCCCCTTTCGTTTGTACACGTCAAACTTTATCTAACTTAATCTAATGCCGTTTAGCGATCTCGGTGGCCAGTTAATTTTGGTACTACGGGTAATGCAGTGCGGCTGAGCTGGTCCTTCACACGTCTGATAAAGTGTGGAGAGCGTCTGTCAAGCTGGAAGTACATTGTAGTCCGTGTGGGCAGAGAAACGGCCTCAAGGTTTTCCAAAAAATGAGAGAAATTCTGTACCATCATTCGCTCTTCTAAAATGACCGTACCTATCAACACGTTACCGATCATGCCGCACCAAACATTGATCGTAAAGCAAACTTGGAAATTCGTTTCCAAGTAGCGTTTAGATTTTTCTGGAACACTTGTGATTATTATGCGTGTTGTTGACTGGATTTGGTGTAGACATGGCTCCATCACTGTATTTTATTAATGGAAGGAAATGACAATTGTCATTTAACGAGTGAAAAACTCATGTCATGTTGCCTTATTGCCAACGTGAAAATTGTGGAACTGCGTGAAACGGGTAAAAGTTTTCCGCACTTCATGTTCGCGGTATACAGATGCCGTGTGCTCGTAGTAGTACTAAGCTGCACGATTTCAACGATATGTTGCTATCAGTTCGAGTGCGGGTTGTTGAACTACGCTTCCAGAAGGAGACGCGGGCACTTGGAACTCCGGTAAACACTGTACAGCCTGGAACTGGACTGTCGGAAAACGCCGCCGGGGTTCTGCGACAGCAGCGGGCTGTGCTGCTTCAGCGTAGGTGTGTGGAACTTTAGCCAGCCCGATTATAGAGCGGCGCTGGTCTATGATACAATGTCATTCCGTCGCAGTTCTTCACTCAGCACACGCCACGGACAGGTGCGACTTAAATGAGCTAGTCTGGTGGCGGAAAGACATCCGGAGCAAAGAGACTCGAAGCAAACACGTTGGTTGGACTAGAATAAAACGCAAGAGTTTTGGGCGGGTAAGCAATGTTCGTGCAGCCCACTGTGCCAAAACCACATGTACATTACGTGTGTTCTAGCTTGGAAACTATTCGAAACAGGGCAAATGTCGATACGAATTTGTTTTCTTCAATAGAGCGTTCGGGTGAATTAGTCGAATACTGGCCATTCCTTTCGGAGCACCCTGCATCATTCCTTCCAGCGTCACGTGTAGTGAACATCAGCGGGAAGCACGCAGTTTAGCAGCGGGTAGTGGTCGCAACGTTCTGGCTACGTTCTGCACGCGGTCAGAAAGTGACCAGTGCTGACACGCGGTGCGGCGGGAAGCAACGTGTGCCGTGCGCTCCACAGCCGTCTGCAGAGTGTGGAAGGGGCGTTGAAACTGTAACTGCAGCTGTTTGAGGAGATTTCGGGATTGCAGCCGGTCGTAGTAAGCTGGCCACGTGCCAGCCACCTTCAGGTGGACCATCAAAGACTCCGCTTCGCCTTACACGGCGCGCTGAGAGTATTGGCAAGCGTGCGTCAGTGGCGGTGACACGTGCATCACACCGCCAAGCGGCAGCGCCCTCGCTGGTGGAACTGCGACTATCAGCTCTCTTCGGCATTGCCGCTCGCCACAGCCATCGGAGTATTCTGGCGTCTTTATCTGGACTTGTGATCTTCCTATTGTGCACAGAAATGGTCTTATTTTACGGCCACCCACCTCACATATGATTTTGCCAAATATTGTGCTTTCTTGCTGAGACCATTGGCTGGCAAATTTCCACACCATATACGGAACTCAGACGATTTTATCAACAGACTGTGGGCTCTCCACCTAAGTAGTTCGGATGTTTGAGTGTGTTTTGATATAGCATCTCTTTTTACCAAAGTTCCTCCCGCTGATTCCTTTGCACTAAGTGGTAAACAATTTCATGCGGATCAGTGCTTTGCTTAGGTACGCTCTTTCCTCAACGCAGTTTACGTTAAACCGAGGATATTTTGAACAGACTGACTGCGTCGCAGTGGGCAGCTTCTCGTATCCCCTGGAGGCTAACTTTTATATTTAGGTTTTTGAGGAAAGAGCGCTGTATCTTGGAGGTACGTGGGTGATGCTTTCAGAGTGTGGCCCGTTGGAGAAATAAGTTAACGGAGTTTTTACGTGATCTTAATTCCATTCACGAGAACATTCGATTTACTACGGAATTAGAGGAAGATGGTTGTCTGCCATTCGTGGATGTTTTGGTTAGAAAGAAGAGTGCCGGCTCTGTGACACATTCCATTTATTATAACCCCACTTACAGTGATTTGTACTTACGCTCTGCAAGTTGTTGTCACCCATCCCAAACCATGTGTCTGCTTAAAACCCCCCTGCAGTGTTAGATGCAGATAGTTTGCCTAAAGAACTTGCACATTTAGAAACAGTGTTCAGAGCCCTCAGAGAGCCAGCAGGCCTGGACACCGTGGCGTTCCCCAGGTCAGCGCCGCCAGTCGCCTGGCACCGTAAGCCCTGGGCGTGCTTCAGCGACCACCGTGCAGCGCAACGGTGCAACATCGTGTGTCCCAGGGAATGGGGATCTTGATTAGACGCCCTAGATAGCGAGGATGGAACAAACCTCTATAAAAAAATACCTCAACTTCATCAAGGTGTGCTGTGTGCCGATGGCATGCATAGCTGTTGAGGTGGAACAGTCGTTAGCGGGCAACGTCTGGGGAACCAGCCAGATGTCAGTTGTATGTGGCTTACCCTGGCAAGCGGGTCTCTAACTGTGTGGACTTTCTTCCCTAGCTGCTTGGAGCACCATGAAGCCTAAATCTCATCTTTCTACTCCCAACGGTTCGGGTGGGCCTTTGGGCAGTATTAACACCTAAAATCCTAAGAGGTCTTGTTGGATAGTCCGGCTGGGTCATCTACGGCTGTCAATGACAGTAAGCAAGCTAACAGACCACATCGTGTCGTGGTTAACGTTTTTATTGTGATGAAACGTGTGGACGGTTCTTTTGAACAATTCTCGCCGTTCTGTATCCATAAAGCTCTCAAGAAACTTGCAATCCATGAAGAGGTTACAGAATAATACTCATTCTGCTGGAGATTGTCAAGGCTTCTCAAGTACTGAAGCTGATGAATCTCAAGCTACCTGGAGATTATCCCATCAACCTCAACGCTGGGTTGAATAATGTTAAACGTGTCACAACATTATGGATATGGATACAAAAGAACTACAACAGGAATGGGAAAGTGCAGGCGCGTCAGTAGTTCAAAACATTATGAAAGAGGTTGATGAGGAGCTTCAGTAGTCAGCATCGTTTATTCTGACATTGAGTCTGCCGAAGTTGCCAGACTATACTGAAGGGAGATTTCTCTGCCTTAAGGTAAGGCCGTAAGCCGCTAATCCAATGCGCTGCTTCAAGTACCAATGTGTCTGTCACTCCACTATGGGTATTAACGGTGGACTACATGTGGACAATTTGGCATCGCAGCACCCGAAAAAGGTTTCCATTTAATTGCACCACAAAGGTGTCTTAACTGCTCCGAGACCTATCCGGTTTTGAGAAGGATTGTCGTGTCTTCGCTGAAGTAAAGACGATTCAGGAAATTAAAGTAATCGCGCATATCTCGTACTCTGATACAAACAAGGAACTTAAGGTCACTCAGCCACCACGTTTCGTCAATTCTTTTGTTTCAGCGTTAAACCAGTCAGCACGCAGACTATGGTCGTTGAGCAGGGCACGTCTACCTGCCCCTGTAAGTGCCGCTGCCTGCCCGAGCCGCTGTTCCTGTAGGCCAGCCATCCTATCACTGAAACACTGAACGTTGCCGAACATAATGTCAGCGTAGACAGCATACCCTCATGGCAGACATAGTAAGAGATCCAGCTGTGTGTTTCTGTTCCATCAACCGTGCCAATGTCCACAAAATCCAAGCTGGGGATGAAGACCAAATGACCGAAGTGGTTCGCTCCAAAGCCATCGGACCATGCGACCTCGCTGCTGTCTGATGGATCTGATGAAGATCAATCACACCATTGCTGGTACGAGCGTCGAAGTTTGCCTGAGGGTACCTGCGAGCCCCTCAAACCAACACCCCTTCGTTGCTGTATCGCCACCATGGCGGAATGAGAACGGGAAAGACACAGTACAGCCTCAACGTTAATATGGCTTCCATACTGCAGTGGAACATTAATGGGTTCAGCACACATGTGGAGGACCTGATACTGCTGGCACAGGAACGCCCCCTATTCTTGTGTTTCCATTAAACACATTTTAAAGCGTCTGTCCTAAGGGGCTACACATGCTGCCGACGACGAATGGAAGCGGTCACTTTGTTTGTCAGTAATGTGCGCCACTCCTCTCCCCTCCCCCCCCCTCACCCCTCCATGTACTGACCTGCAAGCAGTTGCAGCTGAGGTTCATATATGCCAGTGGATCAGCTATATTTACCTCCACATGATGTGACACACTCTGAGGCTTAACAGATCTTATAGAACAACTCCCTCGGCCATTTTTGCTGCTGGGAGACTGCAGTGCCTATCATATATTGTGCCTATCATATATTGTGTCATATATATCTGCTTGCCCACGGGGTCGGGTATTACAAAACCTCAGACGTCTTATGAACTGTGAATCCTCAACATGGAACAAGTCCACCGACCATTTCTGCTACTGGGAGACTACAGTGCCCATCGTCTATTGTGGGGTTTGACCTCTGTTTCCCATTGGGGTCGGGTATTAGAGAACATCATGATATCTCAGGAGCTGTGTATCGTCTACACAGGCACTCCAACACATTTCTGTGCTCCTACTGGATCACTCTCAGCCATCGACCTCTCTTTTTGCTATGCAGACCTTGTGGAAATTGGTCACTGACGACCTACATTCCAGCACCCACTTTCCACTCCGTATTCACCTACGAGACGGAGCTCTCCCTGAAGAGATGCAGCCACAGTGGACGATTAACAGAGACAACTGGACGATGTTTAGCTGTGTTTCAATGCTGCAGCTACACTCAGAAGTATACGGACCACAACACACGAGTAATCCACCGTGCTGCTGACCTCTTCATCTCAAAGTCCGCTCCTCATCATCCTAGCAGGCCTCTGCGCCTTGGTGGATGGACGAGTGTTGTGCAGTCATTCGGGGCACGTGTGCAGTTCTGCGACGAAGACCCGTTCAATGGCGGGAAACTTGGCAGCCTTTCGATTAACGAGAGCAAAGGCTCGATGCATCGTCAAGGAGAGCATGAAAAGGTCATGGAGAATGTTCCTGGACTCTGTCAACAGTTCCACCTGTTCTGCTGCAGGATGGAAAGTCATCAGGAGGATTTCCGGCAAAGGCAGTTGGTCACGACCGAATCCGATATAGCGTGCTTCGATATTTGTCAGCAGCATCAAAGGAAATCCTCCTGGAATGTTTTAATCTTATATGGCAGACCGGGAGCGTCCCTAACGCGTGGAGGGAGGCAATTCTGGTACCTGTGTGCAAACCAGGGAAGGACCACACAAGTGCCAGTAGTTACTGGAGAGCCGCCTTGATGAGCTGTATAGGAGAGACCTTGGTGCAAATGGTTAACCGTCGTCTGGTCTGGCTGTCGGAGACCAGGCAGCTCCGAAGTCGCTCTCAATGTGGATTCAGGGGATTTCGATCCAGTGTCGACAACCTGACGTTGCTAAACAGCATTGTGTAGGTATATTTTTTGATATCAGTGAGGCTACCTTCTTGTAGAGCATCTCCACCAATGACTATCTCTCCATCATTATTCGGTTCTTTTTATGAAAGCGCTTTTTTCAGTACCGAGTTGGTGAATGCTGTCGAATAGTTTCGAGCAGGAGAATGATATTCCTTAGGGTAGTAATTTAAGTACGCTTTCTACCATAGCCATAAACAGTGTCAGATCTGTCTGTAAGGAGTGTTACTATCTGACGGCAGCCAGGCATGTCAGCTCCTCAGTACTCGCATTTCGCCAGGATGCCATACACTTGCTTGTCCATCTATGCAACGTCTTTTTACGAGTCCTCCACAGGCAACGAGATCGTTTGAGATCTGTGCAGAATGTGTGCTATCGTCCCTTAGTGTTGGGCTTGTACAGGTTCAAATCTGGGGTTTTAACTGACTTAACGCTAGTTACTGCAGAGACCATGACCAATTTTAGGTTTAGTGCAGTAAAAGAGAGATTACACTCCTGCTTCTTCTAATGTGATATTATGTGGCATATTAAATGAGCACCACAAATCCGTAGCTGTCTTCATGGACGAGTGTAAAACAGGGGGACCCCGCTGGTTCTGTTGTTTTCCCAGACTGTGTCCTCAAGATTCGTTGTTCTCAGAGTTTACTGCATTCGATGTCCCTCACCCAGATGCAGTCGCTTGTCCCGTTTCAGAGGGAACGTCTCAGGCTGCAAGATCCGGGCACAGTCACAGAGTGTGCGATTATAGGTAGTTGGGAGCTCCTATGTTAGGAGCGTTATGAGGCCTCTTAGGGACGTGGCTGTCAAGGACACATTCTTAGCAATAAATAGTCCTGAGGTAATAACGAGCATCAAACCGGATACACGGATTAGTGTAAACAGGGATTTCGTAGCGAGACTGAATATTGTAAACCCCAAATCCTCCAAAAATAAACGAAAAGCCAACCTATTCAAGAAAGCAGATAACAATTCACTTGACGCCTTTCTGAGAGACAATCTCCACTCCTTTCAAATTAACGATGTCAGTGTAGACCACATGTGGTTTGAATGCAAAGAAATTGTATCGACAGCAATTGAGAGACTTCTACCAAATAAATTAAAAAACAACGGAGCTGATACTCCTTGGTACACAAAACAGGTCAGAACACTGCTGCCGAAACAACGAAAAAAGATGCCAAATTTAAACGAAAGCCAAATCTCGAAGATTGGAAATCTTTAATAAATACGAAATGTAGCGCAGACATCAATTCCAGATATTTATAATAGTTTACACAAGGAAACTTTATCTCCAAACGTGGAAGAAAATCTAAAGAGATTCTGGTCGTATGTAAAGTACGCTAGCGACAAGACACAGTCAGTCCCTTCTCTGCGCGATAGCAATGGAGACACTATCGGCAATGCTACTGAGAGCAGAGTAACCAAACACAGCCTTTCGAAAGGCGAAGTAAATATTCCAGAATTCGAATTAAGAACAGCTTGCAGCATGACTAACTTAGAAATAGATATCCTTGGAGTAGTGAAGCAACATAAATCACTTAATAAAATCAAGTCTTCTTATCCGGACTGTATAGTTAACAATAGTATACAGCCGCTCACTCGAAGAAAGATCCGTTCCCGAAGACTGGAAAGTTGCACAGCTCACACCAGTATTCAAGAAACGTAGTAGGAGTAATCCACTAAATTACAGGCCCATATCCTTAACGTCGGTATGCAGCAGTATTTTGGAAGATATGTTGTGTTGGAACATTATGAATAACGTCGAACAAAGCGGTCTACTGACACACAGTCAACTCGGATTTAGAAAACAATATTCTTGCGAAACATAATTAACTCTTTACACGCATGTAGTATTGAGTTCTACTGACACGGGAATTCAAATTCATTCCGTATTTATAGATTTCCAAAAGACTTTTGACACTGTAGCACACAAGCCGCTTGTGGTGAGATTGCGTGCTACTGAAATATCGTCTCAGTTATATGAGTTGATTCGTAATTTCCTGTCAGAGAGGACACAATTCGAAGCAACGGACAGAAAGTTATCAAGTAAAACAAAAGTGGTTTCTGGAGTTCCACAAGGTAGTGTTATAGGCCCCCTGCTGTTCCTTATCAGTATAAACAGTCTTAGCCGCCGTCACAAGTTGTTTTCATATGACGCCGTCGGCTGTAGCCTAGTAAATTCATCAGAAGATCAAAACAAATTGCAAAACATTTATAAAAAATATCTGAAAGCTTTGAATATTTGCAATTAACATTAAATAACGAAAAGTGTGGGATCATCCACGTGAGTGCTAAAAGGAACTCGTTAAACTTCGGTTACACAATAAATCTGTGTAATCTAAAGGCTGTAAATTCAACTAAATACAACTAAATACCTAGTAACTACAATTACGAACGATTTAAATTGGAAAGAACACATAGAAAATGTTGTGGCGACAGCAAACCAAAGACAGCGTTTTATTCTCACAGCACTTAGAAAATGTAGCTCGAGAGACCGCCCACGCTACTGCTGCTCCACGACAAAGTATAGGCGTGGATCTGAGGAATTCTTGTAAATCTCGCGCTGGAACACACTAGTTAAGAGACCGATTATCGCATCGGATGGCAGGCGCTGGCAGTGTTGGTATTTTGAAAATTAGTCCGCGAGGCAGGTTTACGACACCGCTCGCAGGCTAGACCGCACGGCTCGGTGGACACTGACTGAGCGAGGTGGCGCAGTGGCTGGCACACTGGACTCGCATTCTGGAGGACGACGGGTCAATCACGCGTCCGGCCATCCTGATTTAGGTTCTCCGTGATTTCTCTAGATCGCTTCGAGCAAATGCTGGGACGGTGCCTTTGAAGAGGCACGGCCGACTTCCTTCCCCATCCTTCCCTAAACCGATGAGACCGATGAGCTCACAGTTTGGTCTCCTCCCCAGATCAACCCAACCCAACCCAGTGGACACTGTATATAGACGTAAAGTAATCAGGGCCGCACGAGGCACCGACGTGCTGCGAGGAACCCACACGCTGCAGTTACGACAGCGCCAAGCGACCTGTATGTATGGACCGAAGCGGGCTAAGGAAAGCTGACGTCGTAATTATCAAAGAGTACTCCCCTTGTCCCCTACTTAGGGACTACGTCAGAGGCAAGGGGAAAGACTTATAAATAGTGACCCCGGAGGCTCAAAGCAAGCTGCCGTGTCGTAATTTTGTCCGCGTCTGGAACCGGAGAGAAGGGTGATCCTTTGGTGATGGACATCGACCGCCAAGCGGCACGCTGAAGCTGCCTCCAACCTCCGTTGCAAGGACGCTTTACTGCTGTGGCGGAGCGCGCCGCATCTGGAGCCAGACGGCGGCTGCCCTCCACTCTCTGGGTCGCACTGTCCGGCGGACTGCCAGCTGCCGTCCGCTGGGGAGGACCGGGGAGCGAACTCGCGGCCTCCCCGGTGCTGATCTGCCTGTGGGCACTGAAAGAGCTGCGCTGGGAGACGGCCGGAGCTGCCGAGGTTCCCTACACTGACGGCGGTCGGCTGCTTCCCTTCGGCGCTCTACATGTAAGGTGCAGTCAGCCGTGTTCCGTGCTGTCGGGCGGAACTGACGAACGCGGCGGCCACTTACGAGTGAAGCGCTGCGTCCGCAAAGCTGGGCAACCGGCAGTCCGGAGTGGCCGAGCGGTTCTAGGCGCTGCAGTCTGGAACCGGGCGACCGCTACGGTCGCAGGTTCGAATCCTGCCTCGGGCATGGATGTGTGTGATGTCCTTAGGTTCGTTAGGTTTAAGTAGTTCTAAGTTCTAGGCGACTGGTGACCTCAGAAGTTAAGTCGCATAGTGCTCAGAACCATTTGAACCATTTTGCAGAGTCCGGGGTTTCGCGTTGGCGCTGACCCCCGCACGCTGCTCGGCGCCATTGCCGAGTTCAGCAGAAGGCCCGCTGTGTATCTTAGACGTAATAAAGTCGGTGACACACTTTCCTGTGTTTCTCTGCACGCTTCGGCGTGTGTCATCCCTCTCTCCCAAACCACACCTCTCTGTCATTCTGACATATTACAACCCCTGAGCTCCGGCGATTGTAACAGTACGCTTCTTCGTCATGTTTTTGATTATTGTTGCGCGGTCTGGGATCCTTACCACACAGGATTAGCGGAGTACATAGAGAAAGTTCAAAGAAGAGCAGCACGTTTTGTATTATCACGAAAAAGGGGAGAGAGTTTCATTTACACGATACAGGATTTGGGATGGCCACCATTAAAAAAAGGCGTTTTTCGCTGTGGCGGAATCTTCTCACGAAATTTCAATTACCAACTTTCTTCTCCAAATTCGAAAATATTGACCCCGACTCCAGCTCATTCGAGAGTAGAGTAATGGAGAGTTATCGTGAAGGTGGTCCAAGCACTTAAGTATGATTTGCAGAGTAGCCATGTTGATGTAGACGCATGAGGATGTAGATCCACATTCGTTTGTTTGGATGTATGTAAGGGGGCTGACAACCTCCCCACTGAGCGCACTAAGCTCCAACTACACGCACTCACACACGCACGCACAAGGACACACACACGCAACAATACTCAGAAACAATGCATACTCTGCCTGGGCATTCTCAGCTAGAAACAAGAGCCAGAGTGTGGATGAAGAGGACAACTCGCCAGCAAAGTCCCTAGATTGTTTTCTCTTCGTTGGCAGTATTTCCTTCGAAACAGCAAGAATCCATAACGACTTTCATGTGAAAGTGATTATCCGCCGACTATTTAAGATTTAGGATTTGCTGGGATCAGTGAAGCATAATTTGTTATTGCGGTAGGCGGGAATTTACAAAATGCCTTTCCAGTGAAGTATGGCGTATGTAAGACAAACAACACACAGAGTGGAAGAACGCTGCATAGAACATAAACATTGCACTCGCGTTTTGCGACCCAGCAAGAGTGCATTACTCGGATATTGTATCATCAACGGACGTTCAATGGAGTATGACAAAACATTAATTTTGGCCACAGCAATGTCTTTAGGGACTCCATTATAAAAAAAAATCCGTTGAAATGCGCAACGCGGAAAATCTAATGAACCTTGACAGCGCCTGCCACGTGTACAATGGGTAGAATCCTGACGGCTCCGCGATTTGCTCCAGACGCCAGAATACTGCGATGGCTGCGGCGAGCGGCAACGCCGAAGACGGCTGATCTTCGCAGTTGAGCAGCGAGGGCGCTGCCGCCGGCTGGTGTGGTCCATCCGACCACCACGACAAACTGACGCGTACGCGGCAACACTCTTAGCGCGCTCTGTAGCGCGGAGCGGAGAACGTCATCGTCAGTCTTCGATGGCTCACCTGAAGATGACTGGCAGGTGTCCAGTCGAAATATCGTGGAGTGAAGCTGACGACGACCGGCTACAATCTCGAAATCTCTTCGAACATATAATTCCCCAGGAAAATTTTAAATTTCACATGTAAGTGCAGTGTTCCTGTCATTCAAATAAAATAAAATCGAGAGGGAAACGAACTGTAATCATTCGAATTGTTATACTGTCGAAGAAAGTTTATAAAATATGGGGACAGGGGAAGTACGAAATGAAGAAGAGCTGAAAGGAATAGGCGAGGAAAGAAATGTACGGGAAACACCAAAAGAAATGAGAAGCTCGCGGTGTATCTGCTGCGAACTACAAGTGTGGTTAACCTGTCTGTGGAAGCGACATTATCTGAGGAAGACCAACGCTGGAGTGCACGAGACAGGTCACAGGGACCCTGGCGAGGCACACACCGACTGGCTGGCTGGGTGGCAGGCGTCGGCGCGTGCGCAGTGCGCCGCCCGCTGCCTCGTTACTCTCTGCTCTGCCGCGGCCCCCGGAGAAATTAAAAAGGCTGCGCAACCCTCCGCCCCCCCTCCCCCCCCCCCCTGCACTCATTTACCTGCCGCCGCCGGCTGCACCTGCTCGCACTGCTGAGCTGCCGGCCAGTCGTAACTCCCCATCACACCTCTCTCCAGTGGCCCAAAGGATACTCCGTCATAAACTGAACACACATCGCGCATGAAAACAGGAACGAGGTGTCAAAAGAAGCAAAATAGAAACACGGAACGGTCCGAGTTCGAGACGTGCTACGTCGAGCTCTCCAGAAGCGAGCTCCTCAGAAAAACGCTGCGTAGTGGTTGTGTGGTCACGGCACTGGTCTGCAAAGTGGGAGGTCCGTTTTTTTTCACAAAATTATGAACTCGTTGACGCGACTGTTCTTCTTCTGTAGTCTTGGCAATTGTCATTGTGTGTATTGAACGGGGGACCTAGAAACGACGGAGAGGTTGCGTCCCCGCCGTAGCCCTTAGTGGGTCACAACCCCACAAGAGGCCATAGCAGTCCACTCACCCCACCTCTGCCTCCCAAACTCCCCCCCCCCCCCCTCCCCCGGGAACGTCTCATACCAGACGAGTGAAGGCCCAGATGTTTGCGTAGTAGAGTAATTATGGTGTACGCGTACGTGGAGACAGTATTAACACAGCAATCGCCGACATAGTGTAATTGCGGCTGAATAAGGGGAACCAGCCCGCATTCGCCGAGGCAGATGGAAAACCGCCTTAAAAACCATCCACAGGCTGGCCGGCACACCGGACCTCGACACTAATCCACCGGGCGGATTCGTGCCGGGGACGGGCATGACTTCCCGCTCGGGAACCAGCGCGTTAGATCGTGGGAGGCTGGAAATTGTCATACTACACACTTGTTATGAAATATGAGTCCTGTGATAAGAACATATTACCGTCACAAGTAAATGTGGTGAATACCGAGAGGAGGCGAACCGCCGCATAGACCTCTCACAGAAATGAAAACAAAAAATAAACGGGCGTGAACTCTGATACAACAAAGGAACTCAAGAGTCAGAACTTCCAAACTGGGACGCAAGGCTCATAAAATATGGTACTAGTGTAGAACAAGTAGGAGGTACGTACGTCTGGAGGCCCCTTCCTTACACCTCGTTGTTGCGAACGGACACAAATTTGAATACAGCGAACAGGCATGTCAGTGGCCGGGCGGACAGTTCATAATTGTGTGGAAGAAAAGCTGGGGCACGAGGGAACTGTGGAGATGGCTCTCCGCCCTCGCTGTCCAACGCCGTGATCGCATAACCACAGCGCCGTGGCTATATCATTTCGTTCGATGTTGTACATCTTGAGCACGGAGCGTTCACTGTTTCGATGTTTCTTCTTTCTTCACAGTTCAGTACACCTTATTCGTGTTTTCAGGCTCGATTTGTGCTCAGTTTTCGGCGGGCTATCCACTGGGCCACGTTACCACTACATCAGATGGGAGTTTCCCTTGTCAGCTGTTCTCAGTATCTCAGGTCTAGCAGTTGGGAGGGATGCTGTGGCACGGCGAGATTCCGGCCGGCCTACGTCGTGGTTGGGCAGAGGTTCCGAAATCAGGAATTGGATTGTAAGGCGTACCGAGAACCGGATGTAGAGTCAGATCACAGTTTGATAATTTCACGTTCTCTCAGGCTGCAGATACTACGGTGATAAACACCACAGCAGACAGTTCAATTTAAGAGGACCGGGCGTCTCTAAAGGCGACAAATGTCTAAAAAGACGAATAATTGGGTTACAGAAGAAATATTTCAGTTGCTGGACGAAAAAAGAAATTACAAAAACGTGCAGCAAAAGACAATAATAGAGCTGTGTAAGACACTTAGGAGTCAAATAAAGTCGGGGAAGTCAAGGCCAAAAGGCAGCTGGAAAAATGAAATGTAATCCCAAGTAGTGTTTCCCCATAGTATTCAACGTGTTCACCGAAGGCGCTATAATAGAAATAAAAGAAAGAGCGAGATTAAAATTTATGCTGAAGGGTATATCATTTGTAACATTCCCTCACAACACCGCTATCCCCATTGAAAGTGATTTTGAATGGAATAAACAGTCTAATGAGCACGCACTTTGGGTTGGGAGTGAACCGGAAAAAGCCACAAGCAATGAATAATAGCATAAAAGAGATTGACGACAAACTGAAGATAAAAACTGTGGATCATGAAGTCGATGAAGTCAAAAAAAATCTGCTGGCTCGGATGCAAAATAGCACGCAACGATCGAAGCAAACAGGAAATAAAAAGCATTCCAGCGTAGGGAAGAAGGAATTCCTAGCCAAGAGAAGTCTAATAATATCAGATATCCACCTTAATTTAAAGAAAAAGTTTCTGAGAATGTACGTTTGGAACATCGCATTTTATGGTAGTGAGTTATGGACTATCAGAACACCGGAATAGAAGAGAATCGAAGCTTTTGAAATACGATGCTATAGAAGGACGTGGAGAAGTGCTCCGCGTGTCGCCGAAAACACTGACCACAAGAAGGGGCAGGATGATAGGATACGTGTTAAGATGTCAAGGAGTAACCTCCCATGTACTTCAGGGAGCTGGAGAGAGTAAAAACTGTCGAAAAAGACAGATTAGTACACATGTAACAGGAAATTTGGGGTATGGGAAGCAAGCCCTGCTCTAAGAGGTAAAAGCTGACATGTTACTGTTACTTTTACTAGTAGAACAAAAATGCAACAATGTGACATTAACTATACGTTATCGTGACAAACGGTGAAGCATTTTTTTCTTCTCACTTATCTCCTTTCTCAGACATTGACTGTTTTATTACAGAGCAATGAACGTAATTTTTTTTATAATGTTGAAGTGGTCAATATAGCTATAATTTTCAATTTGTCGAATACGCTATGTTGCAGATTTTGTCTTCTGACTGATTATGCCTGAAAAGTTAAAAAACTGGCTCTGAGCACTGTAGGACTTAACTTCTGAGGTCATCAGTCCCCTAGAACTTAGAACTACTTAAACCTAATTAACCTAAGGACATCACACACATCCATGCCCGAGGCAGGATTCGAACCTGCGAACGTAGTGGTCACGCGGTTCCAGACTGTAGCGCCTAGAACCGCCTGAAAAGTTAGGAAACACATAATTACTCATGTCACACTGGGTTTCTGTGAGCACGGCTTCTGATATTTGTAAAATTAACGTCTCTTTGTTTAGAATAGTGTCCAGTTTGCAATTTCTTTAAATATTAGATTTATTATTTATTATTATTAACGTTAACTGATTTTTCGTGGTATTTTTCTGTGTCTTTCTTTTCTCTTCCCAAAAGTCTCTCATATATTCACTGTGTTTCTTCTTTCTATATGCTGTCCATTTTTTTTCTGTTTTCTTTTCTTTGGGCGCTTGTCAAAATTTCTGTTTTCTGATTTTTTCTCTGTATTTTTTCCTGACTCTCATGTCTTCTGTGGACATGTTCAATTTCTTGAGGTCACTCATATTTCCTTTACCCGGCTGAGGCTCATTGTATTATTTGTCACTATGTTAAAAATTTTCTTGGTCAATCTATTTTCGTTACTCCTATGTATGTGTCCCTCGTACTTTGCCCTCCTTTTCCTGAAGTTTGTAATCCTCTCAGTCTTCTCGTACAGTTATTTTGTCGGTCTCTTTATCCAGATCCCCTCTATCTGAACTGGCCTGTAGAAGTTTGTTGTAATGGTTCCATGTAAGTTTCTATGATTTTTGTAGTTTTGTGTTCCTTTCTTCACTGGATGTCGAGCCCGGTCCTGTTTCCCATATGAGATCTGCCAGGTATTTGAAACTTTCTACTTGTCTTATCTTTCCATACATTGTTACCAGTGGGTGTCGGTCTGTCGATTTTGTATACATGTACAACATTTTTACAGTGACATTTCTAGTCCTGTTTTGATTGAGATTTCCTGTAGTCTCTCTAGAGCTTCCGTGACTTCTTTCCCCTTATTTGTTACGGTGGCTATACCATAGGCAGAGGGCCAACACTTGATGTTGATAGTTCTGCACTTGTGTCTCCCTGTCTTCACCTCATTGACTGCTTTGTCCTATGTCCTGGTTATTTTCTCCAAAACCGAGTTAAACAGAATGAATGACAGCCCATGGTTCCGAGATCTCTCCCATAAATTTCACTTTGGGTGTGGTATGTGCTAATGTTTCCTGGATTACCTCTCTGGCCCTGTTGTTCACCTTACTTCCTTCCAGTGTGCTGAAAACCGTTTCTCTGTCTATGGAGTCGTAGGCCTTCTCGAAGACGATGAATGTTATTGTGGTGTTTCCGGATTTCCTTGTTATTAATATTGTTCTCAGTCGCAAGATCTGTTTACTGAATGATTTTCCCCTTCTGAACCCTTCTTGGGATTCTCCTCTCTGTGGATCAATTAGAAGCTATAGCCAATTTAACAGGACTTTTGATAGAATTTTGTATGTCGCAGGCAGTAGCGAAATTCCTCTGGAGTTATTAGGGTCTGTTTTGTGTCCTGTCTTGTGGAGGGGGTGTGTTGGGGCTGACTTCCATTCTTCTGGTACCTTTTCTGTTTCCAAGATGTTTTTGATGATCTTTGTATTTTGGGTGAAATGCGTAATTTCCAGCTTTCCGCAATCAGTCCGTCTTCTCCAGGTGCTCCATTATTTTCCAATGATTTACTATTTTCTCGATCTCCTCGTGAATTGGCGCTTTGGAATCGAGCTTGGGTTCTGGCTTCTCGAACTGTAGGACCTACATCTGTTTATCGCAGTTTAGTAATGTGTCACAGTATTGCGCTAATTTTCCACAGTTCTTCTTCGTGTCTGTCGCCAGTGATCCGCCGTATCTTTCGAAGTATAAGGTTAGTGATTAGTATCTTGTCATATTTTGTCTGAACGTACTGTAAAAAATTCGTGTGATGTTTTTGTTGAAATTCTCTTCTAATCCTTTCAGTCTGTTGTTTACGTAACCTAATTTCTCTGCGGACTATTTTCGAAGTGTTGTCCTGTATCCTGATGAATTATTCTCATTTTTCGGATGTTCTATGATTTAAATTTTTCCCGGGTTTGTATTCTATCTTCTGTTGCTCTGTCACATGTCATGTTCCACCATTAATGTTTCCTTTTACTCGATGGTTGACCCAATTTTATCTCTTCCTTAATCTTTGCTGACAGTTCTGTCCGGTCATCGTCGATTCTCTTAATTTTGCTGTTATTTCTTTCTTGTTTAATTATGGGTGCTTTGAGTCTGTTCAGAAAATTCTGTTGGTTTTCTTGATTTGGCTATTAGATATAAATTTCACTTTAATTTGGAGTAGGTAATGATGTATTTGAAAAATCCTTTACTTGTTCTTACAATTTTTTTTTTTACCATCGTATTGACCAACTAGGATCACTTTGACAATTTCAGTTCCTCTTCTTCCTTTGTTGTTGTTTCCTACTTTTCCATTTTCTCCCCATGAAGTCTCTTCCTTTCTTCTGTCCATGTTGTTCCCGATTTTTTATTTCTTCTGCTTTGAAGGCCTTCCAATTTTAGTATTTTATTTTTGAAGCGGTTTCTTTCTGCTATTTCTGATTCTTTGATGTTGTTTCTTTCTAGATATTTCCTTACTTCTGTAATCCATGCTTCTACGCGGCCCCTCCCGCCGGAGGTTCGAGTCCTCCCTAGGGCATGGGTGTGTGTGTTGTTCTTAGCATAAGTTAGTTTAAGTAGTGTGTAAGTCTAGGGATCGATGACCTAAGCAGTTTCGTCCCTTAGGAATTCACACACATTTGAACATTTAGTATTTGTTTTGTTAGTCTATTTCCATTCATTCGGTAGAGGTGTCCGAAAAAGGTTAATCTTCGTTTGGCCATTACTTCAGATATTTTTTCTATATTTTTCGAGATCTCCTCATTACTTCTTATTTTCCAACCATCTGCAGTTTTCACTGCACCCATTATTTTTCTAATACTCTTTCTTTCCAGTACCTCTAGTTTGTCCATCTTATAGTTCATAATTGGGCATTCAGACCCATATAAACACTCTGGTCGTACCACTGTGGTGTAGTGTTGTAGTTTTGTTTTTCTAGATATAGATTTCTTGTTGTAAATATTTTTGGCCAGACTATATGCCCTATCCATTTTGTTAATTCTTACATCTACTGTAGATTTTTCTAGTCCATTCTGTTGTATAGTTTCTCCAAGATATTTAAATTTATTTACTCACTCTATTTTACCTATTTGTGTTTCTATGAATTTCGACGCATTTTTTATATTTGTCATGAATTTTGTTTTTTCAGCTGAAATTTTGAGACCGGTTCTGTTTGCTATTTTTTCCAGAAGGTTTACTTGAGTAGCTGCTTGTGTCAGATTTTCTGAAAGTATTGGAAAATCAACCGCAAAAGCCAAGCAGTTTACCTTAATTCCATTTGTTTTCCTTTCCAGGGTTATTGGATCAGTTTTGTGATTTCTTAGCTCCGAATTCCAGATTCTTACAATTTTTTTGTAGAACACAATTAAACAGTAAAGGTGATAAACCATCACCTTGTCTAACACAAGTTTTTATTTCAAATGGCTGAGATTCTTCTCCCATAAATCTGACTTCCGATATTTTACCTGTTAGTGTTTCACGAATTATATTTGCTAATTTTGTTTTAACATCAAATTCCCTAATGACCTTATCTATTATTTCTCTATCTATACAATCAAATGCTTTCTAGAAATCAATAAATGACACTATTATTGGTTTGCTGGTTAGCATTCTATGGCGAATTATTTACTTCATGTTAAAAATTTGTTCTGCATAGGATCTTCCCTTGCGAAAACCACCCTGGTATTCTTCCAGTTGTTTGTCTAAAGTATCTAGCAGTCTGTTCAGGAGAATTTTTGAAAATATTTTTTATGACTCTGGCAGGTGACACTCCTCTGTAATTATTGACATTTGGTTTGTCTCCCTTTTCATGTACTGGGTGGATTAATGCTGCTTTCCATTCAACTGGATTCTTTTCAGTATTCCAAATGTTCTCAAAAAGCAGCTGTAGATCCTTTATGATTTTTGGTTCTGACTACTTCAATAATTCTGCTGTAATGGAGTCTTCACCACTTGCTTTATTGTTATGAGTGTTTGGTGGCTTCATGAATTTCTAGCTCAGTAGGTGGGAAATCTTCCTGTAGATTCTGAGGTGTCACTGGAAATTCTAATTTATCTGTTGGAACTGGACAGTTTAACAGCTTTTCAAAAAGTTTTGCTGAAATTTTACAATTTTCTTTGTTATTTAATCCCATTTTGCCATTTTCTTCTTTGAAACAAATACTTGGTGCCTGATATCCTTTAAGTGTGTGTTTAAAAGTTTGGTATAAATTTCTAATACCGTTTTTGGTGATATTTTCTACTATTTCAATAAGGTGTGAATTTTCGGAGTTTCTTTTGATTTTTCTGGATTATTTTTGATGTTTGTTTCTTTGTTGTCTGAATCGTTCAAGATCTTCCTCTTTTTTCGAACATATGCATTTTCTCCGTTTTTGCCTTTTGTATTAGTGCTTCTTCATGATCCTCATTCCACCATGTCTTCTTTTTATTCTTGGCCAATCCTAAAGTTTTCTCTCGTGCTTATTTGCATCTGGAGTTCACGCCAACCACCTTCTTTGCTTGTCTCAATTTCGTCTCTAAATTTTTCTATATTGTCTTTTGTAATATTAGCTGTAGCGGTGTTGTATCTGATCACTTTCTTGGTCGCATTTTTTGTTTTAGATGGGAGAATTTTGAGTTTAATCTTAGAGAGTAATGATCTGAATCGAATTCCCCATTTCTGACTATTTTAACATTCGTAATTTCCGTGATATACCTTGTCTATATA
The DNA here is from genome assembly GCF_021461395.2 of Schistocerca americana. NCBI lineage: Eukaryota > Metazoa > Arthropoda > Insecta > Orthoptera > Acrididae > Schistocerca > Schistocerca americana. The sequence continues at coordinate 21,181,123 of NC_060122.1, read as the reverse complement.
TCTACCTGATCAAGCTAAAATTCTCCTAGGTTTGGATTTGGATGTCTCCAAGTTTTTCTTGGTAGTTTGCGGAAATAGGAGGATATGAGTTTTAACTGGAACATTTTACACATATTGATCAGTTTTTCACCATTTCTGTTTGTCCTTGAGTGTGCTGGATGTTCACCTACAATAGTCCTAAGTTTCTTTTGCCTCCCAATTTGTGCATTGAAGTCACCAAAAAGTATTTTATCGTTATTTTTAGGAATGATACAAATTTCAGACTCTAAAAGCTCCCAGAATTGATTTATTTTCTTCAGATTTCTTCTGTTTATAGGTACATGACAGTTCATGAGGGTGTAACTTTTATTCTCGCAATTTACTGTTAACATGGATATTCTTTCTGAATTCGATCTAAGTTCTGTTACATTGCGAGGTGCCGGGGCAAGCAGTGTATTTAACACTAACTTCTTCTAGAATCTACATATGTAAATGATGCTCTAAGCCCCCCCTATTCTAACTCCGACTTTTGCTGTTGCACATGGATTAAAAAATATACGCGAACTGACTGTAATCAACCCTGCAAGTGGAGTAGAAAAGAGTTTGGCACCTGCAATAATTTAATTTGATGAATAAGTTAAATAAAGGAAGGTTTCATTAACGTAGTGAGAAATGATGGGTTGCTCTACCGATTAACAGAATGAAAGTTCTGTCCAAAATAACAATATGATTTATTAACACTAAACACAAAATAATAAACAAGAACACATGAAACATTTATAATACATCAAATTGGCTCAAATTGGATACTCAAACAAACGCTGTAAAGGTGAAGTTGTCCCTAAACTAGATTGTGAGGTTTATGACGAAGTGGTATGTGGAGCCAATTCCATGCCACTCAAATCTTAAGAGAGACACTCAGCTAACCCAACATTAATTGCTGCTACTCAAGACAGAACAAAGTTAGAAAAAGACGAACAGGCGCGCTCTGCTGAGCTCTGATTATCACCTAGGAAAATCCCTATCTGCCGGTGCTGCGGACATACATTACCAAACTGTCTTCTTAACTGCCAGAACACGATCTGGCGTACCGGAGGCGATGGCTGGTTGCTTCGACGTCCTCGACTGAAAGGCGGGAGCCGACTACCTAGAGCACCCGTACAGGCCGAACACACGACATTCCCGCCGCCACGACAGTGGCCGTGGTAAAACGTTCCAATCAGCAACTCGAAAACCGGCGGAAAATTCCACTCTATTGCCGGAGCACTACCATTCCACCAATGGAGATTCTTGGCGCCAATTTCTGCGCTGATTTTGCTACGTCATGGAGCTATGCCCTGAGCAAGCCAATCACAGTCACTATTTTGCAGAAAGCGCGGGAATTTTCCCGCCACAACTGCCTGGGTACACAAGTCATTCCCACGCCTCGCTGGTAGCCCGCCAGAAAGTGTTTTCGCTAAGTTTCTGCGAAGTAACGGAACCTCTAGCCCAGCTGCTACTTCAGACCCCTCCGGGCGTGTCTGCAAAGCATTCACTCGACTTCCTCACACCCGTCGGCTTAACCCTTTCCAGATCAACAGAGCCCGCCCGGGTGATGAGAGACGCTGCGTGGGAAGTCCGCGTGTGAAGGAATAGCAACTTTTCACCGCATGCAATTAGAGACGAAAATCGTAAGATAGAAATGTGAGAGGGGGCTCATGCCACCTCTCAACATTGTCAACGATTTTTTTGTTTACATAAAATGCTGTTCCAAACATTGGCATGTTTTCCATTATTCTCACTGCAAGTGTCCCTCTATAAATTCTATAATGTTGTGTATCAGCTACATTCTCATCTAAGAACCATGTATCCTGGACTGCTACAACTTGTATATCGTTCTTCTGCAGAAATAATTCTAATTCCTCTTGTTTCCCAATTTTTAGAAGATAATTTACATTTAATGTCCCAAAGTAGTACTTCTTCCTGAACTCAAACTTGGAAGGGTTTTCACCATATTCCATCTCTTGGGACTCCCCAGAATCCTAGGTCCCATTGCATTACATGATGTAATGGTAGATTCCCCATCGGAGTTACCACCTGTGGTAGAGCATCCATTGTGCGAACGTTCCATTTTGCGACTTGAAGCTGTAAATTGTAAAGAGTAGGGAATCCAAAGTCATCCCTGAAATCCCAAAGTTCTTACATTTATAATTTATCCGATGTTTTTCGTGTATATCGCAATGTGGTCTATCCGGAATTCTCCTAGTAAGCGGATTTCCAAATTCATTGTCTCTTATGTGGTTTCTTTAATTACGTAGACATGATTTTGAAGTTGGAATTCCTACAGAAGTTTATCAGGTTCTCTCAATTCTTGTTTTTCCCCTTGTAGGCCTTGTGTTTTCCTGTTGTGCCTTTGAATTTTCTTTTCCTGCCTAGTTGGGCGTCAAAATCTCCTAGCGAGACTTCGTGAGGATTTAGTTTGTGGTTTCTTCCAGATCTTCCCAGAAATCTTGCCCCATCTGTGTGTTTTCACGTTGTAGTTGTTGGTGGGATAATGTGCATTGATTAATGTATAGGCTTTGCTTCCAGATCGTATCGTGAACATTGATATTTTTTTCTGATTTTGAAATGAAATCTATTACAGAGGCCAGTATAGATTTGTGTACTGCAAATCCTGTTCCGAAGAGTTTGAGATTTCTTCCTGAAATTCTTCCTGTGATGTCTGGTTTTCCCTTGTATATTCCGTAGTTTTCCGAGTCAAAGTGGTTCCCAACTGAGGATTGTATTCCCTGTATTTCCAGAATTTTGATATTGGGTTTATCCATCGTGTTTGTCAGTTGTTTCAGTAGTGTGATCGTATTCAGTGTTCTCATGTAAAATAATGTGCTGGTTTTGAGGGTTTTTGAGAAGCTTGGATTCTTCTCTTCATGACATGACTGTTCCCCTGGAATCCGATGCTCAGGTCTATCACACAGTCTTACTGACTGGGGAAACGGTAGTGGATTCTTTCCCATTGTTCTGTGATGATTATTGGTCTGTGTTGAGATTTCGGTGGTGGAATCGCAAAGAATATCACATAATTTCGACTGGAATTTTGAGTTTCAGAAGATTCAATCACAGCCAAACTCACAGAGCCAACAGACGTTTCTGGATTTTGGGCTTTCACCTGTCGTCTTAGGCAGTGGCCCTCACAGATTGCTCCCATCTGAAGTCAGATGGACCCAGGTTTTTCTAACGAGATCCTTGCTACTCCTCCTCTTCCTTCCTAAGCAGTTGCAGGATGAGGTCCCGGGCATGAAACTGGCAATCTCGGAGTTTTGACATTTCTTTTATTTATAACTGGAAAACAAAGAAAGATTATATTGCTTGCAATTAAAATGCTCAGAATAAATAAATATTAGCATATACGTAGAAGTGTGCCTGTTTTCAAAATCAGTGTCACGAATTAACCTCCTAAATATTGTCTGACAACAGTTTGTCATCGCACTATCCCTGGTAGCGGCTTTCAAATTGCAAAAGATCCTGATTCAAATTGCAACTGATCCTGACGGGAGCGCTCGCCTTACTTCTCCTAGTTAGCACCCATACACTCCTTGAATGTATCAAGATGGCCATCAGCCATACGGACGTTGGCAGCTTTATGCAGTCCATAGAACTGTAGTTCTTCACGAAGATGCAGATCAGCCGCTCATAGTTTTCGGCTTCGTTATTGCCCAGAAAACCCTGAACAAATTGACGTTGCAGGATATCTTTTATTTGTGATCCCACGAAAATTCCTGCCTTGACCTTTGCCTCGGACAAGTTAAGGAAGAAGGTTCTAAGGTATTTGAAACCTTCATAATTTTTATGTAGGGCTCCGAAAAATTGCTTAATAAGCCCCAACTTTATGTGCACTGGAGACATAAGCAAAACTTGCTTTCTACCACTGGATTCCAATTAACATTATGTGCACCCGTAGAGAAATCAGTGCGCTTAGGCCAAAGTCGCATGTTGTAGTGCGCCTTGGTGTCTCTGCTGTCCCAAAGACAAAGGTAGCAGGAAAATTTGGTAAAACCAACTTTGAGACCCATTAGAAATCCCAATGTCTTGAAATCTCCGATAACTTCAAATTCATTCTCTTCACAATTCAATGCAAATTCATACTCTTCATAAATCAATGCTTGTTCCAAGCTCTTGATACTGGTGTAATTCTTTTTGAGGTGCCATGCTTGAGCCATAGAAAGAAATGAGTACGTGTTCACATTGCGTTATGGCACAGCTTTGGGGGTGTTTGATGAGCTGTCCATGAAGAGGCGCCACGCAGCTGGATTCAGGGTGATTCCAGTTTCACCAAACAGACCGTTAATATCACGGCAAAAACATAGAGTATTTTGATAGGAAAAAAGGCGGAGAAAGTTTAGTGACGCTTCCTCTGAGCTGTGATTTTGACTCATGCATCCAATAGGTACCATTGCTTGAACCTTGATCTCAGAAGCTCAGAATTTGACTTGTTCAGACCAAGAGGTATGACCAAATCATTTTGGTTAGGATAGCATGGATTGTTCAGGACTACAAAGTGGAGATCCTCAAAATTTGCACGAGCTGACGGTCCACTCTCTTCTGAAGCAGAACGTTGCTTTTTCCAGATGGGCGTAGGATTGTTTCTAGCATGCGGTACTGGAACTACGAACGATGGAAGATCTGGATAATGTTTACCAGGAGCATCCTTCGCAGCTCTACGTTTTGAAGGGTGCAAAGTACAGAAGAAACAATTACTTCAACGACCAATAGGCCCTTCCGTATCCTCGGTATATCAAACTTCACGTACCTCTTTTTCCCTCTGTACAATTCTGCAAAAGAACAGATCAGAATATTAAGTTAAACGTGGAATGTATTGTGTTTGTTGCAACCCACATTTTTCAAATTAAATCGTCCTTACCTTCCAAAGGTTGTTTACAATTTCCGCAGGCGAAGTGTGCCCTTCATCCCCAACAGGCATGCCGAAATATGCTTCGTAGGCCGGGTGCATTTTAGACGACGCTTGTCAAGAGTACTATTTTCCACTTGTCCTAATAAATTGGTCACAGACATAACAAAAAGCATTTGCCGGATGTTCGCAAAACCTCGATTCTATCTCTGGCATGTCTACTATTATCTTCACACTTTGTAACTGAATATACAAGCAGCAGTTACTTATATAAAATTGAAAAGAAAAATCAAATTAGATAACAGGAAAATACTTTTGTAGCATAAAGAATCAGAGAATTGTACAAGAACAAAAATAAAAAACTAAAATTTGTTCCGTGGAGATAGTTATGAGATTTAATTAATAAACACACTGACGGAAAAAATAATTAGTACACCTGGAAGGACGACGTCGATTCTGATCCGCTGGCGGGATATGCCGCCTGGGGTACAGTAAATGTGCTGATAACGGTTTTATCGTCGTCCGCCAACAGGTAGAGTAGCGGTGTAACAGCCAGAGCGCCACCGGTGTCTGTCCTTTAATAGGGAATGCTCACAGCCCGAAGGACGCACGCCGTTGCTCGACCCGGCGCGTCTCACTCGGTCGCGCGCTGCCTGCGTCACTCTCACTTCGCCAGCCGGGCGCGGAGAGGGAGGCCAGCCTGCTGCCGCACTCGAATCCCTGACGGAAGTCATCGGGGAAGGCCCCGACAGCAAAAGGCAGCCTAGGAAGCGCACTGAGCGCCAGTGTTTGAAGTGTGAGCGCACGGGACGCGTTGCGAGGGCACGGCTGCGTGGTCCAAGTGCGCGCAGGCGCACCACACACGCCACTGTACCGAGCCCCGTGGCGCGCTGCCGGACTCACGCAGCGGCAGCTACGTCAAAGAACTCCCGAATCCGACGGCGTCCCCGCGCCTCGTGCAGCTCTCGGCGGCAGCACGGCCGTCCCGCCTCCCCCCGGTCCGGCGCCGCCGCGGAACCGACGCGGACGACCCCTCGGCTGCCTTCCGCGCTGCTTTGGCCGCCACGAAGGCAGAGCTGGTTGCTGTCCACCGCCAGCTGCAACAGTTGCGCGGGGAGTTGCGGGCTCTCGAGAAGACGTCTGCCCCCGACGCCGTCTCCACTGCGAGGCAGCCTCCAACCACACGGATCCGGCCCCCGACCCCGCCATCGCGCAGGAGGTCACGTCAGTAGCGACGGATATGGAGACGTCTGCTGTCCGTCCCGAGAGGGGGGACGACCAGCGGACGCAAGTCGCAGAGGCGCACACCGCGACACCCCTCTTCCTGGGGCGGTGTCTGAGGCCACTCCACTCGAATGGCCGCCGCTCCCCGACGGGCGCAGCGTGTAACCTGTCGGCCCGTCTCTCCGTGGCTGGTCTTTCCCCCCACTGCTCCCGACAGGACCGAACCCCTTTCTGCACACGGGGCATACGATGCCGTCAGGCATCACAGAATCCTGCGACCCCTCGTGTCGAGCAAGGACCTCGAGTTAATCGATCTGACTGGTCTCAGCCAGGTGCGTAGCTGCAGGGGCGTCCTGTTCGTGTCCGCCGCGTCATTCGTGTCCGGACGTGCTTCACTGCCAGGGGCCTGAGGCTGCGTCTCGTCCGCCAGGCCCGTCCACACCGTGAGGAGGCTCTCTTGTGTGCACCTGGGGGACTGCAGGAGCAGCGGCGCCGCTTCGCCCCCCGCTTGCAGTGCGTGCACCGTCCAGAGGCGTCACTGTGCTATGAAGCAACCGGGAAGCCGTGGCACAGAGGCGTATCGTGCCTCCTACAGCCATCTGAAAGGAGGCAAATGGTGGCCTTCCGAGTGCAGGAATCGTCCTTTCGGGAAACTTCGACACGAATTGAACGTGCTGCGTAAGTTGTGCACAGTGCACAATGATACGGGTGTCAGTGGTCACTTCAACATCTTCACACCCACAGACGAGTTTCTGAACGTTCTCGCAGCACAGAAGCCCGCCAGGATCGTCGTACCGTAACGGCAGCAGTGACGGATCATAAAGCTACCACAGAACAGAAAAGTGTCGACACGAAATGTTGTGAACTGGTTATTAGCAGTGGAAGTACGGACAATAACGCCTTCGTCACTCACGCCACAGCATTGAAATGCACAGGTCGACAGAGGATCACTCGTTCAAATGTGTGTCAATTCCTAAGGTGCCAAACTGCTGAGGTCATCGGTCGCTAGACTCACACACTACTGACACTAACTTATGCTAAGAACAACACACACACAGACACACACACACACACATATCCATGTCCGAGAGAGCACTCGAACCTCCGGCGGGAGGGGCCGCGCAGTCCGTGACGTGGCGCCTCAGTCCGCGCAGCCACTCCGCACGGGAGCGTCACTTGGAATGTCGCGCAGTAGTCCTCAGCTGGCTGCTCGCAAGTGACGGCCGTCTGCGCGTACCACGTAGACCCGGCGAGCACCGTATTCGTGCGAGGCATACAGGCCCCAAACCACGCCTTACGGTTTGTGGTGCCGTAAGCTACAACTCTCCTTCACCTTTGATGTTCGTGGAGGGAACGCTAACCAGCCCTAGGTACATGCGGAATGTTGTTAGACATAGAGAACCATCTTAATCCATTTAAAAAAATTCACTCATTGACGTCTTGCTCAATAATTTACTTGTCAACAAAGGGAGGTGACGTGTTGTTCCAACAGATCAATGTTCGCCCACACACTGCCCGTCAGATTCGACGTGCTCTGCAAAACGTGGAGCAGCCTCCCCGGCTAGCAAAGTCACAAGGCTCGTTCCCAATCGAACACGTGTGGGGTGTGATGGGACGAGAAGTGACGCGTGCGACTAGTCAACTGACAACTCTTACGGAAATTACGTCGAGAGATCGAACAGGCGTGGAACAACGTATGTCCCTGGACAGTATTCGCCACCTGCACGATCGGCTGCAAGCCAGTCAGCCAGTCAGCTCCCGCATTCCCGCTCGCGAAGGTTACGACACATATTAATATGGGAATTTCAGCGTGGATCGATAGCTGCTACCTCAGAACCGCTCGTGCTATTGATCTGTAACTGTAACCCCTTCGTGTACTCCATATAAACTGCGCACAACAATAAATCTCGAGTGAACCGGAAACGTCTAAAAGGGAGTCGTCGTGTCCTCGCCAATGGGCGCAACCAGAGCTGCCGCGCCCAGACTGTTTCCTAGTGGTGCGCCTTGAAGTCCGCCGGACAGTCGGCGGTGTCCGCCGCCGATGCGACGGACCCGCGCGTGGTGGTGAGCGGTGGCCGCAGGCGGCAACGGGGGTTGGCGTACGACAGCGCTAGTACCGAGTTCCAGGGGTACTGTTTGGAGATCAGCCTGCGAGACTCAGTCAACAAGTGGAGTCGCCTATAGTCTTCACATAAGGACAATTGTTTACTACAGCTGTTGACAGTGTGGCACCCAGGACGGATATAGTCTTGTTAATATTGTGTCCAGTAATACACGCCTGACAGGCCACTACTTAGTTGTGTCTGTCCTCAAGCACATCCAACAATTTGCTTTACAACTTAAGTATCGCAGCGCAATGAAGAGTATATTTGTTTGTCAATAATTTGTTGGCACTGCTCACACTGAAGCAGCTAAACCGAACTTGCCGTGTACGAGCTGTTCTGCCTAGACGACCCGTACACGTCAGGTAAACTTTCTTTTTTTTTTTTTTTTTTTTTTTTTTTGCCTGCTGTGTACGTCTCGCGAAGTTTGCCATTAAAAAACTTAACTACTTCTAGGGTGAAACAGCGGGCGAACACCACGTGTTATTCTCACTGCTCGCTTCACAACACTCAACCCTTCCTTTGTTGACCCCAAAAAACGACGAAATTATCCAGGGAGACGTCAATTTTTGAAATGAATTAAGTTGGTTCTTTATGTCTTTACAAAACTAGCGATTATATCATGGCAGTTAGTTGTTTCAGAAGGCCAACAACATGTTTCTCATCAGAATGCACATCCAAAAACTTGAAGGATATTGACTGACCTCTGCCCATGTAGTACATTAGTAGCGATTCTGTGTCGTTCCGTGGCCTGGCGCAGGTCTCTCACTTGCACGCCACTTGGAGGACGTGGTCCACGGCTCCCTACCCTCAACCAGTTGTCCAGCCTGGCAGAGGGAATCTGCAGATTAGCGACGCAAGCCGAGGCACGCGTCGTTCCTGGTGATTCGTCGTATCTTTGAGAACTGAAGGCCAGGTTGACGGTAGACTGAAAACGTACCTGGTCAAGCCAAGACTCAATTCGGCGACATCTCGGTTTACAGACACGTGCTTTACCATTAGACCGTCAGGGCCGGCATGTACAATCTTGATCATTGCTGTACTGCATTTGTTGCTCAGAACCGAGCACAGTTTCTGCACACCTGGTATCTATATACACGATCTGAAAATCTGTGGGAAACAATTTCTGAGACATGTGACAACAGATTCCAAGTATGTTACCTCACGTGATCCACAGTTCATGTTTGCCAGTCGCCCACAACGCTCTTCGCAACGAATGTTTTCACTTCTTCAGAAACTTTCGAGCACGAATATCTCGCTTGCCCACGACCTGTGTCCCATCCAGTAGACAGTGCTGACAATAAACGCGTTCTGCGAATATACTGTATCGTTTCAGTACTGTTGTTACAGATCTACTGTTGCTGCTGCTGCTGGGACCACGCTGCGAGCGAGCGGCAGCTGCCAGCCGACTGTAGTCTAAACAACAGCGACCTCCACACAGTGATAACTCTGGTACACGAAAATACTCTTCGCTTGGAGATATTTATCAACACGTAAAAAAGCTAAAAAATAAATAAAAACCGAATACTGAAACGTAAAGTGACTGTGCGTGTAGAAACAGTGGCTAACAACATCACGTGCCACGTACGTAGTATGCCGGCTTACTTGCCGCACTGAACACCTTGTCCATGCGTGACAGGCATTCTTGTCGGAAAATTTTACAGTGGCCTGAGGTATCTCGTCCGTGATACCGTGGCGGCTCAGAACCGCGATAAAAGTGTAACTAAGCGATCCGAGTCACGATGCCCTGCCGCTGTCGGATACCCGCGGACCTGCCGTGCCGTGGAGCGCGCCCCGGCTCTAGCTAGACCAGACCAGAGCCGGCCAGCTCCGGCACCGCCCGCACGCGACAAACAGCCGAGCACCTCCCGTGACTGGTTCAATTAGGCGCCGCCGCCACCTGCGGCGCCGCTATCGCCCGCCTGTTTCCTGAGCATCGCCAGCGGAACTTGCGCGGCACATCGCGCGCTAGCATCCGTCCACGATTTATGCGCCCGCAATTTAATCGCATCGCCTGCTAACCTTATCTGAGCATTTTCTTAAAGTGACTCGCTTAACGCGTCATCAGAGCGTAACGTAATGTATTTTTTGTGGGTACCTGGTTAGTTATTAGGTAGCGGTGATGTCTATCTTATCTGTTTGTTCAAGTGCTGCTGTCTCGTGTTCCCAGTGAAAAACCTGTCCGCGCCCGGTAGCTGAATGGTCAGCCTGACGGATTGTCAATTCTCTGGGCCCGGGATCGATTCCCGCCTGGGTCGGGGAATTTTCTCCGCCCAGGGATTGTGTGTTGTGCTGTCCTCATCGTCAACCTATCATCCTCGTCTACTACAGGCCGCCGAAGTGGCGTCAAATTGAAACACCGGCACCCGGCCAATGGTCTGCCGACAGGGGCCCTAGCCATACGAATAAATAAAAGTGAAAACCATACAACTTCATTTCTTGCACAACCGCAACATAATGAAATGTCACGGGAACGAAGACAAAGGATAGACTATTTTAATCTATAATGGGAACAGCTCGGTATTGAGATGAGCTACAGCAAAATGTTTTTCATAAAGGTTGCAAGTGTCAAAGGGTTCAAAAAATGTTCAAATGGCTCTGAGCACTATGGAACTTAACATCTGAGGTCATCAGTCCCCTAGAACTTAGAACTACTTAAACCTAACTAACCTAAGGACATCACACACATCCATGCCCAAGGCAGGATTCGAACCTGCGACCATAGCGGTCGCGCGGTTCCAGACTAAAGTGCCTAGAACCGCTCGGCCACACCGACCGGTTGACAAAGGGAGTCAAGCATTGCTGCTAATGACCATGAGCTTGAACGTGATTTACAAGGTGATTTGGAGGTTAAAGTGATTTTTTTGAATAAGAACCCTCGTATCTGATTTAAGAGCTGGAAAGAGTGGCAAATTTCACGTGTAAAATGATACATCATTTAAGATCATGCCAAGATTGAGTAAAGGTCAAATAAGCAAATACTTTTCGTTTATTTATAGTAGGGATTAACTCGGAAGATAGGAGGGATACGGCAAAATACAATGCTAGACACAAACCAGAAGAGGCATCCGGGGGTATGAGACTCGAAGGTACCCATGCACAGAGTTGTAAATCAATTATCTACGTTTCATTTACATTGTTCCGTCTTATAAATGTCAAAATAGCATTTATGCGTTGTAATGTAGTTATTTATATCAATAAACACTTTAATTAAAACTTTAAGTTGGAATCTCTCTTCGCTCTTACCAAAGCCGACGTCAAAAATAGGGGTTTACATAAAACAAAACTCGATCTTCGAATCGCTTTAATTACCTTCAAGGTCATGGTTAGTGGTAATGATACGTCACCCCATAAGTCCGTTCCAAATTTATATATGAGATGGTATTTTGCTCTGTTCCAAGTTAATCCCTACTAGAACTAAAAACATATTTGCTTATTTGACCTTCTTTGAACGTTGCCACGACCTTAAATGTGTCATTTCATACATAAAATTTGACTTTTTTTAACCTTAAATGAAATACTAGCCTTTCCATTCTGAAAAAATCACTTTAACGTCCCAATTACCTTGAAAATCACTTTCAAGGTCACGGCCATTAGTAACAATGCATGACCTCCTTTCCCATCTACAACTTTTATCTAAAACATTTCGCTGTTTCCCATCTCTGTCCTGAGTTATCATTATGGATCTAAATGGGCCACCCTGCAATATGATGACTGTTTGACCATATCGTTTCAAAACTTTAGTGTCATCTGGATACTCTGATGAGCAAATTGATTATGTGATAATTAAAAAATAGTTTTGATCGCAAATTTCTTTTAATCGGAGTGACCGTTTTCAATCTAAGCCTCTGAAATAACACACGTACAGATAGAGGGATCCTTACAGTATCGTATATGCACTGGAATAATATGACAAACTACATATACCCATAACGGCAGGTGGACTTCCATGGAGCAGGCTGCGCCGACCCACGACGCTGAACTGACTGCTGAATGGACAGGCAGGCAGTGGTCTTAAACAGCCCTAGTCCCGCTCACCGTCCCGTGTATGACATCAGTGCTAACCAGTCAGAAGTACAGTGTGTACTATTAGCATAAAATGTATTACAATAGTCTATATTACTAAGGTTTGAAGAAGAGTTATAGTTAGAATACATTGTAAAGTTGCTCTGAAATAGCTACTAGTCAAAGAATATAAACTGTAGTAAATAATTAGCTTAAAATAATGTAGCCTAGGCTGCCCTCTGTTATCCGTTCCGTAACATACGTGCTGCTGGCAAAATATATGGAACAGCTGTCAAAGGTTGCTATAGCAATAGAGAGAAGCTACTAGCCAAGCTAATCTATATGGACGTTGAGGGTTGCCGTAAAAACGGCGTCCTATATCGATGCTACAATCTGAAAAGCTGGCACAGAGTGCTGTAATGACAGCAAAGACAATCTATGTAAACGTTAAGAGTCGCCGTAAAGACGGCGTCCTCTATCGATGTGACGCGTCAAAAGTAAATAGAAAATATATTAGTGAATAAAATAGTCGTTAGAGATTATTCATAGTAATATGAATGACAGAACAGCGAGACATGGGGCATTAGTTAACAAGAAATCTTGCCTAATATGTAGGAAGGTAACATAGACATTATGGGCAGCATAAGGTTTTAGATATGGTTCAAATGGCTCTGAGCACTATGGGACTTAACATCTGTGGTCATCAGTCCCCTAGAACTTAGAACTACTTAAACCTAACTAACCTAAGGACATTACACACATCTATGCCCGAGGCAGGATTCGAACCTGCGACCGTAGCGGTCACGCCGGTCCAGACTGAAGCGCCTAGAACCGCACGGCCACACCGGCCGGCTTTTAGATATACAGAGCTCCATTACATCACGTGATAGACGCGAAATGGTTATAAATTCAAATAATAGATAATATTGTGTAAAGTAATGGTGATTCTGAAATAACCCATGCAACATTAAAGGATACAAAATCTGTTAAAAAGAGACTGTTAGTGAAAAAACTGTTTGTGATGAAAAAGAGGGGGGGGGGGGGGGGTTTGGGAACGGAACATTATAAATGCTAACATAACAGCAGTGTTAAATATAAAGGAACTATAACGACATTAATCATAGAAAAATGCTAATGATAAAATCTCGAGTCGGCATTTATGTATAGAAAGAAGGTAAACCACAACATAGATTGGAGAAAAAACGAAAGAGCAGTCAAAATTATAACAAGTCTTCAAAAAGATCAAAGAAATATATTTCCCTAAAATCAAACTGCTCTTTCAATAAAGCTAGAGACTCGTTTTTATGATTTGCGTAAATTTCTATTTCTTCTAGTGAATTTAATAAAGGTCCTTCAGAGGGAATGTGGAGAATTTTAAAATTGTTTTGGATTGGCCCTTCAGAGTGATCACAGTCTTTTAAATGTTGGCCCAACAAAGATTTACCTAGACTAGTACCTGAGGTGTGTTCTTTAAAACGTACGGCAAAATTGCGACCTTTCTGTCCAATATATTGTTTTTCACAATCATTACATAAGGTTTTATTAACGCCAGAATTTTGATATTTGGTGTCATTAAGACCAATGGTATGTCTAAGTCTAGTCTGAAGCAAGTTGTTGGTGTAATTTATTTATTTTGTCAGAAATATTCCCCATATATGTCATTATGGAGAATTTTCGATTAGCAGCTTCAGAATTGCCATATGAATGTTGCAGCTTATTAAACAAAAAATCGATTTCGTTGGGATTGTAATCGTTTGTATTAGCAGTCTGCTTTGGTATTGACATCTCTTTGTGGATTTCATCTGGGGACAGTGGTAATTTTATAATTCTATGGAACATTGATTGAAAAAACGCTTTTTTATATTTGGGTGGACGGCAAGAAGCTGCGTTAATGAAGACATCTGTTGGTGTTGGCTTTCTATAGATTGCAAAATGATGTTCATTGTCCCCGTTTGTGATAGTGAGATGCAAAAAATTTATACTTCCTCGATTTCTGTGTGCAACTGTGAAAATCAGTTTGGGATGTATATTATTCAAATAGTCTTTCAATACGTCTATTTCAGAGCAATTTTACGATGTATTTTACCTATAACTGTTCTTCAAATCTTAGTAATATAGACTATTGTAATACATTTTATGCTAATAGTACACACTGTACTTCTGACTGGTTGACACTGATGTCATACACAGAACGGTGAGTGGGACTAATGCTGTTCAAGACCACTGCCTGCCTGTCCATTCAGCAGTCAGTTCAGCGTCGTGGGTCGGCGCAGCCTGCTCCATGGAAGTCCACCTGCCGTTCTGGGTATATGTAGTTTGTCATATTATTCCAGTGCATATACGATACTGTAAGGATCTCTCTATCTGTACGTATGTTATTTCGGAGGCTGAAGATGATCTTTAAGGATTGAAACCGGTCACTTCGATTACAATAAATTTGCGATCAAGAATGTGTTGTAATTATCATTTTAATATAAGATCGCTGATAATGTTTTCAAAAATTTTAAATTGATTATGGATTATTTTGTTTATACATTACTTGTATGTTCCGTTGTCATGAAAAACAACGCAATGAAATGATGTAGAAATCGGTAAAGTATGAACTACTCGAGGTAAATCTCTTAGTACGTGTACCTCATAAAATCGAGTGTGACAAAGGCTTCACGTGCCTCTTGATCGAAGTTGCCATCGTTTGCTCAGACCTTCCACTTGAAGAGATACAGCTGAACGAAGCAAGTCCACGTCAAATCACCTAATTTCGGAACATTTTTCTGTTTGACCACCACAGATTTCGATGAAATTTTATGTAAACACTCGCAAATGTCCCCAATGAACACTCGTAAAGTACAACGACATTTAGTCATATCCAAATCCGGAGAAGTTAATTCGTCACACAGATATCCACATCAAGTGTCGAAGCAATCGTCACGTCTCGATAGTCAGTATTTATGATGTCGATTTTCGTTGAAGCGGTAGTTCTGTGTTCATAATTGATATTTTTTAGTCACTCCACGCTTTCGTAGCGAATGCATTAGTGTATCTATGCATTAGTGTAACTGATGAAACGCATTACGACTTGTATTTCATTTATGCAAATTTATTTTATTATTATTCTCTTTATCCTTTATACACGCTTCAAACTGCAAACATATTGTAGCAACTCGGTGCGGTGACTTACTTTTACGAAGAATCGTCCACATTCTTTAACCTTTGTCCTGCATTTTAAATTTTCACGTAGCAATCCAGAATACGGGTAGCTACTGCATACTTGCGAACGTGGATGTCACCAAAGAGGTTTTAGTGTTGTGGTTCGGACAAGCATAAAACAAGTTCGTAAAGTAAAGAAGACACAGGGCGGTATTGTAAATAGGTTTAAAAGAAACTTGCTTGTTTGGTACGAGTCTCGACAGAAGGGAAAAGGAGAGTATGTGAATAAAATCCTTTTCGGAATCAGACCGCGTCGTTTGCAGACAGTAAAATCAAACGTAAAGCCGGTGTTTCAGTGGCCCTTGCAGCGGCCCTCTTCAGCTTAAGACGGCTAAAGCGAACAAGGTGTGTTCGTCAATTGTAGGGGATGACTGTCAGGTGCAGTGGGACATTAGGCGGAATCAGCTGCGACGAGCGACAGTGTGTGCTGGGTGGGACCTCATGCTGACTAGGCAGTGTTGACCGCAGCTGCACGGCCCGCCAGCAGGCCGGTGCGCCACCTGTCCGCAGTCCCTCTCCATTTACCGACTGCTCGCCACTCTGACAATCCCACAGTAGGTCGGTCGTATTTGTGCATCCACACTCAAGAAAGAGGATCCGTTGCCTAGCTAGGTATACCAACTATGTAAATGCGCTGTCTGTGTTCTTTCGCCGGCCGAAGTGGCCGTGCGGTTAAAGGCGCTGCAGTCTGGAACCGCAAGACCGCTACGGTCGCAGGTTCGAATCCTGCCTCGGGCATGGATGTTTGTTATGTCCTTAGGTTAGTTAGGTTTAACTAGTTCTAAGTTCTAGGGGACTAATGACCTCAGCAGTTGAGTCCCATAGTGCTCAGAGCCATTTGAACCATTTGTGTTCTTTGGGTCGTGAAACAACAGACACCACGCATTTGTATAAAGTTCCGTTCGTTTCGATTCGCCTTGGAACGACCAAACAATTGACTCTTGCTTACTTTCTGGATCTTACCAATATCCAACGTGCGTTTGAAAAGTTCGGTGAATGGTCTCATAAAGCAAAGGACGTAAGAAAAAAATGGCTCTGAGCACTATGGGACTTAACATCTGTGGTCATCAGTCCCCTAGAACTTAGAACTACTTAAACATAACTAATCTAAGGACATCACACACATCCATGCCCGAGGCAGGATTCGAACCTGCGACCGAAGCAGTCGCGCGGTTCCGGACTGAGCGCCTAGAACCGCTAGACCACCGCGGCCGGCAAAGGACGTAAGAGTCACAAACAAAATACCTTTAATGTGCTTTAAAATAATCAGCATTAATTGCCACACACTTCTGACATAGGTTGTAAATCTACTGTAAACTGTCAGAAACCCTACTTATGGAACCATTCGACGCACCGCAGTCACACGTCATTGGACATCCACGACGTGCCCGATTCTCGCGCTGAATGCACGGTGAGTGTTCCTGAACGCCGCCCTTATTCTCCAGATATGGCGCCGACAGACCTATTTTGCTTTCCCCTCCTCAAGTCACACGTCGCGCTTGACCTCGGCGCCTCGAGCGGTTCCACAGGAAGCAGTAGGCGAGACTCGGATGAGTGGCCGCCCGGGTCTGGCGAGTGCGCTCGGCCCTCGTGAGGCCGGCTGAGCAGCTACTCGACTGACAAGTGGCGACACCGGTCACCATAACTACAACGACCAGGGAACGCTGTGTTGACCACGTGCCCTCCGTGGGGATGCAGATGACACGGCGACCGGTCGGCACCGTCGGGTCTTCAACGCCTGTTTGGACGGTGTTTGTTTTACAACAGATGTCAGGAGCGTGTTGTAGCTAGCAGTGACTACTTTGAGAACAGTAAAGGTAGTTTGTTTGTAAATCCTTTTATTTTATGAGACCATTCACCGACCATCCTAAACGCACCTTGTATATCGACGTTTCGTCTGTCGTTGTCATATTGCATTTCCTTCCTTTACACCGAGTGACATGACGCTGTTTCTTAGCTTCGATTATGTAGTGCGGAATGCCTGCGGACCAGATCTTTCTCACGCCTGCAGCTCCTCTGGAGCACGGAATGTGCTGCTCGCTTTCGCTACGGGCACGGACGCCTCTTACTTCGCGTGCCCTCGTCCTTAAATCACTTTACACACAGCGGTGATGTTTGTTTATTGTATCTTGGGGCAACAGTCGATTTTGGCCGACCTTTAAGAAATTCGTCGCTGATAAGAGCGAGACTACGACGATTTTCTGCAAACTAGGTGTAAATACGAGAGTCGTTCAATAAATAATGCGAGACTTTTTTCTCAG
This sequence comes from Schistocerca americana, assembly GCF_021461395.2. Taxonomy (NCBI): domain Eukaryota; kingdom Metazoa; phylum Arthropoda; class Insecta; order Orthoptera; family Acrididae; genus Schistocerca; species Schistocerca americana. The sequence goes on along the minus strand of NC_060122.1, from coordinate 21,163,460 downwards.
CCAATTTCGGTAGAAAATTGGGATATTTGTTGTGGGAGACGGTGACATACCCCCGCTTCAGCCCCTACAGTTTCATTCAGCTCCGACTGGCGGCGGAGCTACACATAGCCCTCAAAACGGCATCTGTGACGGAAGCGCTGCCCAAGATGACTGCTGTCACTGATTTTCTTTTACCGGAAAACCAGAGCACCGCACATCTCTGTGGGCGCTTGCAGAATGTCCACCGGCAACAGAACCACGGCGAGTCTGACGAGGCGCCCGTGACGTCACCATCACGACGACACCTGTACGTGGCGGCGCGCAGGTGGCGCTCCTGGAGCGGACGCCCCAGCTACAGGTGATCGACGGACAAAAGCGAAACACCTCTCTGCACGGCTCGATGCCTCTGACACACTGGTCCACGAGCAGGCGTACTCAAAGGCGAGTGCCCGCTGCGTTCCTCGCCACCTTGCTGAAGACCGTGCAGACCAGCGGAGGACCACCTGTGCGGAGTTTCTTCCGCTTTACGATGCTGATCGTGACCATTTTTTGTCCAGAATCTTCGCGGGCGATAAAACGTGGCTTCGTCACTTTGAACCGAAGAAAAATTCAAAGCCGCACCCTCGGCCAGTTAAGTCGCGGCAACGGTGTTCTGGAACCAGCGAGGGGCTACTCTGTCTCATCTCCTCCGTCACTGTGCAGCGATCAACTCTGAAGTGTATTGCGCTACCCCCACGATAAAGAACCGATTTTTGCGTTTCCGTAACCAGGACAACGTAGACGAACATCCTCTTCTCCTTGACAACGCAAGGTCTCACGCGTCTGCACCCCCGAGAGGAGCTGACAAAACTCGAGCCGGCTGTTCTCCCTCGTGCAGCCAGCAGCCCGGGTCTCCCGCCTTCCGACTGCCATCTCCCTGCCCCAGTGAAGGAGTGCGTGAACGATGCGGCAAGACGTCGACCAGCAGAGAGGCTCCACACGGGCACACAACGCAGGCCCTCCGAGTAGGGAGGCGCGTGCCCGGACGTTACGCTGCGAAATAGGGTCTTGTAGCCAGAAAAGGGGGCAATAATGTGGTACAATGGAATCCTGAATAAAACCAATGTGCTTTCAGAATAAATGTGTTACATTACGTACTGAACTCCCCTCCTACTTCCTGGAAGGTGCTGATTACCAGACATTTGAGGAAGTGATTCGAAAATTATTGCTGAGTTTAGGCCTTTACGAAAATCATAGAAAATAATGCAACGAAGCACCTCATGAGAAATTTCCATTTTCTTCTCAACAGTGTATACTTAATCGTTCAATGTAAACGAACTATTCACCCAGTTTTTGAGGGATCACGGTGTTAATAATAAAAAATGACGAGTTTTGAAATTATAGTTACCTCGCGTCTCAGTCCCACCATCAGCGTTCTTTGTAGAATCGTCAAATCCAACCCTATTATACCGTGCTGATCAGAGGCCGAAACCACTAACAACGCAAACGGATGGGAGGAACAAGTTTTTGAAATCTTCTGGATTGCCGCTGGTGCTCCCTGGATTTCGGTGCCCCAGGACACCGGGCCTTAGCGGAGCGCTTAGGACCTCTGTATGAGTGTACGTTAAGGTGAACGGGACGATCCGTTGTTCCAGAAGGTCACGATCGATTTCTTTCGTCGTCCTTGTCCTATTCGGTAATGTGTTCCGCCTCTAATAATCTAGTCGTTGACGGGACGTTAAAGCAAAAATTTCCCTCTTTTCCATACGCCATTTTCTCGGGGGTAAAATCGACGTTGCTGCCGCACTGCTGACTTTGCTATATGATGCGATTCGAATCGCTACCAAACAGTCGGAGCAGACCTGCCGTGTAACGTTCTGCAGCACCTTCCTCTGCGGAACAGGCAGGCAGCAAAGGGGACGAAGTGCAGCAGGGAATCCTTTGCCGCGGTACTGGGACTGCGCCACCCGCCCTTTAATTATGTTTCTGTCTCGCTCCGTTAATCGGCTACACTCGAATGAAACTCGAGGCGGTCTGAAACTTTACTCCAGTGCGTCGGCTGAGCTGGAAAGCTGGGGCGCCAAAGTTTAACCAGCGGGGCTCATTTACAAAGTTGCCGAAAGCAACTTTCGACTATTCAGCTGTTTCCCTCCGCATTTTGCTTCAGAGATGGAACAATTCTAGCACATCCGTCTACAAGTCCTCAGTAAGGCACGTTACACACTATTCGCTCACTGGCTTCTCGTAGATACACGAAATCGTGTGCACGACATTTCACTTATCGGAAAGGCAACTGCAGTGCAGGTCGCTGCGAACACGCGGCTGGTCAGTTTGGTGCGTTCCTCTGTCCTTCTCCTTCTCGGCTACAGCGAGGGAGGTAGCGTCGACCACCAGGCGAAAACGTCAAGCGAAAACGTCAAGTTTTAACTGTCACCTCGAAAACATAAAGTAACGCAATTAAATTTTTCTTTGGTCTGGAGCCGTGCCGCAATACCGGAGCACGGCGCCAGAGGCTGCCAAAGCGAAATGGCGCAGTCCACTGACAGCGTCCGGGTAGCAGGCTGCACTCGTTGTCAGCCTGAGGACCAATCCTAGTGTCACCTACCAGCAGTCTGGGTAGGAGCTCGGTAGCGGAGGTGCCTGCCAGTCATCGCGGCGACACGGAAGTCCTCGGACAAACACTGCAGCGCTCTTCGAAAAAAATCGAATCGTTTCTCGCTGAGCATGCGATCCCTGCGTTTTGCGTGTTTGACATTTTTCTGTTCCCGAAAGCAATAACTGCACTGAAAGGAACGAGATTTGAGACTGTTGAAGCTACGAGAGAAAACTGGTGGAGACCGTTAATATGCTTTCAGAAAATAACTTCAAACATTTGAAAACAGCGAAAAATTCACACGAAGAGCTGTAAGGATCGTGGGGGAGAATAGTTTGAAGGCGATAATGCAAAACTTGTGAGGAAGTGAAAGTGAAGGAACGGCTTACTTTTTGGCCGACCTACGTGCATACGTAACTACAAGAGGCTGGGACGCCAGAAGCGGCAGTGCACGGGCGGCGGGACGATGTGCGCCGTGACGCAACACGAGGCAAGCTGTGTCCCCAGCCAGCAGCCGAGCCTCTGTCGCCGCCATGGCGCCCACTTCTGTGGCCAAGACCTCCCAGTCTGTGGCACAATTCCTACGTACCACAGCATGCACCACAAGACTATCAGTTTCTCACAGTATTTGCAGGTACAAGACCGAGACATGGGTGGATTGCGCTGGTTTCTCCGCTGTGCATTATTCTTCATGTTTTTCTGTCACCGTCAATCAAAACCATGTACAACAGTTACATATTCCAGAGATTCATTTTGCATGACAGATCGTAATGATGTGGAACGAGTCAGTTCACATTTGCATCGCAAATTAACTGGTATATACGCTTAAATTTTGAACATTTTCAAATTGTTTTTCTTTTTTTCAAAACAAATAAAGATATACAGATCTGAGTAAGTAATTACAACACACCACCCTTTACACATTACAGTAATACAAATTTTCCTACTGAATAGAAGTTGTCAAGGAAAAACTTTCTCGTTTTTATGGTTCAAATGTCTCTGAGCACTATGGGACTTAACATCTGAGGTCATCAGTCCCCTAGAACTACCTAAACCTAACTAACCTAAGGACATCACATACATCTGTGCCCGAGCCAGGATTCGAACCTGCGACCGTAGCAGTCGCGCTGTTCCGGACTGAAGCGCCTAGAACCGCTTGGCCACCGTGGCCGGCTTCTCGTTTTCACTTTGGTGTCTATCAGACGTATATACATGCGTAACATATCAAATACTTTTGTCTTGCAACACTGTGCACCTCTTTTTTTGCGAAATATAACCTTAATGTGGCGTTATGAATGTCATTTTACCTCCTAGTAGTATAATTATGTGCCTCATTCTTCCTTTAGAATCGTAGTGATTCTTTACAACTGACTTCATGAGGGAATAAATATTCTGCGAAGCAGTAGTCTCAACGGCCAACTCTCCAAACAAATGTCTGCACGATGGTCGACGGCGAGCACCACATACTATTCTTACAGCACGTTTTTGCGCAATGAAGACTTTCTTTCTGAAACACGACTTACCCTAGAATAGTATTCCATATGGCATTACAGAATGAAAACATGTAAAGTATGTCATTTCACTGATTTGACTCTCCCCAAGATTTACAATGATTGTAAGCCCAAATGTGGCAGAAATAAGTTGTTTTAGGAATTTCAGAATGTGTTTTTCCAAATTTAAATTGTCATCAACATGGACCCTTAAGAATTTTGAAATTTCCACCCCATTTATAACTTGCTCATCATGTGCTACATTTATCATTGGTGTAGTGCCTCGAAATGTGCAGAACTGAATGTGTTGTGTCTTTTTAAAATTGAGAGTGAGACCATTCGCAGAAAACCAGTCAAAGATACTTTTAAGAACTTTATTTACCAAGTCTTCTGTTTCTCTATGTATGCTTGGAGTGATTGCAGTACTAGTGTCATCTGCAAAAACAACTAATTCTGCTTGTTGTATACTAGACAGAAGATCGTTTACATATATGAGGAACAGTACGAGACATAAGATTGAACCTTGGGAAAACTATACGTTGTTGGCGGGATGGTTGTTGGGATGTTTAAGGGGGACTAAACAGCTAAGGTCATCAGTCCCTATACGTTCCTGTGCTAGTAACATACAAATTTTACAGTGCAAAACTGAACAGCCTTGGAACGGTAAAAAATATAACGAAAAGTTACTTGCTAGACGTTACATATGAAATATCACAGCACCAGATATCTCATTGACAGAGAAAGGATTAATTTGTTGACTTCCACAAACCGTCTTTACGATACCCGTCTTCAGGGTTAACTTTAACTGCCCACTCCTTTTGTTTATCTCCATTCATCGGAAACGCATCCGCCATGGAGCCACCTTCACGAAAAATTTTTCAGTCAGTAACGGAGCAATCTCGTATTTCTTTTGAGTGACCTTAAAAGTTAGGCAAAGCATAGTTGTCACATTCAATAAATCTCCCAACAATGAAGACGCAGGCTTCCAAAATTGGTGTTAAAATATAATGAGACACTCATTGCTGCAGGTTTGACTTACGATTCTTTTACCTATGATAAGTCAGATGAAGCGAGCCTATAAAGGACATGCAGAACTATACCAACACCAGAAAATCAAAGTGCCACAAAATAAATGTTCAGAGCCTTAAAATGCAGCGGCACCGCGCACCCTATTTCAACCACAGTAAATACAAGGCTGGTAAAAAAAATATGGCGCCCTAAGCTGCCAGCCAGCCAGTCAGCATCGCCCACACTCTTCCTATGCAGGCTCTCCCCACGTGACGCGTTTGCCGCGACCTGCGGAACTACCTGCTTACTATTTGCTACACTGATAATATCGCCACCACTCTGTCAGTCGTTTTGCGTATCGCTGCAGTGGCGAGATGGTACAACACGTGAGCAAGTCAGGACTGGTACGTGAATGTACCCTGGTCAGCCACAACATCACGACCACCTGCCTAATAGCTGGTGTGTCCACTTTAGGCACGGATAAGAGACGTGATGCGTCGTGGCATGGAAGCAATGAGGCCTCAGTAGGTCGCTGGAGGGAACTGGAACCACACCACACGGACGAGTCACGTAACTCCGGGGAAGGGGGCGATGAGCTCTGGCGCCTCGTTCCGTCACATCCCAGACGTGTTCGATCGTGTTCACACCTGACCAAATGGGGAGACACCACGTCAATTGGACACTCCTGGCCTTGTGACATGGCGCATTCTCTTGTTGGAAAATGCCACTGCCGTCGGGAGACATGACCGTCACGAAGAGATGCACACGGTCTGCAACCAGTGTACGATACTCCTTGGCCGTCTTGGCGCTTACACGAACTCCAGCAGACCAGTGGATACCCACGTGAATATTTCACACAGCGTAGTGGGGCGGCCGCCAACTTGCCTTCGTCCCGCAGTGCAAGTGTCGAGGAGCTGTTCCCCTGGAAGAAGACGGATCCGCAAGATGAAGAATGTGTCGGGTTTCATCAGACCAGACAATTCTCTGCCACTGCGCAAACGCCCAGTGCCGATGGTCACGGGCCTATTTCAGTCGCAGTTGCCGACATCGTGGTGTTAACATTGGCACATGCACCGATCGTCGGCTGCGGAGGCCCGTCGCTAGGAGTTTGCCGCCTGTCCCGTGTCCTGCCTACGACGTCACCGCCGACGTCTGCAGTGACGGGTAGCTGCCCCCCCCCCCCCCTCCACGACGTCTGACGTCTGGATGTGGTTTCCCCACTCATAACACGTGCATAGAAACACTGTCGTATTTGATGCCGTGTACTTCTCTCATCCTCGTTGATTATATATGTCGACCTCATGACGATTTTGGATCCAGATTATTATTGCAATAGATTTAGGGAGTTAACCGATCCACTAGAAACCTACGGAGAGTTTCCCGCGCCGCTGCACCCTAACGATCCTGAGACTCGACTGCTGTCCATCACGGCCACGGTACGGACTAGATGGTTCTGCGTTCCACTACCCACTACTCGTTTTTTTTTATTTCTTTCTGTGTTTTCATTCCCTCAGTCCTGACGAGGAGAGTGTGCCATCAGCAGTGCATTTTCAGCTCTTCAACCTAAAACATTTAAAAAAACAGTTAATTTATGGTCTATGGTGTTAATTAATTGACTCGGACGCTAATAAACGGTTAGAGTGCAGTTATATGGATGAAAGCTGCAGGTAGTTCGTCCTATAATTATTGTCTGCATTTTGAGGATTCACTGATTGCACCACGAGCAACGTTGCTTGCAGAAGGAGCGGTGGATATTCTGTTGTGGAATGGGAAGATAGGAAAGCAGTACCATCGGCGTACTGTAGAAGGCGAGTGCAAAGACGTGATTTAGACACGAGCGTGTGTGCAACAGCGCCTTGTGATAGAGCCCTGTGGTGCGCCTGCTGTCACAGTACGAGCTTTAGTTGCGCTTTAGGTGGCAAAGGAGGTACAGTTAGCAATTATGCAATAACTCGAGACCTTTTAAATTGTAAATATGTATGTCTGAAGGTCCTGCATCTACATATGTACACCGAAAACCACAGTGCGTTGCATGGCGGAGGGTACTTTGTAGCATCACTGCTAAAGGAATAGGCATTGCTTTCCTGTTCCACTCACAAATACAGCGATGGCAAAACGATTGTCCATACGCCTCCGGATGAGTGCCAACTCGACTCATCTTCGTGACCCTCACGCAGACTGTACGTTGAGGGCAGTAGCGTCGTTGTGCGGCCAGCTTTGAGTTCGCGGCCTACCGTACGCTTCTCAGTTGCTTCGACGTTTTCTTTTAATCCGATCTGGTGGGGATCCGAAACACCCGAGAACGGATCGCACTGTCTTCCTATATGTGGTCTCCTTTATAGCTAAGCCACGCTTTCGCAGAATTCTTCCAATAAACTCAAGTTCACCATTCGTCTTCCTTACTATTGCCCTGACGTGATCATTTCTCGCTTTTTTACTCATCCGCTTTAACTTAAATTTTTTCTACATTTAGAGCAACCTGTCATTCAGAACACCAACTACAAATTTTGTCAAAGTCGTCAACTGTTCTCAACGAGCACACCTTTCTGTAGACCAGAGCGGTGTTGTCACTGCCCACCTGCCCACACTTTCACCAGCGCTCCTGCCACACTTCCTGGGGCACTCCTGACGATACCGTCGCCTCTAACTGGACGCCCCACACGCCGAGGAGTAGGTACTGCGTTCGATTTTACAACAAGTCTTCTAGCCATTCACATACCTGGGAAGCTAATCCGTCTGCTCGACCCTTCGTCAACTATCTGCAGTGAGACGCGTGTCAAACGTTTTCCAGAAATCTAGAAATATGGAACGTGCCTCTTGCCCTTCATCCACAGTTCACAGGATATCATATGAGAAAACGGCAAGCTGAGTTTCGTACGAGGGATACTTTCTAAAGCGGTGCTGATTTATGGACAGAAGCCTTTTCGTGTGAAGGAAATTCCTGACATTCGATCTCAGAATATGTTCAAGTATTCTACAGTAAAGCGACGTTAATGATATTGGTCTGTAACTTTAACCTGTCTTATATACAGAGCAACCTGAGCTTTTTTTTCAGACAATAGGGACTTTGCGTTGTGCAAGCGATTCGCGATAATTTCAAGGTAACTAAGTGGCCAATGACGTGAACTACTTTGTGTAAAAGCTTTCGATTACTGTAGACTGAGCCGGCCGGTGTGGACGTGCGATTCTAGGCGCTTCAGTCTGGAATCCCGTGACCGCTACGGTCGCAGGTTCGAATCCTGCCTCGGGCATGGATGTGTGTGATGTCCTTAGGCTAGTTAGGTTTAAGTAGTTCTAAGTTCTAGGGGACTGATGACTACAGATGTTAAGTCCCATAGTGCTCAGAGCCACACACGCCCATCATATTTTGCGTAGTCATGGGACAAGTAAATATCGGATTTGGTGTTATAGACTTATTGGATCAGGTGTCGATAGTCATAGAAGAATATGTGATGGAATCCACGTTGATCGATTGTACTATAGCGTACCGCGTAAAAAGAAAATAAAAAATAAATATATAATTAAATGGAAAACTAACTTTGCTCGGATACTAACACTTCAGTTTGTGATCAGTGTAGAGGACTCGGTGTAAAACTAAGTGCAGGTCCTCTCGAGCAGTATCTAAACGACAGCAGCTTTGCTGGGGGGCTGCCTCACTCCGCCTCGGTGTCAGTAGACGCTCCTGCATAACATATTTTAAACAACATTTTTAGAAGAGGGTAAGTGAGAGATCGAGGTTACTACGAATGAGAAATGAGTACACTGAAGAAGTAAATTTCTTTACCCTAGCGCTATTATTGCTTTTGAGAATAACGCATTACATCAGCCTGTGCCATTTCTTCTGAAGATACATTATTATATTCAGTGTGACAATAATATTAAGTGAGCTAGCCGAGAAATGGTGTCTAATTACGTCAGATTTTTTTCAATAGCGGACGATAAAAAGGGTGCTGATGGACCAGAAAAAGAATTAAAGTGGCCAGAAACACATGATGGATCAAGTTCCATCAGAGTGGCCGTTCACTGTATCTGATAATAACTAGGGCGTTCGATGTAAATATTATCCGTGTTTAATCAAAGCACTACACATCCCCTAAGGACTAACTAATTTATTTCAGTCGATCAGAGAGTTCTTTAAAATGAACATAACATCTGATGCAAGGTTCTTCGAGTATCGCACATTCTTACATTCTTAGTTAAGTAAGTGAAGGTCACTGAAGACCAGTCCAACTTCAGCTGATGGGTGTATTCACACAAACGTGACCTGCAGACAAATCTGCATCGTTGCACATTAAAATCAGAACTGTGATAAGTGGTGCATTTAACTAATGTGCCTATGTGAATGGCTAGACCGATGTGCACTCATACTTAATTCTATAGAGTATATTTTAAATGACATGGCTTACAGGCAAACAGACGGCATTACACAGCATTAGAGCACTGTGACAAGTGGTGAGAATAAGTTATGTACTTAGCTGAATGTCTAAACACATACAAAATATTACTAAGGGTATTTTTATTCCATCCTTACAACCACAAGAAAATGCGTGATTCTTTCACCAGACACGTTTCGCTTCATTAAAGTAAAACATCATGAGTGATCTGTTCTTATATATTTACAATTTGGTTTGATTTTTACGTCGAAAAACAGTTCGTTAGCAATTTTGTTGGTTTTTACTCATGGTAATTTTTGCTTGGTTTTTCGCCTACATCCTGAAATGCCGTCTGCTAGCACGTCTTTGGTTTCTTTCTTCGTTACACACTGATATTGGCGGTCTAATTTTTCGCTGCTTTGCAGAATCATGCATTCTTTGTTTTACACAGCATACTTTTTCGTACACCACTGTTCGCTGATTATTTGTCTACTTCTAAGTATTTATTTGGTTTGGTAGTGTTGCCAACATTGTCACTACTTTGTCTTTGACTTACACTTTTTTTCTTTTTCTTTTCCCTGTAGTTAATTGTATGTGTGTTATTCTATTTAATTGTGATGATGCTGTGTGTTTATAAACATATTGTATAAAAGCAATGAAGGAATAGTGACTGCGTTTTTTTTTGTGAATTGGTGGGTGAGGGAGAACTAGATAAATCATAATAAACTGATTGCATCTAAGATTTACATAAACCACGAATATCGTAAAAAATATATATACTGTGAGGTCCCAAAAACTTGTCTCTCATAGAATCGTAGCAGATTCGGCTGTCAATGTTCATTTCTTCAAAACACAGCACAGTTATCTTTTCTAACACAGTAACTATATGAGTCTTTGCTCTCAAAATGTGAAAAAGGCTTCCGAAATGACTGGATTGTACTAAAAATTTCTAGTCTAATTTTGAAGCGTTGCACGACAGGGCAAAGGAATGTTGTGCTTTCTCAAATACGAGGTCTGTCCAAAAAATTCCGGAAAATTCGTAATTCGCACCAATGGCGTGTTGGAGCGAAATTGGGTAACTAGGGCCTCCAGTCGGGTAGACCGTTCGCCGGGTACAAGTCTTTCGATGTGACGCCACTTCGACGAGTTGACCGTCGATGGGGATGAAATGATGATATTTGGGACACTTTATTTTCACTAGCTGCTTATTTTTTATGAAGCACCGTCTAATTTCTTATGGTGGGTTGTATGTTGCCACTTAGCCGCTGTGACTGCGTCCGGGGTCCGGAGTGACTGAGAGTAACACCACCCCGGCTCCCGTCCCCACTCACACCGTTGCCCGTGTCCCGCCACGTGGAGGTGGGCTCTATTTGTTTGCATCCATTTGATATCTTTTTTGTGCAGCATTAGAAAAACTTATAACTAATACGGAATCAAGTGAGATATTAATAAACAAAACGGAATTAAATATTTAGAAAGAAGAAAGGAAGAGAATTGAATAAAGAAGAGATAGGTATATGCTGCCCGTCACCTGGTTGTGGGCGGCGGCCCGGGTCTTGGAATGACCCTCAAGACACTGGCCGTCGCTCACCATGCCTTTAACATCTACCATCCTAAAAACTAACGTAACTAGAAGAGATTAGGGTACGTTAAAGCTAGAAACTAAGACTAAGACCTCCATGTCCAGCCTGCTAAACTGATTTTGTGCTTGGCTCAAAGTTGCTAGTGAAACGGTACTTGTGGTAAAAGTAATAAAGGTAATGACGCTAGCGGTTTGTGTTGAGCCTACAAGGCTCCTAGTAGAGTACATCAGGCGCAAGCACCTCCAGACCCCGCCGACAACACGACCTGAACGGTGGTTTTCCCCGATCTGCCATAGGTATCCGTCGGGTTGGGCTCAAAAGAGAGGGACCACAATTAAGATCCTTCCATCCATACTGTGCGCTGCCTCTTAACGGAAGGCGTAGGTCCCTTGAAGAGGTACCTAGCTTTAAGCTCTTATTAGACATGGAGGTACTGTTATCTATTTACATATTTACATATAAGGTGCAATCTGTTTTTAGGATTGTGTGTGTCTTGTGCATCTCTTGTCCGTTGTTCCAGACTGTTCTTTGAAGTGGACTTGGTTGACACTTTGGATCATCCGCGCTGGACGCTTCAATATCTGTTTCAATATCTGTTTCTTCTTCATCACTCGTGGCGCTAATCATATCTGGGCATCGTGATGTCTGTTTGGACCGACTTGCCTTCGGTAGGGTCTGTTGCGCAAGTATTCTATTTCTTGGATCTTCGAGATTTCGTCAATTAGTTTGTTCAGTCCACCTTTCCGGGTCGCGTATTATGGCATGTAGTCCGTTCTGTGTTTTCAGGCGATTTATGTGTACTGTGTGTCTTGTGTTCGTGCGTTGTCCGCAGAAGAAGACAGTGTGTTCAGGGGAACCTTCATCCCCGCATGTGCATCTATTAGTATGCTGCAGACCCACGCGGTACAGGTGCGTGGGATAAGGGCCGTGTCCTGTGATGAAATGTTCCATACCGCGGCTGGGATCGATATGTTTTAGTTTTAGTCTTTCCCGGATGTCAGGGAAGAAGTTGTATACACGGTGGCCCTTATCGCTGTTGGCCCACTCGCTCTGCCAGGTATCCACTCGCCATGCTCTGAGTTGGCGTGTTGTCTCAATCGGTACACCAGTGATCTGCCGAACCTGGTCTATTCTCCCCATCCTAAGCCAGTACATTGCTGCGCGGTACCTGATGCTGATATCTATGGGGGAGATTCCCATGACGACACATAGTGCGTCATTGGACGTTGTGTTGAATGCCCCTGATAGTCGAAGTGGAACACTTCTTTGCCCTCGACGTACAATGGTTCTGTTGGTTGAGAGATTTAATCTGTGAGCCCACGTACTGGCAGCAAAGGATAGTACTGACTCGAAGAGAGCGCAATGGTGTGTTCGTGTGACTGACAGGGGTAGTCTGAATTGTTCCGAATTAAGCCTAGCCAGTTCGTGTAGTATCTTTTCTGCTTTGTGTGTGCATATTCGCATGTGTTTCGTGGAAGTTCAATCGTTCGTCAATGTATACTCCTAGATAGCGTGTGACTGCTAGTCTTTTTATGTTTGTGTCCCCGACTTTGACTGTTGGGTTCTTGCGCAGGATATCCTTTAGCAATGTATAAGTTGTTTTGTTTCCTGCTATCTTTAGTTTATTATCTGTGAACCACTGGGTTATTGTCCGAAGTGTTCCAATGGCTCTTTCTTCTAGCTAGCCACGGTTGTTTGCTGAAACTATGACGAGTAGATCATCAGCGTAAGCGACAACTCCATCTGTCAAGATGTGCTCCTCTAGTAACTGTAGTAGCGGTTAACACAACACCCAGTCCCTGAGCGGAGAAAATCTCCGACCCAGCCGGGAATCGAACCCAAGCCCTTAAGATAGAAATTCTGTCGCGCTGACCACTCAGCTACCGTGGGCTGACGAAATAGGGTTGCCATCCCTGCACACGCCTGTGTTTAGTGCGTAACTGCCAGACGTTTCATTGTTGCATGTCTGTTAGTTATTGTTCAGTGTTGTATTGAGTAGAGCGTTGTGTCGCACAGTACGCGAATTTCGAGATGGATGAGTTTGAGGCGCAGCGCGTCTGGATTAATTTTAGCGCGAAACTCAACAAAAGCTTCACGGAGAAACACCAAACGACGCAGGGAGCCTACGGCGATGAGTTCTTAAGCCGTACTCGGTGTTACGAGCTTTGAAAATGGCCGGATGGCCAGGTATGTCAATGGAATTCTGTCTGCTACTCGAACACTGAGTGTCCGAGAGATTGCAGGAGAATGTAACATTTCAGTTGGACCATGTCATTAAATGGTTCAAATGGCTCTGAGCACAATGGGACTTAACTGCAGTGGTCATCAGTCCCCTACTTAAATCTAACTGACCTAAGGACATCATACACATCCATGCCCGGGGCAGGATTCAAACCTGCGACCGTAGCGGCCACGCGGTTCCAGACTGTAGCGCCTAGAACCGTTCGGCCACTCTGGCCGGCACCATTAAATCCTGACACAGAATCTTGGAATGCATCCTGCTGCCGCCAGGTTCGTCCCACGGCTCATGAGTCAAGAACAGGAAAACCTTCGCCTCGCGAACTATGAAGAGCTTTTGGATCCTGCAAATGAGAACGAATTGTTCCTTAAGAGAATCATAACGGTGATGAGACGTGGGTCTACGGTCATGATGTTGGGACCAAGGTTCAGTGTTGACAGTGGACTGAGAAAACTTCTCCAACAGCAAATAAGCTCGTCTGGTCATTTCAAATGTCACGTGACGTTTTGCCACGCCTGTGAGAAATGTGAGGAGGAAACGGCCTGAAATGTGGACAGACAATTCATGGCTGTTGAATCAAAATAACGCACTCGCACATTCATCCCTTTTTTTTTTTCTTTGCAAAGTTGAAAACTCCGTTGAAAGGAGGAAGATTTGCAGCGATAGACGAGATGAAAGAAATTGTGAGGCGTCGCTTCACGCGATCAAGCAAGAGGCGTACCTTGACAGCTTCCGGAAGTGGAGACGCCGCGCGTGCTTCAGAGCGACCGCACCGGCCGGCGGCAGCGCCCTCGCTGGTGGAGCTGCAGAGAGCAGCTGCCCTCGGCGTTGCCGCGCGCCGCAGTCGTCGGAGTACTGTGGCGCCTTCGTCTGGAGCAAATCTCGGAGATAACGGGACTCCGCGCGTTATCCAACTGGTAGCCGCTGTCACAGATCATTAGATTTTCCGCGATGCGCATTTCAACGGATTCCTTTATGACAGAGTCCCAAAAAGATGTTGCTGTGGCCAAAATTAGTGTTTTGTCACACCCCATTGAATGTCCGTGTGAGATACGATGTTCCGCCGTTGCAGACTTGCTGGGTTTCCAAAGGCGGGTGCGACGATTATGTTCTGTGCAGCATTCTTGCGCTGTGCGTGCTGTTTGCCCTGCAGAGGCCATACCACCCTGGCAAGGCGTTTTGTAAATTCATCGAGTGAGTACGGCGTCGATGAAGGTTGCACGTACGCTAGCCTGACAGAACACGAGCTCCGCAGCATCTGCTCAGTGTGCGGTCGCGGCTGCGGCCACGCACGCGCAAGGAGGCGACGTCAGCACCTGTGATGCGTCTGGTGGAGTTCCAGAGTGTGGCAGCGTCAGACGCTGCAACAGCCTCTGCAAGAAGCGGCGGCAGCGCCTGTGATGTGGGCGTGGCGACACTCGAGCACCTGCTCCATTCGCGGACGGGTGCGCATGCGCGCCGAGTTGTCCAGAAGCGACCTGTGTCGATCACAGTCGAGGAGCTGGTGCCGCGGACGCATATAGAACAGTCTGGCGTCCAGCTTCTCCGCTCACAGCAGCTGTCGCTCACAGAAGGGCGAACACACCGTCTCCGAGCACTGCAAACGCTATCTTGAAAGCAAACCTAGTCGTGGTGACGGGCATCACTCGCGCTACCACACCATCTGACGTAGACATGGAAACGGAAACAGATTCACGGAAGCGCCGTTCCGACGTGAGCAATGTTTCCAAACCCACCAAACGCTCTGCCGCAGCGACGCCGCGAGCAGCAACTTGTAGTAAAGCGTCCGAGGAAGGCAAAAGAGCAAGCGCCTGATGAATATGGTTAGTCAGGCCAAACCGCAAGCATACTGCGAGGGCAGTTATTCTCAACGCGTCGACGCAACACGTTGAAACCGGTACTGAACGATAATGCCGATGAAGCTACGAAAACCGACACGGGCGTATCCATGCAGGCCGAACAAGGCAACAGATTACCACCTCCACCACCGGTAGTTATTAACTGGAAAGAAGATTACAAGTCCCTCCAACTTAAAATCAAATCGGTTGTGCAGAATAATTTTGCCGTCTGTCTAGCCGGACGTGACACGTACAGAGTTACGATGCGCTCCAAAGACGATTACGAAGCAGTCACGAAAACGGCCAGGGAAGCTGACCCTCAATTTGAAGTCAGATCACCTCCGTGAAGACCTGGGTTTTCTGGGCTTCTCTGTACGTTCCGTCAATAAAATGAAGTCCCCTAAGAGCCACAAAGACCAGCCACTGATCTGTGCAGTGCTTCGGGACAGCATCGCGAACAGGAAAATTTTTCAAGTTGAGCTCGACGCAACACTAGGAAAAACTGAAGGGGAAGCGCAGGAAGGTACTGCCGGGATCTCGACTACGTGGCTAGATTTTGCACGATGCCACCCGCTGCGTTAAGTGTGCCGGAAACCACGGTAGCGGTGAATTACTCTAACCGCAGATTGACACATAGAGAAGCTGCAATTGTCCGGAAAAGCATGTAGGATGTTACCAGGGATGCGCCACATTTAGACGCGGTGGCGCGAAAAATTAATCTCCCGTCTCTAGTAGGGTACAGGCTGGCAACACGTTGATCCGCCTCAGGAATGGGAGGCAGTCGTTCCTGGGCGCGGGACGAAAAGGGAATGCCCGTAGTCGACCACCGGAGCGGACGGAAGAGGGAGCAGTTTCCACCGCTACCGCAAAGAATCGGAGAAAAGTGCGGGGAAAAGCATTGAAAACACTCATACGGGAAGCCAAACCAGTGCAGAGACAAGATCTAACAGATGAGCTCAAAACACTGATTCTTTCAGTGCGGCAGCTCACACTGAAATTCCAGCACACAGTTGCGGCTGCAATAAAGCTAGCCCTACAGGGCATAACCCCAGGAAAACTTCAAAATTGATATGGCATACATACACAAACGAGGATTAATGGAATTCGCACCCAGGACAGCGAATTTCGCCAAATTCTGCTAGAAGAGACCGTAGACATCTGTCTCGTAACAGAAATATTCCTCAAACGTTGCGTAAACGTACGCGTAGACAGTTTCCATTGGTATCGTAATGGTCGTGAAACGGAGGGAAGCGGCACGGCCGTCTAATGCAAACGAACGCTGCGACATCGTGTAGCTCAGCTTCACAAGTGGGAACAGTTGGGAGCCACCGCTGTGGCGGTCAGCACGAACACACGTCACGTCACCTCTATATCACTCTACAGACAACCGCATAGACCACTAATACAAGTTGACACTGATAAGCTATTAACGGTACGTCTCATGCAATGTATCGGCGGTGACATTAATGCGCAACATTCCAATGGAATTCGCGAATCCCAAATACTAACGGACGCCGCCTACTACGTGCTGCCGAACGACAAAATGCTGTTGTGGTTGGGTCCTGTGATCCAGACGTGGCCGCGCGCGTGTCCTCGACATCAGGATCCTGGAAGGCGTACGCCGCCAGGACTGCGTTGTCGTTGGACCGTCGGCCAGTAGTACTTGATGTCGACCGCGACGGAAACACAACAGAAAACGATCAGCTGAGACATGTCGACTGGGAACACCTAGCCGACTCTCTTACTGCAGCAGGTCGCACAGACCAGGTCGGAGCGGACGAGGCTCTTGCATTATGCAACCAGTTGAAGCGGCCAATCCTCGACAGTGACCTAGAGTGAGTGATGTTTCCAAAATAGCTTCCTCCAGACAAACTGGTCTTTACGGTTAAGAACCGTTTGGTTCGCGAGTGGTACCTCGTACGGAATCCGGTGACGAAACGGCATATATACCGCCTTCGCCGTGAAATAAAGGTTGCCGTAGATCAGCGCACGAATCGAGACTGGGAGGGCAGAATCGCGAGAAGCAGAATCGACGATTACAGCGCTTGGCGCATAACAAAACAATTTCTACGTAAAAAACTGCACATTATGCCACTGCAAGTCGGGCGTGAGATCATCTGCGAACCGAACGCCGGGGCAAACGCCTCGCAGATGCTTTTGCGAAAAATTTCACGCCCATTGACAACATAGTCGACGAAAATCACATTCAACTTGTGGAGGAGCGCCTTCCCTTCTTTCTCGCAAATAGAGACGAAAACCATCTCAATGACGACGTCTCTGAAGATGAGATCGCAATTCACCTAGCACCCCTCATCCTTGGTAAGGCAGGAGGAGTGGATAAGATCGGAAACGATATCGCCAAACAGTTACCGCCAGAACAGTCCGGATGTTGGCATTTAACACAACATTTCGAGGACTGGCGCATTCTCCTACGTATGGAAACATGCGGAGGTGGTAGCCATCCCAAAAAAGCAGCTATAGGCATATAACCCTTCTGCTGTCACTTTCGAAAGTATTCGAAAGTTTATATGATGAACAGCTGCGAAGACATGTTGCGCCTATTACCGGACCAGCAGTTCGGTTTCCGGAGGGGGCACTCCAAACAACAACAATTACTCAGGGCATGGGGGCACAAGACCGTCGGGGCAGTACTGCTAGACGTGTCGAAGTCCTTTGACAGCGTGTGGCATAAGGCCTCCAGGTTTCTTGACTAGTGGTATCGATGCCTTATGTGGCCATGCTCAAATCATACCTCAGAAACAGAACATTTCAGGACAGAGCCGATGGAGGGGTCTCGACAGCGCGACAAATCAGGACGGGACTGCCTCAGGGGACTGTACTCGGGCCCCTGCTATACATTCTGTACACCGCCGATACCCCGAAGAACCCGAGAACTGAAATGGCGTTATAGGCCACGCCACTGCACTGTCTGCGCGCAGTTCAGGAGAACACACTGTAAGTTGTAGACTTCAGCAAGCTTCAGCGACACGCTTGAAGCTTGGATCATCACGTGGCGGCTCAAAATGAATGCGGCAAAGAACCAGGCTTTAATCATAAGCAGGTAAAATCTGCCAGCAGGCTTAGTACCGGTTCGCATCATGGGAGGCCCCATCCCCCAGTCGCGAACGGGGAAGTACCTAGATGTGACTCTCGATAGACATGTACTCGTAATTTATGGACCGCACGTCTGAGAGGTCGGCGGAAAAGTACTGGGGTGTGCGCCTTACTAAACCGCAGTTCGACTCTACCCACTCATTGTGGAGTACCATTGTACCTGGCCTATTCTAGAAAAAGCCACTGTGGTTGGGGCAATGCAGCCAATAAACATATTGACGCACTACAGCGGGTACAGAACACTCTTACGCCTTGCATTACATCTCCCACTGGAGAATCGGGCACTAGAGAAGTAAATGAGATGGCAGGCGTACCATTCCTACGCGACAGACTGCTCGCCAATTTGATGCACTGGTGCAGCAGTCGGAGAATGGGTTCATCGCTAACCTAGGCAACCAGCTCCAATATCCAACGACCACTCGCTGGCCGGACATGCTACTTGAGCAGTTATCCTGTGGCAAGTAGCAAGAGAACTGGCACAAAATTGGATGACAACAAGAGAAAACAAAGCAATAAACGCGAGGTCTTCATTTAACAAACCTAAGACTGTATGTGGGATAGGCAGACCTCCTGAAGTCTATGTGTGTGTGTGTGTGTGTGTGTGTGTGTGTGTGTGTGTGTCTTCATCAGCCTTCGATGGCTCCCCTGAAGACGGCTGGCTGGAGACGAGTCGAAATATCGTGAAGTTTACGACGACCGTCTTCAATCCCGAATCTTTAGACGATTTAATTCGTCGGGAAAATTTTGAATTTCAGACGCTAATTGTCAGCTCGCGGTCTTCCTATGTTGTTCTGTTGCTGCAGCCGCGAGCTTTTCGCTGTGCACGTATCTTCGTGAATCAGATCATTACTACCTGCTACAGAGAAGAATGCGTCCGAATACTTGTCCAGCACATATAGCAATTTTTCGCGTAGTGCGACCGCCGACTTAGGCTTGAGGATTTGCTCTTCTCGTTGTTGTTGCGTCCCAATACTTGGTCTTACTGGCATATTTTTCTATATGTCGTCGAAGGCTTCGGTTTCTCTCGTTATGTGGTCCCGAGGTAAATTCTGTTTGTGCAGATGTTCCTTCATGCAAATCGACCAGTACTTGGCCAGGAACGTGCGATCGAAGTCTGGTAAGTTTGACATGTGTTGCAATGGAGGCATGGAATGGAAAGACCTGTTTCCAAATACCAGTCATCATTTCTAGCAGATAGCGTAACACTAGAGATCTGAGAAGCTAGTGTACATGTTCTTAAGACTTCAATCAGCACATCATCTACTAATACTGTTTGTGTTCCTTCTCAATCAGTCATCGCCTATAACGCAATGGACATATCGCAGAACCTCTGATATGGTATCGAGTAAGAATGCGCTACAAACACTATAGAATTATCTAGCTGGGGCAGTGTGAGGGAGTCGCTGACATACCACGTTCCTTAGCCGAATCACTTTCAAAATGCGATACTTTTATGACGAGGTTGCATCGTGGGATACGTGTGGTCTGATAATACACATTCCCACGATCACTGTCATAGTATTTGTCCGGAAAATCCACCTCGTTCAGAGGTAATATCGTACCTCGATTTGTAAAGCAGGTATAGCTTTTAAGATGGATACTTATGTGCACCTGTAGAGCCAAGACCGCTTGTGACAGTAGCATACAGTGGTTGTTGCGATCTGGTTTTCTGTTTAGCATCTGCCGATCACATCTCTCTTCCTAAGACACAGTGCTAGCACTCGCAAGAAAAATCTAAGAGATATGCCGACCCATCGTTGATTTTCGGTCACAATTATTTTGCATCGTGTGGAACCATTTATTGGTCGAGTATTAGTAGTAGTGGGGGGGGGGGGGGTGCGTGCTCGGCCTGCAGTGCCGGCGACCTGTGCAGCGGTGATGCACGTTTCCCATTAGTGGTAGGGACTGTCAGAATGGAGAGGCCTGTTGGAGTGTAGCAATATATATGAATTAACCGTGTTGTCCCCTACCCTAGACGATCGAATAGCGACGATCGAATAGCGAAATAATACATAGTATGTGTTGGATAGCTTTCGTGATTTCATGGAAATTTCAGAAGATTGGATATGGAGGTGCATTTGCACTGCATTGTTATTCCCTCCCATGTAAATTGTTCGATGGCTGCTTCTGCACATTTCGCGCCTTTATTTAGATGAGGAAAGGTCGATTGTGGTGTATGCATCTAGTGGGTGGAAGACACGTTTGCCAGTTCTCTAGACATGAAAAACACTTTAGTTGACCTTGTAAATTTTAGGGATGACATCGGTATTCGAGAGTGGAAATATGAGTTTCCTCTATTTGTATCGAGTTGCCAAGTGAATGTCTTCACAGACGTGACACGTTTCTAGTTAGTGGTAAACCACTGATGATGTTGACGAACAAGGCTTCATCATCATCATCATCAGTGGTTTACAGCACGCCCCACCTAGCGAAAGGTTTAGGTTTCTTAGCACGAACCACCTAGCTAAAGTTTCGAGTGTCTAGCGAAACAATTTCCGGTCTATATTTTCGGAATTATCGCGCAAGCGGTACTGCTATGCAAGCGATATTCATATGTGCTTGATATCGAGAAGTACTGCGAAAATGGTATGATATTCTAGCAAAATGAAATAAACGTGTGGCATTGTTGGCTGGGAGGCTCCATCCGGGGATGTTCGGCCGCCGAGTGCAAGTCTTATTTCAGTCGACCCCAAATTGGGCGACTTGCATGCCAGTGATGAGGATGAAATAATGATGAGGACAACATAACACCCAGTCCACAAGCAGAGAATATCCACAACCCTGCCAGGAATCGAACCCGGACCCTTTGCATGGGAGGCAAGCACATAACCACCCAGCTAAGCAGGCGGACGATATTCAGGAAAACCAGGTGTAATTAGTTATGTTCTTGTAATCATAGAGTCTGGAGGTGGGTGTTGAAAAGCGAGCAAGCATGCAAGAAGCTCTGGACCAGGAACAGTAATGCGTTTGCGGCGAGAGGGAGAAACGAGGCCGAATTTGTGGCTTCGATCCACTGACGGCTTTCCGCTTAAAAGTGATGATTTTATATGTCAGAGGATACGAATTGTATGTTTACTACATCGACACAGTATGTGGTGATATATTGCTGGGTTGGATATAGGTTTCACGCTCTGATATTCAGTCTCCTGTCCTCAGTTGGAGAGCAGTGTAATTGAGTAAGAGTCTTTCTGTATTTGACGATATCTATGGCACTTTGTGAGGTTTAGTTGTCAGAGCGGTTCTAGGCGCTACAGTCTGGAACTGCGCAACAGCTACAGTCGCAGGTTTGAATCCTGCCTTGGGCATGGATGTGTGTGATGTCCTTAGGTTAGTTAGGTTTAAGTACTTCTAAGTTCTAGGGAACTGATGACCTCAGATGTTAAGTCCCATACTGCTCAGAGCCATTTTTTTGTCAGTGTAATATGGCGATCAATTCTTTTTGGGCGCTGTCCAGATATAAAAGGTAACGGCACTGTTTGTGTAAAATGTGTATATATTGCATTGTAAAGTTACAGTGGCTTATGTTGTGTAAAACATGCATATATTGCATTGTAAAGTTACTGTGGTTTATGTTGTGGCATGACTAGAGAAGATGACTGTGTGTCCTATTGTGAGGGATGTATAGATTCAGCACATCGATAACTGCGAGTGTATGAGAGAGACTTTTTACGTGGAAAATTATGTGCGCTATAGATACTGAGATTCGTTCCAGAAGCACAGCCGTCAAGAGTTGAAATTACCTGTACATCGATCGGTGTAGCAGCAATGGTAATATTTAATTGTAGTTAGACTGGTAAAAATGTTCCTGGCTTCCAATATTCTTGTGAGTTTCGTAATTATTTGATGATCCGTAGACAACTTTGCAGGTTAAACTGCCAATGCATTTTAATGATCTGTGGAAAATAATTTCACCGCTGACAGTCTCATCTGTAGAAAGAAAGAAAAGGTGTATGGTGCTTCGATACCGACGGCAATTCGGCGGATAAATTCGATAAGCCAGTCATAATGGTCGATTCATTCACAAGACATAGTTTGTGCTGGTTTATAGGAGTCTCTACATAGCAGTGAGGACGTTTGCGTATGTTGAGAGCAGGACGGGTAGCACGTTAGAACAGCTGGGAAGAGTGCATTCGATGTTATTCTGCGATATTTTCACAAACAGGTTCTGATAGGGAAAGAATTTCCGTGCATACAAGCTGAGACATCACAAAAACTCCTACAAAAGTGCACGTTAAATATTTCTTGGACACTATGCAGTTTACTAGAGTTCAACTTGGCTATTATTTTAGATAACCATGTGGCTTCAGTATAACATCGAGAACTGTGCTAGATGCACCTGCGATGGTATGTAACTACGTGGGCAAAGTGTCAGCCATACGCTACGTATGGTCCATTACAATCGCTAGGGAGAAAGCAACTTATGCTATTCTGGAGCAGATTTCTGCAGCGTCACTCGGCAATAAGCTCTTCGCCGGGCTGCAGGTAGAGGGAGATTTCACACCAGCAGCAGTGAACAAGCGTGCATGGCTCACCTTGGAGCGTCTGCGCTTTGTATATAGGTCTTCACTCCTATCTGGTCGCATCATCAAAGGCACCTAGGTAAACATGTATTTCGAGAGAATTTTCCCAGGTATTTAGCATGAAAGGGATGTCACCACCTCATGCATGTGGTACCTGACCAGGCGCCTGTGTGTGGTTTGACAGCTGACGGACACGTCACTTCGCGGGGCTGTCTGTCTGTCCCAACTTCTGGGAGCGTGCGAAGTACAATGGACAGTGTGTGGCTTGAGGTGTCTGCACGTGTCTGTTGCATTATTTTGCGAATGGGTCTGTAGGCGGTGCTAAGTGCTATTTGGAGCACTGAGCATGTCTACACTGTGCTGCATTATATAGGAGCAGTTTGCAGGTCTCTACTGAAATTATTTCGGTAAGTTAAAAGTTGTTTCTGTGTCTGCAGAGCGTTATTTAGGAGTAGTTTATAGGTCTGCAGACTGTGTATTGTGACCCCCAAGCTTGTGTTTTGTATCAGTGTGATAAATATACTCCATCCCTAAATAAATTGTTCCAAAATAAATCTCTTGCAGCCTAGTGCAGGCTCAGTCAGTTTCACGCCATTTTCCCCCTCCAGACCACCATCTTGGATTATGTCACAGGAGGGATGACAGCACCCTCTGGTGGCAGTACTGTGTACTAAGTCAGTTGGACTCTAGATCTTGTGGTGGGGACACTGAGTGCAAAATAAAGACTCATGTCCAAGAGAGGCAGAGTCCTTTCCTGCTATTTTCCCCCACCCCAAACCGCCATATTGGGGTACATCACAGAACACAGGTGGCAGCGCCCACTGGTGACAGTACTGTGTACTAGGTCAGTTGGACTCTAGGTCTCATGATGGAGAGACTGCCTGCAAAATAAAGACTCATGTCCAGCATAGGCAAAGTCGTTTTCCCGCCACCATCTTGAATTACGTGATGAAATGGACGACAGCGCTGACTGGGCACTAGACCACTTGGTGGACACACTGTTTGCTGACATCTTGGATATCGGTACTTGCATCATCAGCTGACATCATGGCTCCCATCTTGGATGATGTCATGGAACAGTGGCCTGTGGTGGTGGTACTGTGTACTAGGTCAGCTTTACTGTGGCCTTCCTGGAGAACACACTGGATGATAGTGCTGCCTATAATTGTTTAAATAAAGACTGTTGCATGAGTTCGACAGTTGATGATTAGCATATTTGGAGTGTCTCTCAGATAGATTATTATTTTCACAATTTAGTAATTATTTGGCTCTTTAGACGTAAATGTATTGAATTTTTTATGACTGGTTTGCATGTCTGTTGGTTGTGCAATGTGTTATTTTGACAGTTTACAATTATTAAGCGCGTGTGTAGAGCATTATACATGAATTATGTAGGAGTAGTTTGCAGGTCTGTATGCTGTGTGGCATGTCAGAGCGTGTGTTCTCTATCACAGTGATAAATATACTCCATCCCTAAATAAATTGTTCCAAAATAGATACACTCCTTCCTCTCTCCACCAACCCAGCAGAGGGTGAGTCCTTTTCCCACCAATCCCTAGAAAGAGGTGGTGGTCGGGTGACTTAGGTTAGTGGAGGTGAGATTTGTTTTCCACAGTTTTCTTAGCTTGGTAGAGAAATGCAAAGTAACCTTTCTTTACCGCCAGAAGTCAAACTTGGCATCAGTTCCTAGGGGGAGGTGGCAGTCAGGTGACTTAGGTTAGTGGAGGCAGCCCAAGTGACCTATCTTCCTGTGATTTTCTTAGGTTCCGCTAAGGCAATGTTCCATACACAGCAATCGATTTCTCTCCAAATGACGAGATGAATTGAGTGTTTTTCCCGCCATTTTCTGGGGGAGGAGGAGAGGGTGGGAGGTAGGGGGTTTACCAGAGGGGGAGACGTTGAATAAGTAGTCAATCAAACTAGTAGTACCAACAGGGGCTGCTCCAATAACTCAGACCTGAAAGTGTACCTGTAGCAGTGAGGGGGGCAGGGGAGTTGGAGTGGGTGGGGGGGACAACAGGTTACGTGCAGTGACATGGAAAACCATTTAACAGGGCAATAGGTTAAGTACCAGTAAATCAAAGGAAAACAATTGGGTTGCCCCTGAGTACATACCTGCCCCTTATGTAGGCAACCTGCATAACATAATGGACCACAACTTACTTTGTTCTGCTACTCACGACACGGTCGCAAGAGAGCAAGTGCACGAGGGTGCACGCTGCTGTGCCATCAGAGTCTCACACTCACTACCGCCTTCGGCCCCGAGCTTTACAATACCACTGCTGATGCCTCGACGCCAGTAGTAGCACAGCTGTGTATCTCCAGAACATGGCAGCAATGGGACGTCTTCTGATGGCGACCCGCAGTACTCGCCGACAGTGGCCGTCCAGAGAGTGCAGACTCATGATTCATCGTGATGCCATTCATCAGCAGTCCGTGCTCCTCGGTGAAGACAGCACTCTGAGCGGAACTGCTTCTGTCAGGGTGCCAACTGCGTCCAGTGCACGGGGCGGTAACTCGCTAGTCTGACTGCTGCCAAGTGTCTGACAAATGGTGCGGCACGACACAGGGTGCTGCATGGAGTCCGTTACTTACTTTCAGACAGGAGGGGGTCAGTGACGTCTCTGTTTGGTCTGTCCCCCCAGAACAACCAACCAGCAGGAGGGGGCTGCAATGTGCTCGGTGCTCAGTGCAGCGACTCTCCTTCGTGGTCGTCGGACGTGTTAGACGGGAACTGTGACGGCGACTGCCCTCACGTTGCGATGCAGTCAGACACAGGGCTGCTGACCCGCCACAGCCGAATGCCTCGAGAATCTTAATGCTGAGTGCATTTCGACTGAGCGACCAAATGGAGACATACAGTGCTGCCCATTCCAGAGTCTGTCAGACACTAGTAACTCTATCTCACACGAGTGCGCGGCACCTCTGTTCACTTGGTAGTGATCACTGGACATCTGACGCCATTCACACGCCTTATTTGCCCTGGTAAAATCACTCTTCACGAGTAACAGTGGGTCTCAAGTTTTAAAATGTTGCTCGTCACTCCTGGCATATTTAGGCTTGCGCCAGTACACTGTTTGCCCCATCATGTGCAAGGTTTCGATTTAGTATTTTTACGGTATCAGGCCATTTGAAAACACCTTATTTCGCTCACAACTGTTAACCTCCTCCCGGTTTTGGCCAGTACATTCCCTGCACTTCGGTTCGTTATTGGTCTTCGCACATTTGCCTTTGGCTTCTTCCATTGCCGCACTGCCTATCGCGACACAGCTTGCTACGCGTCAGTTTCCATTCGGATGAGTTCTTGTTTTATAGATATGTCGATAGTGCGATACCTTGTATTCCCAGAGAAATAGTATTACATTGTTAGTTGAGATTTTGGAGGACTTCCGTTAGCTAATATGGATTTGATGTCCTTGTTTGTTTCACCCTTGTTTCTGTCCGCCTATTAATTGATGTAAAAGACACCAAGTGATATCTTTTTTATTTTATTGTATTATTATTATTATTATTATTATTTATTATATCTTATATACATATGCTCTCGAGGTATTTTATGAGTATTCCTCGAGTGTTCTTTGCACACCGTTACATGTTGTCCACCACTGGTTTTTGCGTCTGGTTGCTTTTTTGATATTGTGACAACTAACTCTGATGTATTGCTAGCAGTGATAATGTGATCGTACGTATGTAACAGATATGCACACTACTGTGTACTTCGTAGATTATATCGCGACGTTTTACGCGTTATTCTGCAAGTAAAACTAAAGAAAATAGTTCGTACAAACATAGGCACGGAAATGTTGGTTACAGAGTTACGGCTAATAAAAGATTTTGCCTGAATCCAGCAACTTCGCTAATATGAAGCCATCGCAAAATTGTATGAGGTTAAAGTAAAGTACGATTTCCATTTCTTTTGTTGTTGTTGATCTGGTGAATGTAATAAAACCACTATTCGTTTGTTTTTCTGATTGTATATTATCTAGTTTCCGTCTTTTTTAATGTTCGTCCTATTATAACTCTGTGATGTTAAAATATTTCCAGTGCTAAGCAGTATATGTACATATTCTACTTTGTTGTGCTGTATGTGCACAGGTACTTGTCTTAACGCTACTGACTGAATTTTGTAGATTTTAAAAACTTCATTATCTGTAAAGTCAATTGTGGCATACAATGATATAAGCTAGATGTAGGAACGTCTTAAAATGTAGGGTCCTCAAGAAGGCATACGAAATGCCGAAACTGGTTGTCCAAATAAAATAACTTCCCAAATGATCGGCTGTTTGACGATTTTCCTTGCTAAATATTTGACCAGCCGCTTTCTCTCGTCCACAATGGATCAACAGAGGCTAATGCACACTGTTGGCCTGTCAAAGTGTCACAGAGAATGTCAACTCTCACCATTCAAATATCCGCCGATGGTGTATACGTATATGAAGTTCCATTGACATTTGACCGTGTCTTCTGGGTTTTGTGAGGCAGTGTGGAGAGAGTGACTGTGGTGTACGGCGTGGGAAGGTACTTGCGAGCGAGTGGAGCCAGCGGGGAGGTGAAGGGTGCGCGCCGCCGCGCTCGGCGTGCATATTTCATCGCGGGGGCAGCGGAGGCGGATGGGCCGGCGGAGAGATTGAATGCGCTGTGGGGCGGCCGCCTGCCAATCTCGCAGGCCCGCTGCCTGCTGCGCTCTGCCCTGCTGGGGCGGCCCCCGCGCTGTTACGTCGCCCTCGCCCCCGCACAGTGCCAGCTTAGCTCGCCTCTCGGGGCCAAAGCCCGCCGCCTCCATTCTCTCCGTATGGACCCTTCTTCTTCAGGTTTTAGGTCAAGGCCCGGCTCAGCGGGTCCTTCTGTCAGTGCTTTTACTCTACGGCCGTCCTATCTTGTGTCCATCTAAACGCAATCAAAAATAAGTTTTGTGTATTGAAGGTGGAGAAGGGAAACGGAAAGGAAAGGGAAGGAACTAACGGCATCATCTGCAACCATACTTGATGAACCACCAGCTATAGGGTGGTGGAGACGGGGTGGGGGAGAGATAGAGAAAGAAAGAAAGAGAGAGAGAGAGAGAGAGAGAGAGAGAGAGAGAGAGAGAGAGAGAAGAGCAGTCAGCTATAGGTGATAGGCTGGTGGAGACAGGGTAGGGGTTCGAAACCCGAGGCCCTGTCCCGTCTCTGAACGCCCCCTCCGATTTTATCTCTGAGCTTATTTTAATTTTTTATCTTTTTTTATTTAGTTAGTTTGTTCTTCAACTCCAAAAGCTGGGGTATAATTGTAACACACGTTGTTTCTATTAGTAAGGGACACCATAAAAGAATTAAATAGCATAAATCATCTCTACATGAATCACATGAAAAAAACTTAATTTACATCATGTGTCCATCTTCCAATACACGAGTGAACTCAAAACATCAAAGAACAAAGAAATGAGGAAACTCCTACAATTGTATTTCTTACACGACTACTACACAGTGAAAGGAAATCAAAACAATGATGAAAAACAAATTGTAGGCGCCATTTTACGTGCGCTGCCCACCTGCGGACAATGGTCGTTGGTACCGAGTCGAAACTATTTCGCCTCGTGCCAAGGTCCACAATGGGAGTCATCTTCTGCCCCATACACCCCAACCTTGAAGCGGGGGTTTTGAAGACACTGTGTAAGTAATCTCTAAAGAATGTTCAAATAGCTTACGTGTTTGCTGCCGGGTGACGTCGTCGAACACCGCCGATATTTCGACAGGAGCACAGCCTGCCATTCTCAAGGCACAAGTGCAAGGAAGAACAAATGTGGAAGCAAATTTAATACCACGGTTCACATAGGAGAAACAAGGAAGACACCACACACAGTACAAGTGTCAACACAAACAAAGATAACCAACATAAGAAATATCGGTATTTACTATTAATCAACAGGTGAGGTAGCACTAATTCTGTCCCTGTGTTTTTGATGAGGGACAGAGCCGGATTCCAAGCAGCGTTTAAACAAAATCCACCATCTCTGTTAATAAGGTTGCTTGATAGTCCGATTTCAACACCTTCCTTAGTAACACTATCACAATAGATGGATGTGCAAGCCAGAATCTCCGTGTTGTTGTATTCCATAGGATGACCGGTGTCAAGGCAATGTTCTGCAATAGCGGATTTGCTTGGCTGTTGGAAGCGTGTGTGACGCTTATGTTCAATACACCGGTCTTCCACAGTCCTGATTGTCTCACCAATATATGCCATGCCACAACTGCAAGGAATACGATAGATCCCAGCCTTACGCAAACCAAGATCATCTTTTACGGACGCCAACAGGGCCTTAATCTTAGAAGGTGGTCGAAAAACGCATTTCACATCATATTACCGCAAAATACGGCCAATCCTGTTGGAAATGCTTCCTGCGTAAGGCAAAGAGGCCGTAGACTTAGGTGCCACTTCGTTGCTATCACCCGTTGCACAGAAGGCTGATGGCGCAACGCACGTTTGATCTGCCTCTCACTATAACCACGACAGGTGACTTCGAGATGTGATAGCTCAGCTGCCAAGCTTACAGGGTCTGAGATGACGTGGGCTCTGTGAACCAAGGTACGAAGTACTCCTTCACACTGAGCTGGGTGGTGACAACTATCAGCTCGCAGATACAAGTCAATGTGGGTAGGCTTCCTATAAACAGAATGCCCCAACGTACCATCAGTCTTCCTTTTGACCAACACATCAAGGAAGGGTAGGCATCCATTCCTTTCCACCTCCATAGTGAATGAATATTCGGGTGGATTGAATTCAGATGTTCCAAAAACCGGTTTAAATTCTCACTACCATGAGGCCAAACAACAAAAGTATCGTCTACATATCTGAAAAAACACGCAGGTTTCAAGGTCGCTGACTCCAATGCACGTTCGTCAAAGTCCTCCATAAACAAGTTGGCCATAATAGATGACAACGGGCTTCCCATTGCAACTCCATCAGTCTGTTCGTAATACTGACCATTGAATAAAATGTAAGTGGAAGTCAGCACATGTCGAAACAAATTTGTTAACTCGACACCAAACTTAACATCAATTAGCTGCAACGAATCAGAGAGAGGAACGCGAGTGAAAATAGAAACCACATCAAAACTGACTAAAATATCAGAGTCATTCAAACGCAATCCCTGCAATCTACGTTAAGAAATCTGCAGAGTTCTTAATGTGGTGTTCACACCTACCTACTAGTGGGCTCAACAAACTAGCAAGATGTTTAGCCACACGATATGTCGGAGCACCAATATTAGAAACAATAGGACTCAACGGGACAGCCTCTTTATGGACCTTAGGGAGGCCATATAATCTAGGTGGTGCAGCACAGATATGTAGACGATACTCTTGTTGTTTGGTCTCATGGTAGTGAGAATTTAAACCGGTTTTTGGAACATCTGAATTCAATCCACCCGAATATTCATTCACTATGGAGGTGGAAAAGAATGGATGCCTACCCTTCCTTGATGTGTTGGTCAAAAGGAAGACTGATGGTACGTTGGGACATTCTGTTTATAGGAAGCCTACCAACATTGACTTGTATCTGCGAGCTGATAGTTGTCACCATCCAGCTCAGCGTGAAGGAGTACGTCGCACCTTGGTTCACAGGGCCCACGTTATCTCAGGCCCTGAAAGTTTGGCAGCTGAGCTATCACATCTCGAAGTCACCTTTCGTGGTTATAGTGAGAGGCAGATCAAACGTGCGTTGCGCCATCAGCCTTCTGTGCAACGGGTGATAGCAACGAAGTGGCACCTAAGTCTACGGCCTCTTTGCCTTACGCAGGAAGCATTTCCAACAGGATTGGCCGTATTTTACGGAAATACGATGTGAAATGTGTTTTTCGACCACCTTCTAAGATTAAAGCCCTGTTGGCGTCCGTAAAAGATGATCTCGGTTTGCGTAAAGCTGGGGTCTATCGTATTCCTTGCAGTTGTGGCATGTCATATATCGGTGAGACAATCAGGAGTGTGGAAGTCCGGTGTATTGAACATAAGCGTCACACACGCTTACAATAGCCGAGCAAATTCGCTATTGCAGAACATTGCCTTGACACCGGTCATCCTATGGAATACAACATGGAGACTCTGGCTTGCACGTCCAGCAAAAAAATGGTTCAAATGGCTCTGAGCACTATGGGACTTAACATCAGAGGTCATCAGTCCCCTAGAATGGTTCAAACGGCTCTGAGCACTATAGGACTCAACATCTGAGGTCATCAGTCCCCTAGAACTTAGAACTACTTAAACCTAACTAACCTAAGGACATGAGACACATCCATGCCCGAGGCAGGATTCGTACCTGCGACCGTAGGAGTCGCGCGGTTCTGGACTGGAGCGCCTAGAACCGCTCGGCCACAACTGCCGGCAGTCCCCTAGAACTTTGAACTACTTAAACCTAACTATCCTAAGGACATCACAGACATCCATACCCGATGCAGGATTCGAACCTGCGACCGTAGCGATCGCGCGGTTCCAGACTGAAGCGCCTAGAACCGCTCGGCCACAACAGCCGTCGCACGTGCATCTATTGTGATAGTGTTATTAAGGAAGCTGTTGAAATAAGACTATCAAGCAACCTTATTAACAGAGATGGTGGATTTTGTTTAAATGCTGCTTGGATTCCGGCTCTGTCTCTCATCAAAAAACACAGGTACAGAATTAGTGCTACCTCACCTGTTGATTAATAGTAACTATCGATATTTCTGATGTTGGTTATCTTTGTTTGTGTTGACACTTGTTCTGTTTGTGGTGTCTTCCTTGTTTCTCCTCTGTGAACCGAGATATTAAATTTGCTTGCACATTTGTTCTTCCTTGCACTTGTGCCTTGAGAATGGCAGGATGTGCTCCCGTCGAAATATAGGCGGTGTTCGACGACGTCACCAGGCAGCAAACCCGTAAGTTATTTGAACATTCAATTCGCCGGGAAAAGTTAAGGTCTCACAATTTCTAAAGAGTTGTTGATGGCGAGGAATGTGCTCGAGGGTGCTATGGCTATCTTGGAGGTATTGCCAATAGTCAAAAACCATCTTCTCATCATGACAGAATAAGTAATAAATGGGCATGTCTTTAAAGAAGCATGTCACAGCGTGAATATTCGCGGTCGGGACATCAGTATCCTCCGGGCGTAGGACGACCCGGGGGGTCAGTTGTGTGGGGTGGCCCACGAGGATAACAGGCGAGGATCTTCTGCATCAGCGTCCATACATCAAACGCTGTTCCACGTGTTCGACATTCTTCGTAAGGCTGCACTGTGGACGGAGGGGAGAATGCGTCAGCCCAGCAGTGCGCCGTGCCGTGTCGTGTATTTCCGGTCGAGCACCAGCACACGGTGCCACGTTGCTCGTACCCGTGTAGGGGGGAAGGGCCGGTGGGCCGCTCTCCACGCCACGGTGTGGCCGGGCTTCTACTCCCAGTCACATTGCGAGGGGTAGACGGATCTCAGCATCAAACGATAGACGTCTCTCGCCTTAAGAGCTCCAGTGTTGGGCAGATGAAGATGCGCGTAACTGTATTCGAGCAAGAATGCCGAGATGGGGAAAGGAGACGGAGAGATATGTGAAATCTTACTGTGCTGTTGCGTTCACCATCGTGTCATGCGGACACACTGTTTATCGCAAATGCGGAAACTATTTCGTCACACTCCCGCCCCGGCCAACTCAGGTACCCATACACCGCCACCGCACCCTGCGTCCGTGTCCTCTACGCTCGCTAATGTGAGATTCCCACCGGAGGTCCAAGGTGGACGTTCATCCGAACTGAAGGTTGTGCATACATTGCTCATCGAGGCGAGTCAAAGACACCATGCATTCGTACAAAATGTAAGTTCATTACTCGCAGGTATGTTTTCGAACATTGTTCCTGGGAAACAGCGATCACAGTTGAAGTAGAAGGTCTTTTTTTTTAAATTAAAACAGTCTAAGATGGCAGTTAAGTTGTCAAAATTTAAAGTTTATTTATCAATTGTCCGGTTTCGAGCGTGGTACGATCATCTTCAGTCCGCTAACACTCCATGATGACGGCTGGGTGGAGTGTGGCTAGGAGCAGTCCACTATATAGTGTTGCTAAAAACTGCATACGATTGTTTGTGGTGGTTGTTTAAAAATCTGAATCTTTAATTGGATATATTAAATTGCCCTATCTATCTGACATAATTAAATCGCTGCCCACCAAAACGATGATAAAGGAGATCGATGGTCTCTGAAATTAAACGAGGATCTCACCGGTGACTCATTTTATTACTTGAAAAGACAAAAGAATTGGTTTAACGATCATTGACAGTAATAAGCTGATGTCTTGACAGACCCTGAAATGGGGTATGGTGTGTGATTAAGATGGAAAAAAATGGGAATGAGCGTTTGGTGTCATTGGCCTGGAGGCCCCTTACAGGGCAGGTCCGGCCGCCTTGGGACAGTTCTTATTAGATTCGACGCCACACTGGGCGACCTGCGCACCGAATGGGGATGAAATGATGATGAAGATAACACAACACACAGTCCCTTAGCGGAGAAAATCCCCGACCCAGCCGGGAATGGAACACGGGCCGCTTAGGACGGCAGTCCGTCACGGTGACCATTTTTTTTTTAAGGGTGTATACCAGTTTCATCACTGTGTCGTATGCTTCCCGAAAAACAAAGTAATATATACATATAGGCTCTGAGTACTTGCTGTTGGAAATCCTCCTCCTGCTACGTGAAGTACAACTTTGTACCACGAAGCATTCGTCTAATATACGAAATGCTTGGATGGATAATGTAAATTACTCACTTCTATTGGTTAAAGTATTGTTTTAGGTAAAAAATTTGCGTAACTTGCTTTGTATTTTTAGTACACATCAACTTGTGGTGCTCAGTTGTAAGTTATAGCCAGAAGTCCTCCCTATTGCTTGATTCTTTTGTTAGGATGTAACGCATCGTTTGGCCTTTCAACCAGTTGACTGCGTTTCGTTTTGTTTTAAGGTAAAGTATACTGTCAGGGTTTAAAAATTCAGCAGGCGTAACGGCGTTGGGCGTAGTTCTGCTGACGCTCGGTATGTAGAGCCATATGTCTTTTACCTTGTCACACAACAATCTATGCTCTTCGGTATCTAGTATATTACATAATGTACACAGCAGTGATTCGGCCAATCGAATAGAGTGAAGTTTAGATGAAATGGTTCAAATGACTCTGAGCACTATGGGACTTAACATCTATGGTCATCAGTCCCCTAGAACTTAGAACTACTTAAACCTAACTAACCTAAGGACATCACACACATCCATGCCCGAGGCAGGATTCGAACCTGCGACCGTAGCAGTCGCGCGGCTCCGGACTGAGCGCCTAGAACCGCTAGACCACCGCGGCCGGCGAAGTTTAGAGTTCGTCGTAATTTTCCTGTTTACAGCGAAGTACCAGGTCGATCTGGCGTACGTTGGCAGGTTCCGGCAGTGAATATTTTCCCATATTGTTTCCCAGTTATAACAAGGATACTTTTGTTCTACGTCGTTTCTGGGTTTGTCTTTCATCAAGTTATTGTAAAGTTCTTTCACTTTCATGATGTCTTTTTCAGGGATCCTTGCCTGTATGTAGCTGTATTCCACTAAAATGTGTTTCAAGTGGTATAGTCCGTTGGGTATGTGTTGGACATTTATAGGTGCACTGATGTCAGCAGGAGCTGTTTCATTTAACAAATGTGCAGCACGGGTGCCACGTGGTTCCTTCCATTGTTTGTATGTGGTATAAAGGTATAAGGCTTGCGCTTTTTTTGCTGATATCGGTGAGATTTAATCCACCACATTTCGTAGGGAGCGTCAGAATGTCATATTTGACTTTGAAAATACGTCCGCGGCTGACAAAATGTCCTAATGCAGATGCGATACTTTTTGACAAGGTAGCAGGCGGTGGCAGAACTTGTGCTACGTAATTAACTTCGGACGTGATGTACACATTTGTCACTGTTACTTTCTGAAGTTCATCGAGTTTCCTAATACTATGTGCTTGTACGGAGGCGCGTATTCTGTTAAGTAATTTTCGATAATTAGCAGCAATAGTGTGCTTGCTATTTCTTTTAAAATCTATGCCGGGACATTTAATGGTTACAAGCTCGCGTAACAGACCCTGCGTTTGCGTCCCAATTCCACGGCCGATGTTGAAAATCCCCGACTTTGTTCTATTAAGTTTTGCGCCAGATGCCTGTTACTGTTTGTAGTGCGCTCACGACTAGGAGGCCAACATCATCAGCGTACGCCTTGCACACGATCTTTTCTCCATGTATTTGTAGCCCTTGTAGATGTTTCATAAGGGAGGCAAGCAGGAGTTCGATGGCGATGGCTAAGAGTGCCATTGACATTGGACGCCCTTGCCTAATAGAGCTGGTGACGTCGATCGGGCGGCTAATGCGTCCATTGATGGCAAATCTGGCTGAGTTGTTTGTTCATGTATTTCTTACTACTGCAATGAATCTAGGTGGGAAGCCCATTGCACCCATGGTCCGAAGGAGAAAATGATGATTTACCCTGTCGAAGACTGCCAAAATCGAGTGAGATGAGTGCACATTTTATTTTGCAGACGTCTGCCGTTGAGATTAGGTCCCTGTAATCACAGAGGGTCTGGAGAATTCTACTATCTTTGCCCACACTTGTTTGATAAGGGCCAGCGACGCTGGTCATTGTGGTTTTCAGCCTGCGAGCGAGGATGCGGCCAAAGATTTTGTAATCGCTGTTTAAAAGCGTAATTGGCCTCAGAGCGCTTACAGTTTACGTGTTGGTGATTTTTGGCACTAACACTACGAGTCCCTCACTAAATTCTTTCGGCATGTCATTTTCAGGGTTTAGTAGTTCGTTGCAGATGAGAGTTAACTTGGCTTTTACGAGGCCACTGAATTTGCGATAAAATTCTGCCGGAATTCCGTCTGCCCTGGAGCCTTATTTTTCATGCTTCCATATATAGCTTCGTCGACATCTTCTTCAGTCACTTCCGAGATGAGCGTTTGTGCTTCCGCGTGGCATACTTTGCCCTGGAGGTTGATCATTGTCTCGTGTTGAAGCTGTTCGTCAACTGGTTGACTAGACATTAAGGATTCAAAATGCTGTTCGATTGCCTCTTTAATCTCTTCTTGCTTCGTCAGCTTCCTTCCATCATCAGTTGTTATTTCAGAGAATATCTTGCGAGACGCCCTTTTGCTTTCACGAATGACATGATAAATGGAAGTGACCTCGTGCTGTGCTATATTATGGGCACGCGACATTATTTGGTAGCCGTCCAGTTGTTTACGCTGAAGTGCCAAAATTTTTGCTTTAATTTTGTTAATTCTTCCGTAGTTGTCCACAACTGTTGCATCGGACGTGTACAAATCCCTTCGACACTGAAAGTAGAATTCTATAGTTGAATTGTACCAAAAGCTTTTGTCTTTTGAGTAATTTATGAAAAACCTCCGTATTTTAGGTTTGGCATGTTTTAGCCACTAGTCAGTGCCAGAGTTGTACGAGCTAAATTTGCTTTCACACTCTCTCCATACCTTGTAAAATGCCTCCTGACAAGCAAGGTCTTCCACATGTGACACGTTGAGCTTCCATGTGCCTCTACCTCGGTAGGTCCCTTGTTTTATCAAATTGATTGTGCATATGTACGCAGCATGATCCGAAAAAACGGTATGCCATACTTCGGACTGCAAAATGTGGTGTTTAAAATTGTGAGTTACATGTATCCTGTCTAGACGGCTCGCCGAGTGACTTGGGGTGTGGGTGGAGCCAGGGGCTGCACTGTGCACGTGCTCCCATGAGTCTATTAGTCTCAAGTCATTAACTATACGTTCCAGTTCAGTACACTTGTTGAAATTGCGAGTTTGGTCTTTGGCATGAAAAACACAGTTAAAATCTCCTCCCAGGATAAGGTGTTCATATCGAGTTCCAAATAGTGGGACAAATTCTTCTTTAAAGAACTGCGCTCTGCGGTGCCCGTTGCTGGATCGTGAAGGGCTATATACGTTAATGACTCGTATTTTGTTTATTGTGGCCGCTATGCCTTTACTGCTTGGTAGTTTCACCACATTTGGGTTACTATGCCCATTTCCGTTCCATGCCCTGGGTTTATAATGGCGTTGAAGCCAGGTACGTCACCGAGCTCAATGTCTGTCACTTCTTGTAAAAGGATAATGTCACTGTCAGAAGCATATATAAAATCTTTTAAGTTCTGTAATTTAAAGGAACTATGGATCTTATTAAGGTTTACTGTAGCGATCTTGT
The DNA here is from genome assembly GCF_021461395.2 of Schistocerca americana. NCBI lineage: Eukaryota > Metazoa > Arthropoda > Insecta > Orthoptera > Acrididae > Schistocerca > Schistocerca americana. The sequence goes on along the minus strand of NC_060122.1, from coordinate 21,126,535 downwards.
ACGCTTGTATGTCAGACATTGTTCGTTCTACTTGATCTAACTTTGAACAGCATTCTTCCGTTTTGTCTCGCAAACGTCAGTCTTAAAACTCATTTCAATAATATTCACCGGTAGCAAATGCTGCAGTGGTGTGTCCTCGTTCTTTAGAAAGTTCGTTCACTGAGACGTCTTCGTTGAAGAAATCAGCCACCTTTGGGGCTGGCGTACAGTCTATTTTAGTTTCTGAAACTTCTGTCATTTCTTCATCCGCATTGTTATGACCGCTTTCGCCTGCCCAGCTGGTTGACGTTGTCGTCGTGGGTGGGACGAGTGAATCTTCAGGAGAGTGACTCGTTTCTTGAGGGTAGGTGGATGCTTTCTTTGTTAGCTTTCCTTCGACGTCTCTTTTTAGCAGCGCAGAATGGGAACGCTGCTCAGAAACTGGTGTCACCTTCGTGTTGCCAGCCATCTGTTGGCTTAAGCTACTATCTACTTCCTTTGATTTTTGTCGGAGTGTGAGAGCTGTCTCCTCTGCACCTTTACGCGCCAGCAGGCGTTTTTTCTTTTTCTTTGGAGAATTGCCTCTCGACGGACTTTTTTCAGTATCCAAGTTAGTTTCGCCTTCCTGCAAGATGTGTCGGTCTTCAACTTCCGGCGGATCTGCTTCCTTTACAAGTTGCAGGTGCCTTTTTCGGTCGATGCCTGTTTCTGTCGATTGACGGGACTCTTGCAGGTCGTCAGCTGTGATGGCACTGACGTCCATCGGAATTTCAGTGTCTGGAACACACGTGTACTTTCACACGGTTCAGTGGTTGAGGAAGCAGTCGGCCGTTCGCGTGCCACGGAGGCGTAAGTCCCTGGCAGTGTTGTGACCGCAGGTGGCCTGGCGGCCTCGCCGGCCGGCAGCTGTGCAACGCGCCGCTGTATACATTCTGCGCGAACGTGCCCAGGCTTGATACAGGCGGCACAGGTTCGCGGTTGGTCGTTATAAATTACAATCCCTCTATATCCGCAGACATTGATGTACGACGGGATGTGCTTTTGTAACTCTACTGGAAGCTGCCGTACACCATTTAGTACTGGAAATTTATGCGCGCTTGACCATTTCTCGGCAAAGTAGCTGAGCACTTTCCCGAAGGGTGAAATTACGGCATTAATTTGTTCTGTTGTAATCTCAAAAGGCAACTCGAAGATTCGAACTGTGCGAATGCCGAAACCAGCATGTGCAACGATGACTTCACCAACGTTTCCATCAGAATGCTTAAATTCCATGACACCTCCGGAAGACTGAACTATTTTCTCGCACAACTCGGCAGTACGCAATTTTACAGACACGACACAAGCTACAATCGACAGGTGGATCCCTATTATATCATTAAAGGAGAGCTTCACATCTTCTCCTAACCAATTCTCTACTTCAAACGACTTGGGTCGAGCATATCGAGGATGAAAGGTAAGTTTCAACGTATCTTTTCGACTTCGTTGGGCCATCACTGCATACTACACAAGTTGTCGAGGTGTTCCATAAACCGAGCTTCAAGCTGTAGAAGCACAAGACTTACCACGAGGAAGCACAGACGGCGCAGCGGCAGCGCACACCACACTACGTCCTACCTCCGCGCCGTCCGACGGCGTGCATATATGGATAAAACATTTATATTCACAGAAGCCGTATTGTCATTGCCAAAGGTTAGACCATAAAGATAGAAAGTGCTACAGATCGGTACGTATTTGCATCTACGGGAGAGTCGAAAGTATGTTGACCTCTAACTGCAAGAAACTCTTCAGAGTGAAGACTGAAGTTGCTGAACGTCGTTAAAAATGAGTAAACTTTCCATACAATTCGCCTCGCTATTTCAGGTGGGTTTGTCCCTACTCTCAACCTGCAAGTGTCTGTAAAATCAGTCGCCCTGTACAAACTACCAGCAGCTGCGTCCATCCTCACTCGCACGGAAACCCCTCGCTGCTGAGGCAAAGTCCGCTCGAGGTGACGCCTGGCTGGGGGGATGCGGCGAAGTGAAGTGAGTTCTTCCCGTCCGCTTTTGACAAGGAAGACTCTGCGATTCTCTACCGTCACGTAATTTTATTGTTGAATAATAAATATTACGAGTGCCGACCGATGGGGAGCTGTATTAAAAGGCGCCAGTCTCTCTTCCTCACTCTCAACTCAGGTCAAGCAGTGACGAAATTCGTTGTGTTTGGCGCTCCAAAACTGTGTCCCACTCTGTCGCTCTCTCTAAGTTCCGGTGCTGGCCAATAAAGGTGGACTTCTGTAAACAGAGTTGTGCTTCTTGCTTCCACCTCTGTATTTAGCTTTTTTTGTATATTGGTAAGCATTGTGATTTTTAGACGGGCCCGAACACGGTGGCGGAGTCTCACGACGCTCAGACGCATCCTAAACTTGCGGTTCCCATTCTCAACGTCGTGTGTATCTCGACGAGTCCAGACCGCACGCCGTTCCCTGCACAGGAGCCTGCCTTCGCGGACCCTGCCACGCCAGCACTGCCTCGTCCCCAGGCCACACAGCTCTCTGAGAAGCGTCCCGCTGCCCCGCACAGCCTACAGATACAGCCCGCGTTGTGACTTTTACTGCGTCCGGTGCCAAACACGCCAGTTCAGAGTGTTGTCCAGTCTGCCCGCCTGGCCAATCCCGCCCCTTTCGCGACTCCTGCTGGTTCTGTTTTACTGTCGGTTTACGTACCACGGCGCACAATCCCTCAGCCACACCCAACTGCAAGATACATTCACAGCGGCTTCTTATTCAAGTGTGGGCACTCCAAAATTGTAATCTACATAGTTAAGCAATGATAATCACTCATATCAGATTCATGTTACGTTTATCGGTGGGGGATAATTTATGCCCATTTCACTTGTCTTCTTATTTCGGGTTTTGCTCCAATTACAGGTCAGTTTGGGAAAAGCATTTGACAAGGTATACCACTGGTCGCTGTTAAAGTAAGTACGAGCATATGGAATAGCAGATATGTGAGCGGTTCGAAGACTTCTTAAGATATAGAACCTAGTACGTTGTCCTCGACGGCGAGTGTTCATCAGAGACAAGTGTAATGTCAGGAGTACCACAGGGAAGTGTGGTAGGACCGGTATTATTCTATATACAGCGTGGTCCATTGATCGTGACCGGGCCAAATATCTCATAAAATAAGCATCAAACGAAAAAACAATAAAGAACGAAACTTGTCTAGCTTGAAGGGGGAAACCAGATGGCGCTATGGTTAGCCCGCTAGATAGCGCTGCCATAGGTCAAACGGGTATCAACTGCGTTTTTTAAAATAGGAACCCCCATCTTTTTTACATATTCGTGTAGTACGTAAAGAAATATTAATGTTTTAGTTGGACCACTTTTTTCGCTTTGTGATAGATGGCGCTGTAATAGTCACAAACATGGCTCTCAATTTTAGACGAACAGTTGGTAACAGGTAGGTTTTTAAATTAAAATACAGAACGTAGCTACGTTTGAACATTTTGTTTCGGTTGTTCCAATGTGATCCATGAACTTACCATTTCTGAGAACGCATGCTGTTACAGCGTGATTACCTGTAAATACCACATTAATGCAATAAATGCTCAAAATGATGTCCGTCAACCTCAATGCATTTGGCAATACGTGTAACGACATTCCTCTCAACGGCGAGTAGTTCGCCTTCCGTAATGTTCGCACATGCATTGACAATGCGCTGACGCATGTTGTCAGGCGTTATTGGTGGATCACGATAACACATATCCTTCAGCTTTCCCCACAGAAAGAAATCCGGGGACGTCAGATCCGGTGAACGTGCTGGCCATGGTATGGTGCTTCGTCGACTAATCCACCTGTCACGAAATATGCCATTCAACACCGCTTCAACCGCACGCGAGCTATGTGCCGGACATCCTTCATGTTGGAAGTACATCGCCATTCCGTCATGCAGTGAAACATCTTATTAGTAACATCGGTAGAACATTACGTAGGAAACCATTTAGATTGCCATCGATGAAATGGGCGCCAATTATCCTTCCTCCCATAATACCGCACCTCACATTAACCCGCCAAGGTCGCTGATGTTCTACTTTTCGCAGCCATCGTGGATTTTGTGTTGCCCAATAGTGCATATTATGCCGGTTTACCTTACCGCTGTTGGTGGGTCAAAAGGTTAAAATGGCTCTGAGCACTATGGGACTTAACACCTGTGGTCATCAGTCCCCTAGAACTTAGAACTACTTAAACCTAACTAACCTAAGGACATCACACACTTCACCGAGCGAGGTGGCGCAGTGGTTAGCACACTGGACTCGCATTCGGGAGGACGATGGTTCAATCCCGTCTCCGGCCATCCTGATTTAGGTTTTCCGTGATTTCCCTAAATCCTTTCAGGCGAATGCCGGTATGGTTCCTTTGAAAGGGCACGGCCGATTTCCTTCCGCGTCCTTCCCTAACCCGAGCTTGCGCTCCGTCTCTACTGACCTCGTTGTCGACGGGACGTTAAACACTAATCTCCTCCTCCTCCATCACACACTTCCATGCCCGAGGCAGGACTCGAACCTGCAACCGTAGCAGTCGCGCGGTTCCGGACTGCGCGCCTAGAACCGCGAGACCACCGCGGCCGGCCGGTTGTTGGTGAATGACGCTTCGTCGCTAAATAGAACGCGTGCAAAAAATCTGTCATCGTCCTGTAATTTCTCTTGTGCCCAGTGGCAGAACTGTACAAACGTTCAAAGTCGTCGCCGTGCAATTCCTGCTGCATAGAAATATGGTACGGGTGCAGTCGATGTTGATGTAGCATTCTCAACACCGACGTTTTTCAGATTCCCGATTCTCGCGCAATTTATCTGCTACTGATGTGCGGATTAGCCGCGACAGCAGGTAAAACACCTACTTGGGCATCATAATTTGTTGCAGGTCGTGGTTGACGTTTCACATGTGGCTGAACACTTGCTGTTTCCTTAAATAACGTAACCATCCGGCGAACAGTCCGGACACTTGGATGATGTCGTCCAGGATACCGAGCAACATACACAGCACACGCCCGTTGGCCATTTTGACCACAATAGCCATTGTTGGTAAACGGTCCATTGTAACACGGGTAATGTATCACGAAACAAATACCGTCCGCACTGGTGGAATGTTACGTGATACCAACTACTTCTATCACAAAGCGAAAAAAGTGGTCCAACTGAAACATTCATATTTCTTTACGTACTACACGAATATGTAATAAAAATGGGGGTTCCTATTTAAAAAAATCGCAGTTGATATCCGTTTGACCTACGGCAGCGCCATCTAGCGGGCCAACCATAGCGCCATGTGGTTTCCCCCTTCAAGGTAGACGAATTTCATTCTTTGTAGTTTTTTCGTTTGACGCTTATTTCGTGATATATTTGGCCCGGTCACTATCAATGGACCACCCTGTATACATAAATTCTATGGCAGACAGGGTGGACAGAAATCTTGGACAGGATTTCCAGCTAGTGTGATGAATGGCAGCTAGAGCTGAATGTGGAAAAATGTAAGTTAATGCGGACGAGTAGGAAGATCAAACCTGTAATGTCCGTATACAGCATTAGTAGTGTCCTGGTCAACACAGTTACCCCGCTTAAATATGTGGTCGTGATGTTGCAAAGCGATATGAAATGCAACGAGCGTATACGGATTGTGGCTGGAAAGGTGAATGCCCGACTTGTGTTTATTGGTAGAATTCTAGGAAAGAGTGGTCCATCTGTAAAGGATACTGCGCATAAGACGCTGGTACGACCTGTTCTCGAGTACTGCTCGAATGTTTGGGGCCCGTATCAGGTCGGATTAAAGAAAGGCGTCGAACTAATTCAGAGGTCGACTGCTAGATTTGTTTCTGGTACGTTCGAGCAACGCGCAAGTGTTTCGGAGATGCTTCAGGAACTCAGATGAGAATGCCTGGATGGAAGACGACGTTGTTTTCGGGGAACACTGTAGAGAAAATTTAGAGAACCTGCATATTTGCGAGTTGAACAGGATAGGAACTGACTAGAAGCGGCACGAGGTACTCTTCAACGCGCGCCATAAGGTTGACTGCGGAGTGTAGATGTAGATATAGATTTAGATGTAACAGGTGATGCCTACCTGATGCTAGGGTGTGAATCGAGTTGGAGAATTCGATTTCGCACCGTCTGTAGGCTGTGGATACGTCGGCTGCATATCGCCGGGCAAAAGTTGCGTAATCCGGAGCTTGGCACAGTGACATCTTGCGCAGGACCACTGGAAGATTTCGTCTGAGGGCTGACGTAGGGTCCGAGGTCCAGCAGCGGGCGCGGGACACACAGCTGGAGCAGCCTGCCCGCCGCCTTTCCCCAGCTGCTGCGCGTGTTGGCGCCGTGTGTGGGGCTCCTGTCGAGAATCGCGCCCAAATCTTCGCCATCGCACAGCTCCACCAGTGCATAATAGGCCTCAGGTCCGCGGGGGCTTTGGCCGACCCGCTAGGCCGAACACTTGGCTCCCCACTGGACTGGTGGCCAACCTAACCTCCCTCCCGCCGCCCTCCACGGTCCACAGAGCCCTCCTGTACTGCGTGCACGGGGCAAAGCCCAGAACTGGCTCGCCTCTCTGTCAGATAAAACCGAAAAGCTTGACCTCGACAGCGAGTTTCAGTCAGAGACGACGGTATCGCCACGAATCCCCGAGGGACTGTGCGACAGGAGCGCTCTCGATCTGCATCTACATAAATGGTCTGAGGGGACAGGATGAGCAACATTGTGCGGCTGTCTGCTGATGACGCTCGGGTGTGCGGAAAGATGTCGACGTTGAGTGACGGGCATACACGACGACTTAGACAAAACTTCTGTTTGCTGTGATGAACGGTAGCTTGTTCTCAATGTAGAGAAATGTGTGTTGAAACAGCCGACCGGGAATAACAACCCTGTACTTTCGCACGTAATTAGTGTTGCTAGACGCCCCGTATCTCGCGGGACGTCCAGTATTTCCGACGTACTCTGTCCTGTATTTCAACCTAGTTCGATTATTAGTGCAGCAGCTGGCAAGTTGCTATCGTGGAGATACGGCTATCTCAGCTATCAGTGTATGACAGTGCTGGGTGGGGCCGATATCCACCGATTCCCAGGCGCCGCTCGCATGTGTTTGCCGCTGTCTGTTTTACGGCTTTCTATTTGTTTATTAGACGTCTCACTTTATTTCTATTATTTTGTGTTTCACATTTTTGTTCGTTCGCTAACTCGTTTCAATGCTATGTAAACGCTTGTTAACAATACTGGAAGGATAGTCTTTACGGGTTTGCCACCGGATCCGGCGGGAAACCCGTGATAACTATTTACAACACATCTGCCGGGAAAGCTTGAAGAGTCACAATACTGGAAGGAATTTTTGATTCCACTCTCGATTGTGATTATAGTTTAAAACTTCGTTCATCGTTTTGCGAAAACTGCTGAGTGTTGAACGTGTTCGCTTGTGAATTATTTCTAAAACTAAAGACAGAATGAGTAATTTAAGCGACGGTGACACGGATAATTCGTCTGGAAGTCGTAGACTACCGATAATTCGTCTGGAAGTCGTAGACTACCTTGTAAGAAAGCCAATAGGCTTTCTAAGTATACACCGAACCTGGAAAATAGCTAGTCATGGTTAAGACAAGACAAAGAAAACTTGTACAAGGCGTACTGTCGCCTGTGCAATAAAGATTACTCGTCTGCTCGTGGAGGAATTGCTGATGTAAAACAACATGCATCTGCCAAATCTCACATGACTATTGTTACCAACAGAGCATCAAGTACCTTATTCAAATATTTCCCGAAGCCTGGACAGTCTGCCTCGGAGACGGACAAGGTTACTGCTGGAGAACTCTCGTCTGTTCATCACACGGTGAAGCATTCTCTTAGTTACAATATTATGGATTGTTGACGCAAATTATTACCATATATTGCAGTGATGCAAAGTCGCTCAAAGTTTCGACTGAGGAAGAACGAAAGCGGAAGTTACTGTATGCGAAGTAGTGGCCAAAGAACCTGTTAAAAATATTTTTAAAAAACTGCACTTTTCTACAGATGCGAGTAATAAGAAAAATAGCAAAATGTCTCCAATTTGCTTACCATTCCTTGTTTATGATACTGGTGTTGAAAACCTTCTATAGGAATTTGTAAAATGTAACGCTGAATGTGCATATCAAGTTTCGAAGTTATTAAGAGACACACTGGACAAGAATGGATTGTCTTTAAAAAAAATTCGGTCTTTGCTGCTGACAACTCTAATGTAAACTTCGGCAGAAACCATTCCATTTTTACACTTATTTTAACTGAAAATGATAAAATTTTCAAAGCTGGCTGCCCCCTCCATATTCTTAACAGTTTTGTAAAATACAGTAATGATAAGATGGAAGTGGGTGAGAATATTTGATACTGAAAATATGCAGTCACTTCAGCAGACCTGCGAAGCGAAGAGCGGACCTGCAACTCTAATTAGAAGCGAATGCGATGCAATGGGAAGAACTAATAAAACATGTTGCCACGATACTTTTATCTCTCGGGCCGAAACAGTATTAAAAATATGGCCTCTACTAGAATCTTATTTTCTGGAATTCCGCAATAAATTTCCTCGTCTATTAGAAAAGAGAATCAAATGTGAAGAAGAAGAGAAGAAAACTTTGGCGTATTTTTAGTTTTTGCGTAGCATAATGTTTTCGGTATAAACAACGATGAAGAAGACTGAATCAGATTCTCCGTCAGTTGTTGAGATGCATACTGAAATGCTCAGGATTCGCTAAAAGATTGAGTAAAGAATGAAAGACAACTTTTTCTGAAGAAAGACAAGATAATTAAGCACTGACCACAAGAATATATTCGGAATGATTTTCTACACTTCTGCACCAGCTTTGTAGGATATTTATTACCATGGTATGATTTTTCAGAAAACAACAGCGTTTTTCAAGATGCAGTTTTTCAACTTAAAATCACCAATAAATTACGACTATTTTGAAAAAGCTGCAGAACTTTTAAGGATCGATCAACTGAACATGGTCACCTTATGTGAAGAATTTAAAATAGTTGAAAGAAGCCTGGACATGCCAAGTCTTTTGACGACAAAATACGCGTGCTATGAGAAATGGAAGAAAGTCATGAAGTGGTTTCCCACGAATGGCATTAAAAGGGACTGATGTACGAATTAAATGTACACCGAATTTGATAAAAAGTCAAATAATTACCATTTCCAACTATGATTATAACTGCATAGATTTTTTGAAGTATGTAAAATCAAACAAAAGCGTGTTAAAACTTACACATTTTTCATTAAAACATCATAAAGGCCAATAAGTCACAAAAATAATTTTGTTTTCTCATTTGTCTCGGGTAAAAAATGAAATCCATTTTTGTTACCCAGCTGAACATACGCCCCTTACAGGGTAAAGGAAATCTGCTAACTGTACACAATATCTGAGCGTGCTGCCTGACACAGTCACGTCGGCTAAGTACGCAGGCGCAATGAAGTGGAACGAGCGAGCGCGCGAGGGCGAAGGATTCTCTTCAGTTTATCGGGAGAATTTTAGGACGAGGTGGTTCAGCTATAAAGGAGACCGCGTACAGGACCCTAATGCTACCAATTCTTGAGTACAGCTCGAGTGTTTGCGGCCTGTCTCAGGTCGGATTTAAGGAAGACACCGAACGTCGTAGCAGTTCAGGGTCGGCTGCTAGATTAAAGACCGGTAGCTTCGGTTAACACGCAAATACTACGGAGATGCTTCAGAAACTCAAATCGGGGTCCCTGAAGGGAATTCGACGTTCGTTTCGAGGAACGCTATTGAGAAAATTTGAACCACGAGCACGTGAAGCGATTGCAGAACGATTCGACAGCCGCCAATATACATTTGGCGTATAATAAAATGAAATAAATTAGTGATCGTACAGAGGGATATAGACAGGTGCTTTACCCTCACTATATTTGGGAGTGGAACACGATTTGATTGTTAGCGCTGCAAGGTACCCTCCGTCATGCACAATACGGTGGCTTGCGAATTACGTCGATGCAGAAGTACCGCTGCATCATACGGAGATGCGTCTGTTCTAACGCACATATCGAGGGCATTTAGCTGCAAAACTCTGCATTTCCACACCGTCGATGTGTCGGAACGTTAACGAACACGATTCGCCGCAGACACAATACCTTATCGAGCGAGGTGGCGCCACGGTTAGCACAATGGACTCGCATTCGGAGAAACGACGGTTCGTACCCGCATCCGGCCACCCTGACTTAGCTTTCGCGTGTTTTCTCTAATTTTTTTTCAGGCAAATGGCGGGACGGTTCCATTAAAAGGACGCTTCCTTCTCAGTCCTTCCCTAATGGGACCAATGAACTCGATGTTTGGTCCCCTCCCCCAAATCAACCAACCAACCATTCCAATACCGTGTAATAGACTTACTGGCATAGTTTTTAGAGAGTAAAAATTCTGTGCCAAACGCCATGTTGTTTGTACGCTTCCAAACTCACAAACGGCGTACGAAGTCACATGATCGACATTTCGCCGTCCGTCTTCAGTCTGTTGTCTGCAGTTAACTCTGTGCACTGAGCTGCAGACAGAATTACTTAGTATTGCGTCAGTTGCACTCGATTTACAGACTGAGTAACGAAGGGACGCGCCACAACGCCGTCTCACCCGCTCCCTAGCGGTGCCCCCTTCTCACTCTTATCACTGCATTCTTGCGTTTTTACGAATTCTGCTCAACCTTTTGCTGCCTTCAGCATTTCAAAGACATCGGTCCAATCACCGTTGCTAAATTTGTCGAAATTTCATCTTCAATGGGCGGCTTGAATTTTAATTTTCGTGAAAAATTAATTTCATCTTTTGCAAATGTTTTCAGAATATCTCATACTGAAACTTATATGTGTACGTCAGTTGAACATCTGGTGGACATTCGTCAGTAAGTTCAACCGTTCCAGTTTTAGGACGATCCGACGCAGCCGATCTCAGTAACTTTTCTGTGCAGGCTTATGGGTTGGAATTACAGACAGTTCTCTGAAACTGATATGGTGAAGGGCTAACCTCATCGATACCTATTTGCATTACAAAGAACAACTGCAGATGTTGAGTTTTGCGTATTAATTTCACCTATCGACTTATCGCTACCGTTGTGATTACTCGTATAGGATGAACCAGAACTTTCAGAGGCTGTTCAGGAATACGTTGTGAGTATTTTGGTACAGAGGTAGCAGATATACCGGGAGAAATGCGTGCTTGAACGTAAAGGCAGACGCTACACAAGACTCAGGTTTGCGTTGTTGTGTTTGACCGTGAACGGTACCTTTGCAATGTGCTTTATGCTTTGCAAGCGTCAGCTCTCCTCAGCACACTTTCTGTGAACTCGTGAGTGCATTATGTTGGAGCTAAGTGAATTCAAACTTGGGCAAATTGTTGCTGCTCGTATGCTGGGTGCCTAGCCTTTCAGAGTGCACACCATCGAATATACAAGGAAAAAGGCAAAACATCATCCTCTTACGCTGGTACTGATGAGTGATCGTGACAGACAGTCGCTGAAGAGCATCCTAGAGTCTGCTGACTGGTCTGATGCGGCCAGCCACCAAGTCCTCCCCTGTGCCAACCCCTTCATCTCAGAGCAGCACTCGCCACCTACGGCCTCAGTTATTTCCCGGATGTATCCCATTCTCTGTCTTCCTCTACACTCTGCAGCTCGCTCTAATACCATTCTAGGTATTTAATAGATGTTCTACGATCCTGTCCCTTCTTCTTGTCTGTGTTCGCCATGTATTCCTGTCCTCACCCGTTCTGCGGAGATCCTCGTCATTGCTTACCTTGTCAGTCCATCTAATTTTCAACATCGTCCCGTAGCACCACATCTCAAATGCTTCTATTCTCTTTTAAACAAACCGCGTCTCAGTGCCATATACTGCTGTGCTCCAAACGTATATTCTCAGAGATTTCTTCCTCAAACTAAGACCTATGTTTCATACTAATAGACTTCTCTTCGCCAGGAATGCTCTTGTTGCCAGTGCTAGTCTGATTTTTGTATCCTCCTTGCTCTATCCGTCGTGGGTTATTTTCTTGCCTGGGTAGTGGAATTCCTTAACTTCTTCTACTTTCTGATCATCAGTGCTGATGTTAAGTTTCTCGCTATTGTCATTTCTGCTAATTCCCATTACTTTCTTCTTCGATTTAGTCTCATTCCATGTTCTATACTGATTAGACTGTTCGTTCCATTCAGCAGATCCTATAATACTTTTTCACTTTCGTTATCCTCACCGAATCTTATCATTAATATCCTTTCACCTTGAATTTTAATTGCACTCTTAGCGCTTCTTTTATTTCCGTCATTGCTTCTTCGATGAATAGATTGAACGGTAGGTACGATAATTACATCCCCGTCTTACACCGTTTTTGATCCGAGCACTTCGCTTTTCGTCTTCCACTCTCATTGTTCCCTCTTGGATCTTGTACATATGGTGTCTTTACTTATAGCTTACCCCTTTTTCTCTCAGAATTTCCAACATAGACGATTGTGACGAGAAATAAGAGGACTACAGCTGCAAAAGTCACTGCAGAACTGAACGTCGCAGTCGCGAATCCTTTCAGCACCAAAACAACAGAGAGGGAGTTGCATATGCAAGGGAACTGCAGAGCGAGCTGAAGCTCGAAATGCCGACAACGTAAAAACGCGCTGCGAAGCAATAAAGCCTGAACTATGGAGGAATGGAATAAAGTCATTTGCTCGGATTAGTCTTGTTTCACAGTTTCCAGTTTCTGGCCGAGTTTACGCCGCAATAGTGAAACACAGCGGGGCTCAATGATAATTTGTATAGCCATTTCGTGGGATTCCAAGGGGCCCTAGGGTACTGTGCAATGTCATGTTATCTCCAAGGATTATGTGATCATTCTGGCTGACCATTTCCATCCCTTGTTGCAATATTTGTTTCCCACCGGCGATGCTGTATTCCAAGGCGACAGACCCCTGTTCACAAAGCTCATATCTTCCAGTTTCGTGAGCACGAATATGCCATGGCTACCCCAGTGACAAGGTCTCAGTATTATTAAACTCCTGTGGTCAGCTTCGGAGAGAAGTTTGCGTGGTCGCTACCCTCCACTGTCATCGTTACCTGTACTTGCCACTGTTCTGCAGGAAGAATGGACGGTGAAAGAGTCTCTTGGATACCAGTCAGGTCTGCTAGCCTGTATTAGCCATGGAATGCTTTGTACTTTTGGTGTTTACATATTTCTGTCCAACCTCTGTAACAGGGACATACGGTCTCTGGTGCTTCGTTATAATTATGACTTATTCGGTCGCAAAGATTCGTATAAGACGCCCTCGACCATGCTCTCTACAGGGCTTTGCCGTGTTTCTATGTACACGTATAGCTCTAACAGGGAAAATAGGATAACTAAGAGGTTCGTGAGGCACAAAAGGGGAATCATAATTCTTTTTATGCTCTGAAGCTATGTACACAAACTTCTGTGACACATAACCTGCTTTACCAGAAAAGTGTCATCACTGAAGAAGTTTGCAGAATCTAACCGAATAGACAAATGACAAAGAATCTGTACCACTAATCCAACGATACTTGGTTAACCTCAGAAGTGGGGTACTGGGAGTACTGGGACAATTCTGATATCAAATTACTGTAAAATTGATATGCAAATTAATTAAATTGATCAATTTTTATCCCCTCCGAGTACACCCATCACTATCCCCAGATGATACCTTTTTTTCCTCACATCTTTCCCAATCCCCACCCCTTACCCTCCACCACCCCACCTAAGCTGTTGAAAATTTCGAATTTTGGCGGGAATTTCGAATTTTGACAGGAATTTCGAGCTTTGACGCGTATTTCTTGTCCCAGGGTTGTGCTTATGTTCCACCCCTCCCAACAACCAGGAACTGGCGGTAATTTAAAAATGGCAGTGTCCTTTCCGGGAATCGAACCCTGGTCCTCTTGGATGAAAAGCCCAAGTACAGCCCCCAACACGTGGAAGCTACCCAGATGCAGGAGAGGAAGGTTAGGTTAGTGTACAGTTTTATTTGGTTGGGGAAACTGAAGTTAACATCACTATTAATTGCATAATTAAACATACAGACGACTTCTTATTACAAAAATATATGTGCAGCACAATACAGCTCCAAAATTGACAATGTCATACAACTGGTGTTACCCTGCTGGGAAAAATTTTCACAATAGCACTCGTAACCAGTGGCAGCCACACTCAAACACTTCTCCTCACCTGCTAACTGGTGGGAAAAAGGCTGGGGTGTAAGGCATATTATATATATATATATATATATATATATATATATATATATATATATATATATATATTAGGGGAATTGTATTCAACCTTCAAGAGCTCGTGTGGGACAGAGAGGAGTTTAATAAGTGCATTACTTGTAAGTATACACCTGAGGACAGTCCATATCATTGACGTCAGAGTTCGCTACAGATGCCTTCTCGACAATCACTCTGCAGCCCAGGTAATCGAAGCCAATACATGCTACCACTGATGGAAAAAAAGCATCACTATTCTAATTAGATTTAAAAATTGTCATGAAAAAACCAGCACTCAATCGTCATCCTAAAAGACTACAGAGAGGGCGATAGTGGAACGTGTGTTCTCCTCGGTGGGCACTCATAAACTCTTCGACGTGAAGGTAGTCTTACCTCCTCGGAACCACCCTCATCCCTCCCTCCCTCTCATTCCCCACCGTAACTAGGGATAGATGCCTTTTCTATCTTACTCCAGTGGTGCGCGAAGAGATCCCTCTGGTATCGTTGATATACTGTCTCCAGTCTGCAGAAATCAGTCACAGATAGACAAAAGGTGAGATGAAGATAAGTCTTCCTGCATTCTGTTAAACGCATTTCTCAGAAAGTCGACAGCTTGGAAAGCAGGAATCCCTCTGCCTAAAGCGACTGCAGATCCCAGAGCAGCCTGCCACTGCAGCGTCTTCAGTAGAAAGCCTCCCCATGAGCCGGCCGAAGTGGCCGTGCGGTTAAAGGCGCTGCAGTCTGGAACCGCAAGACCGCTACGGTCGCAGGTTCGAATCCTGCCTCGGGCATGGATGTTTGTGATGTCCTTAGGTTAGTTAGGTTTAACTAGTTCTAAGTTCTAGGGGACTGATGATCTCAGAAGTTGAGTCCCATAGTGCTCAGAGCCATTTGAACCTCCCCATGAGCATGTGGGTGGCAGGCTGCGTTATCGACGCCTACAAAAGCTACACGTACAACAGAGTGCGAAACCGGCATCCCTCAGAACAAAACCGCCATAAATGAAGCTTATCCTGACTGGGCATTCTCTGTCTAAAAGAACAGCTGCAACCTCCTACAGAACTCTGCCACCGCGCCTCTAGTAGCTCAGCCAGTACGTGCACACCATTCTGAGCACTGCACTGTAACATTTGTATTTACGAGTAACATCAGTGAGTCTCCATTAATGAGGCATCTATTAAAAAGGAAAACATTATTGTGATGTAATGTCCTCTTTCCACAAAAAAAGGCACACTCCGTTTTCTTTTATCTTTATAGGCAAAATCAGTGTATTCCTTACGTTCAACTGCAGGACAGTCTACAGTATCCTACGCAAGTATCTGGTTGAATCGATAGATTACATTCCAAATCACACTCAGCATTTCCAATAGAATGTTTAACGCTATCAGTGACTCTTTTGTGTGCCTGTAGACGCAAGGCTGCCTTTTATGCAGGGTGACGGTATCATAGTCGTTACGGACGTGTTTCTAATAGCGCAATCCATATGCGAAAAGGTGTGCTGTAGAATCCCACTATGATCAGCTTCAAATGTCTGTTTCAATAGTGTTCCTCGAAAAGAACATCGTTTTCTCTCCACGGGTTCCCATTTGACATACCTTGTGAGTGTAATCCGACTGCTGGAAAAAAAAAAAAAAAATACTTGCCGTGCAAAGAGACTGTCATGATCAATTTATTTAAATAGCCTATCAATTTGATACCAATGACACGCTGCCCAGTGGGTAGAAGGGGCAGCTAGGGTACTACAGAATGATTACTGACACAGCTTTATCTTTTAATGGAATTTCAATCTCCCAGCTACACAAGGTGAGACATGCTCCGTCTACTTGTTTCGTAGATGCTAGTATAATATAGCATTGCATTCGTAAAACTTTCCCTGCCGCAATGTATAAAACAGCTAGGTCCTCTTGAATTATAGCTGTTGTCGATTGGAAAATGATAGTGGTTTCTTTTCCAATGCGTGAGCCAGTGACGTCAAAGATCGTGTTCTCTAATGTTATTTCACGCGTCTGAAATGTTTGTAATACACATGTGCTTCACACTTTCTTTACACGCCCTGATTTGAACGTGAGATGCACTCTAGGTCGTGTAATTTGTCCATCAAGCTGATAGAAATTGCCTAACATAGATGCTTTTTGTTTGGAGCTTCAATTCTCGCTTTTTCTTCACTCTGATGAGGGTTTTGAAATGACGAGGATATTCTGCGGTGATTGGTAACTTTCGTATCAAAACTGTGGAAGTTTTTTTCTCGATTTTACCCAGGTTCCACATGTCTCTGCTGATCATCTGTAATTGGTGGCGATCTACTTCGTTGGATGTCGCAAAATAACAAGGTTTGACTTGTATCCTGCAGTTGAATGTAAAAACTGCACTGATTCTACTCACAAAAATAAAAGATAATGGACTGTGTCTATTTTTATCTGTCGCAATAGTTTTTTTCCGTTTTAATATATGCTCGAATATAGGAGACTCACTGATGTTAAACACAAGTGCCGAGAACGACATGCGCTTACTGGGTGAGCTACTAGAGGCGCGGTGGCACAGATCTGTAGGAGGTTTCAGCTGTTCTTTTAGACAGAGAATGCACATTCAGGATAAGCTTCATTTATGGCGGTTTTGTTCTGAGGGATGCCGGTGTCGCACTCTGTTGTACGTGTAGCTTTTGTAGGCGTCGATAACGCAGCCTGCCACCCACATGTTCATGGGGAGGCTTTCTGCTGAAGACGCTGCGGCGGCTGGCTGCTCTGGGATACGCAGAAAGCTTCCTGCTTTCCGAGCTGCTGACTTTCGAAAAAGCAATCTGGAGAGTTCTCCTCCAGAATGTCATTGTTGTTCCAGAGGGGTACAGTAGGTGAGGTATGGCTGGTGGGGGGGGGGGGGGGGTGGTCGGGGGACAGGGTGTGGGAGCCCTCGTGCAGGCTGAGAAAAACACGTGACGTCATCCTGGGCTGGTGTGAGGGTGGTCATGGGAGTGACTAATTGATCAGTTTAATTAATTTGCATATAAATTTGATTACAAAACTGTCCCAGTATCGCCAGTACTCTACTATTAAGCTCTCCGTGGCCAGATGCACGATTGTGTCGTACTGTGTTGCACTTGGTGTGGTGTGTAATTTCTCCTCTCAAACAACCGCTGTTCTGCTCCGCCACTCACCAGCACGGCTCGGCGCTGTGAGGCTGACGTATTCTGCCGTGCATTATTTCAGCACTCTGGGTTATCAAACTGGATGAATTATATCTGTGGAAAGAACTTTTACCTTACGTAATTTCCGGCCTTCTTTCGACGTGCAGGGTATTTTTGAATTTTTTACATCATTGCAGGACTACTCTTGTTTCCTTCTTTAAGCTGTAGTTGCCCCTATTCCATCTATCATATATTCCCTCACACCTGTTTAATTTCCCGGGAAAATATACCACGTCTGCTATAAATCTCCCGTAAGCTGTGGAAACACCCCTATTTCCGATATACTCCGTTTGTTTCCTTTTGACATGCAGAATGTGACGTTCCCCCGACGAGAATTCTAGAAATATGAGCGCCTGCAGCAGTTCGCCGTATTTCAAAGCGAGTACATACAAAGCACAGAGGGTCAAGAGCCGGCCGGCGCATACGCACTACTGGTTCATCACATCTTTTCAGCTCATCCTTCAGTCACTGGGATATAGCTATAAAGATATATTTTCCCACTATAATGTCGTTTGAACCACACTTTAAAAAACTACATTGATCATTAATTTTAGGAGCATCCAAAAATTATGGCACTATAGAATGCTATCAGACTTACGATGTGTCTATGACTCTTTGAGCTAGACTCTGTCAGGCACATTTTGTGTGCTACATCTGCTGCAGTAAACAGTCATTTATTAGTTTTCGTTGCCGTTTCTTATCTCCGTGTGTTGCAATTCTTATTCAGTATTCTTAAAGGCGTTATAAAATGTGTAATTTATCTCTGTTCCTGTTCAGCATTTATGTAGTATGTAGAATAAATGTGTACAAAGAAAGATGTACAGCTATTAAATACAGGGGGCGTACAAAATATTATGAACACCATGCAGTGTAGTACATCTTGTGGCAAGCTGGCATCACTGTGTACGTGTACAAGGAAATACCGCAGCGGACTGCGGTGCGCACTTGACGTGCCAAGTTTCGGAGGTTATGTTTCAGCGTGTTGGAAACAAGAGTGACGGGACAGCGATATGCACGCACACTGACCAGCCAAAACATTACGGCGTTGGATGCTGCCTGATGGTGTTACGGTCACGTGACGCGGCAACAAAAGTCTGTAAGAGAGCAGACACGGGCGGTGGATCGCCCTACAGAAGGTATGGGCTACAAATAGGAAAATCCATCGCGATAAGCGAATTTGACAAAGCGCACATACTTACTACGCAGAACCTGTCAACGAAGCTCGTCGAAAGTTCGTGTGCTGCCTTCGTGGGCACCTACGGGAACACGTAGGCCAGTGACATCGTCAATTCAGATTCTAGTGAGCATTGGACCTTCGGGATTCGAGCGTCGATCAAGGGAACTGTGTCTGCTCTTCGAGTGAATCACATTTTTGCTGCACTGGATTGACGGTAGTCTTCACAAACGCTGTCGTCGGTGTGAACGGCGGCTCGAAACGTACAGGCTGGTGGGAGCAGCCTTATGCTGTGGAACACATTCTCCAGCACTTGCATGGGACATGTGGTAGTAATCAAAGGCACGCTCGCAGCTGCGAAACACTCTTCATGTTTGATGTCTTCCCCGACGGCGACGTCATCTCTCAGCAGTATAATTGCCCGTGTCTCAGAGCTAGAACCGTGCTACTGTGGTTTTACGAGCATTATAGTGAATTCGCGTTGATGCCTTAGCGACTAATTTGTTCTGATGTTAATCCTGAGGAAGCCATCTCGGTGGCTATCGGGCGCCATCTCCGCGAACATAAAACAGTGGCTCGTTATTTACGCAATTACATGACCTGTGAGTAGACATCTAATGCCACATACCTCCGCAAAACTACCAACAAACTGTCGCCTACTTGATACTCACAATCAGTGATGTATTTCGTCCATAAAGCGGACATAGAACCTATTAATTAAATTAAAATACTGTGCTGCACATGTTAGTCCTATACTTGCCCATATTTGTAATTTTTCCTTTAAGAATGGGTAGTTTCCTGAACGATTAAAGTACTCAGTAGTAAATCCGCTTCGTAAAAATGGAGAAAGGGATAATGTAGATAATTTTATACCTATATCTATGCCATCAGTGTTTGCTAAAGTTACTGAAAAGGCTGTGTATGTAAGAATAACTGACCATTTTACTTTACATAATTTGCTGTCAAATGTACAGTTCGGTTTTAGAAATGGTTTAACAACTGAAAATGCTACATTCTCTTTTCTCTGTGAGGTACTGGGTGGATTAAACAAAAGGTTTCGAACGCTAGGCGTCTTTTTTGATCTAACTAAGGCGTTTTATTTTGTTGATCATAAAATACTGCTCCAGAAGTTGGACTATTATGGAATACGGGCAATAACTCACAATTGGTTCACCTAGTACTTCAATAACAGACAGCAACGGGTCATTCTCCACAGTTTTGCGAATGGCTATGGTGTGAGGTCTGAGTGAGATACAGTTAAATGGGGGGGGGGGGGGGGGGGTGTCACAGGGATCAGTGCTGGGTGGTCTCCTGTTAATGATTTATGTAAATGATGTGCCCTCTGGTATTGCAGGTGGTTCTAAAATATTTTCGTTTGTTGATTGGTAGTAAAGAATGTTGTGTGCAACATCGGCACTGTTTCAAATATTTCTTGTATTGTAGAAAATCAGCTAAGACTAAATCAAAGTAAGACTCATTTTTTACGGTTTCTAACACACTATTCAGCAAAACCTGACTTTTAATTTCACAGAATGGACATATGATTAGTGAATTCTAGTTGTTCAGATAGATAGTAAACTGTCGTGTAAAAACCAAGTTCAAGATCATTCAAAGACTTAATGCTGCATTTTTTGCTATTCGAACGATATCTGAAGTAAGTGATGGTTCGACACGAAAATTAGTCCATATTTTCATTTGCTTATGGCGTATGGTATTATTATTGTTCGGAGTAGTTCTTCCCAGTCTCAAAGGATATTTTTGGCTCCGAAATGGCGGTTCGGGCAATAAGTGGTGTAAGTTCGAGAAACTTTTGTCGACACCTTTTCATTACTCAGGGCATTCTGACACTGAACTTTCATTATATATAAGCTTTACTGTAGTTTCTTGTTAACAATATCAGCCTTTTCCCAAGAACTAGCAGCTTTCACTCAGTTAATACTAGGCAGAAATCCAATCTGCATTTGGACCCACTTCCTTGACTCTTGTGCAGAAAGACGTGCAGTATACTGCTGCATCCATTTTCAGTAAACTACCACAAGAATCCAAAATTCTTAGCAGTAATCCACGCGCTTTCAAATCGAAACTAAAGAGTTTCCTCAGGGCTCACTCCTACTTCTCTGTCGAGAACTTCCTTGAAAAATTAAGCTGATCCCTTTGTTATGTTGTTGATTATGTTTACTTAAAAAAAATGGTTCAAATGGCTCTGAGCACTATGCGACTCAACTGCTGAGGTCATCAGTCGCCTAGAACTTAGAACTAATTAAACCTAACTAACCTAAGGACAGCACACAACACCCAGCCATCACGAGCCAGAGAAAATCCCTGACCCCGCCGGGAATCGAACCCGGGAACCCGGGCGTGGGAAGCGAGAACGCTACCGCACGACCACGAGATGCGGGCTATGTTTACTTAAACTTATGACTTGTATTTTTTTTTATTTTACCTGTTATTACTTTTATGTTGTAATTTCATGTACTGACATGTTGTATGATCTTGGAGATCCGCCCCTCTTTCGGCTCCTCATTGTATGTAGATGGCAGTGGTATACCGTACCCAAGGTCAAAACGACAGTGCATCCGCGCTGATGTCATTTGTACTCAGGTCATGCGAAAATCTTTCCGACCTGATTATGGCCGCTCGATGGTAATTAAGAGACTTTGAACGTGGGGACATTCCATTTCGGAAATCTTTAGGGAATTGAATATTCCAAGATCCACAGTGAGAAGAGTGTTGAAAGAATATCAAATTTCTGGAAATGACTCTCACCACGGACAACGCAGTGGCCGAAGGCTTTCAGTTAACGACCGAGAGCTGCGGCGCTTGCGTTGAGTTGTCAGTGCTAAGAGACAAGAAGCACTGTGTGAAATAACCGCAGAAATCAATGTGCGGCGTACGACGAACCTATCCGTTAGGACAGTGCGCCGAAATCTGGCGTTAATGGGCCGTGGGCTACGGCAGCAGACGACCGACGCGAGTGCCTCTGCTCACACCACGACATGGCGTTCAGCTCCTCTCCTGGGCTTGCGGTAGTATCGGTTGGATCCTAGACGCCTGGAAAACCGCGGTCTGAGCTCAGTTAGTAACAGCTGATGGTAGGATTTAGCCACAGATCCAACAAGGTGCAGTCTGGTGGTGGCTCCATAATGGAATGAACTGTGGGGTTGAACTGAACCGATCAGTGTCTGGAAATGGATTTGGTCGGTTACTTGGAGAGCATTTGAAGCCATTAATGGACCTTATGTTCGCAAACAACGATGGAATTTTTTGTCTATGACAATGCGCCATGCCTCCGGGCGAAAGTTGTTCACGATTGGTTTGATGAGCATTCTGGACAATTCGAGCCAACCCTTTGGACTCACAGATCGCCCGACATCAATCTCATCGAAGATTCGTGGGACATAATGGAGAGGTCAGTTCGTGCATAAAATCCTGCAACACTTTCGCAATTATGGACTGTTCACACAAGCAATCGGTGATGTACGTGACGTCCCAGACTGCAGAAAAGGGCAACTCGTTGGTACGCAGTTAGCGGGAGCATCTGTGATGAAAACGGATGAACTGTTTTACATTTCAGGCTCGTCAGTATCCATGGTAAAGACAGCATACATAAAACATGGTGGAACATCATCAGCGAAGGGCAAGAGTGCGCGAAGTTAACTGACGGAAACCGCTGATTAATAACCAGAAAACATAAAACTACTGCAGCAAAAGTAACTCAACACGCACGTGAGTAATACTGTTAACAGTATGGCGGGGACTTTAGAAGGCTAACGTTCGTGGGAGGGCTAGACTTGTGAAACACTTACTAATGGAAGCCAATTCAAAGTTCCGAAAGAAGTGGCGCCATAATCGTAAAACCTGGACACACGATGACTGGGAGAATGTGGTACGAGGCGATGAATCCTCGTTTACATTGCTTGCTACAAAGAGTCGAGATTACGCTTGGAGAACCCCAAAAGAAGCCCACGATTCAGCCTGCTTGATGATTGCTAATGAAGCACCGAGGAGGGGGGGGGGGAGATTCCGTTAGCTCCATGGTGGGAGGAGAGAGATATATTGCGTGGTGTGATAGTTTTGCTGTTCGCAGTTTAGGTGCTCAGCCGAGATTATATTCAGATTTTTTATTGCTTTTTCGGAAGATTAACTGGACACGATTTTAAAGAAATTCTAACATATTCCTAGTAAGAAATAACTGTTAGTAGTCAAAATACACTTGAATATCAAATGTTGCTATGACAACATGCACTGGATGATGTTAAGTGAACAAATAGTACTAGAGGCTGACGCACGGTAAACAGTACTATTTCATTTGGTTAGTACGAAGTTTAGCTTACATTTACATCGATATAACTTATAGATAATTATTGCAGACACATTACCATTACTGAAAAGGCAAACACACGTTTAGTTCTTGAAAAGTACATCACACAAATATCTTTCGTCGTTGGCGATGCTTTGCTGATAAGGTTGGCGAAAGCTCCGTTTTCAGTCATTTCTTGAGAAATGGCCTTATGAAGCCAATGTAAGATGATTTGATGATCCCACAGAAGAAAATCAGGAGCTAAAAAATCAGGACACCTCGCCGACTATTCTTTGTGCCTTGTGCCGGAAGTCTTCATTGTTGACAAGTCTAATCTGGTGGCAGTTTGCCTCTTCAGGCATCAGATGATTTTTCGGAAATGCATCATCCTGGTCAATTCTGTCCGTTGTTCTATCCACCTGGATACTGTCGTACTCTCTGGAACAAGGAAATGGCCGTCTCTTCCTCGACGCTGTGTGCGTCGGACAGCCTCAGCGCTGCGCGCACGACAGAACTCGTCCACTGTCTCAGAACGCGCCAGCCCCGGCCGCCTTCCGTACTGAACAGAATGGCGTACCTCGTTCGGCCGGTTACACGTAGTAAATGGTGCCAGCCCGTCGACGTGTTAGCCGGGTAGCCGAACAGAAATGCGCTCTGTCCCGAGAGCCACCCTTTATGTTGCAAGTGTGAGTCATTTATGTTACGATGTCTCGTTCCCATTAGGTTGCGAACCTCCACAGTATTTGTACTACAACAGAGAGAACCGCAGAGGCCCGGTATCGATTGGACAGGTTGCTCGACCGCGCCGACCGCGCGCTCGCTTCCTCGCCGGCGGCCTGCCTTTTGTTTCGTATCAGGCCGCCCCCTAGCTGCGGCAGAAGTCCGCCTCCGCTGCCCCCGCCAGGGCCTCCCCCGCGGGTCGGTTTCCTTTATGAGTGCAGCGCACGCCAAGTCACGCCAACCGCGCCGGTCCCGAATTTAAAATTCTAATGCCTGGAACACGAGTAGCGTGGCGCGGCCTGGCGCCCCTGCTTCTGCCGCTACTTTCCTTGTGACTCTGCAATATCATTCATTTTTGTTCACCAGACGAGCAGATTTCAGATCAACGCTTTCTTGATTTACGTATACTTCTCTGTTCCCATATTATAACAGGCGAAACCTCAGGTGATATTTTCCTATCTACATGGTTTTGGCAACCTGGTCAGTTATCCGTCTTCATTGACTTAACGTGGAATTTCAAACTTTACCAGAATACAGGCGCGGCAGCTATTGGGAACGCGAGTTGTCCGGGAACTAATGGGTCGCATTTATCGGCAAAAAGGTAACTCCATTTCTTTTATGTCTATCTCTACGCTGTGAAACCCACGTGTTCACATGCGAATCATTAAGTTATATCACCAATCACTTGCAATGGATTATTTTTTCCCTTCTCGTTCGAAAGTTCGGAGAGTGAGAGTGAGAGCCGGCCGCTGTGGCCGAGCGGTTCTAGGCACTTCAGTCTGGAACCGCGTAACCGCTGCGGTCGCATTCGAATCCTGCCTCGGACATGGATGTGTGTGATGTCCTTAGGTTAGTTAGGTTTAAGTAGTTCTAAGTTCTAGGGGACTGATGACCTCAGATGTTAAGTCCCACAGTGCTCAGAGCCATTTCAACCATTTTTTGAGAGTGAGAGAGCAACAGAACGTTCTGCATGAAGAGCAAATACGTCTACATCTACGTGATTGCTATTCACAATAAAGTGATTGGCAGAGGGTTCAATGAACCACCTTCAAGCTGTCTACCGTTCCACTCTCGAACAGAGCGCTAAAAAAACGAGAGCTTAATGTTTCTGTACGAGCCCTAATTTCTCCTATTTTACCGTGATGATCATTTCCCCCTATGTAGGCGGGTGCCAACAGAATGTTTTCGTAATAAGAGGAGAAAAAAATGGTTCGAATGGCTCTGAGCAGTATGGGACATCATCTGAGGTCATCAGCCCCTAGAACTTAGAACTACTCAAATCTAACTGACCTAACGACATCACACACATCCGTACCCGAGGCAGGATTCGAACCTGCGACCGTAGCGGTCGCGCGGTTCCATACTGAAGCGCCTAGAACCGCTCGGTCACAACGGCCGGCGGAGGAGAAAACTGGTGATTGAAATTTCGTGAGAGGATCCTGTCGCAACGAAAAACGCCTTTGTTTTAATGATTGCCACTCCAATTCACGTTTCACGCCTGTGGCACTATCTCCTCTATTTCGCGATAATACAAAACGAACTGCCCTTCTTTCAACTTTCTCGATGTCATCCGTCGGTCCCACCTGCTGCGGATCCCACACCGCACAGCAATATTCCCGAACAGGGCGGACAGTCGTGGTGTAAGCAATCTCTTTAGTAGATCTGTTGCACCTTCTAAGTATTCTGCCAATGAATCACAGTGTGTGGTTTGCTCCACCCACAACATTATCTGTATAATCGTTCCAATTTAGGTTATTTGTAATTGTAATCCCTAAGTATTTAGTTGAATTTACAGCCTTCAGATTTGTTTTACTTATCGCCTAACCTACATTTAGCGGATTTCTTTTAGTACTCATGTGATTAACTTCACACTTTTCTTTATTGAGGGTCAATTGCCACTTTTCGCACCGTACAGATATCGTATCTAAATCATTTTGCAATTCGTTTTGGTCACGTCATGACTTTAAAAGACGGTAAATGGCAACGTCATCTGCAAACAATCTAATAGGGCTACTCAGATTGTCTCCTATGTCGTTAATATAGATCAGGAACCATAGTGAGCCTCGAGAAGGTCGGATTTTACTTCTGTTTTACTCGATGACTTTCCTTCTACTAGTACGAAGTGTGGCCTTTCTGACAGGAAATGACGAATCCAGCCGCACAACTGAGGCGACATTACTGGTATACGGGTACGTTGAGCGCAGCAGCGGTTGTTTGCAAAACCATTAAAAAGGAAACTATGGAAAAGCGTTATTTTCTATACAATTAATTACATATTTACAGGTTTTCAATTAATATCCTTATGAGAGAGTATCATAATTTTCTAGAACTACTCTTTTATCGTACTGAAAAGAGAATTCTTTTTTAACATCCTTGTTTATTAAATTTTTAGTATATGGAGCCACTGAGCGTATGAAATAAAATTTATAGTGGAAAATTTACCACTCAAAACATTGTTTTCTTCCTGCAAAACTCCTGCCTCTTATGGAGAAACCCCAGGCCACACTGCCTGGGATTTTTTAAATAAAGCTCAGTAGTAGATGGGTTTCGAACTACAGACTGTCCCTAGGAAGCATTACATGGTTTGAAACACACCGACTTAACGCCCCCTTTTCTTTTATTTGTGCACTTTTTTTTCCTTTATTAAAACAACCATATATGTACATAAGCACAAAAACAAAATATTGAAGTGCTGGAACTGATTCAACACGAATTGTATCCTACAATAGGCTGGAGAACACATTTCAATATAGTGCCATTTGTAAGCTTACAAAATAGAACATAAATAGTAAACTGACAATAGCCTCTTCAGTCCAGACAGAGACATAGATCCGAAACGCAAACATATATATAATTGATTGTCTTAACTGGAATGACAGTTCTGTCATTTGATTCATAACCGTCCAAACTCAGTCATTTGGAGCACACAAACGGATAACAAGAGATGCACAGGAACATAAATTAATGAAAACGTGATAATGAAGTTAATAACACCATTCAGAAGTCGGGAGTAGTCCTAGGAACTGGTATAACCCCTTACTCGTTGTGTATTTTGTTCGCTACATAGTCTTGCATGTGATTTGTGTCCTTACCGGCATCGAGAATTACCCTACGCCTTGTTTTTCAAAAATTATGTCTAACATGTTAGCAAACATATTCCTGAAATTTGGGTAACGTTTCATCTTCCAGCGTGCCGTTCTCATGTAAGCCTCGAAACTAATGAGATTATCTTCACTATTGTGGATGATGATATATGTCACAAACTGTCCTAACATCCACATCACGGTGTTGTTCTTGGTAGCGGGAAAATGTTTCGCGTCCGGCCAGAGCAGGATGTCGGTGCAGTGGCTGGCTGGGCTGCTGCGGGTAATCAGGCCCAGCCTCTGCTGCACACATTTCCAGTTAATGAGATGGCCGCCACAAGTGAAGCGATGGCGTGAGGTGTCGACCAGACCACAGCGGACGCATTTATCACTGTCACTTAAACCGATTCTATGCAACCTTTCATTAGTGGGTATAACATCGTTTACCACTTTATACCATGTGGACGCCACTTCAGCATTGTGGACGGTTAAACTTATGTTGTCCCAAACTGCCTTCCAATGAACACTCGGGTATTTAAGTTCAATGGGATTCCGGACTATTGGAGATGTCCATATTTTTAATAACAGGTGCGTCGTCGGTAAATCCTGCGTGAAATAATGTCCATCAATATAGCTTACTTCAAGAAAAAACTGCTTGACATGTCGTAGTTTGTAATGTATTTTACCTACATCAATGGGTGGATGCGTATCGGTGGGTTGTAAGGTTCGGAAGAGCCAACTGGTTACGCTGAGAGGTTCCTTGTCCAACAAATGGGTGATTCGTTTAATATATAACGCAGTACACTTTCGGTTAATGTCAGGCATGTTTAGTCCGCCGGCCTGTCTGGAAGACGTCAGCGTGGTATATTTCACTTTGAACAGATGCCCTTGCCAGATAAATCTATTAGAGAGTTTCATCACGTGTTTGGCCTGCATCTTGGGGACTGGAAATAGTTGGGCCATATAGTACGCTTTACTGAATATATAACTGCTGAGGAGTCGTATGCGTTGGAGAATGTTAACGGACCGCCAATTGTTTTCATAGATGGCACCTTGCATTTTATTGGTGACCTGCTTCGAATTTTTTGCATTCATTTTTAGCGGGCATTTGTCGATAATCATCCCCAGAGTGGTGTGGTTTTCGACACGCTTCGCCCAAGGTACAATAACTGCGTCGAATCCTAGAATGTTGACAAAGGTGCATTTACCGGCGTTGATTTTAGCACCAGAAGCACGACAGTACTCGTCTACCGCGGTCTTGAGGGTTGATACGTCTCCGTCGTTGCGCAATAACACTCCGACGTCGTCGGCGTAAGCACGAACCACTAAAGACGTCCCGGCGATCGAAAGGCCTGCAAGTTTGTCATGAACAGAGCGTAAGAGCGGAGCGGCTCGAGCGATAAAACAAATAACATCATGGAGAGAGGGCTCCCCTGCGGCACTCCTCTTTGGACCTCGATGGGTTGAGTAAGCTGTCCATTTACGCTGATTCTGGTTGTAATGCTCGTGACGAAATGTTGCACGACATTTATAACCCGTTGCTCAAAACCACACCGGAGCAGTAGCTGTAGGAGGTACTCGTGGCGGACGCGATCAAAAGCCTTGCAAAAGTCGATAAACAGCAATGCGAGATTCACGTTAGTGACTGACGCTATGGCTATTACATCTCTATGTTCCGAAAAGGGCGTCATAATAGTGCGACCAGGGATGCATGATTGATGGTTGTGAATCACTTGCTTCATTAACGGAGACAATCTGCTGTTGAGTGCTCTGGCGAAGATTTTGTAATCAAAATTGAGTAAAGTAATAGGTCGGAAGTTATCTAAGGTTTTTGGGTGTTTGCTTTTTAGTATCAGTACAATTCGGCCTTCCTTCATTTCGGCCGGCACGTCACTCCCTCGCATCACTTCATTGGGAACGTCTGTAAATGCGTGTCCGATTATGGGCCAGAAGCGCACATAAAATTCCCGTGGCAAACCATCAGGGCCGGGGGATTTATTTGATGGCGAACCAGGAATCAGTTCAAGGACTTCGTCTGGAGCAAAATCATGACCGCCAAGTTGTCCGCAGGCGTGACTACGGTGGGCAGAGCACTCACGATATCGCCGCCGTCATCACCATATGTATCGCATTGTGAGTACAGATCCGTGAAGTACCGGTAAACTGCAGTAAGAATATCACTCTGTTGGGTCAAACGGAGTCCATCATCTGTGTCCAGCTCCCCGATAAAAGCTCGCTTGCGATGGGCACGATGTTTTATGAGGTGATACAGCGATGCAAGTTCGTCCTCTTGAAGCGATTTTGCTTTAGATCTGATCTTCAGTCCTTCAAGCTGCGTTCGCTTTATGCCTATAAGCTTCGCCTTTATTTGTTTGATGGTCGTCAGCTGTGTGTTGGTTGGTGTCGTAGTCGCATACAACTCTCGCAGAACTGTCTGGTAAAAATCAATCGTGCGTTTGACATCTTGCGCCCGTTGCCAACTGAAGTTTCTTAAATATAATCGCATTTTCCATTTGACCACAGCATTCCACCTGGCTATCTTGCTCGGATATCTGCAGCATTGCTTGAGACAATCCGCACATGTCGTGGAGATGATATCTTGTAGCAAGGCATCGGCGAGAATAGAAACATTTAGGCTCCACGGAATCCTATGCCATTTAGTATGGTGTTTGTCCAGATTTATTGTGACACAGAGGGCGCAGTGATCGGAGAAGCTAGCCGGAATCACATCGGCGTCCAGAACATGTTGGCAAATGTTCTCAGAGATGTACAAACGGTCTAGACGGCTACATGCGGTGGTGGTCAGGTACGTGTACTTTACCAGGGTAGGAAATTTTAGTTCCCACGCATCCTTCAGCTGCAGGTGGCGCACCAGATCATGTAGTTCCCTACAGTAATTAAAGTTTGGCGATTGGTCTTTCCTGTGGATCACACAGTTGAAATTGTAGTGTTGGCAGAAGAGCTAACACTGTTTTTCTAGAGGAGGCCGAAATGCACGCGTTTAATTACACGCTGACTGGCGTGAGGTCTGGAACAGGACAATATCTTGAGAATTGCAAATAAAGTACGTAGATAATGTAATAATTAACTTTAATCCACAATTGTAGAACATCTCTTTTGATGATACATGCTTGACATAATAAATATCAATTGAATACGGCGCCTTGCTAGGTCGTAGCAAATGACGTAGCTGAAGGCTATGCTAACTATCGTCTCGGCAAATGAGAGCGTAGTTGTCAGTGAACCTTTCCTAACAAAGTCGGCTGTACAACTCGGGCGAGTGCTAGTACGCCTCTCTAGACCTGCCGTGTGGTGGCGCTCGGTCTGCTATCACTGACAGTGGCGACACGCGGGTCCGACGTATACTAATGGACCGCGGCCGATTTAAAGGTTACCACCTAGCAAGTGTGGTGTCTGGCGGTGACACCACAGAAATCACCACTAATTATCAACTGGGTTGGGTTGCGGCGTAGCAAGTATATGATGTCTTGTTTAAAGAAGTTAGCTCTTTCTGATTTTAAGGTCGTTCCAGATGGAGCATAGATATTGACGAGGGTGACGTCAAAAATTTGGCAAGCTATGCCTCTACCGGAGTCCAACATTTCGATATTGCTCACTGGGATTCCGTCTCGTGATGGAATGGCCGAACCTGTACCCCCGTCCGCCACGGTGTTTACGATTGTTGCAAATCCTGATACATGAAAACTTAAGATAGACACTTCCTGTAACAGAACTATATCAGCTTCGGACTCATAGATAAACTGCCGTAGCATTGCTAATTTTAAATCTGTCCTAACTCTATTAATGTTCAGCGACAAAAACTTATAAGCTTGACTCATGATCGTCCGAGACTTGTGGGTGATGGGAAGTGTAGGAAGCCCAGTCCATCTCACCGTCGGACTTCGAACCTACATCCACAGGTTTTGTACCAGTTTTTGCGCTGACTTTACTCTTTGAGTTACTTCCAGCCACGGAGTTCTTTGGTTTAACTTTATTTTGCCGTCGCAAAGGCGTCCGAAGTGTCATTGAAGACGGCGGAGTCGGCGAGTCACGGCTGTAAGCAGTATGTGAAAGTCCTTGCTTCGGAACGGGTGACGGCAAGTCCGAAGGCGCGGCTTCAGTAGGCTCACTGTGTTTGTTTGGAGCCGCACTGGCTGTTTGTATACAACTGTCCGGGTCCTCGTGTTGTTTGGAATCAGTTTCGAGGTGGCGGCTGTTTATGTTATGCTCCACACCGCGTGCTTCATCCGCCGTGTTTACGAGTTGCAGTTGACTGACTGCCGCCTCTTGTGCGTTGGCCACCTGCGGCGAGTCGGCAAGCGGCATCGGAACGGATTGCTGTAAACAGTCGGCTGCACTCGTATTGACAGTTTCTGCGTCGGGCGGTTGAATGGGAATTTGGCGGGTCGTAACTGAGCCATCCGACACACGCGTGTCCCGTGTGGAGACCCGTGGCTCCGCGTCTTCGGTTTGATTTTTTACTACCTGTTCGCCGGAACCACTACCGTCACTTATAGTACGTCGTCGATTGTTACCGACAGATAATGCAACACCGGTGGCTAAGGGGTGACCGGCCACGGGTTTTTGAGGCAAGGGTGGGAAGGTGCCGTTACCGAGATCGTTGTCCTCTGACACAGATGCACTCGGTTGGGAGTCAGTCACAGAAGGCGTCTGATTTTGAGTTAGGACATCAGTCAATGTTAATCTCTGTCGTTGTTGCAGATTGTTTCGAAGTACGACAACTCGCCGTGGGCAATCCTCTCGTAAATGGCCACTCGTGTTACAGATAAAACAAGTGCCTCCTTGCCCCTCGTAAATGACATGAGCATTATAACCACAAACCATTATATAGGATGGGATATTGACTTTAACGGCCATGTCAACTGAGCGAACCCCACTATAACATTAGAGTTTGTGACGGCTCGACCATTTTTCGTTTCTAATCTGTCGGATGTCACCGTATTTGGCGAGGACATCTCTAAGAAAACAATTTTCAATCTCAGGTGGCAAATTGAACACTCGCACTTGTTTATACTCAATGTCAGCGTTAGTTATTGAAACTGTACTCACCGACTGATCACGATGTCGGAACACTGCTTTCCCACCAGTATTCACCAAAATTTTCTCCAGTTGTATCTGGTCTAAAAACTTCACAAAGAAACAGTATTCCGCCATGTCATAATATGCTGTGTGGACCTGATCGGATGTGATGCCAATAATATCTACTATTCAGTCATGGATTTCTAGAGAACTCGGTTGCACATTCCTGGAAGATTTCTCAAATCCAAAACACAGGGTATTCTTACGTGGTACACTGGGAGCCATAACTGCACTATATGCGCGGTCGGGACCGCTGTGAGTAAATTAAGAAGCTTGTGTACGACGGTAGTGAAGAAGCACTGAGAATATCACAGGTCAGAATCCAAGAATTATTATAAACGCGGCTTGCGGCGCTACGACTGCGCGGAAGTACTGACACGTCCGATCAGTGTCGCGTCCCAAGCGGAACTGTCGCCCTGAGTAGTGATGGGGAGCTCGTGAATGAGTCGTTCAAATGAACGCTTCACTCCTGTGAAGTGTGAACTAACCATTCAATTTCAATGAACTGGTACTTCAAACTCTTCACAGATAGCACACTCCACACTTTTTTCTAGTTCACTCACTCTCTTCCCCTCTCCCTCACCCACGTCACTGCTCCTCCCATCACTTCACTCCTCCCTGTCCTGCCTGTCGACGAATCACGCGGTGTTAGTGGGGAACGATGGGTTTAGGACGGGGGGAGGAGGTGAGGGGTGAGGAGAAGGCAGCGTCAGCTGCTACCTGCAGTGCTGACATCATTACCCGTGACTATTTGTGCAGTTAAACTTCGCTTCTACGGGTAGCCTACCGTTGGCAGCGCTTGAAGACAAATGAATATTAAAGATAGAAACGAAGTGGCTATCTGAGTGAGCACGCACAGCAAACATGAAAATAAAAGGTTTGTTAATAACACTGAAAGAGGGATTTTACCTGAAATCGTACCAGTGACTACAGGTGACAGTTTTCGTTTTGAATCTAGTGTGTTATTATTGTCAACAAAAATAAAATCTACAGGAAAACTTCTGAATAATTACTTAACGTAGGTATATAGACTTTGTGACAGTGTTAAACATACTCTTTCTATTTTGGATTAAATTTTAAAACGAACATAAAATTGAACTGCATTTCGTTGGTAGCCCTATTTTTCAGTTCATGAATACAACAAATAATGTTTCATTTGGCAGATAAAGACTTTTTTGGGCGCTTCATGAGAAAATGTCGAGCAAGATTAAATGTAGTACCTTCTTTATATGTGACAGCCTTCTCTGTTTATCTTTCCTTTGTCCCCCTTTTTTTTCTTTATTGTCATTTTGAAACCTGTATACAGGCAGGCCTGCAGCAGCATACTACGCCGCTCTGTGGCCGCAGAGAAACACAAAAGATAGAAATGAAGACAATTAGAGAAAAAAGATGGTGGACATATAAACGGAGCCAAACACTTTTTAAAATACAAGGTGCCGTTCACGGGCGTAAAGTCCAAGATAAAATTGTTCAGACACTTGGACACAGACAGAAACGCCCGTTGTCCCCTTCGACCATGCTGTATTTAAGATAACTCAGACGCTGTAAGAGCGTAAAACGTTGCGTGCACGTTACTCCATAGTTCCGCCATCTGTTGGTAAAATTGTGGAGTATTACGAAGCTTTATTGTACGAGCGAGGCGAAGCGAGCGTAGCAGCGGCTGAGCGGCGAACTGGGCAACTTCGCTAGGCTTCCGTACTTCACGAATGAACTACTTCATTTGAACGCTTCACGGCAAAGAGTGAAATGAATGAAGTAGTTCACGGGAATGAACGAGTTCGACCCACCTCTAGCCCTGAGCTAACACGTAAGGCGCAGCTGCAGCACTCTGACTTCGCGTCTAAGTAGCAATGAGCAAACAGTAGTGACGCGGACTTACTTGAGGAAACCGTTGCAGCGGCCACACACTATCTCATTTTCTCTTACTTTTTTGTCCTTTAAAGCACTTCCGAAAGAAATACAAACACTCTGTTAGTGTACAAATAACTGTTTCTAATTTGTCGTTCATTTATTAATTGACAAAAAATAAAGACAACAATTTTTTAAGGTTTTTTATATAGTAAATCGAGCAATTCCAGAAAGCAATTGAGATTGATATTCCTGATGTACCTTATCCACCTGAACATAATACGCCCGAATTTTGTCAAAATTGTGCACAGTGGTGTAGTGATGGTAAAAAGTGCTACAATTCCTATCCAGATAAAATTAAACCTTACCTACAACTATTTGAACTTAAGTGGTTTCTATTAGGGCTTGGAGCTCTGGTTCTTTCCCAACACAGCTACGACAATTTACAACTACAGCACCGTTCGTTTGTACAACTACTTTACTGTGTTTTGCTCCCCCCCCCCCCCCCCTTTAGACGGACTGCCTTTCTGTGGTTTCCTGAGACCCTCTGACCTAAGAAACCGCCACGTCCCTTCCACACAGCGCCCGCTACCCGTGTAGCCGCTCCCTGTGTGTAGTGGACTCGTGACCTATTAAGCGGAACCCGGAAGCCCACCACCCGATGGCGCAAGTCAAGGAATCTGCAGCCTACACGGTCGCAGAACCGCCTGAGCCTCTGATTCAGACCACTGGGGTCTGCATCAAAGGACCACAGTCGGTTCTATCAACGATGCTGCAGACGTAACGAAATTGCTGAGTGAGAAGGACGTATATTTATGAGGCAGGACCAGGCTAGAAATATCGTTGCAAGCAGTTTGTACACGCCTGGCGACGAGCTGAGCTGAGGCGCGTGTGGACTTATCGACAGGTGCTCGGACTTCTCTAAATCAGTACCTGTGATCAAGCTATACGACTCAAGAGTCTCGGCTATTATATAACTGGTGCATCCAAGCTACATAGGCCAATCTGAAACCCCTATCGTGGTTTTGGAAATAATAACACGCGAAGACTCAGCCATGAAATTAAAAATAAAATGCGATTTTACCTAGCTGCTTATATGGGACTGTATATGAAATTCTAATAAAACGAAATATATGCTCGGAAATAGGATTTTTACGCCATTCCTAAGTGTTGTGAGGAAAGACAGAATGATCAGAATAAAATAGCAGTTGAAAATTTGGAGCATCAAAGAAAACTTCGCCGGCCGCGGTGGCCGTGCGGTTCTAGGCGCTCCAGTCCGGAGCCGCGCTGCTGCTGCGGTCGCAGGTTCGAATCCTGCCTCGGGCATGGGTGTGTGTGATGTCCTTAGGTTAGTTAGGTTTAAGTAGTTCTAAGTTCTAGGGGACTGATGACCACAGCAGTTGAGTCCCATAGTGCTCAGAGCCATTTGAACCATTTTTGAAGAAAACTTCGTATTTTGGAGAAAGAAGTGACTGGACCGCACACAAAGGATGTAGATTAGGAGATGTTTTTCGAAGGAATATTCCAGTCTCAGGTGAGAGAAAATATAAATGTTAGCAGACTAGTAGAAGATGCGTTCAGCAGAAGCAGAACTGAAGCGCCAACTCACCCTGCAGCATAATGTTTGACGAAGGAACAAAAGTAAGAAGAAGAAATATCATGAAACTTGGCTACCTCAAATCGTAAAAACCACGAAAGGTGTAACGTGTATGCACTTTCGGCCGCTACAAAGGCATCTTGTTAGCTTTTCTTCTTCCTCCTCGTCCTCTTCTTCTTCTTCTTCTTCTTCTTCTTTTTCTCCGCTTGCAGCACGGCTCTAGCGCGACGTTTTCCCCTCCTCAGCCTTTCTGACTTCCTCTTCGACATTTCCTCAATTGGATGCATTTGAGTATCACAGAGGTCGGGTGAACTTAGTGTGGGGAACGTGTGACGTCATTACGTAGAAGCTGTGGAGCCATTTCGTGGTGATGAGGGTTCGGTCTCTGTACACGTCAGCGGCGCACGGCGCACGGCGCACTGTCCTAGTCTGGCCTGTCTCAAGCTGCCGTCTACGAGTGGTCGCCATTTGTTTACGCTTGTTTCTCGCTGGCAGCGACAAAGGACACAGGATTTCCTCACTAGGGCGCTTTGTCGACGGATTGGGGAGGAGGGCCATAGGTGTCTGATTCACACGAGAAGTACGGAGCACACCGCGGAAAGTTATCGAGAATGTCTTGCTCTCTTCGTACCAGCGTACCTGTGTGTATGTTGCCATAGAGCCATCGAATTCCCTCCACGAATGTTGTTCTACAATCACAGCGATAGGGAGCTAAATAACGGAGTTGACTGCATTTAGTTCCAGACTTTCTAAAATTGGCCGTTTCTACGAGGTATGAAAATTCATTGTACTGCAACATCGCAGTTACGAAGGAAGTCTCACAAGATATGAAAGTGTAATTTCTTGGCAAAGTAACGGAAGAAAGAATCGTTAACTACCACGACCATAGTTTAAACAAACTGTAATTTGGACAAGTCTCCCCACGGACCATGCACCTTGCCGTTGGTGGGGAGGCATGCGTGCCTCAGCGACACAGATAGTCGTACCGTAGGTGCAACCACAACGGAGGGGTATCTGTTGAGAGGCCAGACAAACATGTGGTTCCTGAAGAGGGGCAGCAGCCTTTTCAGTAGTTGCAGGGGCAACAGTCTGGGTGATCGACTGATCTGGCCTTGTAACAATAACCAAAACGGCCTTGCTGTGCTGGTACTGCGAACGGCTGAAAGCAAGGGGAAACTACGGCCGTAATTTTTCCTGAGGGCATGCACCTTCACTGTATGGTTAAATGATGATGGCGTCCTCTTGGGTAAAATATCCCGGAGGTAAAACAGTCCCCCATTCTGATCTCAGGAGGACGTTGTTACCAGGAGAAAGAAAACTGGCGTTCTACGGATCGGAGCGTGGAGTGTCAGATCCCTTAATCGGGCAGGTAGGTTCGAAAATTTAAACAGGGAAATGAATAGGATAAAGTTAGATATTGTGGGAATTAGTGAAGTTCGGTGCCAGGAGGAACAAGACTTTTGGTCAGATGAATACGGGGTTATAAATACAAAATCAAGTAGGGGTAATGCAGGAGTAGGTTTAATAGAGAATAGAAAAATAGGAGTGCGGGTAAGCTACTACAAACACTATAGTGAACGCATTATTGTGGCCAAGATAGACACCAAGCTGACGAGTACCACAGTAGTACAAGTTTATATGCCAACTAGATCCGCAGATGACGAAGAGATTGATGAATGTATGATGAGATAAAAGAAATTATTCAGATAGTGAAGGGAGACGAAAATTTAATAGTCATCGTGACTGGAATTCGATAGTAGGAAAAGGAAGAGAAGGAAACGTAGTAGGGGAATATGGAATGGGGGTAAGAAATGCAAGAGGAAGCCGCCTGGTAGACTTTTGCACAGAGCATAACTTAATCATAGCTAACACTTGGTTCAAGAATCATGAAAGAAGGTTGTATACATGGAACAGGCCTGGAGATACTAGAAGGTATCAGATAGATTATATAATGGTAAGACAGAGATTTAGGAAATAGGTTTTAAATTGTAAGACATTTCCAGCGGCAGATGTGAACTCTGACCAGAATCTATTGGTTATGAACTGTAGATTAAAACTGAAGAAACTGCAAAAAGGTGGGAATTTAAGGACATGGGACGTGGATAAACTTAAAGAACCAGAGGTTGTAGAGAGTTTCAGGTAAAGTATTTGGGACCTATTGACAGGAATGGGATAAATAATTACAGTAGAAGAAGAATGGGTAGCTTTGAGGGATGAAATACGAGTTAAAGCAGCAGAGGATCAAATAGGTAGAAAGACGAGGGCTAGTAGAAATCCTTGGGTAACAGAGGAGATACTGAATTTAATTGATGAAAGGAGAAAATATAAAAATGCAGTAAATGAAGGAGGCAAAAAGGAAAACGTCTCAAAAATGAGATAGACAGGAAAAGCAAAATGGCTAAGCAGGGATGGTTAGAGAACAAATGTAAGGATGTAGAGGGTATATACAAAGGCGATGTAGTTGAGGACAATATTATGGAAATCGACCAGGATGTAGATGAAGATGAAATGGGAGATACGATACTGCGTCAAGAGTTTGACAGAGCACTGAAAGACCTGAGCCGAAACAAGGCCCCCGGAGTAGACGACATTCCATTAGAACTACTGACGGCCTTGGGAGAGCCAGTCCTGACAAAACTCTACCATCTGGTGAGCAAGATGTATGAGACAGGTGAAATACCCTCAGACTTCAAGAAGAATATAATAATTCTAATCCCAAAGAAAGCATGTGTTGACAGATGTGAAAATTACCGAACTATCTCTTTAATAAGTCACAGCTGCAAAATACTAATGCGAATTCTTTACAGACGAATGGAAAAACTGGTAGAAGCCGACCTCGGGGAAGATCAGTTTGGATTCTATAGAAATATTGGAACACGTGAGGCAATACTGACTCTACGACTTATCTTAGAAGAAAGATTAGGGAAAGGTAAACCTACGTTTCTAGCATTTGCAGACATAGAGAAAGCGTTTGACAATGTTGACTGGAGTACTCACTTTCAAATTATGAAGGTGGCAGGGGTAAAATAAAGGGAGCGAAAGGCCATTTACAATTCGTACAGAAACCAGATGGCAGTTATAAGAGTCGAGGGAGATGAAAGGGAAGCAGTGGTTGGGAAGGGAGTGAGACAGGGTTGTAGCCTATCCCCGATGTTATTCAATCTGCACATTGAGCAAGCAGTAAAGGAAACAAAAGAAAAATTCGGAGTAGGAATTAAAATCCATGGAGAAGAAATAAAAACTTTAAGGTTCGCCGATGACATTGTAATTCTGTCAGAGACAGAAAAGGACTTGGAAGATCAGTTGAACGGAATGGAAAGTGTCTTGAAAGGAGGGTATAAGATGAACATCAATAAAAGCAAAACGAGGATAATGGAATGTAGTGGAATGAAGTCGGGTGATGCTGAGGGAATCAGATTAGGAAATGAGACACTTAAAGTAGTAAAGGAGTTTTGCTATTTGGGGAGCAAAATAACTGATGATGGTCGGAGTAGAGAGGATAT
The DNA here is from genome assembly GCF_021461395.2 of Schistocerca americana. Classification (NCBI taxonomy): domain Eukaryota; kingdom Metazoa; phylum Arthropoda; class Insecta; order Orthoptera; family Acrididae; genus Schistocerca; species Schistocerca americana. The sequence goes on along the minus strand of NC_060122.1, from coordinate 21,087,811 downwards.
AAAATGTAGACTGGCAATGGCAAGGAAAGCGTTTCTGAAGAAGAGAAATTTTTTAACATCGAGTATAGATTTAAGTGTCCGGAAGTCGTTTCTGAAAGTATTTGTATGGAGTGTAGCTGTGTATGGAAGTGAAGCCGGCCGCGGTGGTCTAGCGGTTCTAGGCGCGCAGTCAGGAACCGCGCGACTGCTACGGTCGCAGGTTCGAATCATGCCTCGGGCATGGATGTGTGTGATGTCCTTAGGTTAGGTAGGTTTAAGTAGTTCTTAGTTCTAGGGGACTAATGACCTCAGATGTTGAGTCCCATAGTGCTCAGAGCCATTTGAACCATTTTTATGGAAGTGAAACATGGGCGATAAATAGTTTGGACAAGAAGAGAATAGAAAGTTTCGAAATGTGGTGCTACAGACGAATGCTGAAGATTACATGGGTAGATTACATAACTAATGAGGAGGTATTGAATAAAATTGGGGAGAAGAGGAGTTTGTGGCACAACTTGACAAGAAGAAGGGACCGGTTGGTAGGACATGTTCTGAGGCATCAAGGGATCACAAATTTAGCATTGGAGGGCAGCGTGGAGGGTAAAAATCGTAGAAGGAGACCAATAGATGAATACACTAAGCAGATTCAGAAGGATGTAGGTTGCAGTAAGTACTGGAGATGAAGAAGCTTGCACAGGATAGAGTAGCATGGAGAGCTGCATCAAACCAGTCTCAGGACTGAAGACAACAACAACAAGCAACAACGACAACAACTACACTCTTCCTACTCGAATTCTTGCCAGCAAATAGATCAAACTCTACCGAAAAGAGAGTATAACAGGCTGTAAATGATGCCCGAGCAGCCAAACGGAGATTTCGTGGCCTGTCAGCCGGCGGTGGCCGCTGAAACACGAAGGTCCCTGGAGCCGATCATCTGGGTTTGAAGGTAGGCAGCCCAATTCACATCATCCACCTGAAGTGCGGACGACGTAAGCTGGGTGCATATCTGAAGCTGAACGAAATGTTTTATAGGCCAGTTTTATTTTGCCCACCCTTCGAAAATGATGTCCTCATTCTCAGGCGCCTTTTCTCTGCAGTGGCTGGTTGGAAGGTCCATAAGTCCCCCTGGCAGTGCCTTGCTTTTCTGTTATCTCAGATGCTCGTGACGAATACCTGCTGCGAGCTGCGAGGAGCCTCGACACCTGGCAGACGGCGAGCACACGTGCCGTGCCGTGCACGGCTCGTCTTCGTCCCATTAATTGTTTGTCGTCTTCTGTTACGGTAGTGGCGCCTCGTTTTCTTATTCAATTTACTGGTGTCACTAACTTCCTCCCTTACTTGCCGGTGAGTGGCAGCAGCAGCGTGTATCGATAACCGCACTGTCGTACCATCTCTGGAGTGACCGATAGTATTTCTGGGTGGTCGTGTGTCGGGTAGTCTGTGAGTGGGAGACGCATCAGCAGTGCAGTCGCGACGGAGCAGCAGTCGCGGACGGACCAGCAGTCCAGTCGGTCGGTTGGCGTGCAGCAGCAAGCAAGTAAGCACGCGTGGTCGGGCTGGAGCCGCTGGCGGCGTGCACGCGGGGTTGGAGTGTGAGGTGCTGCTTGCGAGTGCTACGAAGTTCGTACCGATCATGGACATGAAAGTTCTCACTTAACATACTATCGAGCCTCAACTATTTGCATTTCTTCATTTGATCCTCGTTGTCGTTTTTGGCTCATTCCCTGGAGCAACAAGGTGTGTCTATTTAAGTCGGCTAAAATTCCAGCCGTCTTCCTGTGAAATTTAACTTAATTTATTCCCTGTTATTCAAGTACACCAGCGCTATCTTCTGTCTTGTGGCCGTTGATTTTCCGTTTACCTGCGTAATTTTTGGACAGTGTATTTTCCTCGTCATGTTGTTGCTGTCCAGCGCAGTGTGTAGTTCGACACCTGAGGTGTTGTTGGCCATTGTGGGCGCCAATATTCTATGTGTCGTGTATTCAAATCTTGTGATCGTTTTTCTGGTTGCGAGTAGAGGAACTCATTTGGTTGATTGGTCGGTCGACTGTCTGTCGGTTGGGTTGCCTCCAGATTTAGAAGTCGTTGGATAGGCTATCTGTCTCACCTAAATGGTTGTTGGTGTTACAATCCCAGCCGACCCTTGGAAATTTCTGAGCGTCATTCCTTGTGTGTTATGTAGTAATGGTTCAAATGGCTCTGAGGACTATGGAACTTAACATCTGAGGTCATCGTCTCCTAGAACTTAGAACTACTTAAACCTAACTAACCTAAGGACAACACATACATCCATGCCCGAGGCAGGATTCGAACCTGCGACCGTAGCGTTCGCGCGGTTCCAGACTGAAGCACCTAGAACAGCTCGAGTTATGTAGTAATTTCCCTGTTTGGATTTTAGTTATTCGGTTGATGTGTGGCGTTTAGCCAAGTATCAATATCTCTTAAATTAATGTTCTTGTCTTGCCCTTAAGGCATGACAATGTTATATTTCTATATGGGGCCTTCAGCCGAATGTTACTGGAGAGGTTTTAAGATAAGACCTTCAGCGTTTTGAATTGAAACTCTTTCTAAGCCTTCAGCTGTTAAATATATATTTTGTTGATATGTGGCCTTCAGCCGAGTATTAATAATTCTGAAATTAATGTCCTTGTCTTGCCCTTAAGGCATAAGATTGCCGTGCTTCTCAATGGGGCCTTCACCCCAATTTGCATGAGATGTTTTAAGATAAGGCCTTCTGCCTTTTGATTGAAACTCTTCTTATTGCTTGATATGCGATCTCCAGACTAGTTCCATTAAAATTAAATTGCTAAGGCCTTCAGCCGATCAGATTAACGATTTAGAAAATATTCTTGGGTGGAACCTCCAGAAGAACCTTGTATTTCAATTTTGCTGAAGCCTCCTGTCTTGGATTTTGAATGTGGCCTTCAACCGATCTAAAGTTAATCAGAGGAAGTCGATTAAAGTTTTGACAGTTTTGCATCCTTGTTGTAATATTGTGTGTTGATAAATAAAATTTGTATGTTGAGTGCAACTGACAGGAACTGATTTTGGCCGCTTTCCACAACCTAATCTGTTTTGTCCTGCTAGTCCAGGCATTTGAGGCACACTGGTGCCTATTTGTAAGCCATCCTCCTTACAGATGCCCGACACTTTTTAGATGCAGCAGTTTATGGCTGTGTTGTTGTTGTTGTTGGTTTTGTTGTGTTCTTCAGTCCAGAGACTGGTTTGATGCAGCTCTCCATGCTACTCTATCCTGTGCAAGGTTCATCATCTCCCAGTAACTACTGCAAACCTACACCCTACTGAACCTGCTTAGCGTATTCATGTCTTGGTCTCCCACTACGATTTTTACCCTCCACGCTGCCCTCCAATACTAAATTCGTGATCCCTTGATGCCTCAGAACATGTCCTACCAACCTACCCCTTCTTCTAATCAAGCTCTGCCGCAAATTTCTCTTCTCCCCAAATCTGTTCAGTACCTCCTCATCTACCCATCTAATCTTCCGCATTCTTCTGTAGCACCACATTTCGAAAGCTTCTATTCTCTTCGTGTGCAATCTATTTATCGTCCATGTTTCACTTCCATACTTACCTACACTCCACACAAATAATTTCAGATATGACTTCCTGACACTAACTGTCTATACTCGGTGTTAACAAATTTCTCTTCTTCAGAAACGCTTTCCTTGCCATTGACAATCTGCATTTTATATCCTCTCTAGTTCTACAATCGTCAGTTATTTTGCTCCCCAAACTTTACTTACTAATTTAAGTGTATCATTACCTAATATAATTCCCTCAGCATCACCCGACTTAATTCGACTGCATCCCATTGTCGTCGTTCTCCTTTTGTTGACGTTCATCTTATGTCCTCCTTTCAAGAAATTGTCCATTCTGTTCAATTGCTCTTGCAGGTCCTTTGCTGCCTCTGACACAGTTACAATGTCATCGGCGAACCTCAAAGTTTTTATTTCTTCTCCATGGATTTTAATTCCTACTCCGAATTTTTCTTTTGTTTCCTTTACAGCTTGCTCAATGTGCAGATTGAATAACATCGGGGAGAGGCTACAACCCTGTCTCACTCCCTTCCCAACCACTGCTTCCCTTTCCTGCCCCTCGACTCTTATAACTGCCATCTTGTTTCTGTACAAATTGTAAATAGCCTTTCACTCTCTGTATTTAACCCCTGCCACCTTCAGAACTTGAAAGAGAGTATTCCAGTCAACATTGTCAAAAGCTTTCTTTAAGTCTACAAATGCTAGAAACGTAGGTTTGCCTTAATCTATTTTCTAAGATGAGTCGTAGGGCCAGTATTGCCTCACGTGTTCCAACATTTCTACGGAATTCAAACTGATCTTCTCCGAGGTCGGCTTCTACCAGTTTTTCCATTCGCCTGTAAAGAATTCGCCTTGTAGTACACGTAATTGCGAATGTCGGTTGTGAGTATACCGAAATTAAGGTGTGCTTGCAGAGAAGTCCGCATGTATCCACTGACAAGGCAGACTCCGGGGGCCAGGCGCGCCCTCCCGCTCAGCTCAGCAGACCAACCTGTTACCTCGTAACGGGGCGTTTACGTACAGGCGAGAACTGCATCTTCTACTGGAACCCTCTGTCATGGAGTCTTATAGATTACTAGTACTTACATCTGTCCTGTGTCTGAACAACGGTTAGTTAGTGTTGATATACTATTTAAATGACGCAGTAAATGGTAGGCTTATCGATAGTATTGGTTGCTTAGTACGGAAAGGTACATAAATGAATTTGTAAGGCAGAAATTGGGAACCGACAAATTCTCTTTGTTTGTTTGTTTGTTTCAGTTTGCACATACATAGAATCGCACGTGTTAGTCCATTGTGTATTTTATATCCTTACAGGACATAAATTGCATTTTTGAATAACAAAAATTGGTTGCTCGCGTAACGTCTGCCCTTTTATGTGAGCAAAGCAATTATTCTTCATGCAAGTACAGTTTACATTCAAACACATAAGAACATGTATGATTATTGTCGGCATTTTGTTCTCAATAGAACGTTCTTCATCATGATCGAAGACAAGAATTTCCAGTTATTACTGATAAATGCGAAAGTTTTTTATTATTAACCTAAGGAATATTTTTGTTTTGCGTAGTTATCCTCCTGCCTGTTACTTAAGAATAAACAGTATTAATAGCAAAACTGAAATTGTCAATGTTTAATTCAGGTTTTATTCGAAAACTGTTGATTTGTAAAGTGAAACAGAGCAATTTTGCAGCAAAAATAAAGGAAAGTATACAGATCTATCACGTAAAGCTAGAAACCGCGATGTCACTAACAAAAACGAAAAATTAAAAAGAAACGCAAAACTAAAGTATATCAAATATCTCTTGAACAATTCGTCGAACTTCTACACGGTTCACCCTGATAAATCTGTATTATTTTCTTTATCTTTGCGACAAAATTGCTCTTTTTCACATTACAAATCAACAATTTTCGAATATAACCAGTAATGTGCACTGACAATTTCAGTTTTGGTGTAAATACTGTTTATTCAAATGGTTCAAAAAATGGTTCAAATGGCTCTGAGCACTATGGGACTCAACTGCTGAGGTCATAAGTCCCCTAGAACTTAGAACTACTTAAACCTAACTAACCTAAGGACAACACACACATCCATGCCCGAGGCAGGATTCGAACCTGCGACCGTAGCGGTCGCGCGGTTCCAGACTGTAGCGCCAGAACCGCTCTTATTCAAATGGCTCTGAGCACTATGGGACTTAACAGCTGTGGTCATCAGTCCCCTAGAACTTAGAACTACTTAAACCTAACTAACCTAAGGACATCACACACACCCATGCCCGAGGCAGGATTCGAACCTGCGACCGTAGAAATACTGTTTATTCTTAAGTAACAGGCAGGAGGATAACTACGCAGAACAAAAATATTCCGATGTTACTCTGCCCTTTATATAATGTCTCTCAGTGTCCAGGCGGTTCACCACTACAGATTTTTAGGGCAGTCTGATAGGACACATAGCATACCAAAAGGAAGCGCCGGCCCTTCTGGCCGAGCGGTTCTAGGCGCTTCAGTCTGGAACCGCGCTACCGCTACGGTCGCAGGTTAGAATCCTGCCTCGGGCATGGATATGTGTGATGTCCTTAGGTTAGTTAGGTTTAAGTAGTTCTAAGTTCTAGGGGACTGATGACCTCAGATGTTAAGTCCCATAGTGGTCAGAGCCATTTGAACCTAAAGGAAGCGATCGTTATGAGGTAATGCTCGATTGGTATGCAACGTAACGTACAGGTCATGCAGATGGGACCTAAACTGACCAAGTCTACCGGGAAAGCTACCACAGTGTACGTTTACTAATGGAATCTGTGGTTGTGTACAGCAGTTTTCCAAATCTACTAGAACTGCGACGACCGGTTGTCCATAGGCCAATTAGTAAATTGTTACAGCTGTGCAACGTACAGTAATGCTAAAATCATGCCAAAATAATTGTTGGTTTAATGAGGCACTACATCTTGTATGAAATGAGGAACGCTAAGCAGAAGAATGCTATAAATAAGCCGTTCTACCATTTATGCCAAGCGTACCCAAAGTTGTGTATTCCGATGCAGCACTAGTAATCAGTAAGACTTCATCATAGCGGATTCCAGTACACTATGCAACTCACGCTTGGACATTAATACCTATGATCTTGGGGTAACGTCTTTGAATCATAATCAAAATGTCTTCGGCCCCGGGTTTGAATCAGGCCGCTGCATAAATGTTGTTTGACGATCAGCATTGGCGGCCGAAGACTTCCGGCATAAGAAGTCACCTTCATTCTGCCAACGGCCTTGTCAAAGAGAGCGGAGGAGCGGATAGAGGCCCGGGCACGCTCTTTTCCTAGGGGTGGCAAACTGCCCCTGAAGGCGGAAGAATGAACAAACATCAACGGCATGAGGATGCAAAAGGCAAAGGAAACTACGCGTATCCACAGGACATGTGGCCTGTAATTGAAAAAGTGTCATGACGATCGTTCCATTGGCAAAATATTCCGGAATAGTCCCCCATTCGGATCTCCGGCAGGGGACTGCCAAGGGGGAAGTCACCATCAGAAAAAGATTGAATAATCAACGAAATAATAACATTCTACGAGTCGAGGTGTGGAATGCAAGAAACTTTAACGTGGTAGGGAAACTAAAAAATCTGAAAAGTGAAATTCAAAGGCTCAATCTAGATATAGTAGGGATCAGTGAAGTGAAGTGGGAAGAAGACATGGATTTCTGGTCAGGTGAGTACAGGGTAATATTAACAGCAGCAAAAAATGATATAACAGGTGTAGGATTCGTTATGAATAGGAAGGTAGGGCAGAGGGTGTGTTACTGTGAACAGTTCAGTGATAGCGTTATTATTATCACAGTCGAAAGCAAACCAACACCGACGACGATAACTCAGGTTTACATGGCGACGTCGCCAGCTGAAGATGAAGAGATAGAGAAAATGTATGACAATATTGATAGGGTAATACAGCATGTAAAGGCAGATGAAAATCTAATAGCCATGGGCGACTGGAATGCAGTTGTAGGGGAAGGAGTAGAAGAAAAGGTTACAGGAGAAAGTGGGCTTGGGACAAGGAATGAGAAAGGAGGAAGTTTAATTGTGTTCTGTGATAAACTTCAGCTAGTAATGGCGAATACTCTGTTCAGAAATCACAAGAGGAGGAGGTATGCTTGGAAAAGGACGGGTGATACGGGAAGATTTCAGCTAGATTACATCATGATCAGACAGAGATTCCGAACTCAGATACTGGATTGTAAGGCGTATCCAGAACCAGATATGGACTCAGATCACAACATAGTAGCGATGAAGAGTAGACTGAAGCTTAAGACATTAGTCAGGAAGAATCAATACGCATTGAAGTGGGATACGAAAGTACTTAGAGTTGACGAGATACGCTTTTAAGTCCTCTAATGCTACAGATACAGCAGTAAGGAACAGCCTAGTGGGCAGTACAGTTGAAGAGGAGTAGATATCTCCAAAAAGGGCAGTAACATAAGCTGGGAAGGAAAACATAGGTACGAAGAAGGTAACTGCGAAGAAGAAATACTTCAATTGATTGATGAAACGAGGAAGTACGAAAATGTTCCGGGAGACTCAGGAATACAGAAATACAAGTCGCTGAGTTATGAAATAAATAACAAGTGCATGGAGGATAAGATGAAATAGCTGCATGAAAAATGTGAAGACATCGAAAACGAAATGATTGTCGGTAGGACTGACTCAGCATACAGGAAAGTCAAAACAACCATCGGTGACGTTAAAAGCAAGGCTTATAACATTAAGAGTGCAACGGGAATTCCACTGATAAATGCAGACGAGAGAGCGGATAGGTGGAAATAATACATTGAAAGCCTCTATGAGGGTGAAGATTTGTCTGATGTGATACAAGAAGAAACAGGAGTGGATTTAGAAGAGATAGGGGATCCACTGTTAGAATCAGAATTTAAAAGAGCTTCGGAGGACTTAAGATCATATAAGTCAGAAGGGATAGATAACATTCCATCAGAATATCTAAAATCATTGGGGGAAGTGGCAAGAAAACGACTATTCACGTTGGTGTTTAGAACATATGAGTCTGGCGACATACCATCTGACTTTCGGAAAAGCATCATCCACACAATTCCGAAGACGGCAAGAGCTGACAAGTGCGAGAATTATAGCACAATCAGCTTAACAGCTCATGCATCGAAGCTGCTTAGAAGAATAATATACAGAAGAATGGAAAAGAAAATTGAGAATGCGCTAGGTGACGATCAGTTTGGCTTTAGAAAAAGTAAAGGGACGAGAGAGGCAATTCTGACGTTACGGCTAATAATGGAATCCAGACTAAAGAAAAATAAAAACACGTTCATTGGATTTGTCGACCTGGAAAAAGCATTCTACAATGTAAAATGGTGCAAGATGTTCGGAATTCTGAGAAAAATAGGGGTAAGCTGTAGGGAGAGATGGGTCATATACAATATGTAAAACAGGAAAGAGGGAATAATAAGAGTGGACGACCAAGAATGAAGTGCTCATACTAAAAAGGGTGTAAGACAAGGATGTACGCTTTCGCCCATAGTGTTCAATCTGTACATCGAGGAAGCAATGCTGGAAATGAAAGAAAGTTTCCAGAGTGGAATTAAAATTTAAGGTGAAAGGTTATCAGTGATACGATTCGCTGATGATATTCGTATCCTGAGTGAAAGTGAAGAAGAATTGCATGAGCTGCTGAATGGAATGTAGATTCTAATGAGTACAGAGTATGGATTGAGAGTAAATCGAGTAAAGACGAGGGTAATGAGAAGTAGTATAAATGAGAACAGCGATAAACTTCATATCAGGATCGATGGGCACGAAGTAGATGAAGTTAAGGAATTGTTCTACCTAGGCAGTAAAATAACCAATGACGGACGGAGCAAGGACACCAAAAGCAGACTAGCAATGGCAAAAAGGGCATTCCTGGCCAAAAGAAGTCTACTAGTGTCAAAGATAGACCTTAATTTTGGGGAATAAACTTCTGAGAACAGCATAGTATGGTAGTGAAACATGGACTGTGGGAAAAACGGAAGAGAAGAGAATGGAAGCGTTTGATATGTGGTGCTACAGACGAATGTTGAAACTTATGTGGACTGATAACGTAAGAAATGAGGAGTTCTGTGCAGAATCGGAGGGGAAAGGAGTGCGTGGAAAACACTGATAAGGAGAAGGGACAGGATGATAGGGCATCTGCTAAGACACGAGGGAATGACTTCCATGTAATAGAAGGAGCTGTAGATGAGAAAAACTGTTGAGGGAGACAGAGATTGGGATACATCCAGCAAATACTAGAGGACGTACTTCGAAAGTGTTAGTCTGAGATGAAGAGTTTAGCATAGGAGAGGAATTCGTGGCTGGTCTCGTCAAACTGTCAGAAGACTGATGACACGAAAAAGAAAAAAACCAATTACAATTTAACCAGTTGAGTGACTCAGTTGTTCTCCTGAGCTGGGCCAGCGAGCTCACGTCTGGCCACGTGGCGCACGCTCCGTCGTCTCTCTTCTCTCGTGCGCCTCCGTCACTCCACTGTATGACCTCGTTTGGTTGCGGCGGGGGGAGGGGTGGGGTGGAGTCAGCACTCCGCCTTCCCGACCTTTGTCAGCTTTCTCCACCTTGGAAGTGTTACTTGTCACTGAAGCACCTGCTCAGCTTGTCTCACGACACCAAGTGCTTACCGTTCCAGTCCCGACACCGACGAAATCTCTCTGCTAGTACCGGGAACTGATCCTGGATCCTTAAGATAGCAGTGAGACATGTGCTGACAGCTGCGGTGGCAGACATTGTTTCAAAATTCGACGTTTCTGTTATTATTACGCAAATTCAGCAAACTAGCGCCGTTTATTTACCACTTGCTTCATACGGAACAAACCTAAAAACTAAAGTGTTACTGATGCACACTTGCAAGAAGAAAAAAGAGGAAACCATAAAAAGCAGGTCTCTGAGAAAATATGAAAAATATTTGAGAACGTAACGCCTTCACATCTGGTGTGAATCTGAAGTCGGCAATTCCATGAACGCAATTATATTGTAGCAAGTCATTTGTTTCGCTGGCAAAAGGAGAAGAGCATGTGAATCATAGCCTCATATTACGATGCGCTCGTGCTACGCACTTGTACGTGTATAAGGGGCAGCCCGACGAAAACGACAGATGGATCGTAAAAGTAAGTAAACTGTTTATTACTTAATCGCCTTAACAGTTAATCTATACCACTGTGACGCAAGACGGTCAGTGCCTTCATTGCGGTGGCCTACGGAACCATGTTTCTACCGAGTCATGCGCCTGTTCGTCTGAAGCAAATCAGCGGCCACGATTATCTTCCTTCGAGGCTCCAAAAATGCGGAACACGCAGGGTAGAGATCGGAAATATACCGAGGATGTATCAGGCTTTCCCATCGAAACTGCTGCAGCCTGCTGGGGCTGGCATTATCGTGCAGTAGAATGAAGCCGCCCGTGAACATATTTGGGCGTTTGGACTCGACGACGCCTTCAGTTTTTGCAAAGTATGGGCACCGCTATGCGTCAGTTGTGGCGCCGTGTTCCGAAAAGTCAGTGAGCAGCGGGTTGGCGCAGGTAACCACTGTGTTGCAGGTTAGTGCCCGCTCTCATGCTGCGCTGGGAAGCCCTTACACATCCACAATGCAGTCCCCGACCTGTCCCCCTGCCTGTAGGGGCAGGGCGGAACACAGGGTGACTAGAATGGAGCCAGGCCATGCTGGAGGAGACGTGCAAGTGCTTCAGGCACTAACACGAGAAATTTCCGAGTCATTGATTCTTTCACCCAATTTTGTTTTCTTCGTGCTTTTTAGGTTCGCTTGTGCAACATTTTAGGGAACTCCATTACCTATTGTTCCCCACAATATGCAAGGTTCGCTGTAGTATTCAAACAGTGTCAACTGCAAAGTTCTGAAGTGTTTATCTGTTCGTTCCTCCTTACAGACTACATGCTCATAGTGGCAGTCGATGACGTCGCCTGGTAGTTATTTACCAGCAACCCATATCTCCGAAACTTTAAAGAATCCAAATATGAAGTAAGAGAAAAAAAGCTTAGAAAAGATATGAAATTACGTTTAAAGTCTTTCGGAGGTCACCAAGTGCTCGAATTATCAAATACTGGATGAAGGAAGATTCGGTGATTTGCTATCCGTTACAGAAAACTAAGTTTATGACTGCGTCTGCCCTGAACTATGTGCGTACAGTGGTGTAATTGTGCACGTACACTATGTGATCAAAAGTATCCGGACACCAGAAAAACCCATGGTTTTCATATTAGGTGCATTGTGCTGCCACCTGCTGCCAGGTACTCTATATCAACGACCTCAGTAGTCAAGACATCGTGATAAAGCAGAACGGGGCGCTACGCGGAACTCACGGACTTCGAACGTGGTCAGGTGATTGGGTGTCACTTGTGTCATACGTATGCACGCAAGATTTCCACCCTCCTAAACATCGCTAGGTCCACTGTTTTCGACCTGATAGTGAAATGGAAACGTGACGGGACACGTACAACACAAAAGCGTACAGGCCGACCTCGTCTGTCGACTGACAAAGGCCGCCGACAGTTGAAGAGAGTCGTAATGTGAAATAGGCAGACATCTATCCAGACCATCACACAAGAATTCCAAACTGCATGATTATCCACTGCAAGTACTATGACAGTTAGGCGGGAGGTGAGAAAACTTGGATTTCATGGTCGAGCGGCTGCTCATAAGCCACACATCGCGTCGGTAAATGCCAAACGACGCCTCGCGTGGTGTAAGGAGTGTAAACATTAGACAATGAAATTGTGGAGAAACGTTGTGTGGAGTGGCGACTCACGGTACACAATGTGGCGATCCGATGGCAGGGTGTGGGTATGGCGAATGCCCGGTGAACGTCATCTGCCAGCGTGCGTAGTGCCAACAGTAAAATTCGGAGGCGGTGGTGTTATGCCGTGGTCGTGTTTTTCACGGAGGGGGCTTGTACCCCTTGTTGTTTTCCGTGGCGCTATCAGAGCGGGGGCTTACATTGATAAGTACCATCTTGCTTCCCACTGTTGAAGAGCAATTCTGGGATGGCGACTGCATCTTTCAACACGATCGAGCACCTGTTCATAATGCTCGGCCTGTGGCAGAGTGGTTACACGAGAATGACATCCCTGTAATGGACAGGCCTGCACAGAGTCCTGACCTGTAGAACACCTTTGGGATGTTTCAGAGCGCCGACTTCGTGCCAGGCCTCACCGACAGACATCGGTACCTCTCCTCAGTGCAGCACTCCGTGAAGAATGGGCTGCCATTCCACAAGAAACCTTCCAGCACCTGATTGGACGTGCGCCTGCGAGAGTGGAAGCTGTCATCAAGGTTAAGGGTGGGCTAACACCACATTGAATTCCGGCATTACCGTTGGAGGGCGCCAAGAACTTGTATGTCATTTTCAATCGGGAGTTCGGATACTTTTGATCACATAGTGTATATTCAGTGGCATTTATGGATACGTTCTGCAAAATGTGATGCGGATTGACGTATTAGTAAAGAAGTAATAAATTAAAATGTCATGTATGATGTCCAAGTTTTACTGCATGGAGAGCTAAAATGCAGTAAGTGATAAACTTTTTCTTTTCTTTTTTTGTGGGAGGTGTCAATGAGAAAAGTTTCTAAAAGGTTTGAAATGATATGTAAAGTTAGTTGGAAGCTACTAAGTGCTCTCACTCTGAAATACAGGGTGAATATAGTCGTGCAGGCGTGCGCAAATACAGGAGAAATGGAAAATGCTATTGATTGCAGTTTTCACAGAATTCCAGAATGAGATTTTCACTCTGCAGCGGAGTGTGCGCTGATATGAAACTTCCTGGCAGATTAAAACTGTTGGCCGACCGAGACTCGAACTCGGGACCTTTGCCTTTCGCGGGCAAGTGCTCTACCATCTTTTTATTTTATTTTATTTTTTTTTACGTAATTGCAAATGAAACTTCCTGGCAGATCAAAACTGTGTGCCCGGCTGAGACTCGAACTCGGGACCTTTGCCTTTCGCGGGCAAGTGCTCTACCATCTTTTTTTTTTTTGCCTTTCGCGGGCAAGTGCTTTACCATTTTTTTGCAGCTTATAAGAAAACAAATAAAAAACATCTTGTGTATGAAAATAAAAAGACGACGTTCTTCATAAAATAACACAATATCCTTTGAAAACGGAAAACATAAAAGGTAGCTATATTTCTGCAACGGCCTTCTTTTTTTATTCTTTTTTATTTTTATTATTTTTATTTTTTGTTAACATAAATGAGTATACAGTCTCACCATCAGCAGCAACCTTTTTTTTTTTTGTTTGTTTGTTTGTTTGGGAGCACAGGAGAAAGAAAAACAAAGAGCCTGCAGATAGAGAGCTATGTGTGAAAAGGATGAACATGTGTAAGGAGAAAAGAAACTTAGAAGAGGAGGAGAAAAGAGAAGTGAAATAAAATAGGAATACTTTCCGCGCCATGCTCCACTTTGGCGCGCCATCAGAACAAAATGCATTCGATCATTGACCACTGAAGGGGAACGTAGGATCGTCCAGTCTTGGCTGGCACGGTTCGTTGAGATTCCAGATTTGAGGCGGGTTGGTGAAAATACTCTGTAAATAGTTCGCGAAAGTGGCCCGATAGTGTCGATGTCGGCGAAGGGTGTGGTGATGTACTTGGAGGCGTGTCCAAAAGTCCGCCGGATCGACGATGTCGTCCCGGAAGAGGTAGTTGACAGCCATGCCACTGATCCATGTGATGGCGTGCCACTTAGCCGATGGAAAGTAGGTCGTGTCGGGATATATCATCATGGTAGGAGAAACGTGATGTGGTGGTACTCGGAGGTAGAAAGCCACAATCTTCTGTACGAGGGTCCAGACAGCTGCTGCTGGTCCACACTCAAAACGATGTAAATCTGTATCTTCGACATTGTACTTGAGCCACAGGGGTGAGTCCACCAGTGCGATGCGATGCAGTTTCAGTCTTATAGTATACTTGCCGTTGACGAGAAGGTACCACATAGAGGTGGTGTCAGTGGTGTGATATGGTTGGTGGATCGTTTTCCATACTGTAGGCCATGAAATCTGGGCGTGACGTGTTTCGACGGGGTTGCGGGGTGGAGACTTTCGGAGAAGGCGGTAGATGTCGTGGGTGGTCGTCTTCCTGGTCGTGGGGAACTCTGTGCATATGTAGCTGTACTCCAAAAAGAAACGGCCGATATGTGACATCGGAGGTGGGATGTGTGCCAAAGACGTCGGTGGGCGTCTCGAAACAGGTGCGAGCTCGGTGGTCAACATTCCAGTAAAACTAACATTTTGGCTTTTCCATAACCGGAGCATAGTATTGGTGTAAAGTGCCGTAGTCCTGGCTCTCACATTAACCAGATCGAGGCCACCATCCCGCTTCGGTAAGGTGAGAGCTTCATACTGGACTTTGAAGATGTGTCCAGAACAAATGAAATAGCCGAAAGCCGCCTGTAATCTGGCCGCCATTGTCGTAGTGATGGGCAGAATCTGCGCTGTATGGCGTATCCGGGCTGCCAGATGGGTATTGACGAAGGTGACTCTCTGGCACATAGTCAGCGGGCGTAGTATGTGATTTTGTATGTTGGCCCGGATGCGTTGCAGCAGCGCCCGAAAATTGATCGCCGAGGTGCAGCGAATGTCTCGCGTGTACACCAACCCGAGACAACGAAGGGTGTCCAACAGTTGAAATGGGACTACGCTGTCTGCGGGAAGGCCGCGGCCGATCTTCATGGCGCATGATTTTGCCACGTTCATAGCGCTCCCTGCCCCTGCACTGTAACGGGTAATCCACCGCATCGCAGTTTGTACGTCGGCAACTGAACGTACGACGAGGGCCAAGTCGTCCGCGTAAGCTCGGCAGCGGAACATATGATCACGGAGTGGAATACCTGTCAAACGTCGCCCTAATCCGCAAATGAGTGGTTCCATCGCAATGGCATAAATCACCGTCGACAAAGGGCAACCCTGCCGTACTGAGCGTTCAATCCGTATAGGTCCTGTAAGTCTGCCGTTGACGAGAAGTCTGGACGTTGCTCCACGAAGGAGCCGCATAATCACTTGCGTGAACGTCGGGGGAATTGCCATTCGGTCCATCACTGCGTTGAGGAATGCATGATTGACGCGGTCAAACGCTTGCTTGAAGTCGATGGAGATTAAAGCGCCTGGCAGTCGCGAGTGTGTTGCCACAGCGATCACATCTCGATTTTCACTGAGGGCTGTCTGCATATTACGATCGCCGCCTAAAGATGTTTGTTCGTGGGAAACAATGTCTCGTAAGACATGTTTGAGTCGCACTGCTAGAAGGCGTGTGAAAATCTTGAAGTCGGAATTGAGTAACGTGATCGGCCGATAACTGTCGAGTCGTGTTCCTCCTGCGGGTTTCGGGACTGGTACAAGTAAGCCTTCCATGAACATTGGTGGCGGGTTCGCCGCGCCGGACAAAAGTTCCCAGTACATGTCCCTCCATCGTGGCATCATCAAATCTTGGAAGGTTCTGTAAAATTCGAGAGGTAAACCATCCGGGCCGGGAGATCAATTCAGAGACCCTTTGGCCACAGCGCCTTGGACGTCGTCGGTGGTCACTTCAGAAGTCAGGAGGGTTGCAGCTGCTGCGTTTAGAGTACCAAGTGTCTCCTGGGCAACCTCAGCAATGGCCTCTGCACCGGCAGGTACTTCTTGATAGAAAAGTCTATAGTGCGTTGTGAATGCATCCGCAATGGTAGCTTGCGAAGTCAGCCGTCGTCCATCAGGTAAGTCTAAAGTTGTCATTAAAGCCTGTCGGCGTCGACGAACATTTTGAATAATATGATGCATAGAAGGTTCTTCACCGTTAATCCTATCTTGGCTGCGTGCTCGGACAATAGCTCCCTCTAGACGGCATCTGGTCAAGGTTAAAATCTTTGCCTTGATGCGTTGATCTTGTTTTAGACGATCCGGGGATGGAGGTTGATCCATGAGTTCACGTAGAGCGCTATAGTAGATATCAGTTGTATGGTGGTTCCACCTGGCTTTGGCTCTGCCATAGTTTGTCAATGTGCGTCGGATGGCCGGTTTGGCGCACAGCACCACCAATGCAGTGTGGTCTCGTAACGCATAATGCGTTGAACACAGGTGTGCCACGTGTCGGTGACCTGTTATCGACATTCAGGGTCCCGCAGTAGCGCGACATTGAGTTTCCAAGGTCCTGCACTGCGCCATATAGATTGTGGACGTAGGTTCATGGTACAGATGTAGATGTCATGATCCGAAAAGGCAGACGGCCAACGTTCCGCGTCGAGGAGAATTGATTTTACAACGTTAGAGATGTATATTCTATCAAGTCGGCTGGCGGAGTGGCTCGTGATGTGTGTATACCCCGGGCGGTCGCCGTGTACCACTCGCCAAGTGTCGAGGAGACGAAGGCGGCGGACGAGGAAGCGAAGCTCCGGACATGTGGTGAAATGGGGGTATTGGTCTGTGCGCTCGAGAACACAGTTGAAATCTCCACCTACGATGAGATGATCGTATCGGCCGAGGAATAAAGGCGTGATATCTTCTGCATAGAACTGGGAGCGATCCCTCCGTTTATCAGTGCCCGATGGGGCGTAGAGATTTATGATTTTGAGTCCTTCAACTGTTATGACCACCCCTCGCGCCGTTGGGAGGTATGAGACATCGGAAACTGCAATCCCTTCTCGGAGGAGGATTGCTGCGCCTGTGTGTTCCATAGCTGCAGGGGCGGCGTACGTCTCATATCCATAACACCCAGTCCAAGTTGCTGTCCTCAGTTCTTGTAACAGGGCGATGTCGATGTCTGCTGCTCTTAGCATGTCACGGAGCAGTTGAAGTTTAGCGTGGGAGCCGATATTATTAGTATTGATAGTAGCTATTCGGTACGCCTGATGGGAGATCCGTGCTGCCGGTAGGTTCGTAGCTGGTGAAGATTGTTGTGGTGGATGCTGGAAGTCCATAGAAGTCGCAGGAGTCGCCGTAGAAACTTCCCCCATTTTAGTGTTGGTCTAACGGAGGAACAGATCTCATTTCCGCATCAGATGGAGGTGGGAAATCCGTGTCATCCGCCCAGGAAAAATGTCCGACAGGTTTGACATCGGCGAGAGGTGGCAGCGCTGGCCGAGTCGGCTCAAATGCGTCGGTGACAACAGGCGTGCTATGTTCCACGGCTTCTGGGCGCGGGGCTTGCGCGCGATCTCTGTTGGACGGTTCACCGTCTTGTGGATGACACGTCTCCGTGGCAGAGGAGAAAGTGTTATCGTGTTCTCCGTCAGAGTGATGTGCCATCTCTTCGTCCTGCGGAGGGGGCTCAATGGTCGATTCTGATGTCTTGCGGCGTTTTTTTCGTCGTTTGGGCGACTTCTGCTTTCGGCAATGAGTTTCGGTGTCTGAGGAAGGAAGAGATTCACGTCGTTCCGGTACAAAAGCCGCGGGTGCTATGATGCGGTCTTCATTCTCCAGAACACTCTCATTGGTATCCTTGTGATCTTCTAGCGTGGGTGTGTCCGGCTGTTGGACATGTTCACGGGCGGCATCGCCGGTGTCAAGGTGCTGGGACGCCTCCGGGTGTATCGGACCGGAGAGACGCTCATGAACGGCGCCTTGTGAGGGCTGGACGTGCAGTGTCGCCGCATAGGTGACTGGAAGGGTGGTCACGGTTCTGTCGGTGTTCGTATCGTCGGGCCTTAGTTGTGTGATGCGGCGTTGCAGGCATTCATTACGGACGTGGCCTTCTTTGCCACAACCGGAACAGTTCGAGGTTGTCCGTCGTAAATGACCACCGCACGGCAGCCGCCGATAGAAATGTACGATGGAATGTGCCGTTTGAGATCGATTCGGACTTGTCTCACACCATTAAGCACCGGATACGTCGTAAACTGTGCCCATGTCTCGGCTACGTGGCTCTGGACTTTTCCGAACGGGCTTAGCGGCGCGATGACTTCATCTTCATTCACCTCGAAAGGCAGTTCGAATACACGGATCGTCCGAAGGCCAAGTCCTGCATGGTCGACATCCACAGGCCCGACGTTTCCGTCGGAGTGCCGAAATTTTAGTCCATGTCGCGTCCTTTGAATAATCTCGTTGCAGGCAGCGTCGGAAGTCATCTTAACATAAACGACGCTGGTAATGATCGATAGGTGTATGCCGATGGGCTCGTCACGGGGGATCTTCACGTCTTCGCGTAGGAAGCGTTCGACGGCCAGTGCTTTGGGTCGTGCGTATTCGTTTGAGAAGGTGAACTTAAGAGTCTTCTTCCTGTAAGAGTTGGCCATTAGAGCTTGTTCGACTGAGAAGCGCGGTGACGAGAAAGTAAACAAAACACTCCGCGCGCGCAGCGGCGTGGACGGCCGAGCGCGGTGCGCACTACTGCCCTGCCGAACGCAGACTGTCCATCTGAGCTACCGAAGCACGACTCACGCCCGGTCCTCACAGCTTCACTTGTTTGGCAGTCAGGGATTCGTATTGTTAGCCAATAAAAAGATTGTAATAATACTCAAAATGTGTATTTTTTATTCAAACATGTACTTTTTTTAATGGAACGGGCCTCTTGAAGTTTACAAAATAAATGAAGTGTGAATGAGAATGTCAGTGACGTTTATTGCAGGATCGTAATGCGAGTCGCTTACTAGGTACCGTGTTTTTCAGTGTTTCCACACCGATACTTCTGCGTTGTTACTGGGTACGATGTTTGTGTTCCTTGAGTCCAGTCAGTTAGTGTGCGGCACTCCAAGCAGTAGGTTGGTATTTACGAATGTAGAAGAAGTGTGTGGAGATCGTAGGAAGAATAGAGTTCGTTCTTGTACTGTGTGTGAGGAAAGGTATCCCAATAGTGGTCAACCATCTCGGCAGTTATTTATCAACGTCTTGAACAAGTTACCTGAAGGTGGTAGTGTAACACCTAGAAAACGTAATGGAAAGAAGCAAGGGATGGCAGAAGAGGGGAATATCGATGACGAGCTGGAAGTGGCGTGAGTCAGGCGGGTGTCCTACATATTCTCCGTGGACACAGGTTCCATCCCTATCACACCTCTCTCCAGCGAAGGCTGCGTGTTGGAAATGATTGTGAGAATCAGGTTCTCTTCTGTACATTAAGGTAGAGTAATCCAGATGTATCACGTATCTCGTTTAATAAAGAAGCCACATTTACCATCACAGCCAGTTAAAACGCCGATACATGCAGTATTGGTCTGTTGATAGTCCCTGTTGGCTTCGTCAGGTGGAAAGTCGGCGTCCATGGAGTGTAAACGTGTGGTGTGGGATACTGAACTATCAGCTCATAGGCGACCAAGTATCGCAGCCTCCTAACAGATCTTCCACAGATGGTAGAAGACGTTCCTCTGCAGACTAGGAGGCACCTGTGGTAGCACGATAATGGCTGTCCAGCCCATAGTGCACGAAGTACTACAGCATGTCTTCACGAATTGTTTCCAAATCGTTGGATTGGACGCACAAGATCTGTTCCGTGGCCAGCCCGTTCCCCGGACTTAACGACTGTAGCCGTTTTTGTGGGGAAATCTGAAAGATGCTGTCTGCAAGAGCGTACCAATTACACCAGATGATATGCAACGACGCATTATTGCAGCCTGCTCTGACATCTCCGCTGAAATGCCAGCACCTGTCCAGCAGTCGTTCCGTGCCAGACTGGAAGTGTGTATTGCCGCTGCCGGTGATCACTTTGAACACAACCTGTGACGGTCAATTGTTTCATCACGGGTCAGAATAAGCATTTGTGCTTCTCTGTAGTGTATGCTGCCACATCTACTATACAGCTGTTGCTATGGGTACTTTTCAAAATAGGATATCTCACGAACGACTCGGGCTAGAATCCTCCATCAAACACCTCGATATTCTATCTTAGGCTACTTTAAGTCTGCTAATGTCAGTAGCCATTCTTCTCCGCAAACAATACACTTCCTAAGCATTATTACAATGTGTTGATTGGCTAACAATACATTCACCCTATGTACATAGTTTCTGACTTTAATATTTGGCTTAATCCGTACATAAGATTGTACCTGTGCAGATTATGACAGAATTTTAAGTTCAGTGGATAATTGTACCAAATATTGGAAATAAAACTATCGTTGCCTCTCTAAAGCTCCAGATAGGCGGGGTTGCTGGGGCTCGGTGACTGTTTTAGCCGTCCAGTAACTGAGCGGGAGTGCTCTGTCTGGACGCGGAGCTCATGGCGGGTGGCCGGTTCAGCGCTTCCAGAAGCGAGTTTGACGATGGAGGAGGAAGCTGGCGGTGAGTCAGGGAGGGGCTGGACCGCTCGCGGCGATTCTGAGCACCCGCCGAGGCGGAAGCGGCGCCCGTCGCTCGACAAATGGTTTCCCCAGATTTAGCTACAATTCTTGCTCTTCTGTCTTGGAATGCTTCCAACTTCCTGCGTCCTGTGCCAAACGGAGCACTCCGGCACGATTCTATAGCTGAAATGGAGAGCTGCTGCCACCAGCCTCTCACATTCCTGTGACTGCTGGCTGCTTCTCATTCACTGCTGGAATTTGTGTAGCCTGTTTAACATTTTACGTCTTTTCTAAGACTTCGGTCAAAGGTGTTTAGTGGAGAACGGGACAGAATTAAGCCGCAAGTGTACTGCGAACTAGCAAGGATGATTACTGTAAATGGCCCTTTTTTTTCTTCTTTTTTCGCTATTCGTGAGGAATTCCCTGCGTCCCTGACTGTATTCCAGCCTTCTCCGTTCTCCCGTTCCACATTCATGGTCAACAACACTTGCACACGACCACACCACACAAGGGGTCGTCGTACTCACGCGCCCGTGTGCGCCCCTGCACGCACGCACGCACGCACGCACACACACACACACACACACACACACACACACACACACACACACACACACTGAAAACTGCATAGTATGATGGACGAAGGCACTAACAAGCCGCCTCGGCAGTTCACGGTGGCTATACGGGCTGTTTGACTGTGAAATTATCTTCGTTGTAGTCTACCATACACGGTTGCTGTTGTGACTTGGCAAGACAGCCAAGTCACTATGAGGTGAAGCCGAAAGGCACGCGTTAAGCTCACGCAGGCTGGCGTGAGGTCTGGAAAATGACAAGGTCTTTATAGTAGCAAAAATAGTACGTAGCTTCTGCAATACTTAACTTTAATCCATAATTGGTGAACATCGGTCTGACGGTACATGCATCACAAGATTAATAGCAAATGATAATGGCGCCTTGCTAGGTCGTAGCAAATGACGTAACTGAAGGCTATGCTAACTATCGTCTCGGCAAATGAGAGCGTAATTTGTCAGTGAACCATCGCTAGCAAAGTCGGCTGTACAACTGGACGAGTGCTAGGAAGTCTTTCTAGACCTGCCGTGTGGCGACGCTCGGTCTGCAATCACTGATAGTGGCGACACGCGGGTCCGACGTATACTACCGGAACGCGGCCGATTTAAAGGCTACCACCTAGCAAGTGTGGTGTCTGGCGGTGACACCACATTCCTCCCCCGCAAATCGGCGAACGGTCGTGTTATAAGGCTTCCGCCCGCCGTGGGGAGGACCCCATGTTGACGTATACGACGAGGTGGGGAGCCTAACAGGCGAGGCTGTGCCACCCGCACCCTGCCATTCGGTCCGAGGGGAGCTAGGAAACGCCTGAAAACCTAGTCCAAGGTGCACGCCAACATGCGGTGTATGCGCCCGTAAAGAGACAGGAGGAGCCGAAGGGTCGACCTCCATCGGGTCGGGGCAGCCGACGGGCGAAGACGCCATATGGTCCGGAGCGGGCAAGAGTTCCATGGCGGAGGACAGCTCGTCACGGGTAGCGATCGGCGGCGCGTGACCCAGGGAGGCGCCCGGCGGTTGCAGCGACGCGTCCACTTTGGGCGTCGCCGGCGGGAGAACAGGCGGCGGCGGCGGCGGCGCGTCTCCATGGGGCAAAATGGAAGGCAGCGTCGGTAACACCTGGGGCTGAGGCGAGCCAGTAGATGGGTCCCCAGGGCGCTGACCGGACGGCACCGTCGCTGAAAGCAGACGGGGAGCGGCAGAACCCGTGCGACGACAGAGGCGCAGCTGATTGAGATGCCGGCGCACCTCACCAGAGGCCCCCAAAACCAGATACATAGCGCGGCCGAGGCAGCGACGAATGCGCCCTGCGAGCCAACGCCGTGAACCTCGATAGTTGCGATAGTATATAACGTCGCCCGAAGCAAAAGCAGGTGTCTGCCGCTGCACAGGAACCTGATGCGGCGGATGTAGCAAAGACATCAAGGTGCGATGAGGGCGACCGTGGGGCAACTCAGCCGGTGAGCGACCATCTCTGGGCTGAGAGCGATACGAGGACCAAAAGAGCAATAACGCGTCCTCCCGAGAATGCGACTCTTTCAACTTCAACATCTGGGACTTGAAAGTCCTGACCAAACGTTCAGCGGCACCGTTTGACTGCGGCGAAAACGGCGCGGACGTCAGATGTGGAATACCATTGGCCTTGCAGAATGACTGAAATTCTGCGGACATGAATTGTGGGCCATTGTCGGAAACAATAGTCTGTGGAAGACCTTCAATGCAAAAGATAGCGGATAACGCTTTGATGGTGGCAGATGACGTCGTGGAAGACATCCGGACAACAAAAGGAAAATTACTGAATGAATCTAGCACAACCAACCATCGAGCATTCCAGAATGGACCAGCAAAATCGATGTGTAAGCGTTGCCAAGGGGTAGTGGCTTTCGGCCATGCAAAGAATTTCCGCGGTGGTGCGGATTGTTGTTCGGCACACGCCATGCAAGAAGAGCACATATGCGTAATCGCAGCATCGATTCCGAACCAAGTACAGTGCTGACGAGCAAGTTGTTTCGTTCGCACTATACCCTAATGTCCTTGGTGGAGAAGCCGTAAGACAGAGGACTGTAACGAACGTGGGACCACGACCCTGGACTGATCATTATCAGAACGCAACAGCAAAACACCACGTCGTACAAAAAGTCTCCCCTTGTGAGCAAAAAATCGGCAAACCAACGGATCCTCGATCCGTGACTTTGACAAAGGCCATTGCGTAGCAACAAAACGCAGAACGGTAGCAAGGACAGGGTCAGCAGCTGTGGCTGTAGCTACACGACGAAAATCAAACGGAAACGATTCGACCACGTCATCGGTTTCCGAATCAATGAACATGCAAGCAAGTTCGGAGGAATCGAATGCTCTGTCCTCAGCAACAGGCAAACGGGACAACGAATCGGCGTTTCCGTGCTTAACAGTGGACCGATACAAGATATCGTAGCGGTACTGCGAGAGGAAAAGAGACCAGCGAATGAATTTCTGCGCTGTACGTGGAGGTACAGGCTTGGTCGGATGAAAAAGCGATGTCAAAGGTTTGTGGTCTGTGATGATGGTAAAGTGACGACCATACAAGAAATCATGAAACTTTGTAACACCAAATACGAGAGCCAATGCTTCTTTCTCGATCTCTGAATAATGTCTTTGCGCAGACGAGAGCAATTTGGACGCAAAGGCAATAGGGCGATCGTGCGAGCCATCTTTGTACACAAGCACAGCACCGATCCCGAAATCCGATGCATCCACCATCAACAAAAGGGGCTTCCGGGGATCGAATGGCGTAAGGCAAGTATTGGAAAGCAACGCCGATTTCAACTGGCGAAAGGCGCGTCCGCATTCCGTCGTCCAGACGAACGGAACACCTTTACGGTGTAAGCGATGAAGCGGAGCTGAAATGGAAGAGGGGTGGCGCACATAGCGATGGTAATAATTGATTTTTCCCAGCACACTCTGTAGCTGCTTCAAATTCTGCGGCGACGGCAAGTCTTGTATGGCACGGAGGTGCTCTGGACTGGGATGTATGCCTTGGGCATTGAGTACATGGCCCAGATAGGGTAAGTCACGAGCAAAAAACACAAATTTGTCCTTCCGCAAACGAAGACCATTTTGTCGCAAGACCTGAAATAATGTTCTGAGATTGGCTAAATGTTCGTCTTCCGTCTTTCCGGAGATCACAATATCGTCCAGATAGTTTGCTGCAGTAGGGACTGACGTACAAACAGTTTGCAGATATTGCTGAAACAATGCAGGGGCGGATGCACACCCGAATGGCAGTCGTTTGAATCGATACAAACCAAGATGCGTGTTAACCACTAAAACGCGCTGGGAGTCTTCGTCCACTGGTATTTGCAAGTACGCATCTGCTAGGTCCAACTTCGAAAAATATTTACCCGGGCACAGTTTCTCAAAAAGATCTTCCGGGCAGGGTAAAGGAAAAGTTGCAGTCACTAGTTGTGGATTCACTGTTGCCTTGAAGTCCACGCAGTCTCAATTGTCCGGAAGGCTTTTGAAAAATTACTAAGGGTGATGCCCAGAGAGAAGCCTGCACACGTTCAATCACACCTTGTGATTCCAAATCGTGTAATGTTCTTGCGACCTCATTATGCAATGCGTGGGGAACATTGCGCGCTCTGAAAAATTGCGGTTGCGCGTTGACTTTCAGTTCCAAATGTGCTTTATAGTTCTTAGCGCAGCCGAGGCCCGGTGCAAAAATGTCTGCAAATTCTTCACATAGACGAGAAACACTGTCTGAAGGCACAGTCTGGTTCACTGATAGCACCTGATTGACTATAGACAAGTTAAACAACTGAAACAAATCTAAACCAAACAAGTTCACTGCAGAAGAAGAACGAAGGACGTACAATGACACAAGTTTTGTTTGTCCCTTGTATGTTGTAAGAAGGCTGCACTGTCCTAACACAGGGATTGCTTGTCCTGTATAACTACTTAACTTAACATGTGCGGCACGCAACGGAGGGGTGCCCAGCTGTTTGTACGTGTCTTGATTGATCAAGGAAACTGCAGCTCCAGTATCGAGCTGGAATGGTATCACGTTGCCATTAATTTCCAAGTCTACAAAAAGTTTATTGTCCTGCTGACGACAAGAGCGACTGTCTCGTGCAACGTGAACTGACACTGATACAGAATCATTTGCGACGTGACGGGATTTCCATTGATGTCGACGCACACTATTTGTGGGACGAACACAGTCACTGGTAGAGAGAGTGGCACTGGGCGGAGTGGAATGAACTTCATGAATTTCCATGGGCGAAGGTTCACGAGCCGGAGTATCCTCAGTTCGATTCCAATTCCGGCGCGAAGCAAAGGGCCTGGAATGGTTGTGAGTGTCCGTTCTGAGCTTTTTCTGGCAAACACTTTGAACATGTTCTTTTTTATTACAGAAAAAGCAAATAGCCTGGCATGATGGGCAATTCTCACGCGAATGTCTAGTAGCACACCGCGGGCATGATTTCACTGCATTTGCTTGCCGACGCGGGACACGTGGCTGAGAGCCAGGCGGCTTTGGCGCAGCCGGGTGCGAGGACTGTTTACTGTTCCGTGCAGCTCGCCCGGCGGGCCGGTTAACCTGACACACGGGTGGCGAAGTTTCAAATGATTCCTGAGCAAACTCAAGTGTGTTCTGCCGATCCAATATGTCCATCACTTGTTGAAGGGAGGGATTGACTAGTTTCAAAATCTGTTCCCTTATACGAACATCAGAAACGTTCTGTGCAATTGCATCACGTACCATAGTATCTGAATAAGGGAGGCCACATTGACACTCAAAAGCACAATCCCTAGTAAGGCCTTGCAAAGTTGCAACCCACTCCTGATTAGTCTGACCGGCCGTACGTTTTGTACGAAAGAACGTATACCGTTTGGCAACTACATTGACTGATTCTTTAAAATATGCATCTAATGCAGACAAAATTTCTTCGTAGGACAGAGTTGCTACGTCGCGTCGGGGAAACAATTTGACTATCACACGGTACGTGGACACGCCGACGCACGATAATGAGAAAGGCTGCCGCTCGTTACCTTGAATTCTGTAGGCGGCGAGATAGAATCCAGATTGAAGTGACCACTCCGTCCAGCTTTCCAGTGCAGCATCAAAAGGACGAAAAGGTGGTGCAACAGCGTGTTGTGGCTGCCGTAGCAGTGGAGCGGCGGCCGCCGCATCGTGTTGCATTGCACGTTGACCCTGGACGAGCTGTCCAAGGGCATCCAGCAAGGCCTGCGTCTGCTGATTCTGTAAGCGATAAAATTCGGACAGTACATCTGGAGATTGTGGCGAAGCCATGACACAAGTAAATCAGAAAGTAGAGTTACGAACGCGAAATCTTCGTCGTCATTTGTCGTGACTTGGCAAGACAGCCAAGTCACTATGAGGTGAAACGGAAAGGCACGCGTTAAGCTCACGCAGGCTGGCGTGAGGTTAGGAAAATGACAAGGTCGCTAGCAAAAATAGTACGTAGCTTCTGGAATACTTAACCTTAATCCGTAATCGGTGAACATCGGTCTGACGGTACATGCATCACAAGATTAATAGCAAATGATAATGGCGCCTTGCTAGGTCGTAGCAAATGACGTAACTGAAGGCTATGCTAACTATCGTCTCGGCAAATGAGAGCGTAATTTGTCAGTGAACCATCGCTAGCAGAGTCGGCTGTACAACTGGGGCGAGTGCTAGGACGTCTCTCTAGACCTGCCGTGTGGCGGCGCTCGGCCTGCAATCACTGATAGTGGCGACACGCGGGTCCGACGTATACTACCGGACCGCGGCCGATTTATAGGCTACCACCTAGCAAGTGTGGTGTCTGGCGGTGACACCACAGTTGCCAACATCAACTCGAAATTTTTCTGCTTCTCTGCACCACCCGTGCTTGGTTATACACCGGTAATATTCGCTGTAAGATGTAGAGGTGCCAACAGACAGTGTCTCTAGTGAGTTGAATAACGATGGAGCAGCTAAGAATGCCACTGACCAGTGGGGTGCTTCCTTTTGTGAGTCTATAGGCAGTTGATTCTTGTTCCTTTCTAAAAAAAATGCACTGCTATAGAGGTTGCACAAATATATCGAAAAACTGTGAGAAATGTACGCTTGAATATAAATTCAGATGTTGACGAAGTGTGCAGATTGCGCTGTTGTATCTGACCAGTAATGGCAGCTGTGCAGTGTCCTGAACACGCCGCAAATGTCACGACAGTGTTGTGTGTAGTCGCGAGTGCATTGTGTCGGAGGAAACTGAATAACAACGTGTGCAGATTGTTCGTGTTCATATGGAGGGTGCATCCGTAACCGAGGCAGTCTCAGTCTTCACAGTATTCTGTATTCCAAGAAGCAACCGGAGAAACGTCATCCGAGAAGTCAGAACGCGGACGACAGTGTGTGTCGAGTGACGGTCACTGGAGAGGGCTGTGACGAAAAACCAGAGAGCGACAGCTGCAAAAGTCACTGCGGAGCTGAATGCCGCGTCGGCTTACCCTCATGAACAAGGAGGAAGCTCCATCAGCCGGGAAATGCAGGGCGACCTAGAAGTGCACCAGTAATGCAAACGTGGGCAACAGTAAAACGTGGGGCCGAGGCCATAAAACCTGGACTAGGGATTAATGGGAGAAAGTCATTCGGTCGGACGAGTCTCGTTTCGCACTGTTTCGACTTTCTGGCCGAGTTTGTACCCCAAGAGTGATACAAGGCGGGTATTCGGTGCCGATCTGGGCAGCCATATCGTGGTATTCAGTGGTCCCCGTGGTGTTGTGCAAGGTCACGTTACTGCCAAGGATCATTTGACCATTTTGGTTGATTACGTTCCTCCAGCGATACAATGCCTGTTCCCGAGTGGTGACTTTCTTCAAAGAACAGGGACCCTGTTCACACAGCCCGCATCATGCGGGACTGGTTTTGTGAACGCGAATTGTCGCATCTGCCCTGGCCATCACAGCTATCAGATGTTATTATTGAGCCTCTGTGGTGTACCTGCGAGACAAGGTGCGTAATCACTGTTCGTCTCCATCATCGTCGTCTTAATTTGCCCCTATTTTCCAGGAAGAATGGTATGAGATTCCCTTGAAATCCATACAGGGTCCTCACTTATCCGTTGTGTTTCTATTGCCAGTGGTTTTCCTACAGCGTATTATGCGAGGTAAAGTGTTGTGTTTTTGGTGTTTCCGTATTTCCGTCCATTACCTGCAAAATAGTTTCAGATACGGCAGGTATCTCTTACATGTAAAAAGCCGTGAAATTGCTACAAAAGCCTTGAAATTGCTGCAAAATAATTTCGAGGAAATAATTTCTGATACCGCCACTGTGAGGACGTTAATAAGGCAGTGGTAAAACATTGCTTTGGGATCACGTAATAGCGCAGAATACCGATACTGAAAATCTCTCCGTCTGTGGCTTTCTTTTATGGGGACATAAGGACAGTGTCGCATACTGAACTACACCGACAATCCCGGATCAGGTCAAGGCACAGATTGAAAAGAAAATCCCCAATATCTCAGGTGAAAATTGCGCCGTAATATCCACAGCTTTCAGTGACGACGACTGAATGCGTCAGGCAAAGTGGGCAGGTTTTAAGTGATGCAATTTTTCTTAAATGACGGTTACTGCAATTTTCATTCCTCTATAGCGTATTTTGAAACTGAAATAAGGCTTTTGCATCTGACATCTGGTTAACAAAGAGGTAGTGCAAATGAGAGTACGCGACGATGTTGTCACGTAGCACATTGGTTCCCGCACGGGATGTGGCGTTAGCAAAAATCATCAGGAACGATCTGATATGAAAGACTAGCAGCACCGGGATTCGACGTCGGTCCCCTCTCCTGCAGCCCCCCCCCCCCCTCCCTACCCCCTTCCAGCAGTCCGCCAGAGGGTCCTACCCGCCGGCAGCTAATTCCCTTCCGGTGGCACGCGGTAGGGATACCCCTTCCTTCGTCGACTGACCAGTCTGCTGCCCAGCGGCTATAAAGAAACGAACTAGACAAGAACTTGAAGATCGCGATTACGGAAGTCGTCGAAACGTTACGGCAACGTGATTGTCGATCCGGGAAGACTTCTCGGTGAAGTTCGCCGAGAAAGTGTGCATTGCCATATACATCACCAGCCTCCTACTATCGATATAAGCCCGCCCAGGCGGCAGCAGCGTCACCTGACGAGGAATGACTGCTAGTCAGACACGCGCATGCTTCGTGCAGTGTCAGTTAGAGTGCTGTCTGTGTATAAAGTGGCAAAGGGGCGCAATCTGTCTGAGGCTGACTCGGGGCAGACTCTGATGGTCCAGAGGCTCGGCACGGGCATTTCGGAAACTGCACGACTTGTCGGGTGTTCGAGGAGTGCTGCGGTGAGTGCCTTCAACAGGTGGCGAAACCGAGTTGAAACCACGTCCAGACGTCGTGGAGTTGCGTGGTCGCCCCTCGTTACAGATCTCGGAGTTCGTAAGCTGGATAGGTTGGAAAGACAGGACTGTGGCGCAACTAACATTAGATTTTAATGCTGGGCAGAGTACACTAACGATGGGAATTCGCAGCCGACGACCCTTGCATGTACCAATGTCGACACCACGACGTTGGCAACTACGACTGCAATGGCCACGTGACAGTCGGCGCTGAACATTGACGTAGTGGCTGAGCGTTGCACGGTCTGATGAATTCCGATACGTTCTTCATCGTGCCGATAGGGGGGCGCGGTCCCTCGTCTTCCAGGAAGACAGCTGCTTGGTACTTCTCTTGCGGGACGGAGACGAGCTGGCGGCGGCTCCATTACACTCTTGGGGAGCATTCAGGTCGGCGTCCGTGGGTCCAGTGGAGCTCGTGCCGCGGCACCGAGGCGGCCAGGGAGCATCGCAAACTGGCTGCACACCACGTACACCCCCTTCATGGCGATAATGGCAGTTGCATTTTTCAGCAAGATAATGCGTCTTGCCGGAAAGCCAGGAGTGTGGTGGCGTGTTTCGAGTTCCAAATGATGTGCTGCCCCCCCCCCCCCCAACTCGCCAGATTTGAACCCAGTCGAACACTTCTGGGATGTAGTTCAATGTGGCTTCAGATCTCGTCGCTCCCCTCCCCGGAAATTATAGGATTACGTAACTTGTGTGTGCAGATGAGTGGCAACGCTCTCCAGTTGTCGTGTGTTCGGAGTAAGTTCGGATCTGGCGGTGAGTTGGGAGGTGCTAGCAGTGCAGTTCGGACCTGGCAGTATTTGACTTAGGACGCGGAAGAAGTTCAGTCGCGGCGCGGCTACAGTGAGGTCCGGACAGCCATGACTCGCCCGACGGTTGCCGATGTGCACTCCGTGTGCATACCGGGGGGAGTCATTCCAGATGTGGAAAGGGTCCTTCCGGATGCCATGAAGGGTACAGGGTGCACCCATCTGCAGGTGGTCGCTCATGTCGGCACCAATGATGTGTGTCGCTATGGATCGGAGGAAATCCTCTCTGGCTTCCGGCGGCTATCTGATTTGGTGAAGACTGCCAGTCTCGCTAGCGGGATGAAAGCAGAGCTCACCATCTGCAGCATCGTCGACAGGACTGACTGCGGACCTTTGGTACAGAGCCGAGTGGAGGGTCTGAATCAGAGGCTGAGACGGTTCTGCGACCGTGTGGGCTGCAGATTCCTCGACTTGCGCCATAGGGTGGTGGGGTTTCGGGTTCCGCTGGATAGGTCAGGAGTCCACTACACGCAACAAGCGGCTACACGGGTAGCAGGGGTTGTGTGGCGTGGGCTGGGCGGTTTTTTAGGTTAGATGGCCTTGGGCAAGTACAGAAAGGGCAACAGCCTCAACGGGTGCGGGGCAAAGTCAGGACATGCGGGGACCAAGCAGCAATCGGCATTGTAATTGTCAACTGTCGAAGCTGCGTTGGTAAAGTACCGGAACTTCAAGCGCTGATAGAAAGCACCGAAGCTGAAATCGTTATAGGTACAGAAAGCTGGCTTAAGCCAGAGATAAATTCTGCCGAAATTTTTACAAAGGTACAGACGGTGTTTAGAAAGGATAGATTGCATGCAACCGGTGGTGGAGTGTTCATCGCTGTTAGTAGTAGTTTATCCTGTAGTGAAGTAGAAGTGGATAGTTCCTGTGAATTATTATGGGTGGAGGTTACACTAAACAACCGAACTAGGTTAATAATTGGCTCCTTTTACCGACCTCCCGACTCAGCAGCATTAGTGGCAGAACAACTGAGAGAAAATTTGGAATACATTTCACATAAATTTTCTCAGCATGTTATAGTCTTAGGTGGAGATTTCAATTTACCAGATATAGACTGGGACACTCAGATGTTTAGGACGGGTGGTAGGGACAGAGCTTCGAGTGACATTATACTGAGTGCACTATCCGAAAATTACCTCGAGCAATTAAACAGAGAACCGACTAGTGGAGATAACATATTGGACCTACTGATAACAAACAGACCCGAACTTTTCGAATCTGTATGTACAGAACAGGGAATCAGTGATCATAAGGCCGTTGCAGCATCCCTGAATATGGAAGTTAATAGGAATATAAAAAAAGGGAGGAAGATTTATCTGTTTAGCAAGAGTAATAGAAGGCAGATTTCAGACTACCTAACAGATCAAAACGAAAATTTCTGTTCCGACACTGACAATGTTGAGTGTTTATGGAAAAAGTTCAAGGCAATCGTAAAATGCGTTTTAGACAGGTACGTGCCGAGTAAAACTGTGAGGGACGGGAAAAACCCACCGTGGTACAACAACAAAGTTAGGAAACTACTGCGAAAGCAAAGAGAGCTCCACTCCAAGTTTAAACGCAGCCAAAACCTCTCAGACAAACAGAAGCTAAACGATGTCAAAGTTAGTGTAAGGAGGGCTATGCGTGATGCGTTCATTGAATTCGAAAGTAAAATTCTTGACAGAAAATCCTAGGAAGTTCTGGTCTTACGTTAAATCAGTAAGTGGCTCGAAACAGCATATCCAGACACTACGGGATGATGATGGCATTGAAACAGAGGATGACACGCGTAAAGCTGAAATACTAAACACCTTTTTCCAAAGCTGTTTCACAGAGGAAGACCGCACTGCAGTTCCTTCTCTAAATCCTCGCACAAACGAAAAAATGGCTGACATCGAAATAAGTGTCCAAGGAATAGAAAAGCAACTGGAATCACTCAATAGAGGAAAGTCCACTGGACCTGACGGGATACCAATTCGATTCTACACAGAGTACGCGAAAGAACTTGCCCCCCTTCTAACAGCCGTGTACCGCAAGTCTCTAGAGGAACGGAGGGTTCCAAATGATTGGAAAAGAGCACAGATAGTCCCAGTCTTCAAGAAGGGTCGTCGAGAAGATGCGCAAAACTATAGACCTATATCTCTTACGTCGATCTCTTGTAGAATTTTAGAACATGTTTTTTGCTCGCGTATCATGTCATTTCTGGAAACCCAGAATCTACTATGTAGGAATCAACATGGATTCCGGAAACAGCGATCGTGTGAGACCCAACTCGCCTTATTTGTTCATGAGACCCAGAAAATATTAGATACAGGCTCCCAGGTAGATGCTATTTTTCTTGACTTCCGGAAGGCGTTCGATACAGTTCCGCACTGTCGCCTGATAAACAAAGTAAGAGCCTACGGAATATCAGACCAGCTGTGTGGCTGGATTGAAGAGTTTTTAGCAAACAGAACACAGCATGTTGTTAGCAATGGAGAGACGTCTACAGACGTTAAAGTAACCTCTGGCGTGCCACAGGGGAGTGTTATGGGACCATTGCTTTTCACAATATTTATAAATGACTTAGTAGATAGTGTCGGAAGTTCCATGCGGCTTTTCGCGGATGATGCTGTAGTATACAGAGAAGTTGCTGCATTAGAAAATTGTAGCGAAATACTGGAAGATCTGCAGCGGATAGGCACTTGGTGCAGGGAGTGGCAACTGACCCTTAACATAGACAAATGTAATGTATTGCGAATACATAGAAAGAAGGATCCTTTATTGTATGATTATATGATAGCGGAACAAACACTGGTAGCAGTTACTTCTGTAAAATATCTGGGAGTATGCGTACGGAACGATTTGAAGTGGAATGATCATATAAAATTAATTGTTGGTAAGGCGGGTACCAGGTTGAGATTCATTGGGAGAGTGCTTAGAAAATGTAGTCCATCAACAAAGGAGGTGGCTTACAAAACACTCGTTCGACCTATACTTGAGTATTGCTCATCAGTGTGGGATCCGTACCAGGTCGGGTTGACGGAGGAGATAGAGAAGATCCAATTAATAAACTCAAGTGGCAGACTCTGCAAGAGAGGCGCTCTGCATCGCGGTGTAGCTTGCTCGCCAGGTATCGAGAGGGTGCGTTTCTGGATGAGGTATCGAATATATTGCTTCCCCCTACTTATACTTCCCGAGGAGATCACGAATGTAAAATTAGAGAGATTAGAGCACGCACGGAGGCTTTCAGACAGTCGTTCTTCCCGCGAACCATACGCGACTGGAACAGGAAAGGGAGGTAATGACAGTGGCACGTAAAGTACCCTCCGCCACACACCGTTGGGTGGCTTGCGGAGTATCAATGTAGATGTAGATGTAGATACATATCACTTGACTGCGGACCACCTTGGTTGGTTGGTTGTCGGTCGGTCGTCTTGCCGGAGAAGTGTATTTGGCCGGCGATCGCTTGTGGGTTGGCTGTGTGTGCCGACTCGTGATTCGTCCCTGTTATTGTACAGTGGCTGCCGTTAGCACTGTCTGGTCCTTCGTGCAAGTGCTCGTGAAACTGTGTGTAGTTTGCGTCATTTTGATGGACAAGTTATTTTAAATGTTGTCGGCGTACTGGCTCTGAGGAGTCGGTCGGTTGGCGTGGAGCAGTGAGGAATTCTCGGCGGGGCGTAGTTTGGCCGGGGCCCGCTGGCGCTCTCTACGCGGTGCCGGAGCGTGTGGCGCTGTTCCCATTGCTACGAGGTCCGTGGCTCACCGACCCTGGACACGAAAGTTGAGTTTTGATTTAATCTACCAGCAAGTCAAGACTGTTGACATTGTGTCATTTGGAGTTCGTTGTCGGCTGTTGGGATATTCCCAAGGGCAACAACGTCGTTTTATAGTTGGAAAATTCTAGCCGCTCTCCGGTGGAGTTTCACTGCATTTGTTTATTTGAATTGAAGTGCACCAACGGAATCTTCTGCCCTGTGGCCGTTAAAGTTCCGGTTAGCTGCCCTGGGCGTTGACGTAAATTTCAGGCAGTGTAGTTTCCTCATCGTGTTGTTGCTGTCCAGCACGGTGTGTAGTTTGGCAGCTTCGTGTATGACTGGTTGTGGGCGCCGATAACTTCTACGTTGTTCCGTTGAACTCCCTGCTGTGCCCTGGTCGGCTGAAGTGGAAGGTATCTGGTCGGTGGGTCCGCTGACTGCCGGTCGGTTGGGTTGTGGTCGGATCGTGAATGGACTGCCTGTCTCACCTAAGTCAGCGTTAGTGTTTGAATTACAGGCCGACACTCGGACATCTGGATGCCCTTCTGTGAACTGCTTTATTTTTTTTTTTAATTTGTTCTTGTTGTTGGTACTTGCGTGGCTTCTAGCCGGTTTTGTGTTTTAAATTAGAGTTGTTTTACTCTTTAGGCCTTCAGCCCAGTTTTAAGTACTGTTTCACGTAAGCCCTTTGGCATTTTAATTTTATTTTAATTTTTGAGTCCTCGGCCTTGAGCCGATTTAAATTTAACTTGTTTACTTCAACCTATTGAATTTTTAAGTCTTCGGCTTTCAGCCGATTTGAGTTTCAGTTATTTCTTCTTAAGGCCTTCAGCCTAAATTAAAGAACTGTTTCACGAAAGGACCCTGGTATTTAAAATAATTAATGTTTTGGAGTTTTAAGTGTTCGGTCTGCAGTCGATTTGAATTTAACTTGTTTACTTCAGCCTAACTAAAGAACTCTTTTAAGATAAGGCTTCCGTTTTAAATTTCTAATTATGCTTGCGTTTTAAGTTATTGGCCTTCAGCCGTTTTCAAATTAAAGTGGCTTTCAGCCGGTCATTAAGTCCCAAAGATTAAGGCTGTGTGCTTAAAAAATTTTTTTGGGCTCTTGTAATATTTGATCAAATAATAAAGTTGTATGTTCGAGGGTAACTGACAGCCCCTTATTTTGGCCCCTTTCCAGAATTTATTCTATCTGTCCTGTCCTGCAGGCTAAACAGGGCATTTCACCACGTATTAGGTAAGGGGTCATAATGTTCTGCCTGGCCACTGTACTTTTATAACCTTCATTTTTTTCTTCCAATTGCGTCACATTTTCCCGCTGCTCTGCGTCACCTTGTTGAAGACAGATAAGCCAGTTTCGACTGTATAGATTATCCGCAACCGTAGACATTTTAGATTGCCAGTGCTTTTTGCATAAAGCTGGCAGCGTGTTCTATACGACGAGACGGTAGTGCTGTGGAGCCCCTGTTGTGGTGAAGCCTTCCTTTCCTCTGGGCCTCCTACGCCAAGCGCTCGAGTCGCGCAATTTTCGCGGCTGAATTATTTACGCGGTGGGCGTGTCCAGCGGCTGAGAGCAGCCGCGCTTTGCCGGCAACCCGCGGGCAGGCCACGCAGATGGCGCCAAGAACGGGGGAGGCGGGCGAAGGGGGCTGTGTGCAGAGACGGGCTCTCCAGCGCCGCCCACAAGGCGTGACGGAGGCTGGCAACAATAGCAGCCAACTGTCACGCTCCAGTGTTCGAACGAAGAGCTACAACAAGGCTGCTTTGTGCACTGGGTTTCTAACAAAAGGGTGTTGCAAGAACAACCTTTCTTCCAGCGGGCATCTCAATTATACAGTAATATTATGAGGTTGTCTTATAAGATGCTATGCACTTACTTACTGTACTATCCCACTAGTGAATTTCCATTTCGTATGGTTCTGTATGTCGTTGACATCATGCACTCAATTTCTGAGAAATTCTGTAAACTGATACTCTCGGGTGCTATGCGTTCTTTGTGTCATTATTTTGATTTAGTGACATTCCAGAAGGGTACTATTGCAGTGCACGAGGTAGAGATACAGTGTAAGTCGTTTTGCATTTCCTTATAATTCCGCAGTTATATTAATTTCCTGTGAACAACAGTCTCATTAATGGGTAATCAAAAATTACCGCTTTTCGTATATTTCTGTCAGGTGTCACGTGCTCATTGCTTTGCGCACACACAAAGATACTTGCGTTTTTATCGAATATTCCTCTGACCGCTATAACATCTTACTGGGTTCTCTCAGTTATAAATTCTTCGACTTCATTCCACGTTCAGGAAGTTATTCCATGTGACGCTTTCATTCTTCAAGGTACGTTATAATATTCGATATTAGTAGTCTGCTGGACTACCACGCAGTCGGCATGCAGAAAACTTCTCCGATTAACGTGAAATGTACTACGCTCTTTGATGTGCAAGTAAGTGAAGTCGAGGCGATCATACGAGAGACGTCTACCAGCATTTACTGCTGCACGATCTCGGCCTATCCAGAATGCAGTTCATCGTTACAAGACACTGCTGGTCGCGTTGAGTGGGGTCTCACGACTGTCATGCAGATATGGACTCAATCTGGACGGTCGTACTGACTGGCATGCAGAATCACAGAGACGCCACACGACTAGCGCCAGAGAGACGTACGTGTTGTGCGCCCGGCCGTACGGGATCGTGCAGCGACATCAGGTGCGCCGAGGCACGGCGTAGGCAAGTTAGAGGGCCTGTATACAGAGAGTGGCCATACGTGAAGTTGCCCGTGATTGGTTGATTAGCTTTGGCGCCATTTTTCTGCCAAACGTATCTCCTATGTTCGCCGTACTTTTGAGTTGAATTGAAGTTCAGAGCACTTTTGGAAACGATTAAAAGGTATTTGAATTATTGAGAGGCTTGTTATACGTTGTGCATGCATGTTCGATTTAGTTGTATATCGTTTTTTAAGCTGTTATTTCTTTAACAGTTCGTGCATACTGGTAGCATAACAAGCTTTTCTGAAGCCAGTATCTGACAGTCCTTGCTGGAAACGGAAAGTTCCTGTAATTGTTGTGCCTTGCTCATTCGACTTTATAGCGTCAAACTCTATTTCGTTCCAAATCAGAGCACTGGGCATTATTTTGGTTTCAGTGTCATTGCCTGACTGTTGACGCAGGCAAGTTGTAAGCGCGCAGTTGTCGTGGTTGCTGAAACATTATTCGTAGTAAATAACTGTAGGTACTCTTGAAACTCAGTTTTTAATAGGCCTACTTACTGTGCGGTAGAAGGGATACGGTAGTTTTCTTGTTATATTTGTTCGTTATTACAGTAGCTACAATTAACATTACCTGATTTTTGTAATCTTTTCCGTTTGTTATCTACGAGAGGTATTCAGTGTATGTATGAAAGAAAGTCGTAAGCAGTTGTTTACTTGTGACATGCAAAAAATTTGAAGACGTGACAAGAAGTACTAATACATCTCACACTTTTTGCATGTCACAAGTAAACAATTGCTTACGACTTTCATTCATCTGCCGTAATACAGGTACGTTAAATCTTTAGTGTTATGCACTTCTGCTACAAAACAAGTGCTATACAGTATTTCTTTTACGTTACTTTCATTTCAATATATCTAGTAAACAAACTTTAAAGGAGATAAATGCAAGTAACGAATAATTTTTACAGCCACTGTATCAAATTTTCCTGTGCTGTACGTAGTAGGCTACTATGAGTGTATTATAGCTGTAAAGAAAGGCATTTAACGAATGATTTCTGTATATTGTCTTGTGCTTTTGATTCGGTGAGTGTGTACTCCACTACTGGCCAGTCAAAAGTCACGCCCGCAGTTAGGCAGAAAAATGGCCGCCGTGCCGTCCGGTTGACCACTCTCTCCCTGCAGAGGCTCTCTGAGGCAAGTAGGGCACTGCGGCCGCCGGTGTGTGTCGGCACGGTCCCCAGCATGCGGATCGCCGGTGTCGCGGCAGAACCGGCCGCCCACCGGCAACAGCGGACACCGCGGCGTCGCCCCAGTTGAGTTTCGTAAAGGGTGCTCTACGGCATTCGCCCCTTTCCTAGCTCTCATCTATCACGAATCTCTCGCCCAGCACAAAGTCCCAAGTGACCAGAAAAAAGCGCAGGTGACTCCACTGTATAACGGACCCACAAAATTACTGACCGACGTCCCTAACGTCGGTTTGTTCCAGAATCCTCGAACATATTCTAAGTTCGAATATAGTAAATTTTCTCGAGACCGAGAAGTGCGTCTTAGAAAGCATCGCTCGTGCTAAACTCAGCTTACCGTCTTCTCACATGACGTCCTGCAAACAATGCGTGAAGGGCAAGGGGCAGATTCCGTATTTCTAGATTTCCGGAAAGCATTTGACACGGTGCCCCGCTGCTGGTTGTTAACGTAGGTACGAGCGTACCTGAACAGATTTCGAGATACGTGAGTGACTCGAAGACTTGTTAAGTTATGGAGCAGAGTACGTTGTGCTCGACGGCGAGTGCGCATCAGAGACGAGGGTATCGAAAAGAGTGCCCCAGGGAAGTGTGACAGGACCGCTACTATGCTGTGTACACATAAATGATTTGGCGGAAAGGATGGCCGGCAACCTCCCGTTGTCTGCTGACGATGCTGTGGTGTACGGTAAGGTGTCGAAGTTGAACGAATGTAGGAGGCTGTGAGATGACTTGGATAAAATTTATAATTGTTGTGATAAATGGCAGTTAGCTCTAAATGTAGAAAAGCCTAAGTTGATGCGGATGAATAGGGAAAAAGAAACCCGTAGTGTTGAGATACAGCGTCAGTAGCGTCCCGCTTAACACAGTCACATCGTTTAAATATCTTGGCGTAACGTTGCAAAGAGATATGAAATGGAACGAACATAAGACGATTCTATTAGGAAACGCGAATGGTCGACTTGAGATTGTTGGGAGAATTGTAGGAAAGTCTGGTTCATCTGTAAAGCAGACTGCATATAGCACCTTAGTGAGACCTGTTGTTGAGTACTGTTGGAGTGTTTGGAATCCGTATCAGGTCGGATTAAAGGAAGACATCCAATCAATTCAAAGGCGGGCTGCTACATTTGTTACTTGTCGGTTCGAACAGCAGGCAAATGTTTCGGAAATGCTTCGGGAATTCAAATGGGAATACCTGGAGGGAAGGCAACATTTTCGAGGAACAGTACTAAGAAAATTGAAGAGGGCCGACATTTGAATTTTCGCGCAAGGACCAGGAAGATAAAATAAGAGAAATTATGGGACATATGAAAGAGTATAGACAGTCTTTTGCCTCGTCCTATTTGCGAGTGTAACAGGAAAGGAAATGAGTAGTAGTGGTTCGGTGTACCGTCCACCACGCCCCGTACGGTGGAGTGCTGAGTACCTGTGTAGATGTAGATGTAGATGTGGATGTAGAGTGCCCGCTCAGCGTGCTGCCTGACGACGGAGGCTTCGCGGAGGAGGAACGCCGCCAGACGGCGCCCGCTCGTCACCTCGTGTGCTCCGACACTGTCCACCGAGCACGCGGCCCCGCAGCCGCCTTGCCCGCGCAACCGCCACACCCCGGTGCCGCTCGGCACTGGCCTGCCTCCGCTGCAGGCGGCGTGCGACTGCTCAGATGGTTCAAATGGCTCTGAGCGCTATGCGACTTAACGTCTCAGGTCATCAGTCCCCTAGAAGTTAGAACTACTTAAACCTAACCAACCTAAGGACATCACACACACCCATGCCCGAGCCAGCATTCGAACCTCCGACCGTAGCGGTCGCGCGGTTCCAGACTGAAGCGCCTAGAACCGCTCGGCCATCCCGGCCGGCCCGTGCGACTGCTCCTCCCTCCAGACCTCCCACCCACCTACAACTCGTGCTCGACTGAAGCCGACGGCCAGCCGGCCACGTCAGAGGATCCTCAGCTGCCGGAGTTGGTGCAGGTCTGCCTGACAAATATAGCTCCCTGCCTACCCCAAACCACCTTCAAACTTAACCCTACGTCCTGCCTAGTATAGCACAATAAGTAATATTTCCTTAATTTCATATCATTCCTGGTACTGTAATTTCATTTCCGCTTTTAAGCGGCGTTAAAACAAGGTGACAGTCTTGCGATCCTTGTCTCGTACCGCATTTTTAAATACAGAACATAATATTGGTTTCTCCTGTTTTTTACCTTACGTTTCTTCTTTACGTCAACAAGAGACTCGCTGGAAAGATTAGACACTCTACGAATTCCATGAAATACGGAGAAAACTTACTAAGAAGCTCCGTACGTGAAACGACTGGATAGTTGAAGCTATTTACATTGTAGATGGTAGTAACAATAGTAAGAATGACAATAATAATAATAGTAATAAAAGTTTCGTAGTTAAGTGAATCTTCACAAAATACAAATCCAAAATAATCTTTTTAAATCCAGACCAATAGTAAGATTTATCTCTTTTCACCAGTTTTTAAATAAAATGCAAAAAGAAGACATTGTGACTATTAAAACAGATCTTCGTTAACACAATTTTACTATGCATACAGCGATCTGTTTGTAGGAACGTGGAAAAGAAACTTTTTTTAATTACTTTCACTTGCTTGGTATGATTTCTCCGATATTATGTCCTATGTGCATTTGCAAGAAATGAAGAGAGACTCCATATTTCTCTGAATCAACGGGTAAATGAAGCCGACAGATTTACAAATACGTGTTTTATTTATTTTATACAGTTGTTGTTGTTGTTGTCGTGGTCTTCAGTCCAGAGACTGGATTGATGCAGCTCTCCATGCCACTCTATCCTGTACAAGCTTCTTCATCTGCCAGTACCCACTGCAACCTACATCCTTCTGAATCTGTTTAGTTTATTCATCTCTTGGTCTCCCTCTACGATTTTTACCCTCCACGCTGCGCTGCAATACTAAATTGGTGAGTCTTTGATGCCTCAGCATATGCCCTACCAACCGATCCTTTCTTCTTCTCAAGTTGTGCCACAAACTCCTGTTCTCTCCAGTTCCATTCAATACCTAATCATTAGTTATGTGATCTACCCATCTAATCTTCAGCATCCTTCTGCAGCACCACAATTCAAAAGCTTCTACTCTCTTCTTGTCTAAACTATTTATCGTCCACATTTCACTTCCATACGTGCCTACACTCCATACAAATACATTCAGAAACGACTTCCTGACACTTAAATCTATACTCGATGTTAACAAATTTCTCTTCTTTGGAAACGCTTTTCTTGCCATTGCCAGTCTACATTTTATATCCTCTCTACTTCGACCATCATCAGTTTTTTTGCTCCCCAAATAGCAAAACTCATTTACTAGCTTAAGCGCCTTATTTTCTAATCTAATTCCCGCAGCATCATCCGACTTAATTCGGCTACATTTCTTTATCCTCGTTTTGCTTTTGTTGATGTTCATGTTATATCCTCCTTTCAATACACTGTCCATTCCGTTCAACTGCTCTTCCAGGTCCTTTGGTGTCTCTAACAGAATTACAATGTCATTGGCGAATCACAAAGTTTTTATTTCTTCTCCATGAATTTTAATTCCTACTCCAAATTTTTCCTTTGTTTCCTTCACTGCTTGCTCAATATACAGATTGAATAACATCGGGGATAGGCTACAACCCTGTCTCACTCCCTTCCCAACCACTGCTTCCCTTTCATGTACCTCGACTCTTACAACTGCCATCTGGTTTCTGCACAAATTGTAAATAGCCTTTCCCTCCCTGTGTTTTACCCCTGCCACCTTCACAATTTGAAAGAGGGTATTCCAGTCAACATTGTCAAAAGCTTTCTCCAAGTCTACAAATGCTAGAAACGTAGGCTTGCCTTTCCTTAATCTATTTTCTAAGATAAGTCGTAGGGTCAGTATTGCCTCACGTTTTCCAACATTTCTACGGAATCCAAACTGTTCTTCCGCGAGGTCGGCTTCCACCAGTTTTTCCATTCGTCTGTAAAGAATTGGTGTTAGTATTTTGCAGCCATGGCCTATTAAACTGATAGTTTGGTAATTTTCACATCTGTTAACACCTACTTTCTTTGGGATTGGAATTATTATATTCTTCTTGAAGTCTGAGGGTATGACGCCTGTCTCATACATCTTGCTCACTGGGTGGTAGACTTTTGTGAGGACTGGCTCTCCCAAGGCTATCAGTATTTCTAATGGAATGTTGTCTACTCTCGGGGCCATGTTTCGACTTGGGTCTTTCAGTGCTCTGTCAAACTCATACCTCCCATTTCGTCTTCATCTACATTCTCTTCCATTTGCATAATATTGTCCTCAAGAACATCGTCCTTGTATAGACCGTCTATATACTCCTTCCACCTTTCTGCTTTCTCTTATTTGCTTATACTGTTATGTGGGACTGTAGGCAAAAAACCATTATGCTACGTACCTTTTTAACGCAGTAGCAAGAGTGGGGAGAGTGTCACAGCGTCATTACGCTTTTATTTAAATTATGTGTGCTGGTTTGTCAGCCGAGTCTGACGGCCGCTGGGTGACGTCGCTTGCTGTTAATTCTTGCTTATCATGATGACGGCTGAAGTATGATGCGGTCTAACTGACGTCTGAGTCATTACAGACGGGGCAAACAAAGGCTCGGCTTGTACGAGGAACGGTTGGAAAATCGTCCGTCGTGGCATTAACTTCAGTCGTGAATTTTCAAGATGACGGAAAGCACGAGCCTGCGTGCTCGTACGTGGATATCAACGCCGCCTATCCCCGACGCTTGTCCAGTGTGTTACACGTTAATCTCCCCCCGTCGGTGAAGGAGAAATCCCCGCACCGTATCTGATCACGTTACCACCCGCACTGCACGCGGTGTGGCAAATTACGTGGCAAACGTACTCGTCAAAGATATTGCAGCTATTAAGTTACAGGAGCCGGTGATTTTTCTTTCAAACGTAGTGCATTGCTCAAGACCTGTTCAAAACGCTTATTTCACGGCTACGCAGCTTACGAGTTTTATACTTCCGGCTTTTCTTGCAAACGTCGAGTATTTATTCCCGACACGCAGGTAATTCTTGAACTCCGTAAGTACAGCCAAAAAAGAACCTACGACCTCAATCAGGTGAAATTCGGTTGGATATTGGAATAGCGGAGGAAACTAAGCACAATCACTTTTAAAATAGAACTCGGAACTAGTGAAACTCAGTGGTTATTAGTTACGAAACACGTCATCATTACCACTTCGTATTAGGTACCTACTGCCCACAAAGTGCTTAATTCAGAGTGTATAGTTGTATGAAAATTGTACATATCATATTATTTTTCCGTCCGTAACACTGAGATACGGGAGAATACTTTCGATACTGTCATTTTCACTCGTTGTTGACGTTGCCTGAAAACCCAAGGAGAAATAGTTGCAAGTTGCAGGCAGTGTATAGCGCTATTTGAAGCTTTGATAGCGGAAAGCCGTCTGCATTTCCTGTTGGAAGGAGAGCAGTGGCGGCGAGGAAACAGGTTTTGATACCTGACGACAAACGGCTCTCGCACACAACTGTTGACAATACCGATCGCTGCCGTGGCTTCCTTGATATATATATATATATATATATATATATATATATATATATATATATATATATATATGTGTGTGTGTGTGTGTGTGTGTGTGTGTGTGTGTGTGTGTGTGTGTAGCGGGAGGAGAGGGACGGAGCGGACTGGCGGCTGTGTCACGCCCCTCTGCACCTGACAAGTCGCGGATTTAAACTTGCAACAGACAGTGTGTCACGCTTTTAGCCTGTTATCAGATTTCGGAACAGTGCCACGCGACTGCATACGGATCCTCCTCGCACGTTGACTACGTCGCTTTGAGTGGTCACTATTTATACAATTTTCTCTGTGCACTTCCACCATAACTCTACCTCTGAACTGTTGAACACTCTTCTTGAGACTACGGAGAATAAAGCTAATGGGAGCAGAAAACTTTTCGTAATTGAAAAAATATCCTTTACGTCGGTTTTAGTTTGCTATAGATATGAAAACGAACAGCAATTCTCTGATTTTGCTGTTCCAAAGATACTACATAGATCACACACGGCAACCGATGTTTCGTTAATGAATTTTCACTTATATAAATCTTATTATTTATTACAATCTTTGCTTGTGTTTTCCTGAAAATGAATACGTATGAACATATAATTTGGCCTATTCACTTCCTGTCTTTGACTAAAATAACTTTCACCGTAGCAAAATTGTTTCACTACACATGGCAGTTTAGTTGTACTACATTCTCCAGAGATATTCATTAATGTGCTTATGATCTTTCTTTCAGTAATAATTTTAGCTTTCCTTTACGTATCTTACCGTGTTATGTGTAGTAAGAAAATTATTGAGAATGAGCTTTATCGTATTCTTCACAGTTGATCGTACACAGCACATAAGATACCTATGTGTCTTAAGACTGTCGCAACTGTTAA
Organism: Schistocerca americana; assembly: GCF_021461395.2. NCBI lineage: Eukaryota > Metazoa > Arthropoda > Insecta > Orthoptera > Acrididae > Schistocerca > Schistocerca americana. The sequence continues at coordinate 21,043,179 of NC_060122.1, read as the reverse complement.
TATCTTCGCAGAAACAATTTTACAGTTTTGCAGATAAGCAGGGCCTGACTCAGTTGCAATTTCACAACATCTGGTACAATTACAATAATACCCTGTCTGATAAGAAAGGGTGAAGCGCTCAAAAGACATTCTCGAGTGGCAGTGTAACCTGGTACACGTGCACATCATCGTCGAGCGTGTAAGTGATTGGGGTAGCCACCACCTGTGGCAGGCAGAGCGGCCAACAGAGAGCGTCGGTGTTGTACGAGTGTAGCGTCGCTGGCAGGCCTGCAGGCATGGTGTGTAGCGTGTGTAAGGGGTGCGAGCGGCGTCACGCGTGAGCGACCACGAGGGGCGTCGCGGACACAGCTACGGGCTGCACCCTCACCTGTGGGTCTCCTTTTGGCCGTCTGCTCAGATCGTGTAATACCGAAATCTGTGGGGCATCGGGACGGCGCCGCGACCACTGCTGAACTGCAGGCCAGTGTGAGGGCAGGTAAAGTCGTCGTGTCGAGGTGCCGGCAGCCGTCACAGTGGAGCACATCGGAACCGCTTCACATCTGGGCCTGCAATTCGAGAACTAGTAACACACTGCCCATAACAGTCTGTCTTATCCCGCGCCGTTACTCGCGGGCTGGCAGCAACCGGGCTAGGGAGTCACCGTCTGACTCGTAGACTGCCGTTAGCAGCACGGCACAACCGGCCGCGTTTGGAGTGGGGGGTGCCTTAGACGGCAACCGAGTACTCGTCATGCTGATGATGTCGCACTGTACTGTGGGAGTCACTCGGTGAGGAGCGTGCCCATCCTCAAACCCAGGGTTTTAACCGCCTACCACTGTGGTCACTGCAGTACAGGAATTTGGTGCAGTACAGGAGAGGTCGCACGGGTGCTTCGGTTTTTAATGCGATACTTTGTGACATTTTATATGAGCACCACAAGTGTGCAGCTGTCCGACTGCCTCAAGACTTCACTGTCTTCGACGCAGAATTATATGCCATATAGCGGGCAATGGAGCAGATGAGACGTTCTTCCAGTGCTAAGTTTTTTGTCTGTTCCGATTCTGTCAAAGCCTTCACTCTCTACAATATCCAGGATGGCCTCCTCCAGCTACAGTCAGAGCGACAGGAGGTGTCTTTCTGCTGGCTACCGGGGCACACGGGTATTGCGGGAAACGAAAGGGCGGATCTAGCAGCCGCGGAGGCGTCTCGTCATTCTCCGTTATTTCAGTGCGCCGTCCTCCTGCACGCTGTCGAGTTCCAGAGTCTTGCGTCGGTGGCAGAGCGAGTGGCTGGAGGTGACGGAGAGTAACTTGCGTCTAGTAAAGGCCACTACGCGGCCGTGGCGTACTTCCTTCCAGCGACGACGATGGGACGAGGTTCTCCTTACTCGTCTTCGTATGGGCCACAGCCCTATGCGCGCAGATCTCTGAACGCCACATTTTATTCGACTGTGTTTTATTTTCAGACCAGACGGCAGATGCAGATTTGGCGCCAGATCTGCAATCTGTTTCAAGTCAGGTTGAAAATGACGTTCAAACGAGTGTGGCTAACAGTTTTCCGCTGTGTCCAACTTGTATCCTAAATTTTTGGGGAGAGGTCTTCTGTGCTTTTACTTTTGTTTTAATCCGACGTACAACACCTTTCAATCTTCGCCGTTGTATTAAAGCCCGTGACTGTGTGGATGTACGCGAGTGAGGTACGAGTGAGTGAATGAGTGTCGTTTTACAAGTTACCTCCTCGCTGTATGACAGTAATATTAGACGTTTATCCACAACCGTTTCCTTTAATATGTGTAAAGGCGCTCATAACATCGACGTTGAGGGTCCGTAAGTCCCAAACACATGTACATATTACGTTGATCGATGAATCGCGGTTCTGCTTTACCCGGAATGACCGCCGTAGGTGAGTAGTCGGCTTCCTAGGGAGAGGTCCTGTTCTTTCAGTGTTTACAAAAGCCACAGCGGAGCTGCGCTTGGCGTCACGGTGTAGGGAACCATCGGATGTGACTTCGGGTCGCGGCTCGGAATGATAGAAGGAACTTTGAACTGTGTATCACGCATGTCCTCCATCCTTACGTTTCAGTTCTAGTGCGACAATATCGTGTTGCTACTTTTCAACAGGACAATGCTCGTGCAGCCACGACACGTGTCTCTGTCGACGCTGAGACGGCCAGACCTGTCCTCGACAGGAGCTGAGCTCGACCAGCTCTGTTCCAGGACACGGAGGACCGGTTCACGACGGTTGTAACACCTGTCCCCACCGAATCAGTGCGTGCATTCAGCACAGAGGGGGTCGCCTCATACTGCCGAGTTCTTCGTAAATCTGGCTCGATACAGCAATCTGTGCCGTAATGTTGCATACTCTTTCAACCCGTGAAGTTCCCTTCACTGTGCTTCTGTGTGTATTTTTTTTTTTTTTTTGCCAGCCAGTGTGCGTGTCTCTGTTTCCTTAACAACGTCCATTGATTAGACGCGAGCGGCGGCGCAGACGGGTCCGGCGGGGGCTCGCGCCACGGGCCGGCTGCCAGCCGTCAGCTGGTCGGCTCTCCGCGACCTGCGGCCAGCAGACCCGTCAAAAGGAAAGCGGTACGGTGCCGGTCTCCCTTGCTCTCATTCGCTGACGAGGACAAAATAAACACAATTATGTAATTTAATTTAATACATTAAACCTCGTGCATTAAAGGCGTCACTCTGGAAAATAACGCAAACTCAATGATCGCCAATCAGCTCTCAAGCAACGTAGTGGTCAGAAAAGCCCGGCACACTACAAACATCACGGGGTTTGGTTGTTTCAACTGGGACAACAGTGACGCCGGCGTGAAGAAGCTATGGCCGTTCAGTTTCTGCGCGACTTGCCTCACTATACTGTGTTCGTAAGAATAAACCTACGTGCTCTTCCGCGTTCACTGGAATCTCATTGGCTTCCCTTTCATGTGGAGCGGAGCCCAAGCTGTCTATATTACACTTCAGTGAGAATAACCATGAGTTTTATGCTCTCTCGTACGCGCACCTCGATTGAGCGAGAACACGGGACAACAGCACCTTCGGCTCATTTAACTCGGACAGCACTGACAAGCCAGCCGGTCACACTAGCCTGCAGTCACAGTTCCAGTTAAGACCTTAGGAGACGAGCAGACAAACAATATAGCTTAGAATTTCATTCAATTTTTAATGAGCGTAAACTGATATTCGGCAAAACTCTAGCAGTGCCGCACTCTTCGCAGGGGACCAGACAGAAAGCATGACATGCTCTCGTTCCTAGCTAACATAGTATTGTGATTAAAAAGAAAAAATATGATAATTCGTGACCTAAACGCTGGGTAATTTTTGTGAGCGAGCTATGTGTGACGCAAAAGCGTATTGCAGGGATTTTCCCGTATAGTTGATGTTAGTTACGGTCAGTCGTCTAGTAATCTTTGAATTCCTTCCACATCAGAATCTAAGAAAGACGTTTCAGTACTGAAATTGTCGTCTGCGACTTTGATATTGAGTCAGTCAACAAGAGAATCTACGAAGCCAGCCGAGCGCCACATTTCGTCCTCTTCTCTCGACGCAGCCTACCACTCCATACCTCTCTGGTGTCCGTCAGTGACGCGAGGCAAGGCGTCGAGCGTGAGTTCCAGCACATTTGTCATTTCTCGCGACTCTTGGCTCTAGATCAGTTCTGTTGCGTTCATATTACAGTGGTACGATGTCAACTGTAAAAAATACAGTGTTCGTATGGTGTGCTCGATGCTCCGAAAATTGTTTTTCATGTTCCTTGGACGCTTATCACTGTGGCTCGTGTGCCACCACATCTGTGATATAAAAAATAAAAGAGTATTTGATTTTTTCACTTTTGTCGGAAAAATGTAATTTGTTACGTTTTCCTGATTAAAAAAAAACTTCATTTACAAGCCTTTATAAACGTCGATAGTTAAGAATTTATATTCGCAATGAAAACAGGAATTGTGCGTACGTTATGTAATTAGAAACAAAATGACCTGCATTTGTAATGAAATGGTTAGATCTGTGTTAATTAGCTAAAATTTGATGAATTTTAGATTAAAAATATGAAGGTATTTCAAATTGAACCAGAAAGGAGACCAAACCGAGATTTGAACCACCGGTCCACGGAATATACAGTACCAGTTTACGATCCTACAACGCTACGATTCAGCTACACATCCCGCATTCAAAAACGCTATAACTGTATTAAATACAAGTTCTCGGATACTTGAAAGCCGATTACTTGGGTAAACCTGTGAAAAACGTTAAGAACAACAATTTTCTGCCACTTTTTAACGGTTTTCCACGTGGATGTTTCACTGCGGACCAGAAGCAACGTCACCCATTTTCACATTGTGTAGCAGCAACGCGACAATCAGAGCACAACACTACAGAGACTGGGACTGCACACGACTTTTGAAACAAAAGCTACTTAGCTACAGCGTTGTTAATATAAACCTCGAAGGCTTTTAATACATTAGAATATTCTGAAATTAGATTTACTGTAACTTAGTTATAAGGTATGTAATACACTACTGGCCATTAAAATTGCTACACCACGAAGATGACGTCCTACAGACGCGAAATTTAACCGACAGGAAGAAGATGCTGTGATATGCAAGTGATTAGCTTTTCAGAGCATTCACACAAGGTTGGCGCCGGTGGCGACACCTACAACGTGGTAACATGAGGAGAGTTTCCAACCGATTTCTCATACACAAACAGCAGTTGACCGGCGTTGCCTGGTGAAACGTTGTTCTGATGCCTCGTGTAAGGAGGAGAAATGCGTACCATCACGTTTCCGACTTTGATAAAGGTCAGATTGTAGGCTGTCGCGATTGCGGTTTATCGTATCGCGACATTGCTGCTCGCGTTGGTCGATATCCAATGACTGTTAGCAGAATATGGAATCGGTGGGTTCAGGAGGGTAATACGGAACGCCGTGCTGGATCCGAATGGCCTCGTATCACTACCAGTCGAGATGACAGGTATCTTATCCGCATGGCTGTAACGGATCGTGCAGCCACGTCTCGATCCCTGAGCCAACAGATGGTGACGTTTGCAAGACAACAACCATCTGCACGAACAGTTCGACGACGTTTGCAGCCGCATGGACTATCAGCTCGGAGACCATGGCTACGGTTACCCTTGACGCTGCATGACACACAGGAGCGACTGCGATGGTGTAGTCAACGAGGAACCTGGGTGCACGAATGGCAAAACGTCATTTTTTTCGGATGAATCCAGGTTCTGTTGACAGCATCACGATGGTCGTATCCGTGATTGGCAACATCGCGGTGAACGCACATTGGAAGCGTGTATTCGTCATCGCCATACTGGCGTATCACCTGGTTCAAATGGGTCTGAGCTGTGGGACTTGTGTGGTCGTCAGTCCCCTAGAACTTTGAACTACCTAAACCTAACTAACCTAAGGAGAGCACACACATCCATGCCCGAGGCAGGATTCGAACCTGCGACCGTAGCGGTCGTGCGGTTCCGGACTGAAGCGTGTAAAACCGCTCGGCCACTCCGGCCCGGCGTATCACCTGTCTTGATAGTATGGGGTGCCGTTGGTTACACGTCTCCATCACCTCTTGTTCGGACTGACGGCCCTTTGAACAGTGGACATTACGTTTCAGATGTGTTACGAACCGTGGCTCTACCCTTCATTCGATCCCTGCGAAACCCTACATTTCAGCAGGCTAATGCACGACCTCATGTTGCAGGTCCTGTACGGGCCTTTCTGGACACAGAAAATGTTCGACTGGTGCCCTGGCCACCACATTCTTCAGATCTCTCACCAATTGAAAACATCTGGTCAATGGTGGACGAGCAACTGTCTCGTCACAATACGCCAGTCACTACTCTTGATGAACTGTGATATTGTGTTGAAGTTGCATGGGCAGCTGTACCTGTACACGCCATCCAAGCTCTGTCTGACTCAATGCGCAGGCGTATCAAGGCCGTTATTACGTCCAGAGGTGGTTGTTCTGGGTACTGATTTCTCAGGATTTGTGCACCGAAATTGTGTGAAAATGTAATCACATGACAGTTCTAGTATAATATATTTGTGCAATGAATACCCGTTTGTCATCTGCATTTCTTCTCGGTGTAGCAATTTCAACGGCCAGCAGTGTACATAAGCAGGACGCACTTGTGCTGCGCGCCGCGGCCGGCCTGTGGGCCGTTCACTGAGAGCGCGCTTCGCTGTTGCAGACAAGGCGCCGTCCGAGGCGACGTTCCGGGGCGCCGAGTTCCTCTCGTACGACCTGAGCCGCACCGGCGGCGAGCCCATCGTCAGCAACCAGGACGCCATCTCGCTCGTCTTCAAGACGCGCCAGCCCAGCGGGCTGCTCTTCTACACAGGTACGTCTCGACGGCGCACTGCACGAAACGGTACAATTGGAATTTGTTATTAATAACTGCTCTAATGGTACAAATCACGACACAACTTGCTCCCAGGATTTGGATAGAAAGAGCTATTTAATGGGAAACGCCGAAAATATACCTAAATATGTAGAAAACTAATAAGTAAAATAGAAAATACTGGAAAATCTACAACTTACGACTGAATCCTTTATAAGGATCTCCATTGCATTGTGTTGGTTTGCAGAGCCGCTAGGAATTTAAAGTTATTAAGCCCCTGTGGCAGCCTCTTTCACCTTTCAATTCGTTCTTAAGTGGTACTTCCACCTACATGCATGTCAAGAACATTTCTGTATTGGCCACGTTCTCATATTTGTGTCGAGAGACAATTTAGCACACTTACCTCGGTTCTTGAAGGAATATGAATGTAACACGGACGAAGAGACTGCAATTCAGTGAAATCACTGCCGTCCTAAATGACTGCCCTTAGCCCGAGCAGCACTGCCGTCTCCCCCCAGTGCACCTCGGCGCACGTTGCGACACTGCTGGAGCGACTGTACGCACCGCTGTCGAAATGCGTTCCCGCTGGCTCTGCAGATCACTAATATTGGCCTACTGCGGCTGACTCTAGACGCGCCCGTGCAGACAAGTGCGACGGCGGTTCAGGCCGCGCGAGCGTTCTGGCTGCAACCGTGGTGAACCTCGCGCGGTGCAGCTGTCTGGGAACGTCTCGTCGAGGTAACTACACACTATGTGCGCAAAGTGCGGTGGGGCGCCGTCCTATTCAACTACCACCGAGTCGAGATTGTTGTCTGGAAACCAATATGGGATGCAGGAATCGCTCGAGCGTGTCCAGCTACGACACCGAAGCGAAAACAAAGCGCCGACCGCAAGTGCGGTGTGGGCTAGGCTCGGCCACACGTTCGGCTTTCGAGTGTTACGTTGAGATTCCGTGCCGATGTGTGGTTGTTCACCAGCCCACGTAGTGCTGGTGTCGCGATAGCCTCATCACTGGACAGGAAGTGCGCCAACAAATGTTCATTGCGTCAGTTAAGTCGTGGCACATGGCCGCACGTGCCGCACAGCCGACAGGTCCGACACCAGGGAGACCTGGATGTGGTAAGGCGCTCAGCTCAGGTTTCCCGCACAGTGTACTTTGAATGCCGTGCTCCTCGCTGAGACGACGTATCGCCGCCCTCGACTCTGCTCGGTGTCCTGTCTGTCGTACGGCCGCCGAGAGTGATTGTCGTCGGAATCACTCCCAGTCCTCAGGGACTCGTTCACTAAACCTCTAAATACTGTTCCTTCTTCCTATATCCATAATTAAAACGGACGACTTGGGACGTCAGCTGGTATAATGTATGTTAAAAAATGACGTAATTCCTCCAGCTGTATTAAGGTGTTGGTTTTATTGACAACTAGTTTCGATGTTGTTAAATCATCATCTTCAGGCCCTAAATACAACATACCATACATAAACAACCAATGCAACAACAGTAATTTATGAGTTATTATGCAAAACAATTCTATTATAACCGTATTACATCATGGATAATTTTAATGAAACTAATTACATTTTTGGTCACTTCCGTTAAAATACCATCACTCTGGACATTAGCCATTTACGTGGTATCACTAAATACAATTGAAGCTGTATATGCACAATCATATTATTGTAGGTTAATATCAGGTATTAAAAATGGAAGTATATAAAATCTTAAGCGACAAGCCGTTATTCTAATGGATAATAATATAGGCGTGGAACATTGTAAATTATTATCATTATTTTTATTTTTTTATTTAAATAATGAACTGTAAAAAGGAGAATATACGCATTGCCAATCAGACATATGTTAGGTAAACTTCATTGTTTACTAGTAGTGAACGGTGGGCAAGGTAGACTAGAGTTACGTTTACAAAATTCTGTACTGTCGTCATACTAAGGTAATAGTGGCGTAATTTACTTAGACAACTTCGTTCCTAACACCACGAAAGAAATGATAAGGGACCGAAAAAAATAGTGTGAAACCCAGTTGGTAAAAGGTAGTCAATAGTGTAAAATACAAACTAATCAATATAAAAAGAACTATTCATTCCAATAAAAGTATAAGTTAACGTTACTGAAATAATTTCTATGTCGGTGTCTCATCGAAGGCTATGACAAAGGTCTAAAATAATCAATTCCAGTAAGTTTATATAGTCAAAAGCACGATCAGGTACATGGCAGTGCTCTAAATAGAAGCAATCTAGGTAATGTCAGTTGAAATAAACGGTCATATATGTAACCTATTTGTTGTTCCTATAATAAATACATACAAAAAAATCCACTCAGTAAAATACATGCTGTGTAACTCATGTATTAAGTATGTGATCTCGTCGAGTGTCAATTCGAGTTATTTATGATCAATGATGCGCTTAATCTCTATTTACTATGGGCAAATAGACTACTGTACCAATCACTACTTCATTTTACTTATCTTTATAATTCAGTTGTATAGAATTGGTAGTTAAAGCATATCGGCTACCCAATGATTTACAAGAAACGAGCATGAAAGTTGGAAGCACAATTATGTTGGGTATAACACCAATTTACTGATTAAGACAGACTGACTATAATAACGGAAGTTAATAATGTACCAAGTATAAAATCTGTCTAAAGAGCGCAAGTTACTCATCGAAATGACAACATATTGAACTCTATACTAGGTATAAGCGGATATAAACACGTGGATTACTATCTTATAATCAGTATTAAACAGCAGAATCTCTACACTCGGGAGAAACAGTTCAAGTATCGACACTGATCTACAAAGCAAGCTAAGTCATACTAAAAGTGATGAACAGCAACACGCGGTAAGCGGACGGAGAAACGGCCGTGCTTCTTTGTTATTACGTGTAGGACGTCTAAGTAGGCAGCGGAGATTTCGTACTGGTCACTACATGCCTTCCGCATGGAATACGCCCATCTCACCACCGACTACTAGTGTTAGCCACGTATGATCGCTATCCACAACTGTGGTGAGTTACTTGTAAAATGTTGTCTACTTAGACGTCCTACACGTCATAATAACAAGCACAACAGTCAGCTTCGCTCGCGAAAGTGTTCGTTGCTGGACCTTCTCAGAGGTCGATTCCTGGAGCACCGTCTGCGGTCCCTTGTTTTATAAAGTTTTCCATCATCTTGTTTCACCCGTTTGGTGATCAGTTGCTTGTTTTTTAATTAACCTTTGCTATTGTATTTGCTGTTTTACAGCATGTTTCTAAAGTTTTATATTATTGCCGTTCGTTGCGTGTAAGGCCTTCAGCCACGATTGTGATCGTTTGCCTTAAAATTCTAATTTGGTGTTTCTACGTTTTAGTAGTAAGCCTTAAAACCTTATTTACTGCCATTCCTGGCGTCTGATGCCTTCTGCTGTGCTTGTGGTGACTTACTTTTAATATTTCAATACCTGTAAGTTGTAAATTGCAGCGAGTTCTTAAACAGTTTTTAATTTATTGACATTCCTGGCGTGTAAGGCCTTCTGCCTAGATCACAGTGGCTTGTTTTTAAAACATTATCCGTCGTATTTGTATTTAATGGTGATTTGCTAAATTGTAGCTGAAAACACTATTATTTGCACAGTTGTTTATTCCTTCATTAATAAATCAGAACACTAGTTCCTCAGTAAGTTCTCATCACCATCTTTTCATCCATGTCGTTAATGAACATCCTTTCTTGTATCGAGTTTCCGTCTGCTTTTATCTCATTTTCCACGTCTGCCTTACGCCACTACTTTCTCGACTCCAGCAACTCTACGAGACAACGTGGAAGCTCAGACGCACTCGAATCAGAGACAGCGCATTGCCTGCCTGCTCTGCAATGTCCAACTGCCGTCTGACAGTTTCCCAAACAACTTAGTTTCGCCGAAGAATTTTGAAGGTAATTGGAAATCAAAGATTAACCTTGGTTTTCGAACTTTCAACCTGATGAATGAAGGCAAGCTGAAAAGTAGATATTGTTGTTGTTCTTCTTCCTCTCCGTTTCTCCCGCAGTGTACCTGGGTCCGTCCCTTTTATCTCTCTTTCTCCACGTGGCGCCATCTCGTGTTCGGTCAGCATTCAGATGCGCTTGTCTTGACGTCTTCAGGAGGCAATCTAGCGAACGTCGCCTCGTTCTCGCGATACGTCGTTTACCGTCGACCCTCAGCAGAATTCCGCGATTTGCTATTGTTTCTTGGTCTGCTCGAAGTACGCGTCCATACATACTACTGTAGACGGTTTCCCTCGTCTTCTCCCCGATAGTGCTACTCCGTATCGCCTGACAGCTTCATTATTGGTCACACTATCGTCATGTGTCTAGTCAGACGTCCACCGAAGTATTTCTGTTTCCGTTACAGTGAGACTCTGCTCTGCTTCTTTTCTTGCGAGCCAACATTCTGCACCGCCCGCGGCGAGTGGGCAGATTGTAGGACAGTGTATATTCGACACGAGGCAGTCCGCGACTTATCATCACAAAATATAGCAGAGATGGTCCACCGTTTAAGACGTGAATTGCTGTGACGGTCTGTGATTTCTGGAGCTAGTGAGCACTAGGAAATGATTTTTGATGGTTCAAATGGCTCTGAGCACTATGGGACTTAACATCTGAGGTCATCAGTCCCATAGACTTAGAACTACAGAACTCTAATCTAAGGACATCACACAAATCCATGCCCGAGGCAGGATTCGAATATGCGACCGTAGCAGGCGCGCGGTTCCGGACTGAAGCGCCTAGAACCGCTCGGCCACAGCGGCCGGTATGATTTTTGAGCCAAAATACTTGTAGATATTGCTCTCTGGCAAACCTAGAACGTCTGTCTCGATGGTTGCCGTATTATGTGCATTATAATGACGAAGAGAAGGTCAAGAAGAGAAGATATCTGACAGACTCCACGGAAACAGGAAAACCACCTGTTACTCAAGTAGGGGCGAGTATTTAGGATTGTGGTAGAGCAACTGGAACCGTTTAGTGAGCGCTTCACGTCCTTGACGATCTCGTAAGGCAAATCATGTGAGATGAAGTGGCCTTTTCCATGTACATGAAGGCGAAATATAGATGTTTAGACTTCTCACAGAGTTTCTCAACATAGAAACAAGTTACACGGATAGCATCGATAGTCGCACAGCCTTTTACAAAACCACGCCAATTGGTAATAACATTGACAACTTTACACATTTTTCTTTGTGTGGTGCGCTCTAAGATATTCAACGTATGAAATAAGAAGCTGTTTCCAGATTGGGACTACAGTGCTCAGTGTCCACCTGCTGTCTTTGAGGAAACCTGTCAGCCACACTACCTTGAGCTCCACAGCTGTGCTGGTGCCCGCAGTTTGAGGGTTCAGTCCCCTTCCCAACTTTCATCCTCCCAAGGGTTTCTGCAACTTGAGGCTCGATGGTTGCCCTACTAGGGAATGTGGAAGGCTGGTTCGAAGTACTCCCTGCTTTCCTCGTTGAGTCAATGATTCTTCTTTACTGCTGCCGCAGGATTCCGTCCGTCAGTAGTACGCCTACGTGGCTCATTTGCTAGGCGATAGGTGCCATGTCGGCCATGTCAAGCTTTCCACGGATCTCGCTGTAAAGGGATGCTTTGGCTGCTGCGACAACCTGCTATGCATCACGTCTGGAACCACAGTAAGCGTTCCAGTTTTCAGATGCTTTCGAAGCGAGGAACTTGTAGTAGTACTCTTTTTTCACCCTCATTTTGTTATTAACGTTTGCTGTCCATAATCATGTCTGACGGATCTTTTTTACGTAGTTATTCGTGGGTAACTAATTCGACACCTTCTTTTAGTATACGCCATGAAATTTCGGCTTCAGTGAGTGAGGTTTGAGATGGTGTGATTCTGTGTTTCCTCCAACTATCGCCATTTTATCAGTGCTCGGCCACTTCGCTGTTATTTCTTGTGAGTCACTTTCTTGATGCGCATCCGGGCTAGGCGTGGCTCGTTCCTTCGGACCTAGATTTAGCATTTGGTCACGTTTTCGCACAGGAATTAAGTCAGTATATCTGATGTTGCTGCCACTCTAGTATGTCCAACTACGTGGCGCTAATGTGAAAACACAAATATTCCTGCATTTTCGATACAGGAACTCAATAAGAGGCAGGGGAGAGCATAGTGTACCCATGACGTGTTCTGTCAGTCTTCGGTCTAGTGGCTGACTTTAGAATCACATGAAAGAGTGGCCACAAGACATCGCCAGGAGCAGCTTCCGACATTTTCAACAGTTTTTATTATTGTTAGGCATGAGGATGTATTTTGCGCAGCGTTTGTAAATATTCTGCGTTCTACACATTTAAGTAGTGTATAATACATTAAAGCTATTTGGAATACAGGGTGGTTAAAAACAGTCTGAAAAGCTTGTAAGGCTGTTGCAGGGAATTTTCACTAAGAAGTAATTTTTAGGAGAAAAGTTCGATACATTGGCCGTTTCCGGGTTATCTAACATAGAAGTTAGTCAATCAGGTGGTTGCGCGCGCAAATGCGAGACTTGCACGTGCTGAAATGTGGTAACGCACAGACATCTGTAGCTCTCTGAGCTGGCACTTGTTCAGAAGCTCACCAGTTAAAATGTGCTTTCGCTTTTCCCGGAAGTGATAAATTTAAGCAAGGTCAACAAAAGCTACGATTCTTAGGTTTGAGGAAACCAAACGAAGATCATGTTTGGCGGCAGTGTCTGTTGCACGCAACTGGAATTTGTGTTCCCCACGAACTGATTGGCTAACTTCAGTGCTAAATAATTCGGAAACGGCGCGAGGTGTATCGAATTTCTTTCGAAGCAATTACTTCTCAGCAGAACCTCCGCTGCAAAACCCTTACAAGCGTTTCACACTGTTTCCAACGATCCTACATTTTATTGGTCATACTTCGTCGTTGGTGCACCATCTTCTACTAAGGAACTTGCGATACTCGCAAACGAACTAAGTTCCTTTAAGGACTAAACAACATTGACCTTTGAGTTACAGGTCACACGGATAATGACATCCAGTGTGCATTTTACAGTTATATGTTATTCTTCTTCCTCGTCTTCTTCTTCTTATTATTATTATTTAAAAATATAAGGAATTGCTCTCTTGATGTTAAATGGCATAGGTGTCTTGTAGGGTAATTGCCTCTATTAGTATGCCGCCATTCAAATAGAAAATAAAATGGCATCCACCCTACCCCAGGCCTTGTGGTTTTCATCTTAAAGACAAAAATTACAACCACACCTAGGTTTATTACCAAAAGTGTTGTCATGTTGTTGTTGTTGTGGTCCTCAATCCTGAGACTGGATTGATGCAGCTCTCCATGCTACTTTATCCTGTGCAAGCTTCTTCATCTCCCAGTACCTACTGCAACCTACATCCTTCTGAATCTGCTTGATGTATCTCTTGGTCTCCCTCTACGATTTTTACCCTCCACGCTGCCCTCCAGTACCAAATTGGCGATCCCTTGATGCCTCAGAACATATCCTACCAACCGATCCCTTCTTCTGGTCAAGTTGTGCCACAAACTTCTCCTCCCCCTAATCCTATTCAATACTTCCTCATTAGTTATGTGATCTACCCATCTAATCTTCAGCATTCTTCTGTAGCACCACATTTCGAAAGATTCTATTCTCTTCTTGTCCAAACTATTTATCGTCCATGTTTCACTTCCATACATGGCTACACTCCATACAAACACTTTCAGAAATGACTTCCTGACACTTAAATCTATACTCGATGATAACAAATTTCTCTTCTTCAGAAACGCTTTCCTTGCCATTGCCAGTCTACATTTTATATCCTCTCTACTTCGACCATCATCAGTTATTTTGCTCCCCAAATGGCAAAAGTCATCTACTACTTTAAGTGTCTCATTTCCTAATCTAATTCCCTCAGCATCACCCGACCTAATTTGACTACATTTCATTATCCTCGTTTTGCATTTGATGATGTTCATCTTATATCCTCCCTTCAAGACACTGTCCATTCCGTTCAACTGCTCTTCCAAGTCCTTTGCTGTCTCTGACATAATTACAATGTCATCGGCGAACCTTAAAGTTTTTATTTTTTCTCCATGGATTTTAATACCTACTCGGAATTTTTCTTTTGTTTCCCTTACTGCTTGCTCAATATACAGATTGAATAACATCGGGGAGAGGCTACAACCCTGTCTCACTCCCTTCCCAACCACTGCTTCCCTTTCATGTCCCTCAATTCTTATAACTGCCGTCTGGTTTCTGTACAAATTGTAAATAGCCTTTCGGTCATATGAAGTCTTTACTCATATGTTTTTGTTATTATTATGGATAACCGACTAACTATGCTTGACGTGTGATGCAAAATGTTATCAAACTGCGTGCTATTTTAATTACCTAATGAGACAATTGATTATCTGAAGTCGCCCGGTTTGTGTGTGCTCATATAAAAAATAATGAGTTCTTATCTGTTAACGACCACTACAGCAGCTGCCTAAGTGTTGGGCTGAGGACTCAAATGTAGATTATGCCCAATGCGTGACCATGGGGTGCCCACATCATGGCAAACTGAATAAAGTGTGAGTGCGGTCACTTTTAGAAGATCGTGTCACTGGAAGTGTTGCCATCATCAGTGGCGGATTTAAGAATTTTGTGCCCATAGCCACACCATATTACATGCGGACGTCCCCCCCCCCCTCCCCCAAAAACAAAAACATGTTTTAAATAATAACTATCACCCGATCACTTTATAATTACCGTTTTGGGTGGGAGCGCTGTGAGCTGTTTCCGTACTCTGCTATTCGTTGTTCTGAAGGACGCGTCAGCGGTCTAGTCGCGCTCAATCAAAATGTGATATGGTTCCTGAACTGTACTTGGTGTACGGCAGCGGATAAAACAAACTTAAAACTGCATTGTGTTAACACATTCTTCTGTCGAAAGACAACAGAAACGAATACAAGGAAAAGAGCTTTTCTTTTATGGCCTAAAAATTCAGCAGAGCGTGTAGGAGACAACGGATTTTTGTTATACATTCACTCTTCATATGTTCTTTTACTCGAAATTGTTGAAAATGAAAACAAAAAAGTTGTTTTACGATCTAAAAATTGAAGCCAACGTGTCACACATTAGAAATTAATACATACTTTCACAGAGATGCGTTCAGAATTAAAATTAAACCGTTGTTTTACGATCTAATATCTTGAATGTGTATCATATTAATACGTGAATCTATAAGAAAGCGTAAGAAATGAATAGAAATTTCGGTGTACGAGCTAATAACTAAATACAGATGGACAAACACCGAACTGGATTTGCTATTACATAATTCTACAGGCTAGTGTGGAAAACTCAAATTTGTTTTATAGTCTAATAGCTAATGTGTAAAGCATTAGGGTCTGTGTAGCTAGACGCTGCATAATAAGTGTACACAATACCTTTAATCCATGTAAGAGCTGAACAGTTTTGTACTGCAGCTGCTGCTCTCACCATAGCTCTTTCTAACGGTATTAGCAAAGCATTTACGTGCCTATCGATAGAACTGAACTACATTATTTACTAACACTTTTTCATCTGAGCGTACTCTCCGATAACATATGCCGGCCGGTGTGGCCGTGCGGTTCTAGGCGCTTGAGTCCGGAACCGCGTGACTGCTACGGTCGCAGGTTCGAATCCTGCCTCGGGCATGGATATGTGTGATGTCCTTATGTTAGTTAGCTTTAAGTAGTTCTAAGTTCTAGGGGACTGATGACCACAGATGTTAAGTCCCATAGTGCTCAGAGCCATTTGAACCATTTGAACCGATAACATATATTTCCGTGATAACTATACACTTCATTAGACGCCAAGAATACGCATCAGTTGTAATATACGAGGGTTGGAACATTAATAGTGGCAACTATTTATGTACAGCTCGTACAAAATAGATACGTGTTTCGAAGTTTTACTGGCCTTCAAAGTAGTCACCATCATTGAGTATAACCAGTTGGCAGCGATGTGGCCAGTCGTAGGGTACTCTTAGCAGCAGCGCCACTCGTGTTGACAGTTCGAGCGGCGCGGTCTGTTGCCCGACGAATTTGCAGCAGTTCTAAACGAATGCCGTGGAGTGTTTCCTTCAGTTTAGAAATCGAGTTGAACTCACGAGGGCTTAATTCAGGGAAGATCGGTATGTGGTATAGCTCGTAGCAGCCCAATCAGTCAAACAAATCAGTAATAGGACGTGCTTGAGCATTGTCCTGCAAAATGATGGTCAGGTCCTGCAAAAAGTGTCATGACTTCTGTCTCTAAGCTGCTCGTAAGTTGTGTTCAACTGAATTCTCACGATGAGATAAAATATAAGAAATATTTTTCCAATCTGCAATACCATTAGTAGCAACCGCGGTCCTACCTCCGAACAATTTCCATCGTGCACAAACAGCACCGGTGCTACAGGTGTATACTAGAAAATCATGCAAAGTTGATTCACCATTTAAAAGTCAACGGTAAAATACATTTGTTTTCAAATATCTGGTTTTATCGCCTATTGATCTTCTTGAATTAGAAAAATCACCGTTACATTTTTGAATAATGCCACGTTGTAAGAGAATCTCAGTTGTTGATTCATTGACACACGATTCTGCAGGATCATCACTAAAGAGGTTATTTCTTTTTGTAATGTCTGACTCGACACAAAGTTTTTTGTGAAACTCGAAATCAGGAACAATTTGCTTTTCTTCATTTTCAACTTTTGTTTCGTCTGTATTTACTGCTTTTACAACAGCTCCAATGCCAGAAATATCATCCGTACTACTTGAACTCGAAGTCGAACCAACATCATTTTTTGCAAAAAATGTATCTACTCTGGCAAGCGTTTTTAGAACATTGGCTTCTCGTTCTCGCCTTTCCTTCGATAATTTCCGAAATACCGCCCCATTTAATTTTGCACATTCGCTTTTTTACTGTTATACATGATAAGGCACTTAACAAAATTGTCAACCAACAAACAAAACAAAAGAAAAAAATTGTAAAAGAAAAGAAAGAAAGACTGTATCCAGTTCCAATCGCACATGAGTGCAAAACAGTTTACTTTAAAGACCGCACACGAGCACAAAGATTTTCCCTTTAAACACGAAGCGATGAACCGACCAACTCGGATGACCCGGCGTAACTGTGCTATGAAAGAACGTCAATGAAGAATAACTTAATTTCGTGGTCACCTGTTTCTCTGTTGTCAGCGAACAGTAGAAGCACAACGGACGGCTGGAATTCATCCAGTAAAGAAAAAGGGACAGTGCTTTTTTGGCTTCTGTTTCCCACGACGCCGGAATTTTAGGTGGGATGCAAATATGTTCTGAATATTTTTGACACTGTCTTTTTAATTTAAAAAGCAAATAATTTTTGCAATTTCTTGCAGTGAGGTGTCTGGATCGCCTCTTATTCCACTTATTCTTATAACATTTTAGCGGTTTCTGTGGGCAGAGAAGACAGACTACAAAGTTTAAGTAGTCTTGTTCGCAGTTGATGGGGTGCGTTGTCATTTGTGTGAACACTGCTGTGTAGACGCAAATGCACCTTTTATTCCAACATAAAATAAAAATAACCTTTCCTCGAAGAAAAAATGCTTAGGTAAGAAGTTTAATGTAAAATTTGCAATGCCACGTACTATTCGATTACAGAGAGTGGGGACCGTGGTATCGTGTAGGCTGCAGCAGAATAAATGAGACAAACGAAAGTTCGTTTCTTCTTTTTTCGCCAAAAAAAGTAACTAAGTAAATAAAGAAATAAAATTTTTAAACTGTTATGAAGTGTATTTCACACATTATTATATATTATATTATGTACATCATATTATATATAATATGTATATTATATATTCGGCTTATGTTCTTTCCGTATAAACACGTGTTTATCGACGTAAAACATATCCCAGTATCAACATGTTTTGTCATTAAATCAAAGCTCAGATATTGAAGACCACAGAGCTTTCACATTCATTACAGTAATGGAGGGTTGACTTCATACTTCCCTGTAATTTCTGCAAGAAATTTAAGTAGAGTCGGGTTTTACATACTGACGCCCACACATGTTACGGTGTTTAAGAAACTGCTGGTTAGTTTATCACAGCTTTTCAGGAGTACCGGTATTTTCACGGGGAAAATATGGTAGGGTTAAGTAGAAACCGACAACATTCTCGGAATAATAACGTTTCAAACGTTACTTCAGAATATTTTGAACAATCATGAAGATGATACCAGACAGAAACCCAATGTTAAATTTCCATTCAGTCACCAAGTAAAATATGTTTATTTCCAAGCTTGTATTGTCCAATTTCGTTCTTAAGGTTTATTTGAACTAGCAAGTTGTTTAACAATATTAAAATTTTTTATCGTTTGTAAGCGCAGTTATTTTAAAACGTAAAAGGTTAAAATGAGTACAGAGCAAAAAATGTCGCCGTTACGCCCATGCCTAGTGGACATACATGTATATCCGCTGCTGGCCATCATCGTATTTACCCAATGGCCCCTTACTACTACAGTGAATAGTCATCATTAATAAAAAAAGCATTTGTTGTTGATGTTCAAGATGCCATATTGTGACGCAGTACAATTTGTCGTACACTTTTACAAATACTACGGCCGATTGACATGAGGGCATAAACAGACATCTTCCTTAGAGTTAAAGTAAATAGTGTTGATGTATGTGGCCATACCTTCCTGATAAGTAGAGGAGGAATTGTTTGTCAACCAGACCCAGACTTAGAGCATTGCCTATCGAAGTCTCGCGTTCGTATCCCCAAGATGGTTTTGCAACTGAGGCAGTAATACTGGATTAGATGTTGTTCATGATGACGTCCTTTTGCTGGTACGACTTCTAAAATTGGAATGTACAGGGTGATTTCCTCCTCTGTGTACAAACTCTAGGGATTGATCGGTGAGATGGTAAGGAACAAAATGGTTAATGAATTTATGTCCGTAAATGCATGGGTTCCCTGCTAGAGAGCATTTATTCAATCATGTATTATTACGGAGGCTGCGGTCTAATATCGCTGTACAATGCGGCCACAGTTACAGTATGTGTTGAAAATGTTTTCCATGTGCCTCAACGCACGCGTGTATGCGCCATAGGATGTGGTGTCTCACACGTTCACATAGGCCAGGCTGCATCCGAACGGTGTCAAAGCCACATGAATGCGCTGCTCCAGTGTTTCCAAATCTCGAATGGGCTCTGGACACATGATACTTTCGAGATGGCCCGATAACGAGAATTAGCACGGGTTGAGATCCGATGAACGAGCAGGCCCTGTAACTGGACCTCCTCGTCCGATCCATCGACTACGGAAGACGCGATTGAGATGCGTACAAACGTTAGCGGCGAAGTGGACCGGAGCGCCATCACGTAGCAGCCAGAGTCCTCGAATCATCAATTACACTTCCTCCAGCAGCGGAGGCAAAGTCACTCGAAAGAAACGCCGATAGTTCCGGCAATTTAGGCGGCGTTCGAGGACGACTGGTCCCAAAATACGGTCGCCATTTATACTGTCCAATACATTCCGGCTGCACCGATGCAGATGATTCGCTGCCACCGTACCGTGTGGGTTCTGCGTACTACCCCACAGATGACTGCTGTGAAAGCTGAAGATACCACTCCGCCTAAAAGTGGCCTCATCTGACTAGGTTGGGGCCGGCCGGTGTGGCCGTGCGGTTCTAGGCGCTTCAGTCTGGAACCGCGTGACCGCTACGGTCGCAGGTTCGAATCCTGCCTCGGGCATGGATGTGTGTGATGTCTTTAGGTTAGTTAGGTTTAAGTAGTTATAAGTTCTACGGGACTGACGACCACAGGAGTTAAGTCCCATAGTGCTCAGTGCCATTTGAACCATTTGACTAGGTTGGATGGCACAAATCCCGGAACAGTGGTTTCCTGATGAAGAAACCAGTGACAAAACTGCTCGCAATATGGAAAGTCTGTCGCCAGTAAGCCCTGCACACGATGTAAGTGATGAGGGTAATAACAGTTGTCATGAAGAATGTTCCACACGGACGCCTGGCTTACCCTGTCCCGGCGGGCCAACTGACTGTACTGACACGGCGGTCACCTTTCTCAGTGTTGATCACAGTTTCCTGCAAGACTGGTGTCCGAAAATTCGGATGTGTCCTTCATGATTACCTGCTTCCTCAAACGACCCTGTCTCAGACAAATGGCGAAACACTGTTGCAGACATTTAATGCTGTGATTGTTGTCGGCGGGGATAGGTCTCCTGATACAACCTTGCTGCCCGCCTCCCGTCGCCATTTGCCTTTCCACAAGTAAACACCATGGCGGCAAGCTCTCGATTCGAATACGGAACCATTGTGTAAAAAGCAGTATCTCGTCCACTACAATGTGAGTCGGCAAGAGAAGTGAATCGAACACAACATTATCAACTACTGTGGCAGGAGAGGGCGCTAGGGCATGACGTATGAGGAACAGTACCACCCTGTAGGACGAAACCACGCGTGTTGTAACTGTGGCTGCGTGGTACAGCGCGTGTTACACCGCAGTCTCTGCTACAAAGTATGACTGAATAAGTGGTCTCTAGCATGGATACCATGCATTTCCAGACATAAGTTCATTAGACCTCTTTTGTTCTGTATTCTCTCATCGATCAGTCCCTAGAGTTTGTACATCGCGGAAAAAATCACTCTGTGTAAGTCTCATAATTTTAAATGGATTTGTGCTTGTTGTAGAATAGTTTTAATGGATTATTCGATAATGTCAGGATATAAAACTTTGATACTATACTTTAAAAAAGACAATCAGGACCTACAGTGTTTCATAGATCTATTTCCTAAATGCTTATAGCCATCATGTGGAAATCGATTAAAAAAAAAAAACAGCAATACTGGAAGCTGTGTTGTAGCCAGTATGCTGATGGAATTCAGTATTACTCCACGTGATGACTGAAATCATCGCGTCTGTCCACGTTGCTTCCGACACAACCAAGACTGGTAAACTAACTTTAGAATGGACTCGTAGCTATGGCTGGTGGAAAAGGTATTTCCAGATGTGTTACGGGTCGACTACGCAGTGCTAATGCCAGTATGGCGTTGTAAATAAATACCTACGACTGACCTTCAAGTCTATAATTAATTACCATTTACATAGACTGCTTGGGATTTTCGTCGTTAGCTATGACAAAAAATAAGAGATCTGCTTAACAGTTTGAGGCACTTAACTCGTTAAGTTAATAGATACGCGCTATAATTACTATAACAGGACAGTCACCACTGTATTAGTGACTATACGATGTGCAGTCTTTTTTTCCATCTGTCATTGTTCGTGTGTTTTTCGTAGTTTGAATAACGTTCACGAAATGTTAATTGGTTTTGGAGAATATGCTTATCGAGAGACTGTGCTCGATGTCTAAAGTCGCGTTTTGTGTCGTATAGTGGCATAGGCATTGTGACCTCTCTGTCTTTACAACTTTGCATGCAGAAAAAGTTTATTTTTGTTGCACAGTGATCATTTCTCAGTCTCGTTTCTGTGTGATGCGAACATACATACTTCGGATTATTATTGACTCACAGCAATGTTGCAGGTACGGACTGCAAGAGCTGGACGGATAAAAGTCTACAAAAATGGAGGCCGAAATAGATCTCGTATCTCTCACGGCCAAAACGACATGCAGCGACCCCACAACGGCACTTTTAAGAGCCAAACATCAACAAAAGCTATAGGACCTTGTGTACGAGCCTTGCTACTAAATGTAGAAGGGATATCGAGAGATAAACGCGAGTATTTGAGCAAAATAGCGATAGAAAACGAAGTTGATATCATTTTTCTGCAGGAAATTGATCTCGCCGAGGAAATGCAGATAAACACCCGAGCCTTAATAACCGGATATAAAATAGTAAGCATTATACTATCCGATATTTATGGATCAATTGTGGACGTTCGTCAAGATATACAGGAATATACGGTGACTGCAAGCTATCAGGAACAAAACACGAAAATCATAATAATCAACGTAGCAGGAATTATAATCACAGCATTATACAAACTACCTAATTACACGTGGCAAAATCCCAAATTACAAGACGTACCTCATCCTGGAATTTATATAGGAGACTTTAACAGCCACCATAAAATGTGGGGTTGCAGAACAAATGATCCGAACGGAGAAGCTCTTACAGCTTGGATCGAAAATCACCACCACCACCTCTCATACGATGCAAAGAACTGGAAACGTTTCACTCTGCCCGATGGCAGACTGATACAACCCTAGATCTCTGCATTTTAAGAATTGATCAACAACACACCCCAGTACCCCACACAAAGAAGGTGTGTTACCAGGTCTCCCTCACAGCCAACACAGACCAGTGCTTTTAGCCATCGGAATTCAGACTCCTCTAATCAGATCTGTCTAAAAACCAAGGCGCCACTTCAGGAAAGCCAACTGGACGTCTTATGCGAAGGAATGTGATGGACATCTCCGCTGGATCCCAGCGACATAGAATACTACACGCGCTTTGTTGATGTCATTACAGGAACAGCAAAACGCAATATACCATGTGGTTTCAGGAAAGAATGTGTGCCCTGCTGTAACAAGAAGATGGAAGAGCTCTGCAAGAAATACGAAGCCCAAGGTGACTCAGAGGCAGGCAACAAGGTACTCCAGTCTCTTAACAGCCAAACGAAAGAAAGATGGTTGACAACTACCAAAGAACTGGACTTCACCCACTCAAGCCGCAAAACATGGTCCCTGCTCAGACGACTAGGGGCAGCAACCCCGAAAATCAGCCAGAAATCACAGATCAGCCCACCGCAGATTGCCCAACACATCAAGTCACGAGCAGACAATGTCCCTCTGGACAGCAGCAGCACAAAAAGTTTACAAGAAGAGCTCAAAACTATAGATGGGGCCCACAACGGAAGGTCACTCTTCAGCTCCCCTTTTACTGACATCGAAGTTGAGAAAGCCTTAAGATGCCTAAAGCTAAGGGAAGCAGCAGGTCTAGATGGAGTGTTCCCAGAATTTGTCATCCACCTTGGCAAAAATGGAAGGACATGGCTACAGAGATTCCTTACAGACTGCTTGTGCAAGGGTCAGGTACCGGCTGATAGCAAAAACCCATGCAATCCTCAAACCAGTAAAACCGAAAGACGATCCCTCAAGCTATCGTCCAATTGCCCTTCTCAGTGTCTGCTACAAACTACTGGAACGGCTAATTTACAATAGGATCTACCAAACAGCTGATAGCAAAGTGCCTCCCTACCAAGCAGACTTCGGGCAAAACCGCAGCTGCTGTGAGCAGGCATTGGCGCACACATCATATATCGAAAAGGGTGAAAACTTAAGTAGCATTTGCAGATCTAACTGCTGCTTAAGACACTGTGTGGCTGGATGGACTAATGTTAAAGGTAAAGCAAACTGTTCCATGCTGAAGACTAACAGCACTGCTGTTCAACATCGTGAAAAACCGATATTTCCGAGTCTCCATGACAGAACGAGCAAGTCGTATAAACGTAAGAACAGCCTACCACAAGGATCTGTCCTGGCCCTGCTATTGTTCAACCTGTACATAAGTGACATGCTAGAAACCATATCTACGAAGCTCTGCTACGTTGACGATACCGCCATTGCATTTCAAAGCAAGCACCTAGAGGAGGGAGAAAATGTGCTCACACAGGACTTTAGAGTATCTGGTGACTATTACATAAATTGGAGATTGTGCCATAACCCCATAAAATCAGAAGTGACAGCTTTCCACCTCAACAACCGGTTAGCAAACCAGCCACCAAATCTCACCTTCTGCGACAAAACAGTTAAAAACAGCCATCCTAAATATCTTGGAATCACACTGGACCAATCATTTATGTAGAGGACTCACCTCACATCACTAGCAGAAATGTTAAACACCAGGAACAACATTATCCGGAAACTAGCTGGAACTTCCTGGGGAGCACTAGCTGACACTCTCCGTACAGCGGCCTTCTCCCTCGTATAACCTGTGGCTGAACATTGCGCACCTGTGTGGTACAGGAGTGTGCGTGCCAGTAAGGTAGATGCTCAGATGAGTGACACCACGAGATCAGCCCCAGCACCTTGGCTGGCTGCTCTCTGTAGCATCGCCCCACCACATCTGAGACGACAAGAAGCAGCGAGGCGCGAACGGGAAAAGGTTGATAACGTAAAGCTTTACCAAAGGCTACCCACTGCGCAATCCACCCTGCACGCGTCTCAAATCAAGGAAACCATTCTGCGCAGCTCGAGACCCCTAACCATTCATAGCCCAGCATATAAGCTTCGCAATAAAGTAAATAACATTTTGACTAAAAACTATGTCTTTGAACAGCAGTTCCTTGTAAATAATGCTTATGACCTAGTGGATAAGATTAAACAGATCCGAATACCAGAAGGCTACAAATGGATATCTCTAGATGTTGTTAATTTATATACAAATGTTCCTGTAAAAGATGTACTATTACTTATCAGAAGAAATTTCATCACACATAAATGTATGTCAATAGCAAAAATTGATGAGTTCCTGAGATTAATAGAAATAGTACGTCACATAACTTCTTCTCATTCAATGGAGAAATGTTCAAACAACTAGATGGGTTAGCCATGGGATGCTGCTTGTCAGGGACACTGGCAAACATTTTCATTGATTATCTCGAAACTGGGTTGTTCACGAATCAACAAGATAATACATATGATACTGTACTATTACCGATATGTAGATGACACAATGTTATTATATGGAGATGAGGGTAACAATCTAGACAGGATTATTGAAACATTCAGTGGGTTACATCATAACATAGAGTTTACATATGAAAGTGAAGAAAATAGAAGAATTAACTATCTAGACATTACATTAATGAATGTTGAAGGAAACCACAAGTTTGCAATTTATGAGAAACCGACTACCACAGATCCAATCATTTCGCACAATTCTGCACACCATGACAGATATAAGATGTCCTTCTTCTACAGTACGATCAGTAGACCAGCAAAAAATTCCTTAGAAGACATCGAACATGAAAAACACGTCCATAAAGACACAGCGTACAGTAATGGCTTCAGACGCTAAATAGTTGACAGCATTCATTCAAAGATTATAAATAAAAACTCCGATCACTCGAATAAAATAACCACCGAACGTTACACAAAGAAAAAGGTAGCATTCGCCAGTATCGGCCCAATATCCCATAACATTGCACGGACCTTTAACAAAATTGGCGTTAAAATATGTTTTGGAAACACACACATGCTGTCTAGATTACTTACACACTTGGTTGAACACTCTGAACCGTCCAGAAATCTGGGGTTTATAGGATTACCTGTGATGATTGTGAATGCATATATTTGGGCCAGACAGGAAGAAGTTTTAAAGAAAGATACCGAGAACACACAACACTTCACACTGTGAAATATTCAACTTTTAAACAACATCTATCACCATGTCACGATTATTGACAAGAATTTTAAAATACCGCATTTTGTAGACAAAGGGGAAACTACGGATTTATTAGAAGACCTAGAAACTTATATTGCGTTACAGAAAGAACCAGTGACCCTCCTAAATGATCAGGTCCAATCAAACAATAAGGCATTCTTCGACAATTTTCGGACTACGGCTAAGAGCCCACGTAACCCACGTATCTTACCCTTGCCATACTCGATGGCTAGTATTCCATTTCAACTCTATGACTGTCACTGTTTTTTATATTTCTTACACCTGCAGTGCATATATATATATATATATATATATATATATATATATATATATATCCATCGAGTATGGCAAGGGTTCCTGTCTGTTTATGTGGACAATTACGTGTGTTAACGATTGTTATATTTTTCAATTATACACATGTGGCACCATTGTATTTTCTGCATGTGGATTGAATACTATTTTGTTACACAGCCCATATGCAATGCGAACAGACATATAGTGAAGAATTGCACAGTGTCATGGACTTTTGCCCACGTTTTTTGCTTTATCACCACGTCACGTCTGTCCCCTTCTCCCTCTCCCCTTCTTTCAATACGTTCGACGTGTGATGTATGAGCTATCAACTGCACTTTCGTGCGTATGAAAGGTCTCTCACTTTCTTCAGCCAGTAATAAGGTTATTTTAAAAATATAATCAACGTGAAGAGTTTGATTCGGAGTAATTTACATTGTATCCATACGACTTTCACACGTCTGCATAAAATATATCGACTCTCGTTATTGTGATTTGGCTGCTCCTTTGGCAATGCATCTTAGTCGATGAAGTTACCTGTTTATTATCTTTGACCCACTGACTTTAACTTCACACTAGTTACTGCCCGCCATCCATGTGGAACAAGTACTGGTCTCACCGCGGACTTCTAGTACTCAGCCACACACAATTGATTTCATCAAAGTGAACGGCGTGTTGCCGACATAGACGTCCCATAAGCAGTAACAACGAAATACGACCGTTTCTCTATTCGTATGCCATGTGTTACTGGCAAATCACTTGCGGAATGCCTTATCTTCCTTCTTGGCTAGAAGTTCAGCTCTTTGACGTTTGCTACGAACATGGTTACATAAACGACGTACTTATAAGGAATCCGCTCCCCCTATGTATGTCGTTTCTGAACTTTACCGGATTACTTTAACAGACTAACCGTGTACCTGATATATTACAAAATAAGGAAGCGTGGTAGATTTTGATGCAATAACGAATACGGAACTACAGGGCAACTCGTATAGTTAAAGTATTTATTAAAGTATTTAGTTCCTCTATCACTATACATTTAGAAGATTATGCAAGTAGTGCTGGAGGAACGTAACTTTAGGTAAAGTGGGGCATTCAACTTCAGTATAGGCCCTGTCTTTATGCCTCCTGTTCCACTGTAGACGTTTACATGAAGTTGAATTACACCTTGGTTATTGGTACCACTACAACATTTTTTCTTAATAAACGTCTTTCATCTGGAACGTTTTGTGTCTGTACAAAGATCTGCATTTTACGTTATAATTCCATATTAGTAGTGGTTACAGGATCGACAGATGTTTGCAATATGGTACTGGCAGTGATAGTAACGACATTCTCACCTGAGAAAATAAAACTATATTTCACTTATAGTTAAACAATGCAAGAGATTGTAATTGTAGTTTAGTGATGAAATACCGATGCCGATGTGTTCTGTTCCATGATTATTGCACAGTAATAACGATTGTGTAAGTGGACTCTCAATTCTTTGATCAGTAGGCGTCTTTGCAATTTGAACCACTACTTCTGATAACCTATGACATACAGTATAGAACATTAATGTCTGTAGTATGAGCAGTAACTAACCCCTGTCTTTGAATTTGCTTCTTCGTTAATATGGATAAATAGTATCATAGATCTTTACAAATGTAGTGTTGTAATATGACTGACATTATTCCTTCAATCACATGACGCATTATCGCGAGATATGTCCTTCTGTTAATGGTTAACGGACGTCTGGTAACCAATATACCAATCATTACGAAGGATTTTCATCGTTATTCGTCTTATAT
Source organism: Schistocerca americana (assembly GCF_021461395.2). Classification (NCBI taxonomy): domain Eukaryota; kingdom Metazoa; phylum Arthropoda; class Insecta; order Orthoptera; family Acrididae; genus Schistocerca; species Schistocerca americana. The sequence continues at coordinate 21,015,390 of NC_060122.1, read as the reverse complement.
ATGGGAATTTGGCTCTAGATTGTGTCGAATCTCGTATAATTGGATTGATTCCCCTGGTCTGAAGCTTTTGAGTACAAGACAAGTAGTTTACGTTTCTGTATTCGTTCATATGTACTGCGGAGGTCACCGTGTTGTCACTTCGGTGGAAGAACAAGCCTTCCTCACACATAATCTATACTTTGACCAATTATCATCTTTCATTTATACGAGTCAGTCCTATAATTCAGTTTTGTCCTAATCATTTGATGTTCCTTTTATTCATATAGTTTTACCCCCCACTCTCATGATCCGCCCTGTAAATGAGTGGAGAGTCAATATGTTTAAACTAGTAATTTTCTACAACAACAGTTTTATAAGAATAGGAGAAATGAGTGAGTACTTATGGCGTAGTGATAACATAAATGTTAGACTTTAGTCGTCCAAGTAAGTGGGTGTTTAGACGTGTCAATGATTGTTGTTAACTTATGTCAACCATTGACTAGATTACGTATAACAATACGAGAGTTATACTTGGTATACCTTACTGTGTACTCTTCTTTAGTAATTAGTTATTTAGTTATTAGAGGAACTACAAGTATTTTACATATGTGACGAACTGTTTTGACTGTCAACACCCTGTTTACCTCTATATTAAGCATTGTTATGTACTTCATCGTTCTTTTACATATTAGAATTAGATTACTTTAGACCTAGGTTATCTCCCTAAATGAGGCACAGACGTTGGAATGGTACATTTTAGAGGCATGTTAGCTTACATTTCTATTGTTGGAATGAGTATATTAATGAACTGACTCATATGTATGTATTTTACACTACTGACTACCTAAACTGCTTTCCACACCATTCTTCCAGTTCCTCCACGCTTGAGTTTCACATCGTTATGGATGGTGTTGTTTCAGTAACCTATTTCACTTTGTTACTTTATAGTGATGACGATACAGTGTTATGCAAACATAACTCCTTTCCTCCTTTCACTATTTATAAACAATGGATCCATACCTTACATATGTTTGATTGGCAGTGCGTATTTTCCTTCCTGTTAGTTGAACGAAATTTAACTTCTTTTAACGAATTCATCCTTTATATAATATGTTATATTTATTTTGTGCAATATTCACAGACTACTGATGTTTCACATTGTTTGTTTTATGTACGGTGTGTTATTTAGAGCCTGGACATGGCGTTGACGCAACGTCGAAACTAGTAGCCAAATAAATATAAAACCTTAAGTACAGCTTTTAATAAAAAGACCAAGTACTGGTGGCGAACTCACAGCAGGCTGCATTGTCCCGTTGATACATACGTGCTCTAATGCCAGTGAAAGGGCGGCAGTTGGTCTGCAAGAATGTCCACAGAATCTGCACCTGTTTTTGGTGCCTGCTGCTGGATAATGGGGCATAACTGCGATCGTGTCAAAACAGCCTGGACAATAACAGAGACACCAAATGTCGCGACGTAACCTTGTCGTCACGTGGGATCGACAGCTCGATGTGGAATACGTCACTGTCTCTCGCGGGCTGTTGATACTCATCTGCACTCGATGATATCAACACCAACTACACGAAGACAGTTGTGAGTACCAGAGACGATTCGAGATATTTCTTTCACAACCACCTGCTTTGTTGGCACCCCCCTCACCCCTGCCTCCACTCCTTTCCCATCACATGTTGGCTGCCTTCCGCTGTGACCGCTAAAAATAAATCCAAATCTGGGATGCGTGGAAATGGATTTTCTTTTAAAATAAGTGCTCCATATAGATTCAACTGAAATAAATTTCTGAATTTTCCAAATAGTAAAGAATAAACAATTCAATTTCATGTCGGCTCGCGGCCCGTGCAGGGGCTGCTCAGATGTCAGCGGCGCTCCACGGTCCCGCCACCGCCACGTCACGCCGTCCTGCCGGGGGGGGGGGGACTGCAAACCCAGTGCAGCCGCACTGCGTGTGATGCGCTTTCATATTATTTAGCATCTCTCGACAACATGGATCACTAAGAAAACAAATTTTCAGTATTATTTAATTATTTCTGCCGCACTGAAGACATAATTTGTATCTGGTACAAACTGTCGGCTTACGGGCACACGCAGACAATTTCACAGTTTCGCACTCAAATGGTTCAAATGGCTCTGAGCACTATGGGACTTAACATATGAGGTCATCAGTCCCCTAGAACTTAGAACTACTTAAACCTAACTAACTTAAGCACATCACACACATCCATGCCCGAGGCAGGATTCGAACCTCCGACCGTTGCGGTCGCGCGGTTCCAAACTGAAGCGCCTAGTACCGCTCGGCCACAACGGCTGGCGTTTCGCACTCAAGTTGTTGCGCACTCGTGACTTACTTAGTTTTCTAATCCAAAAAACCCTCTGTAGCTTGAGCAGAAATGCTCTGAAGTCGGAGTTAGGGGACTTATAAACAACAACAATTAGAAGTTTAGTTTCACTAAATTCAACTACCGCTGCACAACATTCAAATATTTCCTCAGTGCAGTGTCGTGATACGTCTATGGACTGTAATGGAATACTGTTTTTTCTGTACAGAGCCACTCCCACACCCCGCAAGGAACTCCTTGAGAAACATTCAGCTAATCTGTAGCCTGGTAAAGGAAGCCTCTGAATTGTCAGATTATTTAAGTTGTGCTGTGATATATCAATAATTTCATAGTCAACATCTATATGCAGTTCACTAACTTTATCTCTAATACCTCTTATATTTTAATGAAATATGCTAATTCCTTCGCTACTTAATTACATCCTCGGAAGAACATCTGGCCGTCCACCGGAGGAGGAAGCTCCTCCTCCCGGCCATCTTAACGAGATGGCCGATGAACCTATAGAACCAATGGACGATGACTGTCCGCCTACTGATAGCGGCGGCAGTACTCGCTCGAACCCAGGCCCTCAACGGCCTTCGAGGTGACCCCTTCTTTCATCTTCCTTTTCTTCTCACGATGGCACTTATTCACTGGAATATTCGCAGCATTCGCTCCAACCGAGAGGACTTGAAGTTGCTGCTCCGCTTGCACCGTCCGCTCGTCATAGCCCTCCAGGAAACGAAGCTACGCCCATGCGATCACATTGCCTTGGCACACTACACCTCTGTGAGTTTTGACCTACCCCCTGTGGTAGGTATTCCGGCTCATGGAGGGGTTATGTTGCTGGTCCGGGATGATATTTACTACGATCCCATCACATTGCACACCGGCCTGCAGGCAGTTGCCGTCCGAATTACTCTCCCCACTTTTACATTTTCTATTTGTACCGTTTACACTCCATCGTCGTCTGCCGTTACCAGGGCAGACATGATGCAAATTATTGCTCAGCTACCTGCACCATTTTTGTTAACTGGAAACTTCAATGCCCACCATCCCCTTTGGGGCTCTCCAGCATCCTGCCCGAGGGGCTCCCTGTTAGCAGACCTTTTCAACCAGCTCAATCTTGTCTGCCTCAATACTGGCGCCCCTACATTTCTTTCGGACACATCTCACACCTATTCCCATTTAGACCTCTCTATATGTACTACCCAACTTGCACGCCGGTTTGAGTGGTATGCCCTTTCTGATACATATTCGAGCGACCACTTCCCGTGTGTCATCCATCTCCTGCATCATACCCCCTCTCCGTGCTCATCTAGTTGGAACATCTCCAAAGCAGACTGGGGGCTCTTCTCTTCCAGGGCGACCTTTCAGGATCAAACCTTCACAAGCTGCGATAGTCAGGTCGCACACCTCACAGAAGTCATTTCCACTGCTGCTGAATATTCCATCCCTCACCCTACTTCTTCTCCACGTCGCGTACCGGTCCCCTGGTGGACTGCAGCATGTAGAGACGCTTTACGTGCTCGTCGACGTGCTTTACGCACCTTTAAACGCCACCCTACAGTGGCGAATTGTATCACTTATAAACTATTACGTGCGCAGTGCCGTCGTATTATTAAAGAAAGCAAGAAAGCCAGCTGGGCTGCTTTCACAAGCACCTTCAACAGTTTTACTCCTTCTTCTGTTGTCTGGGGTAGCCTGCGCCGGCTATCTGGCACTAAGGTCCACTCACCAGTTTCTGGCTTGACGGTCGCGAATGACGTCCTTGTGGCCCCTGAGGATGTTTCCAATGCCTTCGGCCGCTTTTTCGCAGAGGTTTCGAGCTCCGCTCATTACCACCCTGCCTTCCTCCCCCGAAAACAGGCAGGGGAGGCTAGGCCACCTAACTTCCGCTCCTCGAATCGTGAAAGTTATAATGCCCCTTTCACCATGCGGGAACTCGAAAATGCACTTGCCCGGTCACGGTCCTCCGCTCCAGGGCCTGATTCTATTCGTAATCAGATGCTGAAGAACCTTTCTCCTGCGGGTAAAGGTTTCCTTCTTCGTACTTATAATCGCATCTGGATTGAGGGACATGTTCCCGCATGCTGGCGCGAGTCTATTGTTGTACCGATTCCTAAGCCGGGGAAGGACAAGCACTTGTCTTCCAGTTATCGACCCATCTCGCTTACCAGCTGTGTCTGTAAGGTGATGGAGCAAATGGTTAACTCTCGTTTGGTTTGGCTGCTCGAATCTCGACGCCTACTTACCAATGTACAATGTGGATTTCGTAGGCGCCGCTTTGCTGTTGACCATCTGGTTACCTTGTCGACCTTCATTATGAATGACTTCTTGCGGAAGCGCCCGACCGCGGCTGTGTTCTTTGATTTGGAGAAGGCTTACGACACCTGTTGGAGGGCGGGCATTCTCCGCACCATGCATACATGGGGCCTTCGCGGTCGCCTCCCTCTTTTTATTCGTTCCTTTTTAATGGATCGACAGTTCAGGGTACGTGTGGGTTCTGTCCTGTCAGACACCTTTCGCCAGGAGAATGGGGTGCCACAGGGCTCAGTTTTGAGCGTCGCTCTCTTCGCCATAGCGATCAATCCAATAATGGATTGCCTCCCAACTGATGTATCAGGCTCCCTTTTCGTGGACGATTTTACCATCTATTGCAGCGCGCAGTGTACACGTGTCCTGGAGCGCTGTCTTCAGCGTTCTCTTGACCGTCTTTACTCCTGGAGTGTCGCCAATGGCTTCCGTTTTTCTGCCGAGAAGACGGTCAGTATTAACTTCTGGCGCTACAAAGAGTTTCTCCCACCGTCCTTACGACTCGGTCCCGTTGCTCTCCCATTCGTGGAGACAACAAAATTTTTAGGTCTTACATTTGACAGGAAACTTAGCTGGTCTCCACATGTGTCATATTAGGCTGCCCGTTGTACCCGTTCTTTGAATGTCCTCCGTGTTCTCAGTGGTATGTCGTGGGGAGCGGATCGAACCGTCCTACTTCGTCTATATCGGTCGATCGTCCGCTCCAAGCTGGATTATGGGAGCTTCGTATACTCCTCTGCACGGCCGTCCATCTTACGCCGCCTCAACTCCATACAACATCGGGGTTTACGTCTTGCGATCGGAACATTTTATACTAGTCCCGTCGAGAGTATTCATGCTGAAGCCGGTGAATTGCCACTGCCCTACCGGCGCGATATACTGCTTTGTCGGTATGCCTGTCGGCTACTGTCAATGCCCGACCACCCGTCTTATCGTTCCTTTTTTGACGACTCTCTCGATCGTCAGTACGGGTTGTATGTCTCTGCCCTGCTACCCCCTGGAGTTCACTTTCGTCGCCTCCTTCAACACCTTAATTTTTCACTCCCTGCAACCTTTAGATTGGGCGAGAGCCACACGCCACCTTGGCTCCAGGCTCAGGTTCGCTTTCACCTTGACCTCAGCTCGCTCCCAAAGGAGGTTACCCCCGGTTCGGCATATCACTCCCGTTTTGTCGAACTTCGTTCGAAGTTCATTAATATGACCTTCATTTATACAGATGGCTCTAAGACCAATGACGGGGTCGGGTGTTCTTTTATTGTCGGGGCACAAAGTTTCAAATACCGGCTCCATGGCCATTGTTCGGTCTTCACAGCTGAGCTCTTTGCCCTCTACCAGGCTGTTCTTTATATCTGCCGCCACCGACATTCTGCTTATGTCATCTGCTCCGATTCCCTGAGCGCCATCCAGAGCCTCAGTGATCCGTATCCGGTTCACCCTTTCGTGCACCGGATCCAACGCTCTCTTCAGCAGCTGGTGGACGACGGTTCTCCGGTTAGCTTTATGTGGGATCCTGGCCATGTCGGTATCCCTGGGAACGAAGCTGCAGATGCCGCGGCCAAGGCTGCGGTCCTCCAGCCTCGGACAGCTTCTTGTTGTGTCCCTTCATCAGATTGTAGCAGGGTCATTTGTCGGCGCATTTTATCGCTGTGGCATGCCGATTGGGCTGCACTTGCGGACAACAAGCTTCGGGCCTTGAAACCTCTTCCCGCGGCTTGGACGTCCTCCTCCCGCCCTTCTCGACGGGAGGAGGTCGTTTTGGCCCGGTTACGAATTGGACACTGCCGGTTCAGCCATCGCCATCTGCTGACGGCTGCGCCGGCGCCGTTCTGCCCATGTGGGCAATTGCTGACAGTTCGCCACATTTTAACGTCCTGTCCGGATTTTAACACACTGCGTCTTGATCTTGGCCTGCCATGTACTCTTGATGCCATTTTAGCGGATGACCCAGGAGCAGCTGCTCGCGTTCTTCGTTTTATCAACTTGACCAACCTGTCTAAGGACATTTGATTATGCTGTTTTTTTAATCCTATGCCTGTCGATCTTTTATCGTGTTTTCCCTTTTAGATGCAGTTTTAAACTTGTGCCTCGCGGTGCATTCCTAACGTAGTCTGGGCGCTAATGACCGTTGAAGTTGTGCGCCCTAAAACCACAACAAAAAAAAAAACTCATTTGTACCCTCTTTCTTCATCTGAAGCAAATCGAAGACCACGAATGGTTTTTTCAGGGCTCAAAAATCCCGTAAGCAGTGATCAAGAGTATATGGAGCTTACATAATGACTGAATAGTTTCGACCGAGCCACAGGATTTTTGCTGGGAAGCCCTTACACATTCTCCATAGTTTTGGAGTTCTGAAGAGAGACTTTCCTGACCTTAGATTTTCTACGAATGGAAACGTACACGGCACGAAAGCATTGACTGCCTTGTCTCACAGCGAGATAAACATATTAACAACTACGAAAATTGCTTTTGAAATAATAAAGAGTTTACTTAATTTTTTCCATCTGTCTTCGTTTCAATGTCCCTTCTACATTCTTAGAAATTTGTTACTGAAATTAAGGCCAATGTTTGATGAACTGGATGTAGTCGTACTAAAACAGCTTGATATGTTGCTTAGCGATTGGGCTGGGCCAGATGGCAAGAAAGCAGCGTTCAGTGTTGAAAACAAGCAAAGCTTTTATGTACATAAAAGTCAACAACCCGATAAAGTCGGTAAAACAGCTTTTAAAAAACAAGTCTGAAATTAAAAAACTTGTCGAATATTAGTGAAAAAATTCACATTAGAAATTAACGTCAGCAAAAGAGTTTGTAAAAATTAAGGAACTAAGCAATTTGTGAAACATTAAGAGGTACCTGGAACAAGCCAAGGTGCATATTAACAACCAAAACCGTAACATTTACACAATTTTTTCAGTTAACTTTTAAATGTAATATTTTAAATGATTTCAGCAAATTTGGTAACAAAAGCAGAAACACGAGCAATGCGTTGAGCCCGTTCGTGACGCAAGTCCAGAACCAGGAGACAGACACAGTTCAGCCCCCACGACAGGAGGGACGCGGCTGCCGGTGTTGAATGCCGGACATTTGCCACACTTGCCCCTTCACCAAGTAGCTTGAGTAGCGATCCCTCGTACTTCTTCTGTCCGCTTCCAAACCGCCGTCTCCACATCTTACTCGATACAACCAATACGTAAGGGGCCTTCATCTTCATCTTGGAGAAATACAGAGCTTCTTTTCCGAAATCGAAATATTTATAACTTTTGGGAAACGAAAGCAATACCGACGATTATGTCAGTATGTAATTAGTTCTGCCAAGTATAAATATGGATCCCTCTGTCTATACGGTAGCTTCCTTTCACGCTTATTGATTGCGATAGAAACAGTCCATCGCCATGGGGGCAACAAGAAAAGAACTATGTAACGAGAATGCGAATGTACGCTAATCATTTCTTTTTGATCACTGCATTTGTGCCTACTTTAATTACTGCAACTGCATACCCAAAAGACAATAAGGAAAAAATAAATGGGTATGTGAATGTTTGAAAAGAAGAACGACATACTCCATATTAATTTACTCTCTAAAAACATTAGTTAATAAAGGGTAGCGGGACAATGTTCAAAACATAACTGAAAATACGTTCTCTAAATAGAGATAAGAACATCTATGATTGACATGTCATCTAAAGTCGACGTACAATTTTAAAATGTTAGAAATTAATAAATGAAGTAATGTAACGTACGTTGTTGTTCTACATTGTTTAGCTCTGGTATTTACAGGGTCACAGAGAAACCATCCTAGGTTCTGCAGGGAAAAACCGTAATTGCAATTACGTCCACTACAACAGAAACAAGAACTGGGTTTTTCTTAGGTTAGATGGCCTCGGGCAAGTATAGAAAGGAAACAGCCTCAAAAGGTGCGGGGAAAAGTCAGGACATGCGGGGACCAAGCAGCAATCGGTATTGTAATTGTAAACTGTTTAACATGCGTTGGTAAAGTACCGGAACTTCAAGAGCTGATAGAAAGCACCGAAGCTGAAATCGTTATAGGTACGGAAAGCTGGCTGAAGCCAGAGATAAATTCTGCCGAAATTTTTACAAAGGCACAAACGGTGTTTAGAAAGGATAGATTGCATGCAACCGGTGGTGGCGTGTTTGTCGCTGTTAGTAGCAGTTTATCCTGTAGTGAAGTAGAAGTGGATAGTCCCTGTGAATTATTATGGTGGAGGTTACACTCAACATCCAAGCTAGGTTAATAGTTGGCTCCTTTTACCGACCTCCCGACTCAGCAGCATTAGTGGCAGAAACACTGAGAGAAAATTTGGAATACATTTCACATAAATTTTCTCAGCATGTTATAGTCTTAGGTGGAGATTTCAATTTACCGGATATAGACTGGGACACTCAGATGTTAGGACGGGTGGTAGAAACAGAGCATCGAGTGACATTATACTGAGTGCACTATCCGAAAATTACCTCGAGCAATTAAACAGAGAACCGACTCGTGGAGATAACATCTTGGACCTACTGATAACAAACAGACCCGAACTTTTCGACTCTGTAAGTGCAGAACAGGGAATCAGTGATCATAAGGCCGTTGCAGCATCCCTGAATATGGAAGTAAATAGGAATATAAATAAAGGGAGGAAGTTTTATCTGTTTAGCCAGAGTAATAGAAGCAGATTTCAGATTACCTAACAGATCAAAACGAAAATTTCTGTTCCGACACTGACAATGTTGAGTGTTTATGGAAAAGTTCAAGGCAATCGTAAAATGCGTTTCAGACAGGTACGTGCCGAGTAAAACTGTGAGGGACGGGAAAAACCCACCGTGGATCAACAACAAAGTTAGGAAACTACTGTGAAAGCAAAGAGAGCTTCACTGCAAGTTTAAACGCAGCCAAAACGTCTCAGACAAACAGTAGCTAAACCATGTCAAAATAAGCGTAAGGAGGGCTATGCGTGAAGCGTTCAGTGAATTCGAAAGTAAAATTCTATGTACCGACTTGACAGAAAATCCTAATAAGTTCCGGTCTTACGTTAAATCAGTAAGTCGATCGAAACATCATATCCAGACACTCTGGGATGACGATGGCATTGAAACAGAGGATGACACGCGTAAAGCTGAAATACTAAACACCTTTTTCCAAAGCTGTTTCACAGAGGAAGACCGCACTGCAGTTCCTTCTCTAAATCCTCGCACAAACGGAAAAATGGCTGACATCGAAAGAAGTGTCCAAGGAATAGAAAAGCAACTGAAATCACTTAACAGAGGAAAGTCCACTGGACCTGACGGGATACCAATTCGATTCTACACAGAGTACGCGAAAGAACTTGGCCCCCCTTCCAACAGCCGTGTACCGCAAGTCTCTAGAGGAACGGAAGGTTCCAAATGATTGGAAAAGAGCACAGGTAGTCCCAGTCTTCAGGAAGGGTCGTCGAGTAGATGCGCAAAACTATAGACCTATATCTCTGACATCGATCTGTTGTAGAATTTTAGAACATGTTTTTTGCTCGCGTATTATGTCATTTCTGGAAACCAAGAATCTACTCTGTAGAAGTCAACATGGATTTCGGAAACAGCGATCGTGTGAGACCCAACTCGCTTTATTTGTTCATGAGACCCAGAAAATATTAGATACAGGCTCCCAGGTAGATGCCATTTTCCCTGACTTCCGGAAGGCGTTCGATACAGTTCCACTCTGTCGCCTGATAAACAAAGTAAGAGCCTACGGAATATCAGACCAGCTGTGTGGCTGGATTGAAGAGTTTATAGCAAACAGAACACAGCATGTTGTTCACAATGGAGAGACGTCTACAGACGTTAAAGTAACCTCTGGCGTGCCACAGGAGAGTGTTATGGGACCATTGCTTTTCACAATATATGTAAATGGCCTAGTAGATAGTGTCGGAAGTTCCATGCGGCTTTTCGCGGATGATGCTGTTGTATACAGAGAAGTTGCAGCATTAGAAAATTGCAGCGAAATGCAGGAAGATCTGCAACGGATAGGCACTTGGTGCAGGGAGTGGCAACTGACCCTTCACATAGACAAATGTAATGTATTGCGAATACATAGAAAGAAGGATCCTTTATTGTATGATTATATGATAGCGGAACAAACACTGGTAGCAGTTACTACTGTAAAATATCTGGGAGTATGCGTGCGGAACGATTTGAAGTGAAATGATCATATAAAATTAATTGTTGGTAAGGCGGGTGCCAGGTTGAGATTCATTGGGAGAGTCCTTAGAAAATGTAGTCCATCAACAAAGGAGGTGGCTTACAAAACACTCGTTCGACGCATACTTAAGTATTGCTCATCAGTGTGGGATCCGTACCAGGTCGGGTTGACAGAGGAGATGGAGAAGATCCAAAGAAGAGCGGCGCGTTTCGTCACTGGGTTATTTGGTAAGCGTGATAGCGTTACGGAGATGTTTAGCAAACTCAAGTGGCAGACTCTGGAGGAGAGGCGCTCTGCATCGCGGTGTAGCTTGCTTTCAAGGTTTCGAGAGGGTGCGGTCCTGGATGACGTATCGAATATATTGCTTCGCCCTACTTATACCTCCCGAGGAGATCACGAATGTAAAATTAGAGAGATTCGAGCACGCACTGTGGCTTTCCGGCAGTCGTTCTTCCCGCGAACCACACGCGACTGGAACAGGAAAGGGAGGTAATGACAGTGGCACGTAAAGTACCCTCCGCCACACACCGTTGGGTGGCTTGCGGAGTATAAATGTAGATGTAGATGTAGATGAAGGACAACTTAAGGAAAAAATCATTTAATGTGTGTTCAAGCTCACAATCGACATTGAAGCAGATAGTTCCAGTGACTCAGTATGGGCAGAGGCTATATTCGACAACCGGAATAAATTAATAACTGGCTCCTTTTACCAACCCCCTTTCTCAGATGAAACAGTTGATGAACAGTTCAAAGAATACTTGAGTCTCATGACAAATAGGTACCCTTGGCAGTGACTTCAATCTAGCTTCCGTATATTGACAAAAAATACGTTTTCATACCCTACTGTAAATAGGAAACAACTTCCGTAATTGTTCTAAATGCTTTTTTTAAAATTATTTTTAACATTTAGTTGACGAGGCCATTCAAATTGTAAATGGTTACGAAAACACACTTGGCCTCTTAGTCACAAATAATCATGAGCATCACGACGGACACAGGGATTAGTTAACACGCAGTCGTAGCGAGGCTCACTTCCGTAACAAAGAAATTCACCGAAACTAAACGCGAAATATATCTATTTATAAAAGCAGCTAAAAATTCGGTTGACGTCTTTCTGAGAGATAGTCTCCAATCCTCCCAAACTATGTAAATTAAGACCATGTGTGGCTTAAGTTCAAAGAAATGGTATCAACAGCACTCGGGATATTCATACCAAATAAATTGACAAGAGACGGAACTGATCCCCATGGTACACAAAACAGGACAGAAAGCTGCTGCAGAAGCACCTCAAAAGGCAAGTATAATTTAGACGAACGCAAAATCTCCAAGACTGGTAAAGTTTTACTGAGGCTCGAAATTTGGTGCGGATTTCAATGCGAGATGCATTTAATAGTTTCCACAACGAAACTCGCTCTAGAAATATGGCGGAAAATTCAAAGAGATTCTGGTCCCAAGTTAAGTAAACCAGCGGAAAAGCTCAGTAAGTACCTTTACCGCGCGACAGCAACGGTAATGTTACTGTTGACAGTGCCACTAAAGTGGAGTTACTAAAGAAGACGTAGTAAATATTCCAGAATTCGAAATGAGAACAGCTGCAAACATAATTTAGAAGTAGATATCCTTGGTGTTGCAAAGCAACTGAAATTACACTGTCAAGCCGGCCGGGGTGGCCGAGCGGTTCTAGGCGCTACAGTCTGGAACCGCGCTACCGCTTCGATCACAGGTTCGAATCCTGCCTCGGTCATGGGTGTGTGTGATGTCCTTAGGTTAGTTCGGTTTAAGTAGTTCTAAGTTGTAGGGGACTGATGACCTCAGAAGTTAAGTCCCATAGCGCTCAGAGCCATTTGAACCATTTTTTTTACACTGTCAGTTACAGAGGAAATGATCAAATATCTTTTCAAAAAGTTTGTAATGTGTAAGAAAAGTAGGTCTAATACATTTGTTTTTTATGTTCTTTATTAACAATTAATTTTCAGTAGTAAGCTCCTTGCTTTTACTGACCTGTTTAAAGATAATCAACAATTTAGTAAGAAATTTTAATTTTTAAAGGACTATATCTAAATGTACTTAAGTAGATTTACATCTACTATAAATGTTTGCAGCTAAACTTAAATAAAAAATATTTGAGGTGCCAAAATTGGCAACCTTAGGATCAGATTAGTTTTGGTATGTCAATTTTAGGTACAATTCAAAGGTTCAGTTCCCATTTTCTTTTACAAAAGCGTATACTATCAGTTTAACAAACCATGATATTTTAGGTGATAGTTGCGACTCTAAAGCTTCAAAAAATAATTTTAGAACTCACAGTTATTTAATAGTATGGCCATAATATGGGAAGGTAGTAAAAAGTTATCTTAAAGTGACAACAATAGGGATACTTTTGTGAGGCTTGAAACAATTTTTAATTTTTACATTAAAGGCTGATTTGCGTCACACTTTGAACAGGCTTTGGACCGTCAAAATGATAAATGACCATTTACCATTCTGGCGTCTGCAAAATCGGCCTACACACGCTGAACTAATGTACACTCTATTTACAATTACAACTTAATATTAGCTCCGATAATGCTGCTTCAATGTTTTAATAATTTTATCTCAGTAATTTGCAAGGACTCAGTGGTCTTCATAGTAGTTAATACATTATTTTTAACGTATTTTAGTCCAGTTTCTGAATATGGCAGTGGCTTTCAAGCAAGGCTTAATGTTGCCAGTCTCTTCATAATTCTTTACGATTCTCTCTATCCTGTCGTCCAACTTCAAGTACTTCTTCGTCCTCTTCTTACCTTCAATATTCATTTCCAATTTCATGTACATGCAGTTTGTGAGCTCTGCTTCCTTTTTCAAGCACTCCATCAAATAGTTTAATCTAGGGTGAGGGTTTCCAATAATACTATGTATTTTGTTGTGCCACCCTTCAACAGTATTCGTCGTTCGGTGCCTTTTTCCATAACAGTCCCACATTTATATTGCGATATCCTCATTCTCTAGCCAGTTATCCACAAAGTAGTCAAAAAATTGAGAGAAGCTTCCGTTATCAGGAGCTTCTGCATGAATCTCAATCCATCCATTGCTTACGTCCTCCGGTTTTACAACTGCCAGCGCTGCACACATGCTGACGTGAAGTCTTAAATCCTCGTTCTGGCGGTACTCCTCAGTTAGACCGAGAACTTGAATTCTTCTTGTTCTTCTTCATATGGAAATAGAATCGATTTATTTCAATTGCGGGAAAAACTTAACGAATGGCTGCTATCGCAGCTGCCTCAAAGTCGACTTTTACTTGTTTAGGACACCACTCAGGGACTGCCTGTTTTGTCAGACGTAACAGACGAACATATGTGTCTTTCTTCTTATTAGAGAGCACTGCAAATACAGTACGAAGAATGTTTTTTTTTTCTTTAATCGGACCTCCTAAGTCTACGTGTATGGTGTAGTATTGTGCATCAGCTCTTAAATGTTCCATCCATAAAAAAATGGGAACATGTTTTCAAACTTTTCTTTTCCTTTGTTTCCCCTGAAAATCATTATTTTCTCCTCTAATGTATCGTCTTCCAGAAGAAAGCTACTGCCATATCCCATTTTTAATAGATCTTCATGAAGATCAATTTCACAAGAGTTCTTAGGCTCTTTTTGGCTCCCCCGCGCATGGTTCTCTTCATAGATTCCGAATTAGGCATCACTGTAACAAAGTCATGAACTTCATTATGTAGATTTCCCATTTCATCCGCGTATATCTCCGATAACTGTGTAGTTTCTTCTCGAGACCTTCTCTTCGCCCATTCCACTTGCTTTCTCAGTTTCAGAGCCTCATCGTCAGGTGATCCACAGAGATGTTCTAACACGTTCAATACTTCGTTCCTCGAAAGCAGCTTTCCCTTGCAATGATCCGCTTTTCGGCGTAAGCACATCCATGTAACAACACCTTCTTTAGATTCCCTGTGTTTAAGATACGCGTAACCTTTCTAATGAGCAGGAGGCGTGCCCTTGTTCGTTGTAGTAACTTCCATACTGATGGTCGCGTTACGAACTTCGAAAGCAAACTGGTCCGGCGGGTGAGGAGGAGGAGGAGGGGGAGACAAGGGACCCAATCCTTCGGAACAGGTAAAATCGTGGCAAATGTCCGGCGTGGCAACTGTCCGGCGTGGCAACTGTCCGGATACCGCCGGTGTTAACTACCCACGGCGGGTCTGCTGGTCGATGGAGCCTGCTGTGTAACGCGCGAACCACACACCATGAACTCACCTCAGCAGAGCACCGCTTTACTAAGTGAGGCACGGTACAAGCGGTGACTCGTTATTCCTTGCCGTAGGGGCTGTGATTTTTTGATATTTTTGTCCGAAGCAGCAAGGTAAAACAGAGGCCACTACTTCCACCACATCAAGTGGATTTAGTGCTCACGTACTCACACTGAGCCGTGAAAACTTCCCAGTTTATCAATGGGGAATAGTTGAACATGATTACTACTGTTATCGGTGCCATGCGTGCAATGGTCGTCCCAGGCGTTCGATATTCAATCTTTATCCTATGGTTAATGGTGTGAGACCTGCACGACCTTATAGCAACCGTTATAGTTCTGCATTATTCTCTGACACTAGGGGTGATTTCACGTAATGAAAGGGAGAATGTAAGATTAAAGGACTCATTTATTAAACAGTTGAAAATTTAACAATAATATAACTAAATGGGGGTGGGGGAAGAAAGATTCGAGTTCAGCAGCCTGCCCCAACGTACGTTTATAACAAGCCACGATAGCAGGAGAAAAGGAATTTTAGTAACGATCGCCGTATTATCAAATGGGGGCCAATTTTCTAAAGGAAGGGGGTGCAGGCATGCAACGACCACCACCGGGAGTCAGCCAAAGACTAAGAAAGATGATACTGTGCGTGAATCGCTAGTTAGCCTCCCGTATTAAAGGAATAAAACCCGCAAGACGCGAAACTGTTCACAATGACCTATAAGGTTCCCTCTGGGCCGCACTACGCGAATCTACAGTGCACGTCGGCGCTCATGCTTACCGATCACCTGCAAGCGGCTCCTCCGGCCTCCGGCACGGTCACACTAGAACTGAACTACTGCCCCTTTGTCCACTAGACCACCCGCGGAAGGCAGTTGGCGCCTACCGGCGAAAAACAGGCGCGCACCTGAACTGGCCAATCATAGGGCTGGAATCTCACAGGGAGGCGACCTCGCGACGTTAAAATCGAGCAGAAATAGCGGTTACAAGGTTGGTATGGGATGGGAAACGAGAAGCCATCATGGCTGCTAGGAAGACTGCTGCCCTCGCCCATAAATAAATTTGTAGCGCCAAGCTCCTCTCACAGATCAGTGTGAGACAAGCTGTAAAAATCGTCAAATAAATCAGGCAACCCATAGAAATTATTAATATTGCCTGAATTATTATTTTACCGAGTACCAGAGTGCTGGGATTAGGAATATGAAATGCGAGCACTGAATTGTGAATGAAGTGCACGTCTTTCAACGTCGTTCATTGTATTACCATTTAAGCGCCAAAAATAAGTAAACAAAAACAACAAAAATGTACCTAATCAGCTAATGTAGTGGTAAAGCAACGAAGCGCTTGCCGACTAGGTAGCACTCTGATTTCAGGAATGAGAAAACCAGTAAGGCTTACGTGGCCCCCAGAATCAATTGGCAAACAGTTACTTGTACTGAAACTTCCTGGCAGATTAAAACTGTGTGCCCGACCGAGACTCGAACTCGGGACCTTTGCCTTTCGCGGGCAAGTGCTCTACCAACTGAGCTACCGAAGCACGACTCACGCCCGGTACTCACAGCTTTACTTCTGCCAGTACCTCGTCTCCTACCTTCCAAACTTTACAGAAGCTCTTCTGCGAACCTTGCAGAACTAGCACTCCTGAAAGAAAGGATATTGCGGAGACATGGCTTCGCCACAGCCTGGGGGATGTTTCCAGAATGAGATTTTCACTCTGCAGCGGAGTGTGCGCTGATATGAAACTTCCTGGCAGATTAAAACTGTGTGCCCGACCGAGACTCGAACTCGGGACCTTTGCCTTTCGCGGGCAAGTGCTCTACCAACTTTTTTTTTTTTTTCAGTTTTGCCCGACCGAGACTCGAACTCGGGACCTTTGCCTTTCGCGGGCAAGTGCTCTACCATTTTTTTTTTTTTTTTTTTTTTTTTTTTTTTTTTTTTTTTTTTTTTTTTTTTAGGGCCTCCCATCTCCCCTTCTAGCCCTTCCATTCGCTCTCCTTCATGCGCCTTCTTCGGCGAGCTTCAGTGCCCCACTTTTGTTGTTGTTGTTTTTAATGGGTTATGAAAGTAAATTGCCTCTTGAAGACAATGTTAGAAAATTTTAAATAGTAATCCGAATTGATTACGGTGAAAATAACTCTCTCTATAATACTACTGACTGCATTAACAGAACGCAAAATATTCTTCCATTAGAATTTAAACAAAAGTGAGAGAGAAGCCAAAATAAAAAGTAAGATAGGAAATTAAACTTCTTCAGTGATGCACGTCTTTTGCATGAGAATAGTTTTTCCTTGCTATTCTTGTGCTGTGGCATGACTCCTGTTACTTCGTGGGAAATCATGCTTTTTCGGGGTTCTGTTGAGGCCTTCACGGCTACCGTATCGGTCCCGGGGCACACGAAGTGCCCACCGTACTTCACCCTCAGCAGCAATCCCCTACTTTCGCAGTCTGTCTTGTTCAGTCGATTTCATATTATTTAGGTATTAACCGATGCCTTGTTTCTGAAACAAAAT
This sequence comes from Schistocerca americana, assembly GCF_021461395.2. Taxonomy (NCBI): domain Eukaryota; kingdom Metazoa; phylum Arthropoda; class Insecta; order Orthoptera; family Acrididae; genus Schistocerca; species Schistocerca americana. The sequence goes on along the minus strand of NC_060122.1, from coordinate 20,997,846 downwards.
TTGCATCATATTTCCGAACTTCTTTTTATGGTCTTTGTTCCGGTATATTTTGAAGTATTCGTCTTTCATTGTTGTTGTTGTTGTTGTGGTCTTCAGTCCTGAGACTGGTTTGATGCAGCTCTCCATGCTACTCTATCCTGTGCAAGCTTTTTCATCTCCCAGTACCTACTGCAACCTACATCCTTCTGAATCTGCTTAGTGTATTCATCTCTTGGTCTCCCTCTACGATTTTTACCCTCCACGCTGCCCTCCAATACTAAATTGGTGATCCCTTGATGCCTCAGAACATGTCCTACCAACCGATCCCTTCTTCTGGTCAAGTTGTGCCACAAACTTCTCTTCTCCCCAATCCTATTCAATACTTCCTCATTAGTTATGTGATCTACCCATCTAATCTTCAGCATTCTTCTGTAGTCGTCTTTCATGTATTCTCGATATACTCGTAGATTATCGTTGCCTTTGTTGTTAACAACATAATTGACAAAATTTCCGAATAGCCACAAGATGACATTGTTTTTTTTGTGGTGGAAAGGAAATTTCTTCTGGGAAGAGTATATCGTTTAATGTGATTTCTCTTCCATCGGTCCGTTTGAGAAAAGCGACTTGCAATACAATGTCATTCCAAATATTCTTGTATCCATTACAGATGAAGCGATGCTTTAAGGAGTCCAAATTGTGACATTGTGGGCACACATTGGTTGCTTGTAGTCCTATTGAATACAGTTTTTCATTGGTACTAATAATGTCGTTGACAACTTTTGTACCATGACGCTTGCACTTCCGTAGTCAGTGTTTTGTTATTTATATTTGCCCATATTTTTTCCCAGTTTTTGTTTGGATACTTCAGCTCCATTTTATTTTGGTTTTCGCGTGATCGTAACTTCTCTACTATATATTTACTTGTCCTCTTATTTTTGTCTGTTAAAATGCAAGTCAAGTAGCTTAATTCTACATAAAAATCCTTAATATGCTTCAGGTTGTAATTTATGTTGTGAACATCTACTGGCGGCTGCATGCTTCCGGGTTTGAGAAGGTCAAATAGAGCGGCAGTTATGCTGTTCGGCTGTGTTTCTATAAGTTTCAGCGTTCTTTTAATGAAGAGGGCAGTGTTTTTCCTCCGAAGGTCTGTCAGCCCTAGGCCTCCGTTTTCGGGTCTCGATGTAGTCGTTCCTACTGCTACTCTAAAAATATGGCCTTTCCATACGTATCGACAGATTGTGCTCATTATAGATTTCACTATGTCTGGAGGTGTGGGTAAGATCTGAGCGACATATGCAGCTTTCGAAAGAACTGCACAGTTGATTAGTTTAATTCTTTGCTTGATATTTAAGTCTCTCGTTTCATGCAGTATTAAGCTGCCTCTAATTTTTCCTAACACCTGTTTCCAATTAGCTGCCGTCGTTCTTAATGGGCAACTGTAAAAAGTTATGCCCAAAGCAGTGTGACGGTCCACCCTGCTTGCCCACGGTAGCTGCTCATTGTCAAGACCATGTAAATTTAAAAAGGAACTTTTCGTTTCATTTATCCTCGCACCAGTTGCCGTGCAATAAAGTAATAACTTGTCTGTTAGTTGGGCACAGTCAACATCGCTCCTTACTAGAACCCCCACATCGTCAGCGTATGCATTTGTAACCGTCTTCAGCCCAGCTATTGTTATGCCTTCTAAGGTTGTGTTCAAAAGCCGTAAAAGGGGTTCCAGAGAAACCACATAAAACAACATGGACAAAGGACTTCCCTGAGGAACTCCACTAGATATCAATACTTCATTAGTATATTGTCCATTGATCGAGATTTTGGTTCGTATGCCTCTGACGATGTTCATTAAAACCGCTAAGTTGCCATCATTGAAACCTATGTGTTTCAAGATGCTGAACAGATATCCGTAGTTGACTCTGTCAAACGCTTTAGCAAAATCAATGAAGGCAATGCCTCCATCCGCTGACGATGATGAGAAAATAGAAATAATGTCTCGATATTCACATACAGACTTAAAAATGGTACGTCGAGGGAGACACGTCTGGTGGCATCCAATGACTTTTCCTAAAATCGGTACCATTCGTTCTTTAATTACACGCGCAACTACCTTGTAATCTGAGTTCATCAGACTGATCGGCCTCATTTTAGTAATATCTTTCGTGTCCGTACTCCTTCCCTTTGGAAGTAGTACAGTTACACTTTCCTTGAAAGCAGCAGGAATTGCCTCTCCCCTCAAGACGTCATTAACTACTTCCGTGAATTGGGAACCTATTAGGTGCCAAAAGGTCCTATAAAACTCCACAGGCAGGCCGTCTGGGCCTGGAGACTTACGTGAAGGTGAAGATTTGAGTATATCAAAAACCTCGTCATTCGTAATGTCTATCGTTAAACCTCTGTTCTCCTCCTCTGTAATGACTGCCTCTATTCCGGAGTTCTGTAAGAACTCTTGTACTGAGTTGTCGTCAGTAGCATTTCCAGAATATAATTGCTGAAAATATCTATGTGCTTCAGTTAAGATATCCCTTTGTTCTGTCAGGACTCTGTTATCTTCCGTTCTGAGGCTGGCAATAAAATTTCTTCTTCTGTTTTTTGTGTGTTGTATCAAGTGGTAGATGGAGGTATTTTCTGCCCCCACCGTCGTCCTAGTGTGTGATTTGACTTGTAATCCCTCCAAATGTACCCTCTTGATACTTATCATTTTGGCTTTAACGTTTTTAATATTGATAAAGACGTCTTGAGACATTGGTTGGTCGTAAAGGTCTCTTAAGCAAGAGTAGTAAAACTCCATTGTGTGTCTTGACCACATTGCCCTTTCCTTGGCGTAAGATATCAGCGCTGCCCTTATCTTTTTCTTAGCGGCCATAGTCCACCATTCAATAGTTGTTCTATATTTAGTACGCATCCTTAACACAGACTGCCAAGTTTCTTGCATCTTGAAAGCTAGAGCGTTTTCAGAGAGGGTATTGATATTTAATTTCCATAGTGGGCGACCCCAATATGTCTTTTGCCTGGTTAATTTGATGCTGCACCTCACTCCGAGGTGGTCAGAGAAGGCAGCTGGTATCACCTCGATACTACTGACTTTAGTGCCTAAAGTGGGGGTGACATATATTCTGTCGATTCTGCTCTGTGTAGCACCAGTGATATATGTGAAGCGAACCAGCGTCGGATATTTTATTTCCCATGCGTCAAACCACTTCATGTTGGTGACCAAAGCCTGCAGTTCTTGCGAGAAGTTAAAAGTTGGTCGCTGATCCTTTTTATTTAAAACGCAATTAAAATCTCCACCAATGACAATTTCTGCAGGGTTTTCTTGGAGTAGAAATAAAATGTCACTTTTAAAAAAGGCTGCCCTCTCACGTCTTGCATTGTTGCCTGAAGGTGCGTATAGGTTTATAAAAGTGGTGTTAAAAATTTTGCAGCTAATTCCCCTCCCCGACTCTAAAAGGCACACGTTTGTCATCTCGATCCCTTCTTTAGCAAGGATGGCTGTTCCACACGCGTTTTCTGGTGCCACATTCAACACCTCTTTGTACCCTGAAACATACAAGTCTTTGACATTAACTTCCTGCAGGAAGGCGACATCTGTATCTGACTGATACAGAAAGTCCTTCAGTGCAGCTACCTTTGCGTGACTCTGAATTTTATTTATGTTTAAGGTGGTCACGTTATATGTATGTTCCACTGTGAGACGCTACGAGACAGTAGACAGAGGACACGGTAGTGGAACCGCGTGCAATAACTTCAGGTTAGATATATATAGTGTTATTTTATTTTACTTTTATTGCATTGACGGTTTTCCTTCTTTTTTTTCTTTTTTGTTTCTTTCTTCTTAGAGTTCGGTGTGACAATTTTTAATAAAAAAATTCTTCCTCAAAATCCCCTTCCGCCCCCATTTCATCGGTCTGATCCTCCTTTTCGTCCGCCCAGTTAAATCGTGGCTCGGTGATGTCGTGTCCATGTCCTTGTCCAAGTCTGGTTTCATTGTCCATATCTGATGCCGTATTGTCATGCAAGGGTTCATATGTGCCGGGTGGCGTGTCAGCCCGTTCTGGTCCCTTGTTCCGATCCGAAGACTCGCCGACCACTTCCTTTTGTGTATCTTCGTCCTTCCTTTCGGTCTCCTGTATCTTCCTCAGCCGCTCTCTTAAAAGAGGGGCCACATTCTCTGCAGCTTGATGTGCTCTGCGTCTCTTTTTATTTTTTGATGATTTCGGTGAAATCGTCGGTGAAACCTTTGGTGAACTTCCCGGCGACTCCATGGAAGGTCGAGAAGAAGTCACCTGTCCCGCCTTCGTGGTGGAAGATTTTTGAGCTCCGTTAATTTCGGAGTCGGCGGTTGCTGCTGTTTCTACGACACGTGAGACGGGTGGTGTCATTGGTTCGTCTTCTTGCGCCCCTCCTTTTCTTTTGACGTTTCCTGAACCTGTCCGTGGTGTCCTATCATCTGTGTGGTTGTCAGTTTTCTGTTGTATCACTGCAGCTACTGTAGTTCCCTCTGGGATGTTGGCCTTTTCGTGTGTAACTACCGCTTCGCACTCTGCCATGTCGACATCAGGTATGATCGATGAAGTTGGTCGCTCGTTGGAAGAGTTGTCAGACTCAGAGGGCAAGCGCGGTGCGTCCTCAGTGACGTCATTACTGGCCAGATTCTGATTGTCATCGTTAGTCAACTCCGCGGTGCTTCCCGTTTCCGTGCGCGCGTCGGATGGTCCCGCCTGCTCGGCCGTATTCTGTTGACAGGAGTCCCGGCTAGCTGCCGCGGCAGCGTACGTCACTTGCTTGCTAACAACTTGTCCTGGGACAGCCGCCTCGTTAGTCGGTAACTGAGGAACACGCCTTCTACTGCACTCACTTCTGACGTGCCCTGGGGCGTTACATAACGCACAAGTCCGTGGCTGCCCATCATAAATTATGAGAGCGCGATGGCCACAAATATTCAAGTAAGATGGGATATGTCGTAAGAGCTCAATCTTAATCTGTCTAACTCCATTCAAAACCGGAAACATGTATTGCTCCGACCATTTTTCTGCAATATTAGATATAACCCTACCATAGGGCTGAAGAGCAGCGTTGATTGCTCCGGCAGGGACCTCGAACGGCAGTTCGAAAACTCTCACTGTTCCAATACCTAGCCCAGCATGGGAAACAAGAACGTCACTAACGGTTCCGTCTGCATGATTAAATTTCATTTTGCTGCCACACTTGTCAACTATCGAGGAGCACAAGTCAGAGGAAATCAATTTCAAAAAGACAGAATTGGAAACAAAAGAAAGATGAACGCCAATAATTTCGTCTCCAGTGATCTTAACAGTTTCTGAAAGCCACCTTTTGATCTCAAAGGCCTTTGGTCTTTGACAGGTCCAATCAAAAGCGAATCTAACCGTATCTCTTCTTTCACAGTTAATTTCGTTCATTTTGTCATTTTATATCACTGAAAGATGCAAAGTAAACAAGGAGCTCTACTGACCTTCGTAACAGCCACACAGCCGCTGTTTACGCCAGACCTCCTTGCGCTGCCGCCACACGTCCGTCCGGCTCGGCGGCCGAGCAGCGAATGCCAACTGAGCTACCGAAGCACGACTCACGCCCGGTACTCACAGCTTTACTTCTGCCAGTACCTCGTCTCCTACCTTCCAAACTTTACAGAAGCTCTTCTGCGAACCTTGCAGAACTAGCACTATGTCTCCGCATATCCTTTCTTTCAGGAGTGCTAGTTCTGCAAGGTTCGCAGAAGAGCTTCTGTAAAGTTTGGAAGGTAGGAGACGAGGTACTGGCAGAAGTAAAGCTGTGAGTACCGGGCGTGAGTCGTGCTTCGGTAGCTCAGTTGGTAGAGCACTTGCCCGCGAAAGGCAAAGGTCCCGAGTTCGAGTCTCGGTCGGGCACACAGTTTTAATCTGCCAGGAAGTTTCATATCAGCGCACACTCCGCTGCAGAGTGAAAATCTCATTCTAGTTACTTGTACTAATTATGCAGCAGGAACTGTTTTGAAATGGAAGGAAATTCAAACTCGCTGACTTGTAACATGCGTTGCATTAAGACAATAGCCATAAGTAACGAATCGGGCAGCTCCTACTGACGTAAATTCCGCTATTTCAACCGAATCTCAGATGTGAAACTTGGTTTACCAAGCTGCTCGGAACAACTACAATGTGAAATCACAGTCTTATTTTAGCAGAATTTACCATAGAATATCGCAGGGCGGGTCAACTAACAAACCCACCAAAGTGTTTTTACAAATAATTAACAAAAATGATTACAGTAAAAGGCACTCCGATTAAATTACACTCATCGGATTAAAATGTTTTCCAGGTGCTTAACTAAAATGATTACAGTGAAAAAGGCACTCTGGTTAAATTAGACATCACTGCATTTAAAAGCAAGAACAACACAAAGTTCAGCCAGCAGTGTGGTGCACCGTAAGCCACTCCAAATGTGACCGATTAAAACAGGCAGTTCTGAGACACGTCAATCCGCTAGCTCTGTAACACAGACCACGGAACTTTCACACATTTCACAAACATTTGCGACTAACTTCTGCAATGAAACAAGGTTGCTTCCACTAAGGTAAACTTGAGCTCTTTCGGAGCAAACCCCCACCATAAACAGCGAACACAGCGGACCTTCCGGGGAGAAGGAACTAATCTCTGCAGTACAACTTTAACAAACAAGGCGCAGAGGGCATGGAAAGAGTCTCACCAAAAATGTTTGATGCTGGCACTCAAAATCTCCCACGCTCAGCACAGGCAAATTTCGAGAGTCCCGCCCACCGCCAGCAGAGCCAGCCCAGGAACCGCCCCAGCGGGTTGAGTTTTGTGCTCTGCAAGAGCCGCTCACTGTCGCCTTCACACAGCAGAGGTAAACAAACAGGCCACTTTCATTTCTGCCCGCAAATTCCAACTGTCAGTATTCGTGCCGGTCCAACTCCTGGCGTGGAGAACCACTATGTGCCATGCTCTGCTGCCGCTATCTAGCGGTCCATCGTTCTAGAGGAGCCGGCGCGACTCATTTGATGCAAATAGACCTCTTTTGGCCAGGAATACCGTCTCTGCTTGTGAGAGTTGCTTTCCATGTCCTTATTGCTTCGCTGTTCACGAGTGGTATTGTTTCCCACCTAGTAGAATTCGTTCAGTTCGTCTGCATAGTGGTCACCATTGTAATGTTTATTTTATCAGTACTTTCGTTTGCGCTACTCATCGTCACTTTCATCTTTCTTCGGGTTGCTATCGGTCTATAGTGCGTGCTCATTAGAGTGTCGATTTCATGCCATTCGAGACGTACTGCTATTCTTCTTTACTTTCGCGAGCGATTCTTGTCAGTGATATCCGTTCAGCGTAAATTTTAATTCCACAGTGGTACGTTAATCTCAATCTTCTTTTTTTCCTCTTTTTATAAATTCCACACCTGAACCTGTCTTTTATTTCCTGCATCGCTTCTTCCTTGCCTTTGAAGTTCCTATTAATGTAGATATCCCAGACTGATTTTTGTGGAGCAGCTTCTGCACGCTCCTAGAACTCTGCGACGCGGCTTTCTTTGGTGTTGCAGGCGACAAGGGCGACTTCATGAACGTGGCGCTGAAGGACGGCGGCGTGGTGCTGGCCATGAGCCTGGGCAACGGCCGCACCGAGCTGGCCATCAAGCCGCGCCGCGTGCGCTTCGACGACAACCAGTGGCACAAGCTGACCGTGCACCGCAAGATGCAGGAGGTGAGTGCCAGAAAAACGTTTTCTGCACCTTAAGGCAGGCAAGTCGATTAGATCGTTTGGGTCGGATGGTGTAAGTTGGGTTCCCTACCTAAAGGTGCGCCAAACATTTTTGGAGGTCAGTATTGGTTCTCCCATTTTGTATGAGGCAGATCTACAGTTCCCATTTTTTCTGATGTGTAGTTTACTCTGATGAGCCAGAGGTCGATTGCCTCGTAGTGGTGTTGCGGACACGTGACGCAGTAAACAAAAAATGTAAGCAGAAGAGAGACGAGTAGGCAGTTATTAAAGCGAAGATACAGGCCGCAAATGCGGAAATCCGCTGACATAAGCGGTTTTGTAAACGCGACCATTGTTGTGGCGCTGCGGCTGCAAACGAGAATCTCTAAAACTGGCAAGTTTGTCGTCTGTTGGCGTACTGCTGGCGCCAGCACCTGTGGAAAGTGGTCGAAGGAAAGTGAAATAGCGAGAAGGCCGTACGATATTGGACGACCACATCTCATTGCAAAACGTAGTAATCCGGGGTAGGCAGCGATATGCGGCAGATCTGACGACGCAGTACAACGTTGAAGCAGGCACAAGTGATCCTGAGCACAACGTTCAAACGCTATTGTCGAACATTGAGCTCCACATCACACAACTTCTACGTGATCCCGTGTTGACCCACCGACATCATCAGTTACGACTGCAGTGGCCACAGCATCACTGAGTTTTCACCGTGGATCCATAGAAACGCGTCGTCCTTCTAATGAATCGCATTTCCTGTTACACCAGTCGATCGTTGGGCCCTTACACGCCGTCATCCAGGCGAATGCTTGCTTGGAGCGTGCTCCGCGCCACAGGTGTAGGCCAACGAGAGCAGAATTATGCTGTCAGCTACATTGAGTTGGGCTTCTGTGGGACCTACGGTAGTACTCGATCACACCACGACAGCACTGAACATTACTGCGGACAATCTACATCCTTTCGTGGTCGAAGTCTTCTCTGATGGCGACGACATCTTCCAGCAGGGTAACTCTCCGCGACACAAGGCCAGAAGCCAGCTGGTGGGGTTCGAGGAGCATGAGGCTGGTCTCACGTTGATGTCTTATCCAGCAGATGCCCCTCATGTCTACGCATTGGAACACGTATCGGGCGGCAGCTGCGTGCCCACAAACCAGTGTCCCGTAATCTGCGGGAATTTAGTGACCTGTGAGTAGACATGTGGTGCGACATACTTCAGGACTTGTAGAACCCAAGGCAAGCAGAAGCGCTCCTTTACGTGTCCGAAAAGTGGACCAACACGCTGTTATATCGTTTACACCCACCGGTGTACGTCGCAGGAAGATACTCCAAAATCTTTGTATTATGAGTAATTTGACAAAAAACACACAAGGTTACTCTGTAACTCATTTTAAATTGTCTCAAGCTTTTTATACTATCAAGATTTTCTGCTAGTATAACTACTATTCAACTGAAGCAGGAGTTGTTCAGCTATTTCGATTTCATGTTAGGCAAATAAAATAACTTTTCCTTTAGAGTGATCTTGCCTGAAACGATGTTGACCTTTCGTGATTTCGATAAAAGGTACAACAATGCATAGCAGTTATTTTTTTATTTTTTTTTATCTTCTGATAAATAATTTCATTCTCGAAACGCCTGAACATGAGCTTTACGTATCGCGAGGTTCTTCGGGCGTTAAGAGCACTGTGCAGTGCCACTTCTGTGTGACAAATTTGGTGTGACAGAGAAGCTACACTATCAGTACCGGTGCTGAAGTATAAAGTTTTCTTATACAGTATCTGGAACAAGATCGAAAGTAACGCTGCAATGAGGCCCAAAGGACCGCCCGATGTCGCGTCCTCCTCTGCCGCATGGCGTCGCTGGGTGCGGTATGGAGCGGATACGAGGCTGAGCCGCCGCTGTCCGCTGTCGCCTCGCCAGACGACGGAGCCGCTGCGGCCCGTGCGAGCACCTCGTCAGCTGGCGTCACCAGGCGTTACAGATACAGCCCTCCCACCAGACAGAAACTCCACTGCGATCTTCTCGTGGCAGGCGAGTTGAACACTCGGGTAGGGACGCCGTAATGTGTTCCACTACGCAAAAAAGTATCACTTTTCCGAAAACCCTTAATTCTCACCTATTGCGACGCACACGTTTGAGATTTCTCTCAATGGAGTCACAACCTTCCTCTGTAATCGTGCAAAAGCGTAGATCTGTGTGACGTGTCCGTCAGGCTCGGTGACACTTCAAACAGCAACGTGTCAACACGCGTGGAAAAAAAGGCCACAGGTCAGAAGATCATGTGAGGGTTAGTGAGAGTAAATCAGATCACATTGGCCCCAAACAGTGCCTCAATTATTCCCACCGCCAATTGAGGCGAGTCACACAATAGGAAGGTCGTCATATCTCCTCTCACCGACTTTTCAGCCGGCCGAGGTGGCCGTGCGGTTAAAGGCGCTTCAGTCTGGAACCGCAAGACCGCTACGGTCGCAGGTTCAAATCCTGCCTCGGGCATGGATGTTTGTGATGTCCTTAGGTTAGTTAGGTTTAAGTAGTTCTAAGTTCTAGGGGACTAATGACCTTAGCAGTTGAGTACCATAGTGCTCAGAGCCATTTGAACCGACTTTTCACCCCTTCTTCGACGGCTCTGCGGTGGCGGTCGGAATCGCGACACGTAGCGTTGAAATCACGTTTTTGGAAGGGAGGTCGAGAAAGTGTTTAAGACACACCGCCACCTAGAATAGACATAAACACTCCTCGCAAAGTGGTTTAAATGGCGCCATTGCAACCAGCCCTCGCACTGAAGAGTTCATTCCCACACATTTTGCGGTCCTAAACGACAGTTGGCAGCACGAAGAGCAACAGTAACACGTTATGGACAACCTTTGACACTGCCGATACGCCCTGATGGATCGACCCTTCCCAAAAAACATAGTGGCCCTGCGATCGCACTGAACGTGACCGTATCCCTTTGGAGCGTAGTACGACCGCAGCGTTTGTTGTGGTACAGACTGTGGGAGCGCAAGGGGCCGTTCAGATACATTCGACGAAATTTGAACGTGATCCGAAGCAGCAGTGGGTGCTGACGGTTTTAGCAGTTCGGTTTCGCGGCCTCCTGTGGTGTTATCACGGAGGGGTGCAACGTTGACACGCGCGTGAGTAACACGGCGAAGGATCCTTCTGAGGCCCCGAGCTCGGAAGCACCCTCGGAGACAGCCACGCAGCCTTTATTGAGCACGTTAGAAACGTACGAGTCAGAGGCTCGGACACCTGTTCAGCTGAGTGACTGCACGAGGCCTCTCTGGCGCCTGAGGACAGGCAACCCCTTCACGTGGGAACGCTCATCCAAGAGCATTGTGACGAAAACTCACCGCAGAACTGCATGTCGCACTCCCAAACTCTGTCAGCACCGAAACGACACGGGGCCAGCCTCGGTGGTCGTGCGGTTCTGGCGCTGCAGTCCGGAACCGTGAGGCTGCTACGGTCGCAGGTTCGAATCCTGCCTCGGGCATGGGTGTGTGTGATGTCCTTAGGTTAGTTAGGTTTAAGTAGTTCTAAGTTCTAGGGGACTTATGACCTAAGATGTTGAGTCCCATAGTGCTCAGAGCCATTTGAACCATTTGAACGACACGGCGGCAGCTCCAGGAACAGGGAATCGCGCAGCGAGAGCTCGAATTTAAAAACCACTCATTAGTAATGCAAATGAACGTAACAGGAAAGCCGTAAAGTCTGGACACGGGAGGAATGACAGAAAGTCATTCGGTTAGATGAGTCTTGTTTCACACTAACTTGTGGCCGAGGTTACATCCGCACGAGTGAAATAGTTTTTGGGCAGCCGCTTCGTGGCTTCCACGGGCCCCGCACTCACTCAGCAACGTCACGTTACTGACAAGGACTGTGTGGCCATTTGGCCGATCAGGCCGAGCTCATGTTACAGTGTTTTGTTCCCATTGCGGTCATGGTGTGTTCTAAGGCGGCAGGGACCTGCTGTCCACACGGCTCGCATCGTGCTGGTTTGTGAGCACGTGGATGAATTGTCGTGTCTCCCCTGGCCACTGCAGACATCAGTCTCAATGTTATTCAGCCTTTCTGATCAGCTTTGGACAGAAAATTGCATCGCCGTTATCTACCATCACGTCCGTTACCTGATATTGCCACTATTTTGGCGGAAGAATGCTGTAAGTTTCCCTTTAAAACCATACAGGGCCTGTATTAACGCATTCCGAGATGGGTAGAAGTTGTTCAGAGTTTCCTACATAGCGTTAGGCTCGGTAATGTATTTCGTTTTGCCGGTCGCGGTGGCCATGCGGTTCTAGGCACTTCAGTCCGGAACCGCGTGACTGCTGCGGTCGCAGGTTCGAATCCTACCTCGGGAATGGACGTGTGTGATGTCCTTAGGTTAGTTAGGTTTAAGTAGTTCTAAATTCTAGGGGACTGATGACCTCAGATGTTGAGTCCCATAGTGCTCAGAGTCATTTGAACCATTTTGTGTCCCGTTTGTGGTGTTTCCATATTTTTGTCCGTCCCGTGTACACTGACCAGCCAGAACACTATGACCACAGACTACTATTGATACAAACCTGTCGAGGCGATGGCATCGTCACCTGGCGAAGAATGACTGCCAGTCAGACACACGCACTGTGGCTTGCTGTCCCTGTGCAGAATGGGCAAGGCCGCGATCTGTCTGAGTTTGAGCGATGGCAGAGTGTGACAGCGCAGAGGCGTGGCAGGAGGATGTCGCAAACTGCACAACTTACTGGGTGCTGTAGTGAGTGTCTTCAACACTAGGCGAAACCAAAGTGAAGCCGTGTACAGACGTCGTAGGCTCGTCGGACTGGTAAAACAGGACAGGCGACGAACTGTGACGGAACTAACATCAGACTTTAATGCTGGACAAAGTACAAGTGTGTCTGAGCACACACTGCACCGAAAATTCAAACGATGGGCATTCGCACTGGACGATGGACCGGTCAGTGGCAACTACGACCGAAATGGGCACGTGACCATCTGAGCTGAACATTGGCGCAGAGGTACAGTTGTCGAATCTCGATACCTTCTTCATCGTGCAGATGCGAGGGCACGAGTCCATCGTCTTACAGGACAATAGCTCCTCGGTACCTGGACCGCGGAATGCAGACAAGTTGTGGGCGTTTCCATTACGGTCTGGGCACCCGTGGGTCATGTGAAATTCGTGCAAGGCACCACGATGTCCAAGGAGTTTCCCACACTGGTTGCAAACCACGTACACCCCATCATGACGACCATATTTCCCGACGGCAGTGACCATTTTTCAGCAAGATAATGTGCCTTATCACAAGGTCAGGAGTGTGGTGGAGTGGTTCGAGGAACATAGTGGCGAGTTCCAATTGATTTGCTGCCGCCCCCCCCCCCCCCCAACTCGCCAGATCTGAACCCGATTGAACACATGTGGCATGTGATCGAACGTGGCGTCAGAGCTTATCGGCCACCTGAACGGAATTTACGGGAATTGGGTGGATTGTGTGCAGATGTGGTGCTAACTCCTTCAAGCGACTTACCGGCGCCTCACTGCAGCCACGCTACGACGCGTCGAAACCGTCGTCCGTGCCAGAGGTGGCATTCCGGGCGCTTAGGCGGCTGGCTGCTCACGGTGTTCTGGCTGGTCAGTGTATGTGCGCTATAGGATGTCCTTCGGAAATCTAGAAATGCAGCATCTATCTCTTCTCACGAATTTGTTATTTTCAAGATGTGTGTGCACGCGTAAAGCGAGCTGTGTCCTGCCATTCAACAGCCACATCATTAAAGGAGTCGTGAAGATCCATTATCCTGATGGAGATCTTTCTTTCCATTCGTAGGCGTTCACACCGTCTGTTTCAGTTGCAGCGTTTCAGTGCCTTAGTTTAGCTCCCCTTAAGATGGCTTTTTCCTTGTGTAAAGCGCGCGTCCTGCGAAAGGCAGCAACTAACATCTCCCGTCTCGTGTTCTCGACATTCGTTTCGCCAGTTTTCCGTCGAATGGCTCTCCCGAGATTTCTAAAGGTGTCACATCTTTCCTTGTTGCCTGCCTCGTACTCAGATGATGAAAGACTGTCTTGATGTTTGACACACATTTCAAGATTCCAAAGGAAATTTTTACTCTAACCTTTTCTGATTTCTGTTTTAGTACATGTGTTTTGTGCGCAGCTGTGTTTATGTCGTCAGGAAGGGTCCCAAGATCGTCTGTGAATGCAACACAGTTGGCCTGACACCGCTCCTCGAGCCTGCAATGAATACTCGATTGAGCAGCTGACACTGATGGAGTACTGGAAAGTCTATCAGTTACCTTCATTAAAACCACCCTCCGGAGCGGAAATCGATAACGCATTCCACGCTGCATGTAACCAATTCGAATATTTACATCAGCTATATTTTGTTGTGAAGACGAAGACCCTTATCGTTAGAATTTATTCCTCTGGCCCTACCACAAATAATGACTGTTATGTACCAGTCGGACATTTGCGTAGTATTGAACAGGAACGTTTCCCATCAGTTCATACTCACACGTTGCAACGCTGCCACAGTAGTGCAGTGCCATCGCGATGAGTATTTTTTTAAATATTTTGCAGTGGTGGAAGGGTCAACGAAAAGCACTAACTTGCTGGCATCCCGAATCTAATGCATACGTAGTCTTACACTAAATTCCATATCACGATGATGTTTCCGAGTGCCTTTTGCCAGAACTACACTTTGTGGAATACATTTTTAAAGTTGTTCTTATAAAACTCTGCATTATAAAAATTGCGAGGACAGGCAAACTATTGCACCCTAGTTATTATAGGACATACCTATGCATGCGATGATACATTTTTATTCCCATACGCACAGGAATATCTTTTAAACATTTATTGAAAACACGACTTTTTAAATAGTTACACTAAAATTAGATCTGACGGAAAAGACGAGGATATAACGTTTTCACAAAATTTTGGCTTAGTAGATCACCTGATTCACAAGTCCGAGTACTTCTACGATTCACTACTGCCCATCTCGTATTAGCGGCTATTGTGTTCATTATTTCAGCTAGTACACGAATTTGCTAACGCAAAATTTTGAGTAATTTTTCTGTTTTATACGAACATACAATCTGTTTTTCGTCTGTTTGTAAACAGGTCTTCAGAATAAGCCCAGAATAGCTAAACAACAGTTTGTTGAAACAAATGGCTCTGAGCACTATGCGACTCAACTGCTGAGGTCATCAGTCGCCTGGAACTTAGAACTAATTAAAGCTATCTAACCTAAGGACTTCACACACATCCATGCCCGAGGCAGTATTCGAACCTGAGACCGTAGCAGTCGCTCGGCTCCAGACTGTAGCGCCTAGAACCGCACGGCCACTCCGGCCGGCTTTGTTGAAACGATCAGACGGAGAAAATTACTGTACGAACAGAACAAACTGACAAAGAATACGTGCTAAGCACACCATATTTTATGATTACCTGACGATGTTGGTATTATCGTACCGAACGACTGCAATTGCTGCATACCCGAATTAACAAATGAAATTCGAGATGTAAAACAAGGTTTTTCAGTTCCTCGAAGTCGGAGAGATAACCGGAGATTCAGTGAAAGAAATCAAAGACTGTAAACTTTTATTGCATTAATTGGTATTGGTACTATCGACAATCATACCAAACGTTGTCGCTTCGTCTTTACTGACAGTGCAAGTATGCAAAGATATACTCTAGAAGCTGAAATAACTATGAGAAAAAATCATAACAAATTATGTATAGAAGATATATCCGTAATTCTTCCATTGTTTCCTTATTTGGCGCTCCACATCTGAATTACTGAAAAAAAAACAGCCACCGTTATTCTTCTTTCCATCGTACCTTTCCTTACCAATTTTAGCTGAGGATAATCACAGAAATCAGGAGTCGTTCAATTTTTTTTTTTTTTTTTTTTTTTTTTTTTTTTTTTTTTTTTTTTTTTTTTGAGCATTACAGTTTAATGTGGGATGACGAAGGACAACGCATTGCAACTCAACTGTCAATCAGCCAACCAGATTGTGAATAACCGCAGACTGCATCCCTTTTAATTAGCTACCTGTTCAGTCGTTTGCTTTTCTAACAGATGGTAGCAGCAGCTGAAACACCATCGGAATGGATTCTGTTACACAATATCGAAACAAATACAGATTGCGTTACGTAATAAAGAGGGTAACTATATTCCATAAACACATTCTTACAGAGAAAGGTCGTCAAACCTGCAGCGGTCGGAAAGAATGGGCTAATCACACCACACACACGTAAGTTTTACGGCCTCTGGTAAATTTTACATATTTCGCAGTTTATTCGGAAACGTACCGACTGCCGAGTTTGGCGCAATTGAATGCAGCCGCGGCACCCTCACGGTCGAGCAGAGACGGCAGAGACAGAGAGCAGCAGCGGCGTACTTCCGTCTCTTTCGCGCACTCCCATTGTGTTCGTCGGGTTCGTCGGGACTTAGGAAAGACACGCTCTGAAGAGTAATATAGGGTGCGTGAGAACGACACCGACAACGTTCATGTGTGCTGAAGGGCGTCTCAAGGAACCGACTGGCGATGAGACAGAGGCGCAAGCAGCGCTACGTGGCGTGGCAGTTGGGAGGGGGGGGGGGGGGGCTGGCGCAAACCCCGCCCGCAGTCGGTGGTTGGAGAGAAAGCAGAGGGGAAGAGGCGGGTTGAAGAGGCGGGCCAGACAGATGGGTGGCGTGGCGCATCGGTTTCCCTCCACAAGGTGGCGTCTAAAGTGTTACTAACATCCTCTACACCTCTTTCTTGGAAAATATTCTTTCCTACGGGCAGTTATGCCCGGCTTCAGATGGCTACACTTGTTATATATCTATGCAGTGCCAGTACTGAATCGAAAGCGTAGACAGTGAATGAGTTGTGTTTACTTACATAATAGCTAACGAGGTTCTTTACCTCTTCCGTCTTTACGAATGTTTGAAAGCAAGCACGAGATGTTCAACTGAAGGTAAAGAAGGTGTGCACACTGTGTAATCGTGTGGCGTACATACACCTCATAATATACTGAACGCCAATGCTTTCCAAACAATGCTTTTTATACTTTTGTTTTACCTTCGGTTGGTTTCAGCCAAAGTCCGTTTCATCGACTTCAATCACGTCACATAATGATACAAAAACAGTATATGTTTGACCTCGTTGCAGAACAAAACGTGTGCAGCTGGAAGTACTGGACAGAACTGATATACCTGTTGAGATATGGGTCGATCTGCCCTCTCGTTCTCAACTGTCTGTTACGTAGAGGTAGACACTACAGCAATGCTGCATACGGTTACCACAATATTCTCTCATATGCTTCAGCCCTTCTTCGCAGTGAATCACACACTCCTTCAAATACATTTGGGTCCATTTGCATTGTCTCGTATGCGTTGCTCGGAGCTCCCGTAACGCCTTTACATTGTCGATAGACTGGGCATACCAATGGCGATTATCGATGAAACAGCTGGTTTTCCTTTTTTTATTTATTTATTTTTTTTGCACCTCCAGTTTATGCTGACTGTGAAAACTGCCCAAAATAACGGGTTTCCCAAATAACCGATGTCCAGCTTCATATTGCTATTATTTCCGGTAATAAACGTAGACATCTCACAAAGACTGAAAAATTCTAACACTCCGTCAGACTTTTCCATTATACTTTTCGTGATATGTAGAATCCAAATAACCAAATAAAATGGGTAAATAATGGGAAACAGTCCAGTCACTATTCTATGCTTTCCTCCAAAAGTAATGAGGGATTGCATACTACAAAAAATCACCAGTATTCTTCTATTAGTTGTAAGTTTTTGAAACAGCTCAAATATCATCTTGTTATCGAGGATCGCGCCACGGTCTGGGCATTACGAAAATCAATGCTAAAGGATAAAAACTGAGGTTGGAAAACTGTCCTACAACTACAAGCAGGTAAAAGCACATTATGTAGACACAAACGGCGGAGCAGTCACTTATTTATCGTACACCATCCATTAATTGTTCAAAGATGTGTGTGAAATCTTATGGGACTTAACTGCTAAGGTCATCAGTCCCTACGCTTACACACTACTTAATCTAAATTATCCTAAGGACAAACTCACACACACACACACACACACATACACACACACACACACACACACACACACAGCCATGCCCGAGGGAGGACTCGAACCTCCGACGGGACCAGCCACACAGTCCACGACTGCAGCGCCTTAGACGGCTCGGCTAATCCCGCGGGGCCATGCATTAATTGTTAAGTTTTTTGTTACTGTTGCCATAATCACCCATTTCTTTTACTATTTCATAGAAAAGACAAACAAATCATTTGTGTAAATTTCGTATCGTTCTGTTTTCTTTAATTATTTAGAATGAAAAATACGTTTTATAGTCAAAGATATTTATTTACCTTGTAACAGGAGT
Organism: Schistocerca americana; assembly: GCF_021461395.2. NCBI lineage: Eukaryota > Metazoa > Arthropoda > Insecta > Orthoptera > Acrididae > Schistocerca > Schistocerca americana. Next base: position 20,979,772 of record NC_060122.1, on the reverse strand, counting down.
CTGAATACAATTGATTTATTGCCAGTAAAACTATAACCCTCTCTCAGAAAATTCAAATGAACAGCTTAGATAGTAGGCAAAAACTACTTATATCAGGAACAATTACGTGACTTAATCCGCAGACAAACATCCATCATCTAATCTTCTGGCCGGCCGCAGTGGCCGTGCGGTTAAAGGCGCTGCAGTCTGGAACCGCAAGACCGCTACGGTCGCAGGTTCGAATCCTGCCTCGGGCATGGATGTGTGTGATGTCCTTAGGTTAGTTAGGTTTAACTAGTTCTAAGTTCTAGGGGACTAATGACCTCAGCAGTTGAGTCCCATAGTGCTCAGAGCCATCTAATCTTCTGAAGCAAGTAGAGCCTTGTGCTTGACAGTTATCCCACTTCGCGAAACACACGCAGACGAGGAGCGGCGCCGGCGCCGGTCAGCTGTACCCTACGTGCTACGCGCTGTCCAGCCGCGACAGCAGGCTACAACCGTTCAGATATGGCGGGGGCACGCCACGCAGCAACACGTACGCTATTGAGAAAAGTTGATAATTTTTTCCTTTCCTTCTTTTTTTATTTCGTCCACCTGAGTTGCACTGACACAAAACTGAGACGATCGAAAGAAAAAAATTATCCAATTTCCTCCGTACAGAACAAGCGACGTACATTATTGTCTCACAAGGGAAAGGCATCAGACACGGCCAACCGATTCGGCTCTAATTTGGCAGGTCGCTTGTGTACAACCTAAAACGAAAGATTCTAAGGTATTTTGGGTCAACACCCCCGCGATTTTGAGAAAATCACCCCTGAAGGTTATGACGAGCAATCGACTCAAAATTGGAGGGATCGATAGAGCATTTTTCATCATCAGATATGGGGTCCGCAAACGCAAACTTTTCCAGATATCGAGGAAAGAAACTCTTACAACTGCCGCTTCTGTACCCACATGGTAAACGCTTTTCGCCGACAGCGGCGATAGCGCAACGGCCAAAGTAAAGCCGGCACAGTAGCTCAGTGTGTTCGGTCAGAGCTGGTTGGCCTTTGTAACAAAAAAAAAAAAAAAAAAAAAAAAAAAAAAAACTGGGTGGAAGGATCAGCAAACGAACTTAAACGAATGTCATGTGACTTCCGCGACGACCAAACACAACGATCAACAACGAACAAAATGAAAAAAATGAAAAAAAATTAACTGTCTGGGAATCGGAAAACCCGGGTTCGAATCTCGAAGAAACCTAGCGGATGTTATTCTTTTCGTTTGTATTTTCCCATATCTCAATTGATAGGGATAGGAGGGTTATTTGCCTACCTTATTATTATCATTCCTTATTGATTTACTTACCTTATTAACCCTCCTATCAATTGAGATATGGAAAAATACACACGAAAAGAAGAACATCTGCTAGACTCGAACCCGGGTTCTCCGATTCCCAGCCAGTTACCTTGGCCGGCGCGCTTTTTTTTTTTTTTTTTTTTTTTTACCGTAGCGGTCTTGCGGTTCCAGACTGCAGCGCCTTTTTTTTTTTTTTTTTTTTTTTTTTTTTGAACAAAAAAAGTTTCTCAAAGCCAAAATCAAATTTCTTTTTCCTTAAGGAACAAATTGTGAGGAATAAATAAGGAAAAGTTTTTTTTTTTTTTTTTTTTTTTTAAAGAAAACAAAGACTCCGATTATACTGGTTTCTCCTTCCAGTAAACAAAAATGAGTCTCCTTCGTCTTGTTGGCGAAGAAGCAATCCTTTGGAACAAAAAAAATTTTTCTCAAAGCCAAAATCAAATTTCTTTTTCCTTTAAGAACAATCTATGAGGAAGAAATAAGGAAAAGCTTTTTAAGTCGTCATGCGACTTGTAGTTAAAGTCTAGTTCTTACAGGAGCTCCTGAAGTGTATCCGCCTACAGCATGCCAGCTCGTCCAAACGTGTCTTCTCATGGCGTAGGCGTGAGTTCTGGGTAGCAGATCTATTCAGTTCGGTTCGTTTTATACAGTTTTCAGCTTCTCAGGGCTTGGACGTTCCAGCTACTAGGTGGGTCATCGAAAGTGCTCCGTAAGAAATTAGAAAAATATTGTTTATAGCGTGGGTTGCGTATCAGGACGCAGTGACGTTCGTTGAGATAAGTCCAATATCCTATCGTAGACTTGTCGCCTGAAGTAAAAAGATAGCGGATCGTGTGGCCACAGATCCAATTCACAGAGTTAGTTTTGGCGGAGGGGTAGAAAGTCTTATCGGGGTACAAAAGCATGTGGACGTCGATCTGAGCCGGTGTCTGGCGAGTAAGAAACGCCAAAATTCGCCGCGCGAGTGTCCAGACGTCTAGCGCTGTGCCACAGTGGAACCGGTGGACATCCGTGTCATCCACGCCACAGTGGGTGCAGACGGATGAATCGGCGAGATGGATGCGGTGCAGACGATCTCGGTTAACTTGTTTGCCATTCACGGTGATGTACCACGCTGATTGAACGTCTGATGCGAGAAAACGCGCATGGATCGCCTTCCATATGTGTCGCCACACGTACTGTGGATACTTACGTTCGATGGGGTTGGACGGGCGGCACTGTTGTAACAATTCGGAGACTGTTTTCGTGAGGTACAAACGTGGAAGTGGTAAGGACCGGTAGATATAACTGAACTCCAGGAAAAATCGTTGGATGTAATAAAAGGGGGTTGGAATGGTCGATATCAGTACTGGGGCGGACAAGGAGGCCGGTGCAAAGTTGTGAAGCAGGAGGCTAGTAAGGCTCTGCGGGCAACGATGCCAAAGTTTGAGTTGGGAGCTGACGTATAGTGCCTTGACACGAATCGGCACGTGGATGAGTCCCATCCCGCCACGATCTCGTGGCAGTGCAAGGGATTCATACTGCACCTTGAATAACATCCCCGAGCTGACGAAGGAGCCGAAAGCCATCAACAGTCGTCGCGCCAGGAGATTTGGGACTGGTAGTACTTGAGCCACGTGTGGTATACGGGAAGCATGATACATGTTCACGTATTGCGCGCGTTGGATAACGTCGAGAGCTCGTAGCCGGTGATCTGCGAGATTTGCTGTGATTGTCTGTAGCAAGCGCCTACCATTGATTGCCGCTGAGCAGCGCAGGTCTGCTGTGAAATCAAGTCCAAGACACCGTATGGTGGCGGCGACACTAAGGGGGGCAGCGCATCTCTCCGGCAAGCCCTCACCAATGAGCAGGACCTTGGATTTTGACACGTTGAGGCAGCTCCCCGACGCTTCGCCGTAAGTCGCCACCCATGTCAGTGCTGCTCGTACTTCATCTTCACTGCGCAGATATAGTACTATGTCGTCTGCGTAGGCTGTACAACAAAAACGGTGGCCTTGCACAGCCATGCCTTCCAAACGTTGACGCATGCCCTGGAGCAGGGGTTCCAAGGCGAAAGCATACAAAATCGTGGAAAGAGGGCATCCTTGCCGTACAGATCGTGCGATGACCAGGGACGGTGTAAGACGACCATTGTACATGATTTTAGAGGTTGCACTACTCAACAGGCGCATAACCACTGTTACAAAACCGCCAGGAAAACCCATATGCTGAAGAACTGTCCGTAAATAGAAGTGGTCAACACGGTCGAAAGCCTGGCTAAAGTCCAGTGAAGCCAAGGCGCCAGGGAGACGCTGATGATGCGCTAATGCTATCATGTCTCTGTAACGGCAAAGGGCCGTACGGATGATGTTGTCGCCTCCTAGGGAAGTCTGGTCGCAGGATGTGACGTAACGTGCGACCTTCTTGAGTCGCGATGCCAGTAGCCGTGTGAATACTTTCATGTCGCTGTTGAGCAAAGTAATTGGTCGATAGTCCTGGACCCTCGATAACCCGCGCGGTTTATGTACGGGGATAATAATTCCTTCTAGAAAGGCGCTCGGGACCACTGTCCTCGGTGACATCAGCTCTTGTGCGATTGCCGTCCACGTGGAAGCCAACAAATACTGAAAACTTTTATAAAATTCGATGGGTATGCCATCAGGTCCAGGAGACCTGTTATCGGAACCCGCCTTGATAGCATCTACCACTTCATCTGTGGTTACGTCGTCTTGGAGGTCATGCACAGCATCCTCCGGAAGAGTGTTCGTAGTGAGCTGAGCGACTTCTGTGATCAATGTTGCAGAATGCGGTACGGCTGCGTATAGCCCGGCAAAATGAGCATGGAGAGCACGACCGATGCTTTGTTGGGTGTCGTGCCGGCGCCCTTCCACATCAGTGAGGACTTGGATCAGAGCTCGTCGTCGTCGTCGTCTTTCCTGAAGGAGGTGGTACATCGACGGACGTTCTTGAGGGATTCGATTAGAAGCTCGAGAACGGACTACAGTGCCTTCCAAGTTACGCCGCATGATCAAGGAGATCTGCGCCTTCGTGCGATGGACCATCGACTGCCGGGCTGGCGAGAAAGGCTTCGTCGCACAGTCACGTAGAATGGTGTAGTAGAAGTGCAGGGTATTAGTTTGCCACGCCTTTAATTCCTTCCCATAACTCATCAGAGTCTTCCTGAGGGTCGGCTTTGCACAGGAGAGCCACCATGATAAGGTGGAGTCATAGGCTTCTCGACGATGGTGGCAGCGTGCCCACGCTTCGACCATACGGCGACAGTCTGAGGAGGTCAGGTGAGCGACATTGAGTTTCCACAGACCACGACTATGCCACACTTGCTGTCGGGCGAGAGTGACGTCACAGAGGTATGCATAATGGTCTGAAAAAGCCAAGGGCCAGACTTCCGCATGACGTGTGCCATCAGCAAGGGAGCGGGTAACGTAGAGGCGATCTATGCGGCTTGACGAGTGAGAGGTGTAGAATGTATAGCCCGGTTGAATTCCGTGGAGCTTCTTCCATGTGTCAACAAGTCGGAGACGGTCGATGACCACTGAGAGAGATGCACAAGGGGAATGTCGCGTGAGTTGGTCCGCGGGCTCTTGTGTCGAGTTAAAATCCCCACCGAGTACCAAATCGTCCTGCGGACCGGTGAAGAGGGGTGTGACGCTTTCGGCAAAAAAAGTTTGTCGGTCATGACGGCGGCCAGTGCCGGACGGAGCGTAGATATTAATAATACGCACGCCGAACAGTGTGAGGGCCATACCTCGCGCAGTGGGGAGGTAGATGACGTCCTCTGCAGGGAGTCCGTCGCGTAGCAGGATGGCGACGCCGCTACCGGTATCGGATGCGGGGGAAACATGGGCGTTGTATCCGGTGGGAACTAGGAAGTCAGCCACAAACACCTCTTGTAAGAGTGCTATATCCACATCCGCAGAGTAAATAGTGTCTCTGAACATGGCCAGTTTATGGGGGGCACGAATGGTGGCAAGATTCATCGTGGCGATACGGTATTGCTGCGTGCGGCCATCCTCAGTATGTGCAGAACGTGCGGTAGAAGTAGCCGGCAGGTGGGGACCCGCCGGTGGTCCCGCAGTGGTGATAATTACTGGCGGGGCGCCAGCCCCAGTGTCGCCGAGGTGGACTCCTGTGCAGACACGCTGGCAGTCTGTTCCGCTTCTTCTTCAACGTCATCGGCCCAGGAAGCTGACGACGTGGACATGTGACGGTCACGTACTTCCGGAACGGGTGTTGTGGATTCCGCAACATGAGTGGCAGGGGGACCGCCGGCATCATTCGTTGACAACGGCGAGGACACGTCCCTGGCTGGGAGAGTAGGCGTCACAGGAGGGGCTCCTGTTGCTGCCACATCGCGTGACTGGACGCAATGTGGGAGATCACCGTCAGACATCAGGTCGACATCTCGTGGGGCCGTCTGAGAAAGGGCGTCATCGGAAGGCGTTCGTCGTCGTTTCCTGTGTTTGCGAGGCGACCGCTGTTTTCTGATGTGGCCTTCTGAATCAGAATGTGGTCGCCCGTCGTCTGACGCCGAACCCGTCTGGACAAAGGCAGACGTCGGCACGACACCGCGGTCGACGTCCATGGTTCCAACAGGAACATCGGTTTCGGTCTGCAAACCGGACGGTCCTGAAGCGAGCACTGGAGGCGACGCCGTGCTTGTGTCCTCGGCGCGTTGTGCTGCGGCGGGTGGCGTTGACGATGCTGCTGGCGCAATCGAGATTGGTACGACGGGGTCCTGTGCAACCTTGGCGTAGGTGATGGGTAAGGACGTGACCGTCGAAGCCTGGGTCTCTTCACGTAACGGCGTCTGTATTAAACGGCGGTGTAAGCATTCGGAACGTACGTGTCCCTCCTGGCCACATCCTGCGCACGTTCGTGGCTGTCCATCATACATGACGATGGCCCTCACACCGCCAATCAGCAGGTACGATGGGACATGTTTCGTCAGCTCAATTTTTATTTGCCTGACGCCATTTAATACGGGGTAGGTCGTAAATGTTTGCCACTTCTCCGCGACGTGACCCAAGACGGTGCCATATGGTTGGAAAGCGGCAATGACCACATCCTGAGGCACCTCGAACGGGAGTTCAATCAACCGCAATGTCCGGAGACCGAATCCAGCATGGGCGACTGTCACAGCACCCATATGTCCATCAGAGTGCTTAAATTTTAGTCCGGTGGCATGACGGTGAATTATGTCATTGCAAATTTCCTCCGTCGACATCTTGATGTAGACAACACTTCCAGTGATGGAAAAATGTATGCCGATTACGTCCTGGGGGTTCAAACGTAGATCCTCACGTAGGAACTGTTCGACTTCGAAAGCTCTGGGTCGTGGATGTTCGGCCTGAAACGTTACTTTGATCGTTGCACGGCGGTACGAGTGCGCCATGGTGTACGTTAGTACTGGACTCGATAGACACAAACACCGCGACGCGGAAGTAAACACCGCCAAGAGCGGAGCGTCACACGGCGCGCGGAGCGGCTCCGCACGCTAGCACGGCTGCGAGCCGACTGTGCTATCGGTGCTGTCGGTGATAAGCGTTTACCATGTGGGTACAGAAGCGACAGTTGTAAAAGTTTCTTACCGCGATTTCTGGAAAAGTATGCGTTTTTGGACCCCATACCCGTGGTCTAGGGGTAGCGTCTTTGATTCATAATCAAAACGTCTTCGGTCCCGGGTTCGATCCCCGCCACTGCCTAAATTTTGATAAATAATCAGCATTGGCGGCCGAAGACTTCCGGCATAAGAAGTCAGCCTCATTCTGCCAACGGCCTTGTCAAAGAGGGTGGAGGAGCGGATAGAGGTTCAGGGCACTCTCTTGTCCTAGGGGTGGGAAATTGCCCCTAAAGGCGGAAGAATCAACAATGATCAACGACATGAGGATGCAGAAGGCAATGGAAACCACTGCGTCAAAGACACGTAACGTGTATCCACAGGACATGTGGCCTGTATTTGAAGAAGGGTCATGATGATCTCTCCATTGGCAAAAGATTCCGGAATAGTCCCCCATTCGGATCTCCGGGAGGGGACTGCCAAGACGGAGGTTACCATGAGAAAAAGATTGAATAATCTACGAAAGGATAACGTTCTACGAGTCGGGGCGTGGAATATCAGAAGCTTGAACGTGGTAGGGAAACTAGAAAACCTGAAAAGGGAAATGCAAAGGCTCAATCTAGATATAGTAGGGGTCAGTGAAGTGAAGTGGAAAGAAGACAAGGATTTCTGGTCAAATGAGTATCGGGTAATATCAACAGCAGCAGAAAATGGTATAACAGGTGTAGGATTCGTTATGAATAGGAAGGTAGGGCAGAGGGTGTGTTACTGTGAACAGTTCAGTGACCGGGTTGTTCTAATCAAAATCGACAGCAGACCAACACCGACAACGATAGTTCAGGTATACATGCCGACGTCGCAAGCTGAAGATGAACAGATTGAGAAAGTGTATGATGATATTGAAAGGGTAATGCAGTATGTAAAGGGGGACGAAAATCTAATAGTCATGGGCGACTGGAATGCAGTTGTAGGGGAAGGAGTAGAAGAAAAGGTTACAGGAGAATATGGGCTTGGGACAAGGAATGAAAGAGGAGAAAGACTAATTGAGTTCTGTAACAAGTTTCAGATAGTAATAGCGAATACCCTGTTCAAGAATCACAAGAGGAAGAGGTATACTTGGAAAAGGCCGGGAGATACGGGAAGATTTCAATTAGATTACATCATGGTCAGACAGAGATTCCGAAATCAGATACTGGATTGTAAGGCGTACCCAGGAGCAGATATAGACTCAGATCACAATATAGTAGTGATGAAGAGTAGGCTGAAGTTCAAGACATTAGTCAGGAAGAATCAATACGCAAAGAAAAGGGATACGGAAGTACTAAGGAATGACGAGATACGTTTGAAGGTCTCTAACGCTATAGATACAGCAATAAGGAATAGCGCATTAGGCAGTACAGTTGAAGAGGAATGCACATCTCTAAAAACGGCCATCACAGAAGTTGGGAAGGAAAACATAGGTACAAAGAAGGTAGCTGCGAAGAAACCATGGGTAACAGAAGAAATACTTCAGTTGATTGATGAAAGGAGGAAGTACAAACATGTTCCGGGAAAATCAGGAATACAGAAATACAAGTCACTGAGTAATGAAATAAATCGGAAGTGCAGGGAAGCTGAGACGAAATGGCTGCAGGAAAAATGTGAAGACATCGAAAAAGATATGATTGTCGGAAGGACAGACTCAGCATACAGGAAAGTCAAAACAACCTTTGGTGACGTTAAAAGAAACGGTGGTAACATTAAGAGTGCAACGGGAATTCCACTGTTAAATGCAGAGGAGAGAGCAGATAGGTGGAAAGAATACATTGAAAGCCTCTATGAGGGTGAAGATTTGTCTGATGTCATAGAAGAAGAAACAGGAGTCGATTTAGAAGAGACAGGGGATCCAGTATTAGAATCGGAATTTAAAAGAGCTTTGGAGGACTTACGGTCAAATAAGGGAGAAGGGATAGATAACATTCCATCAGAATTTCTAAAATCACTGGGAGAAGTGGCAACAAAACGACTATTCACGTTGGTATGTAGAATATATGAGTCTGGCGATATACCATCTGACTTTCGGAAAAGCATCATCCACACAATTCCGAAGACGGCAAGAGCTGACAAGTGCGAGAATTATCGCACAATCAGCTTAACAGCTCATGCATCGAAGCTGCTGAAAAGAACAATATACAGAAGAATGGAAAAGAAAATTGAGAATGCGCTAGGTGACGATCAGTTTGGCTTTAGGAAAAGTAAAGGGACGAGAGCGGCAATTCTGACGTTACGGCTAATATTGGAAGCAAGGCTAAAGAAAAATCAAGACACTTTCATAGGATTTGTCGACCTGGAAAAAGCGTTCGACAATATAAAATGGTGCAAGCTGTTCGAGATTCTGATAAAAGTAGGGTTAAGCTATAGGGAGAGACGGGTCATATACAATATGTACTGCAACCAAGAGGGAATAATAAGAGTGGACGATCAAGAACGAAGTGCTCGTATTAAGAAGGGTGTAAGACAAGGCTGTAGCCTTTCGCCCCTACTCTTCAATCTGTACATCGAGGAAGCAATGATGGAAATAAAAGAAAGGTTCAGGAGTGGAATTAAAATACAAGGTGAAAGGATATCAATGATACGATTCGCTGATGACATTGCTATCCTGAGTGAAAGTGAAGAAGAATTAAGTGATCTGCTGAACGGAATGAACAGTCTAATGAGTACACAGTATGGTTTGAGAGTAAATCGGAGAAAGATGAAGGTACTGAGAAGTAGTAGAAATGAGAACAGCGAGAAACTTAACATCAGGATTGACGGTCACGAAGTCAATGAAGTTAAGGAATTCTGCTACCTAGGCAGTAAAATAACCAATGACGGACGGAGCAAGGAGGACATCAAAAGCAGACTCGCTATGGCAAAAAAGGCATTTCTGGCCAAGAGAAGTCTACTAATATCAAATACCGGCCTTAATTTGAGGAAGAAATTTCTGAGGATGTACGTCCGGAGTACAGCATGGACTGTGGGAAAACCGGAACAGAAGAGAATCGAAGCATTTGAGATGTGGTGCTATAGACGAATGTTGAACATTAGGTGGACTGATAAGGTAAGGATTGAGGAGGATCTACGCAGAATCGGAGAGGAAAGGAATATGTGGAAAACACTGATAAGGAGTAGGGACAGGATGATAGGACGTCTGCTAAGACATGAGCGAATGACTTCCATGGTACTAAAGGGAGCTGTAGAGGGCAAAAACTGTAGAGGAAGACAGAGATTGGAATACGTCAAGCAAATAATTGAGGACGTAGGTTGCAAGTGCTACTCTGAGATAAAGAGGTTAGCACAGGAAAGGAATTCGTGGCGGGCTGCATCAAACCAGTCAGTAGACTGATGACCAAAAAAAAAAAAAACTGATGAAAAATGCTTTATTTACAATTATCTATCGATCCCGCCAATTTTGAGTCAATTGCTCGTCATAATATTTAAAGGTGATTTTCTCAAAACAGCGGGTTTGTTGGCCCATAATATCTTAGATTCCTTCGCTTTAGTTTGTACTCAAGCGACCTGCCAAATTTGTGCCTAATCGGTTGGCCGTGTCTGAGGCCTTCCCCTTGTCAGGAGTGCATTACCGATCCATGCGTTTGTTACTCGTCTCTAAATGTCTGCGTCCTTATTAAAATAGCACTGACAACTTTTCTCATTTTCTGTAATGACCCAATATTTAAAATCAATGTACATTTTACCAATAAACATTATTATTTTTTAAAAAAGTCTTATTTAAACATAAAAAATTTTAGTACCGTTGCCATGCCAAATTGATATACCGTTCTTATAGTCTCTTACCTGTTAAAACCGAGACAAAATAAACACCGTAAAATATCGGTTATTCAGAACCAAGGTACTGTACCGGTATCGGTTTTAACCGGTCGGTTTGTACCATCCGTAGCTGCGCTTACACAAGTGGTTTGAAGGCCCCCATAGTCTGCAGTCAACGGATTCAGCCACAAATTTTTAGGAATGTTTTTGTTGACGAGCAAAGATTATCGACTAATCAAAGATATCACATATTTCCTGGAGAAGAGTCTATCAGCTAATTTTCCGTAAGCAGAGAGTGTGCACGGGACGTCCCGTTAGTGAAAAATAACAGTACCCTATATTAACGAATTTATTGTTTGAAAGCTGCAAAATAAAATATATTACAGAGAAGAATTTTTACAGGAGAAATGGTAGCGGAAACTAACTCAAATGTGTTTCAATTCCTAAGGGACCGAACTGCTTAGGCCATCGGTCGCTAGACTTACACACTACTTAAACTATTTTATGCTAAGGACAACACACGCACCCATGCCCGAGTGAGGACTCGAACCTCCGAGGGGCCGCACGACCGCTACGGTCGCAGGTTCGAATGTTGCCTCGGGCATGGGTGCGTGTGATGTCCTTAGGTTAGTTCTAAGTTCTAGGGGACTGATGACCTCAAATGTTAAGTCCCATAGTGCTCAGAGCCATTTGAACTATTTGAACCTCCGACGGGACAGGCCGCGCAGTTCTTGACACTAACGCCTCAAACCGCGTGGCAACTCCGCGCGGCGGAAACTAACTGATAATGACTTTTTGGTGTATCATCAAAAAGAGATCACAGTTCGCGGTGTTCAAAAATTGTCATAGATCCACGGATGTATGTACGCCGCCAGAAAAAAAATCGCAACACCAAAAAGTAGCTCATACAGAGTAATCGTATTTGTCTGCCTAACATTTTTAAGTGATTAACATTGTAAGATGACAGGTTAATGGAAGTGCAAAATAAGCCACTACAAGTGTGAAGAGCTCGTTCATTAACAACCAGTGTACCCGCCACAACGTTAAATGCCAGCATGCAGACGTGCGTGCACTGTGTTGTGGAGGTGCCGGATGTCAGTTTGTGGGACGGACCTGCATCCCTGCCGCACTCGGTCAGTCAGTACAGGGACAGCTAATTCTGGTTGCAAGTGACGTCTGATGATGCCCCACGTGTGCTCGACTGGAGACATCTCTCGTGACTGAAGAGGCCGAGGCAACACGTCGACACTCTGCAGGCCACGTTGCGTTACAACAGCGGCACGTGAACGGCCGCCGTCGTATTGATAAACACTCCCTGGAATGCTGTTTATGGACGGGGCGACGCCGATCCGGGGAAAAATGGCGGGGGAAATCCGCTTAGTCTGTGCTGATCTTCCCAGGAGGTCAGACACAATTGTTTACTGTTAACTGTGTGTTGAATGGATGAGCTGTCTGTGGTGGAGGAGGAGGAATTTGATGTGATTCTTGAGTTTCTCCCTGCGTATCTGATAATCAAAATATCCACGGGTATGCTGCCGGTCTATAGTGTCCAACGGGCACAATATTTCGGCGATCAAACATGTCGCCATCATCAGGTGAACTGACGGACTGAGCTCCTGTGAACGTGCCGGCACGGAGATCCGTACGCTATGGCTGCTCAGAGGGAACTGGGTTCAGTCGCGGCGGCGGCCGATTTAAATACCCTCCGCCCGCGGCGCGCTCCCTCCGCCGTCCGCGCCCAGCGCCACGGTCGCGCGGTGGAACAGATTGCGACGGCGTCTGAGATGACGTCGATGTGATGGCTCTGTCCGCCGTGGTCGTCACAACTATACGTCTGCTCGATTTACTCTTGATTAACCCGATCGCTGGTTCCCAAGCCTTGCTAAGATTATAGCCACAGTCACGGTTTATGAGTCGACGTCTGTACCAGAATCCTCGTGCGGTCATACTCCATGGCGTGATTTTCCGACAAACAATGTTCAGCGACCGCCGACTTGCTCGGATACATCAGTCGAGTGTGCCTCTGGTGTTCACGGCATCGATCCTCGACGGTACGCATCGTCTGACCAATATACGACTTGCCACATTGACACGGAATCTGGTACACGCCGGCCTTCCTCAAACCGAGGTCATCTTTGGCGCTCCCCACCAGTGCACGAGTTTTATTTGGAGGACAAAACACAGTTCCGACCCGGTGTTTCTTCAGAATGCGGGCGATTTTTCCCGAGAGTGCGCCTGTGTATGGAATAAATGCAGTGCCTACCTCCTCCCTCGCGACTTCATCCATCTCAACAGGTTGTGCTGCAGTGGTTGGGCGGAGAGCACGTTGAATCTGCCACTCTGAGTACCCATTTTTTCGAAATACAGTTCTCAGATGTTCCAATTCCTGGGGTAGACTCTCTGCGTCAGAGATAGTGCGCGCCCTATGTACTAGAGTTTTAAGTACCCCATTCCTCTGTGAAGGGTGGTGGCAGCTGTCTGCATGCAAATACAGATCAGTGGGCGTAGCCTTCCGATACACCCCATGACCTAGGGTGCCGTCAGCCCTTCTCTTGACCAAGACGTCAAGGAAAGGTAATTTACCCTCCGTTTCAGTTTCCATAGTGAATTTGATGTTGGGGTGTATGGAGTTTAGATGTGTAAGGAAGTCAAGGAGTTTATCCATACCATGTGGCCAGATGACGAACGTGTCGTCAACGTAACGGAAAAAGCAAGTAGGTTTCCATACGGATGACGACAGGGCTTCCTCCTCGAAGTTCTCCATGTACAAATTCGCTACCACCGGTGAGAGTGGGCTACCTATGGCGACTCCCTCCGTTTGTTCGTAGTATTCTCCATTAAAAAGAAAATACGTGGAAGTCAAGACATGCCTAAAAAGTTCAGTGGTCTTCTCGTCAAACTTCTGACTAATCAATTCTAGTGACTCTCGCAGGGGTACCCTCGTAAACAAGGAAACGACGTCAAAACTCACCATGATATCTGAGTCATCCAACCTGAAGCTATCAAGGCGTTTAACAAAATCCACGGAATTACGGATGTGATGAGGGCATTTACCCACATAAGGACTTAATATTCCCGTCAGGTATTTGGCCAACAAATATGTAGGTGCCCTGATGTTGCTGACAATGGGGCGCAATGGTACCCCCTCTTTGTGAACCTTCGGGAGTCCATATAGTCTAGGCGGTACCGGACCTTGGGGTAACAATTTCTTAGCGTCACCCTCCGGTAAATCTGCGTCCTTGAGAAGCGCCCTCGTCTTGTTCTCCACCTTCTTTGTAGGGTTAACGCTGATCTTCCGGTAGGAATCGTCATTTAGCAGGCTCTGCATCTTATCAGTGTAGTCCTTATGGGAGACAACAACTGTCGCATTGCCTTTGTCAGCCGGTAAGACAACAATTTCAGAGCGCTCCCTCAGATCACGAATGGCCGCCCTCTCTTTACTGCTGATATTTGACTTCATCGGCTTGGATTTCGTCAAAGAAATCAAGAGTAAATCGAGCAGACGTATAGTTGTGACGACCACGGCGGACAGAGCCATCACATCGACGTCATCTCAGACGCTGTCGCAATCTGTTCCACCGCGCGACCGTGGCGCTGGGCGCGGACGGCGGAGGGAGCGCGCCGCGGGCGGAGGGTATTTAAATCGGCCGCCGCCGCGACTGAACCCAGTTCCCTCTGAGCAGCCATAGCGTACGGATCTCCGTGCCGGCACGTTCACAGGAGCTCAGTCCGTCAGTTCACCTGATGATGGCGACATGTTTGATCGCCGAAATATTGTGCCCGTTGGACACTATAGACCGGCAGCATACCCGTGGATATTTTGATTAGGAATTTGATGTTTATATTAGCTGTAATCGTGCAGCTGAGGCCTGTGTCGATAGCCACCTGCACGATGTTTGGGAAGCAATGGTATGAAGATGGGGCTAAGTTACACTTCGCAACTCGTGCTGATAAGTGTGTGTGCTGTAATTGTAGTTAATTCGAAAAAATCCCAGCCAGTCTCCAAAGCACAAGAGACAGGGCGTCCAGCCTGCTGGGAGTGGCCGCGCTGTGGGCCCGCAGCCCCGGCACGCCGCAGTCGCAGGGCGGCTGGACTGAGCGCTCCCTGACACGTGGGAATCACCCGCAGCCGGCGCACGGACACACCAACTGCTTCACTCGCTGCCCCCCCCCCTTCCCCACACGCACCTCCCCACCCCACTGAGACACTTCACATACTTCAATGGGAAATAGATTTCGAAACCCATTTCAGCCACAATACCCGATTTTGCATGTTAAAACTACGATATACGAAAGTGCAAGTAAATATCTCTATAATTCTAAACAAGACGCTGACCACTTTTCGAGTTTTAGCTGCTTGTTTGAAGGCGCTACCAGAGAAAGAAAATTTTCCGAGTCGTACAACTGGTGTTGTGTTGATCACTTTTCTGAACTGATTGGATTTAGTTTATATTTGCTGCTGGAGTGAGGGACGTTATTTTCCTCGCTTCTCGAAGCACACTTGTGTCTAAGTGCAGTCGGCAAAACCAGAACAGTTAAAAGTTGATGACATGTTTCGTATCCCCAAACAGATCGTGAAAAAAACACAAACAGAATTCGAAGCACTGTCCCGCAGAGGAGAAAAATTGCTGGAATTCTCGGTGAATTGTCGATGTCGTACAACTGCTGGTGTGGAGATGATCTAAAGCCACAATGGCGGGTGGGGGGGACAGTTACCAGAGCAGGTTCGTCTGCCCGCACTTTTCTCTCAGACGTCACGGAACTTTCCGTATATACCTTGCCCCTGTCTTGTTGGAACCACTCTGTAGAGGCTCCTACATCCCGCACAAATGATGTCTTACGAGTCTCTGACATCACGGAACTTCTTGTGGATGGAGCATTCTGATTGGTTCTTACTGAATCTACCCGCCTACCTGCTGTCGCTGCCGATGTGGGAGCAACGTCCGCCATTTTCTGCAGACGGACGTATTACGAGACTTTCAACGGGAAAGCTATTTTGTACAAGTCGAATCATACATACAGGACTCATATTGCACTGACAGTTAAAACTTGCAAAAGTGGTGTGTGTGTGGTCTTCAGTCCAGAGACTGGTTTCATCCAGCTCTCCGTGCTACTCTATCCTGTGCAAGCTTATTCATCTCCGAGTAACTACTCCAACCTACATCCGTCTGAATCCCTTTAGTGTATTCATGCCTTGGTCTCGCTCTATGATTTTTACCGCCCGCGCTTCCCTCCAATACTAAATTGATGATCCCTTGATGCCTCACAACGTGCCCTAAAAACCGATCCGATCTTCTAGTCAAGTTGTGCCACAAATGGCTATTCTCCCCAATTATATTCGGTACCTCGGCATTAGTTACGTGATCTAATCTTCAGACTAGATATTTCTCGCGAGATCGATCGGTCATCCACCGCGGCCAAAGGTCTGGTTCAAAAGGGTTCAAATGGCTCTGAGCACTGTTGGACTTAACTGCTGTTGTCATCAGTCGCCTAGAACTTAGAACTAATTAAACCTAACTAACCTAAGGACATCACACACATCCATGCCCGAGGCAGGATTCGAACCTGCGACCGTAGCGGTCGCGCGGTTCCAGACTGTAGCCCTAGAACCGCCCGGCCACTCCTGCCGGCGCCAAAGGTCTCAACTGCAGACACTGGCTCATTGTGCGGACAGCGCTCACTTTCCCAACTGTTACACAGAGACTGGACGGCTTCCCGCTGCACAAAGGTGTTACTGTTTCCGGTCCAGACATGTTTGCTTCCTTGCTGCCACTCATTCTACAGCCACCTCTTGACTGCTGGATTGCATAAACATGCGTACTTTTATATGATTTGTCAGAATATCATACGATTTACGCGATAGTTTTCGATATCAAGCACATAGCAGGATGCTACCTATCGCTTGCACATTTTAAGTCCGAAGATAAAGAATAGATATTATATCCCTAGAAACCCGAAATTTTAAAGATCTGGGAATAAGTGTTCAAGTGTGGTGGTGGTATTCCTCAGAATAAAACATGTGTTTACATCGCAGATTGTTGAAATATTCTTGCAACATCGGCAAAACTTTCTCTTTTTGTGCTGTGGTACATCTATCTCCCGTGGCATCTTCAACTTTGGCCTAATGAAGCAGTTCATGTCCAATCTGTGCGCTGGGCATGGGAAGTAAGAGCGCCGCGGGTATTTCCAACGTTACTAGGAGTGCCTAGTAGTGGCAGCTACCGCAGGGGCCCTTCCACCAGGTGCGGAGGCTCTGGGGCTGAGAGCACGTGCACCGCACCGGGTGAACCTCTTGCCTCTTGTGCTTCGCGAGACTGAATAAACTTTTGTGACGTGGTCTGCAGTTACTGCACATGAATTTATTAACATGAGTATAACTTAGCTCCATCCTACTGCATCTCCATTATTTGATGAATCTTACTTGTCTTCTCACATTCACCAAATATCATTGCTTTCCAAACATCGTGCCGGGGGCTATCGACACTTTCCTCAGGTGCATGACTGCAGCTGATATACCTGTTAAACTCATCCCCACAGACATCTCATCCATTGAACACGTAGTATAAAAATTATGTCTGTCTTCTTGGGAAGCACAGCTTAGATTGAGCGATTTTCCCCCACCATTTCGTTCTCGGTCTGCCATCTTGAATTACGTCATGGGGGGAGTGCCAACAGCACCCTCTGGTCGCCGTGCTGCGAACTAGGTGGATCTAGTTACTGTCTATAACAACTTAAATTGTTCAAATAAACAATGTACCACACTGCATTCAAAATAAAGACTTATGTCCATGTTATCCAACATCCTAGCACAGACTGAGTCATTTTCCCGCCAATTTCCAGATGTAGGAAGGAAGGCGATCGGAGGGGATTGGGTTTAGGTTAGTGGGGGTAGCCCAGTTGGCCCATTTCACTGCCCAAATTTGAAGTCCCCGCTATGACATCAGTGCGACATTGCCACATCTTTGGCACCATCTTGGATCGGTCATCTCGAACAAAGTTTCAAACAATTCAGAGTGAGGTACATTCTCTCTATCCCACTAATCCTGTACACAAACAACATGTCTGCATGTGTGAACGTATGTGGCATGTTTACAGACAGAATGGACTCACTCATATAAATGACACTCAGGCACAACAAGCATACGGCCTCACGACTGCTCACTGATCCGCCTCGTGATTGAACACTGGGTACGACTGCAGCTGTTGGTTCTATTGGAAAATCCTTACACGTCTTGTAGGATGGATCAGTCATCTGCCCCACTATTGATCTGTCCACTACAGTGCCTACACAGCATATCGATGAGTAATATTCACACTTGTTTTCATATTCATTCCTGCTCCAGTTCCATAATGACCGAAAATCAGACAAATGTTCATAGGACTTTTTCGGTTACTTTTCGCATGAAGAATCAGATCACAAATTATGTGACATTCCTCCTAATTACCCTGTATACATCATTAGATTATCTCTTGAGTAATATGTTGAGGGCATCTGAAAGTACCAATCCTCAGCAGGAAGTGAATGAAGATCAGGCTTTCTCTGATAGATATTTTGGAACCTAAATTGTTCACACTCAAACAATATTTTACATTTACCATATAAGATCAAAAATGAATTCATTAAAATTCTGTATTCTTTCAGCATAATTGTTACTCACATGACTAATTGATTCATTTGGCATATTTCCTACATACAAATCAAACACAAATTTCATATTTCTCGATTTATAATAACAAATCCAGTGAGTAATAATATTATCAGAAATACCTACATTTACTATTCCACATTCAGTGTTTAATGCTTATCAGATAATTCATCAATGATGAATAAACAACAAAAGTGTTTAGTTTTTAGTCGTTTTACTAATTATTCTAGATAAAAATTAGATAAACGATTATTATGTTTTTCAATTATTTCTTCGATATTATTTTTTACTTTTTCAGTCTTTTTCCTTTATGTTCCATTACTAGATGATCTCTTTTCTTTCCTCTAATTCTCTATCATATTTCTGGTTGTTATGATTGGATGAAAAAACAGAAGAAAATAACAAACCAACTACACCCAAAGAAGCCAATAAAATTGGTAAAAATCCTCCTTCTAATTTTGTTAATCCAGATTTCAACATCTTCAGAATACATTCTTTCCTTTGCAGTTAAGTGAAGTTCTTTATCAACTTCCTGTCTACCTTACAATTCTTTATTATATTTATGAAAAGTGTCATGTTTATTACAAGCTTCGTCTGATAGGTTAATTCCTTTATCATCTCTGGATAACCTTTCTTCTAATCTTGTTCCAGGACCACAATAATTATGACCAACAATATGTCATTCAAACAGTAGTTTATTAAATATTGTATTCGCTATCCCATTCTATATTTATCAGATTTTCAAAATCTATGAAAAAGATTATTCAAAAATCTAATCAATAACAAAATTCCTTTCATATTATTAATAATAAAACACCTAATTTTTTGTAAGCATTTGAGTTATTTCAAAGTTTTCATTGCATTAATTCTTTTGTATGATTTATAATTAAACCCTCACCAATTTCTTCTAATAAATTGTCAAGATTTCCTTTTGTAAATTAGGAAGCTATTCCTCAACAATTACTTTTATCAAATTGTCATATTTATCTCCTTTAAGTAAAGTTATTTTATTTTAATTATTTTCATTGTATTTCCTTTGATTCAAATAAAATTTTAGCATAATTATGTAAAGCAAAGTTATCAATTTTTTCACTTAAATCATCCATAGCAATCTGTGCTTTTGCTAAATCATTCATTTATGTATCCTTACCTTCACATTCCTTTTCACCAATTTTTGACTTACCATCATTCAATTAAACTGGATATTTATCAATATATTTGGAAGTGCCAATAAGCCTTAATCCAAAAACTGTACTTTCACTATGACAATAAATTCTAACATCGTTTCACTTTATATATATATATATATATATATATATATATATATATATATATGTAAATCTTCATCTATTATCTCTCCTCTTTCTTTAATTTCTTCTTCACAATTCTCCAATGATCTTGTATTTCTGATTCATGTGAAGTATAATCATATTGTGAACTGTCATATTTAATTGGTGCAATATCGTTAAATTCTTCTAAAAATGTTGATGATAAGGTACGGTTTGTTTTCCAACTTCTCCATTTTCTTCAATCGCTTTCTAAGACATTGTCATTTGATCCTTTGACTTGTTTGATTGTGTCGATAGCTGGTTGATACTCTTTCTTAAATTTTTCATATTCCGTTGTTGGTTGTGTTTTCTGTTTTTTAACTCTTCTATTAATTGTTTTTTTACTTTTCTCTTTCATTTAGGTTTTTAGCAACATCTGGATCATATTTTGTTGTCATTTATTAAGAATAAAAAACAAATATCAATTATGTTCCTTGCATCTTTTAACATTCAGTGTTTATGTTCAATACTTAAGTTCAACATTTACATTCAATGTTCATGTTCAACATAAAGTTTTTGCTTTCAAGACATTCTTAATCTTTTCTCTGTAGTTAGTGTCGTTTATTTTTCTCGTCATATCTATTGTAATAAAACCAGTCCGCAGCTCGTGGTCATGCAGTAGCGTTCTCGCTTCCCACGCCCGGGTTCCCGGGTTTGATTCCCAGTGGGGTCAGGAATTTTCTCTGCCTCGTGATGACTGGGTGTTGTGTGATGTCCTTAGGTTAGTTAGGTTTAAGTAGTTCTAAGTTCTAGGGGACTGATGACCATAGATGTTAAGTCCCATAGTGCTCAGAGCCATTTGAACCATTTGTAATAAAACCAAATTCATCATTATTCCAACACTTACTACATGTTTCTTAAGAATTGTGAAATTCTAAATCACCACCAACAAATTAGTGCTAGATAGGATTTAAGTTTGTGTCATCTTGTCTGAAAATGTTTTAAAAGTTAAAATTGTCCCAAACTGATTGTATTTTTGAATATGTTTGAGTGAAGTAAAAGAAAATATTCTTTGTGTACCTTTTGTAAGATATTCTCTATCTAAATGTTGATTTTCAAGAATGAAATCGTCAACTATAAAAGCTGATTTATCTTGGCATTCATCTAAGATAGTAGTTTCATCACTATTGTCAATAAAAGTTACGGTTTCTTGCTATTTGGTTGATCTAAGCTTTTAGAACAAATGCACAAATTGTTAATTATGTTCCAGCTCAAGGATTCCAGAGACAGTATGTAATTATCGATCATTAAGGTCTCTTTCCACAACCACTTGATTCTATTAATGAAAATAAACAAGAATTTGAAAAACATTTACTTTTAGGTTTTTCTCAGAAATTCTTATTTTTGGTTATTTATTATTTATTTATCACTTATTTATTTATTTATCGGTTATTTATCATTTATTTACATCTTATCTGTCATTTACTTACAGAAATTTTATTAGCAATAAATGAGTCATGGTTTTCACTGTGGTAAATTACCTGTTGTTAAAAAAAAGATTACCAGTTGCTACACCAGATGGTTATAAAATGTTATATTAGTTGGTGTTTATTCAACTTTTTTAACACTACACTATAAAATAATAAACTGTATTGTGATAAAGAAAAATAGTAATTAGTGTCAGTCTACATAGTTCAAAAAACTATGGAAAATTTACTAATTCATTTTATTAAATTTATTAATTAAAAAACCTAATAAAAACATTAAAGAAGATAAATTTTGAAATAGATTTCCTATTGAGTATTAAAAGTGACAATAAATTATTTATGGATAAAGAAGATTAGGAATTGAGACACATTTGAGTTAGTTTCCACTACCATTTTTCCTGTAAAAATTCTTCTCTGTAATATATTTTATTTTGCATCTTTTAAACAATAAATTCGTTAATATAGGGTACTGTTATTTTTCACAATGTGGACGTCCCGTGCACACTCTCTGCTTACGGAAAATTAGCTGATAGACTCTTCTCCCAGAAATATGTGATATCTTTGGTTAGTCGATAATCTTTGCTCGTCAACAAAAACATTCCTAAAAATTTGTGGCTGAATCCGTTGACTGCAGACTATGGGGGTCTTCAAGACACTTGTGTAAGCACAGCTACGGATGGTACAAACCGACCGGTTAAAACCGATACCGGTACAGTACCTTGGTTCTGAATAACCGATATTTTACGATGTTTATTTTGTCTCGGTTTTAACAGGTAAGAGACTATAACAACGGTATATCAATTTGGCATGGCAGCGGTACTAAAATTTTTTATGTTTAAATAAGACTTTTTTAAAAAAAGAATAATGTTTATTGGTAAAATGTCCATTGATTTTAAATATTGGGTCATTACAGAGAATGAGAAAAGTTTTCAGTGCTATTTTAATAAGGACGCAGACATTTAGAGACGAGTAACAAAAGCATGGATCGGTACTGCACTGCTGACAAGGGGAAGGCCTCAGACACAGCCAACCGATTAGGCCCAAATTTGGCAGGTAAAACGAAGGAATCTAAGATATTATGGGCCAACAAACCTGCTGTTTTGAGAAAATCACCTTTAAATATTATGACGAGCAATTGACTCAAAATTGGCGGGACCGATAGATAATTGTAAATAAAACATTTTGCATCAGGTTTTTTTTTTTGTGGTCATCAGTCTACCGACTGGTTTGATGCAGCCCGCCACGAATTCCTTTCCTGTGCTAACCTCTTTATCTCAGAGTAGCACTTGCAACCTACGTCCTCAATTATTTGCTTGACATATTCCAATCTCTGTCTTCCTCTACTATTTTTGCCCTCTACAGCTCCCTCTAGTACCATGGAAGTCATTCGCTCATGTCTTAGCAGATGTCCTATCATCATGTCCCTTCTCCTTATCAGTGTTTTCCACATATTCCTTTCTTCTCCGATTCTGCGTAGATCCTCCTCATTCCTTACCTTATCAGTCCACCTAATGTTCAACATTCGTCTATAGCACCACATCTCAAATGCTTCGATTCTCTTCTGTTCCGGGTTTCCCACAGTCTATGTTTCACTACCATACAATGCTGTACTCCAGACGTACATCCTCAGAAATTTCTTCCTCAAATTAAGGCTGGTATTTGATATTAGTAGACTTCTCTTGGCCAGAAATGCCTTTTTTGCCATAGCGAGTCTGCTTTTGATGTCCTCCTTGCTCCGTCCGTCATTGGTTATTTTACTGCCTACGTAGCAGAATTCCTTAACTTCATTGACTTCGTGACCGTCAATCCTGATGTTAAGTTTCTCGCTGTTCTCATTTCTACTACTTCTCATTACCTTCATCTTTCTCCGATTTACTCTCAAACCATACTGTGTACTCATTAGACTGTTCATTCCGTTCAGCAGATCATTTAATTCTTCTTCACTTTCACTCAGGATAGCAATGTCATCAATGAATCGTATCATTGATATCCTTTCACCTTGTATTCTTATTCCACTCCTGAAACTTTCTTTTAATTCCATCATTGCTTCCTCGATGTACAGATTGAAGAGTAGGGGCGAAAGGCTACAGCCTTGTCTTACACCCTTAATACGAGCACTTCGTTCTTGATTGTCCACTCTTATTATTCCCTCTTGGTTGTTGTACATATTGTATATGAGCCATCTCTCCCTATAGCTTACCCCTACTTTTATCAGAATCTCGAACAGTTTGCACCATTTTATATTGTCGAACGCTTTTTCCAGGTCAACAAATCCTATGAAAGTGTCTTGATTTTTCTTTAGACTTGCTTCCATTACTATCCGTGACGTCAGAATTGCCTCTCTCGTCCCTTTACTTTTCCTAAAGCCAAACTGATCGTCACCTAGCGCATTCTCAATTTTCTTTTCCATTCTTCTGTATATTATTCTTGTAAGCAGTTTCAATGCATGAGCTGTAAACTGATTGTGCGATAATTCTCGCACTTGTCAGCTCTTGCCGTCTTTGGAATTGTGTGGATGATGCTTTTCCGGAAGTCAGATGGTATATCGCCAGACTCATATATTCTACACACCAACGTGAATAGTCGTTTTGTTGCCACTTCCCCCAATATTAGTAAAGATAGTGTTGGACAAATTTTAAGGTTTAATGGTCAAAATATTGAACCCAGTCCAAAAACAGTTGGTAACGGTGTGCCAGATATAATACCATTTGAATTAATTAATATGAATTTCAATCTGTCTAATGGAACATTTGTTAAACGTACTGAACATTTTAATTGTAAAACTATTTTTCTTGATTTTAAACCAAATGCTGAAATTTGAGGCCAAATATTATATGAACGCAATTATCCTGTAAATATGCCAATTTCTTGTACCATTCAGAATTAAGAAATAATGATAACCGATGAAAATGAGAATTTGATAGTCTTCCATGGTTCAACTGTTACAGTTATTCAAGAAATGTCTTAGTCACAGACTAAGCAATTGCTGATGCTTAATGAAATTTTTTCCTTAACAAATGTATAAGATTGAAAGTTACCAGTTCTACACTGGTCATGTTAATGATAAAACTAAGAAACTTTGAAATATTCCAAAGAAAGAAAGGGAAATTATTATTGTAGGCAGAGTGTATCGTTACATTATGTGCTATTATATTTTTATATAAACTGAAAGTAAAAAAAGATGTACTTCCTCTGTTAGAATCACATGTTGCGTTTTTTAAGGATTAGAAAGGAATAATTTTGGAAGGAAATTTGACTGTAATTTTCAGTTGGAGTTCAAGTTCTCGAAAGCTTCTTTTATATCAGGTCCAGCTTGATTATAATAGCCCACCTAACATCAGACTCTTCAAAAGTAGGTAAAATTGTCATAGAATCGATGGACATTCGTTTTCCAGTTATTAAATATGAACCAGAATATTCATTTAAACTAGAACAAGAAAGACTAAAAAAACCGAAAATTCTCGCTTCTTTCTTTCAATCTCGAACTATTGAAATTGCTGGATTAAGTGGAAAAAGAAATTTTGAACTACATATTACTAATTATTATAATTCTTCAGAATTTGGCATGCCTTACTTGACTTTTGAGATTTTCCAAACAAAATTTAATAATACTCAGTAGCTGATACTTCTTTATTCAACCATGTTAAACTACAAAATATCTCCGGAATGAGATTTTCACTCTGCAGCGGAGTGTGCGCTGATATGAAATGTCCTGGTGGATTAAAACTGTGTGCCGGACCGAGACTCAAACTCAGGACCTTTGCCATTCGTGGGCAAGTGCTCTGCAAACTGAGGTACCCAAGCATGACTCACGCCCTGTCCTCACAGCTTTACTTATGCCAGTACCTCGTCTCCTACCTTCCAAACTTTACAGAAGCTCTCCTGCGAACCTCGCAGAACTAGCACTCCTGAAAGAAAGGATATTGTGGAGACATGGCTTAGCCACAGTCTGGAGGATGTTTCCAGAGTGATATCTATATAAAAATGGCAGAAACGAAGTTTTTCCTCGACAATTATGAAATCGTGATGCACCTAATAACTTTTTAAGACCTTATGTTGCTTTTAGAGATTTTAAAAGAATAACATAACCAAATAATTATATTAATGTAATTCCTTTTAATTTTATTGAAAATTCTCCTATTTGTGAAATAAAATATAGGAGATGAATGAATGATTTAACTTTACAAAAAACAATGATAAAATTATGTGGCACTGTTAATAAAAACACACCAAGTGGTACACTTGCTTATGTGATAATGTATGGTAACAAAAATTAACTTACATTACGGAACACAGCATATTAACTGAAAATTTATAATTTATAAAGTGAATTCGAATGTACATTTTAACAACAAATGTTTACATTTTTAAAATATAATTTTTGTATGTATAAAATATAGCCCAAAGGTACATTTCCACCATAAACACTTTAATTCCTTATGTAAATAAAATGAAAAAAATGAATTCCAGCCTAGATCTCTTATATTTCTTCCAAAATTTACAAAACTATTATAAAAAATAGTAAACTGAAACGCTTTTCAAAGTTAAGTAGACGAAATTTTATTGAATTCATTGAAAAATATAATAACAATGAATAGAAAAATAAAACTGTAAAAAAACTTATGGCATCTTTAAAACAAGAAATTTAAATAATTATCCTAAACATAATAAATTATTGAAAAATCTGAGGGTAAGTTAATCAACAATCCCAAGTACAGTATTAATAATAACATTAATGAATCAAAAAATAATTTTACATCAGAACTTCTAGTGGATAAATTCACTCCTGGAAATGGAAAAAAGAACACATTGACACCCGTGTGTCAGACCCACCATACTTGCTCCAGACACTGCGAGAGGGCTGTACAAGCAATGATCACACGCACGGCACAGCGGACACACCAGGAACCGCGGTGTTGGCCGTCGAATGGCGCTAGCTGCGCAGCATTTGTGCACCGCCGCCGTCAGTGTCAGCCAGTTTGCCGTGGCATACGGAGCTCCATCGCAGTCTTTAACACTGGTAGCATGCCGCGACAGCGTGGACGTGAACCGTATGTGCAGTTGACGGACTTTGAGCGAGGGCGTATAGTGGGCATACGGGAGGCCGGGTGGACGTACCTCCGAATTGCTCAACACGTGGGGCGTGAGGTCTCCACAGTACATCGATGTTGTCGCCAGTGGTCGGCGGAAGGTGCACGTGCCCGTCGACCTGGGACCGGACCGCAGCGACGCACGGATGCACGCCAAGACCGTAGGATCCTACGCAGTGCCGGAGGGGACCGCACCGCCACTTCCCAGCAAATTAGGGACACTGTTGCTCCTGGGGTATCGGCGAGGACCATTCGCAACCGTCTCCATGAAGCTGGGCTACGGTCTCGCACACCGTTAGGCCGTCTTCCGCTCACGCCCCAACATCGTGCAGCCCGCCTCCAGTGGTGTCGCGACAGGCGTGAATGGAGGGACGAATGGAGACGTGTCGTCTTCAGCGATGAGAGTCGCTTCTGCCTTGGTGCCAATGATGGTCGTATGCGTGTTTGGCGCCGTGCAGGTGAGCGCCACCATCAGGACTGCATACGACCGAGGCACACAGGCCCAACACCCGGCATCATGGTGTGGGGAGCGATCTCCTACACTGGGCGTACACCACTGGTGATCGTCGAGGGGACACTGAATAGTGCACGGTACATCCAAACCGTCATCGAACCCATCGTTCTACCATTCCTAGACCGGCAAGGGAACTTGCTGTTCCAACAGGACAATGCACGTCCGCATGTATCCCGTGCCACCCAACGTGCTCTAGAAGGTGTAAGTCAACTACTCTGGCCAGCAAGATCTCCGGATCTGTCCCCCATTGAGCATGTTTGGGACTGGATGAAGCGTCGTCTCACGCGGTCTGCACGTCTAGCACGAACGCTGGTCCAACTGAGTTGCCAGGTGGAAATGGCATGGCAAGCCGTTCCACAGGACTACATCCAGCATCTCTATGATCGTCTCCATGGGAGAATAGCAGCCTGCATTGCTGCGAAAGGTGGATATACACTGTACTAGTGCCGACATTGTGCATGCTCTGTTGCCTGTGTCTATGTGCCTGTGGTTCTGTCAGTGTGATCATGTGATGTATCTGACCCCAGGAATGTGTCAATAAAGTTTCCCCTTCCTGGGACAATGAATTCACGGTGTTCTTATTTCAATTTCCAGGAGTGTACAAAAAATTAAACAAAAAACTATCACTTAAGTTTTTCAGGTTACAACTTTCTAAATCTTGACAATGACAAATTGAATACAATGAAATAAAATAATACAAAAGATTCTGCTTTTTATCTACAATGATAACTTATAAAATTAATAATACTGCAAATCTTGTTGTATCATTAGAAAAATTTAATTAATGAAAGAAGTGGTATTTACTAAATTTAAGAATATTTTAATACAAAGAAGGTCAATTAAAGTTAATATAAAATTGTATTGTAGCTTCAAAAGACAAGACGAAATACAAAAATTTTATTTCAAAGAAGTGTCAAAGTTTTATTAAGAACAATGGATTTAGAATATAATTATCAAAGATCGAGAAATAAACTATTAATTGAAATGGAACAAATGCAAAGGAAGAAATATGGTTGTCCTTATTTTTCGTAAATAATTAAGAATTAAGTGTTAATAGATACAATACAATTTTCTGTTCTTCTTATATTGATCTAATAAAAGAAACTAAAGAAAGAAAACTCTAATTGATGTTAAAAACAATGATAAAAATGTTTCTTTTTTTCAATACAGTCGCGTTGTATCCAGCAAAAGATGATGTGGAAAGGGATAATAATTATAAAAAAAATTGGTTTGGATGTAGAAGAAAATTTTGAAAAAGAAATAAGTAATTGTCCCTTTCAATTAACAGATATTCCCATTTCCAGATTTGAAAAAAATATCAAATATTTCTGTTAATGTTTATGCTTATGATGGAAATTATTGTATATCATGTTTACCATACAGAAAACAAGGAAAACACTATAATCTGCTCTGAATTTGTGATGTAAATAGTTCACATTATTGTTGAATAAAAGATTTATTAATATTAATTAGTTCACAAACCACTAGACAAAATGGAAAAATTTATCGCTGTGATAGATATATAAGATTATTTTATTCACAAGAAGAGTGGGACAATCATGAAAACATAAAGAAGTAAAACTAAATAGGCTTAAAAACGTGAAAAAATTCGATTTAAAAATTATAATTGTTCGTATCATGCACCTTTTGTAATTAATCCTGATTTTGAATGTCTTTTATAAGAAGTTAAGACTTGTCAATCAAATTCAGAAAATTCGATCCCTACTACCTGTCCCATCTTAAATGCTGACATCATCGTATGTTGTTCGTGCACCTGTTTGCACGTCATAGTTACTGCCCACCTGACTACAGAGAATTAAGTTGGCAAACAGTGATCTGGTATCAACATGTCCAAATGTTTACTATCTTTGCCAGCAGTACAGTTAAATTGCGCTGCAGTGTCACACATTCGTCCATCGGCCTCGAAAGTTTGCAGTTTTACATTTTCCGTCGATACCTGTACGAATATCGGTTTGGATCAATTTTCCCGATTCCATCGTGGTGGGACGATTTTTTTCTTAATAGAGCTTATTAAAACAAATCAGAGTGCTGAATAAACAGCTGGCAGCGGCGTGCCGGGCGCGCGCCCCCAGCCCCGGAGGCAGCGTCGCTCGCGCTCCCAACTGAGAGCCGGCCGGCCCCGTCCAGTCACTGGTGGCGACACAGGCCCGCAGCACGGGGGAAGGAATGGCGGCGACGGTTATGGGCCCAAGTTCGTGACAACTTCAACATCTTTGTTTGAAACGAAGTGAGCTACAGCTAGCTATACTGCAGGTCTAGGCTGTGCAAGTTTCGAATGTTAGCACCGTGGAACTTTGGAGCCATCTTCATATCTCAGTGCAACATGTCTATTTCTATAAATAATACTCGCGCTACGTAGTAGACAAAACAGCGTCGTAAGACTAGAAATACGTGCAATCTAGACGAAGAGTGTAGATGTTGTACAACTTTTTATTGCTAATCTTCTCGAAACTTAAGTAAGAAAACCAGGGAGACAATAATTCTAAACTTTTGGGATTATAACGCAACTGCTGCAATCAAAAGAGAGTATATTAAATTATTTCAATATTAATAATTGAAGGCGTGAAGACGACGGACGCCTCAGCAACGCTTGCGAAGGGCAACACAGCCGAACTTTTACGAGAAAGCACAATCTAGAATTAAATTATTACAGCTTAATAGCGCGTGCTGTAGATTGTTATTATCCAAACAAATTGTCCAGACTGTGCGCTGTGGACCTTATTGCAGACACAGGAGTTGGGCAAAAATATGTAAACACCACGAGAATGCTTGAACATATATGCACATGTACCCTACCCTCAGATAAAACTGTAGTATTTGATCACGAACGGCAGCTTTGGATTGTCCTCAGCATCCTGGTCAGAACGGCATTCTGTGTACTCGTGAGTGCATTATGTCGGTGCTGAGAGTGTTTGAACGTGAGCACCAGCTGTGTGCTTCCGTAGCCAAGGGCACCGAAGTGTACGGTGCGTCAAGTGACACCGTACCGAAGATTTATACTGCATACAGGGAAAGCGGAAAAACGTAATCCACTGAGTCAGAACGCGGACGGGAGCATATGTTGAGTTAACGTAGGAGATGGTTATTGAAGATGTTTGTGACGAAAAATAAGAGGACACCAGCTCCAAAAATTGCTACAGAACTGAATGTCTCGCTCACGGAACGTGTCAGCATCAAGAAGCATACGAATTCCAGTTGCACAGATCAATGATCCAAACGCCCGTAACAGGAAAACATGTTCCCGCAGCTATAAAACCCTCACTATGGTGCAATGCAAGAAAGTCATTCGGCCGGACGAGTCTCGACTTCTAACTCCTGGCCGAGTTCACGGGATTCGGTACCGTGCGGTTTCTCTGCAAGGTCGCATTAGCGACAAGGGTTACGTCACCACCTTGGCTCATCAGGTCAATCCCACGGAACAATCTTTGTTCTGCACTAGTGACGTTGTGCTACACGAGGACAGGGCCCCTGTTCTCACAGATCGCGTCGTGCAAACTGCGTTTGTGCGCCCCTCATGTGGCCACCGCACTCACCCCATCTCACTATTATTGAATCTATGTTGTCGGTTTTGGAGAGAAGGCTGCATCACAGCTATCGAACTTGTAACTATTTCAAGGCAGAGTAGCACTCGAATACCACATTATCCATTCCAAGACAACCGGAAGGCGCTTTAAATACCAATATTCCTCCGTCGTATTGGGTATGGTAATTTGTTGCGTTTTAGATACTTCCCTTCTTGTGTCAGAGCCTGCACATCACTGACACACATAGCGCGGTTTCTACAGGGAGTCACGAGCAGACTGCTGAACGAGAGTATCTAGATAAGCCTCACGGCTGGAGCTGAGAACCACAGCCTCCTCTGTGGCGTGCTGTGCAGCGAGGTGACAGACATCGTGGGACAGCGCTGGCGGTATGCGCATGTATAGGTGGCGGCAGTTTGGCTTGCACGAGGTATAAAGGGCAGTGCGTAGGCAGAGCAGTCATTTGACTCAGGTGACTCAAGTGAGAATGTTTCCGACGTTGTTACGGGCGCAAGACGGGAATTAACAGAAAATGATAGTTGGAGCTAGACGCGTGGGTCATTCCATTTCAGAAATCTTTAGAGAATTCAATAGTCTGGGATCCACTGTGTGAAAAGTGTGCCGAGAATACCAAATTTCAGGCATTACCTGTCGCCACGGACAGCGTAGTGGCCGACGCCCTTAATTTAACGACCAAAAGGAGTGGAGTTTGCGTAGAACTGTCAGTGCTAAAAGACAAGCAACACTTCCCGAAATAGCCGCAGAAAACAATGTGAGACATTGTATCTGTTAGGGCAGTGTGGCGAAATTTGATTTTAATAGACTATGGCGACAGACGAGCGACACTGGTGCCTTTGCTAACAGCACAACATCGCTCTCCTGGACTCGTGACACTATAGGTTTGACCTTAGACGACTGGAAAACTGCGGCCTGGTCAGATGACTCCCTATTTCAGTTGGTAAGAGCTGATGGCAGGGTTCGAGTGTGGCACGGCACCCACAAAGCCGTGGGCCGAAGTTGTTAAAAATCTGCTGCACAAGCCCCTGGTGGCTCCATAACGTGTCACGCTGTGTTACATGGAGTAGGCTAGGCCCTGGTTATGACTGGCTATGTGGAGACCGTTTGCAACCATTCGCGTACCCGAACAACGATGGATCTTTTGTGGATGACAATGCGCAATGTCTCAGGGCCGCAATTGTTCGCAATTGGTTTGAAGAATATTTTGGATAGTTCGAGCGAATTATTTGCCCACCCAAATTGCCAGACATGAATCTCATGGAATATTTACAGGACGTAATCGAGAGACCAGTCTGTGCACAAAATCTTGCACCGGCAACACTTTTGCTATGTTGTCGGCTATAGAGGCGGCATGGCTCCGTATTGTTACGACTTCTGGCACTACTTGTTAGCAGCAGACGCAGTGGCTGCTCCAATTACTATTTCTCCCTCGTCGTCGCTGCCCAGGCCTGCGGACCCCTCCGCCTGGCTGCCGCTGTGTAGATTCTCCGACAATGCGCGCAACGCGCTCCGCTGATCGCCCTCGCGATCCTCAGGCCGCCAGTGCTCCGCTGAAGCCAGGTGCCCTGTGGTTGAGATGAACTCGTCGCCGCTCGGCGCCCCAGTACAGACACGCACACGGAGCCGCGTCGCCGTGAGGTCAGCCGCCGATGCCTGCTGCACCAGTGGCTGGGAAGGCCTCAGTCGCGATGTCCGCGAGGTCCCGTCACGGACGGAGCACGTGCCGTGGGGCCGGGTTGCCGTGGAGTCCGGGCGTCAGTCCCCGGCGGCGCCTGTGACCAAGACCGCGCTGTGGCCGGTCCTGCTGGAAGTTCTCGCTGTTTTTAGTCAGCCGTGGTGCCGACCGAACTCGGGCCGAACTCCAGAGCTGAAGATGACATCTGGCGGCAAACAGATGACTCCTGCGAGCTGGAACAGACTTCCGGAATCGTCACCTACGGAAATTGAACATTCGGACACGGACCACGTCCGCCCTCAGATCCGAACTGCTTCCTAATGGCTTCTGTCTGTTGCTGCCTGCGCTCCTTTATTTATATCCGGCAGGAGGTCGTTTCTTATCCTCGGTGGTAGCTTTTTGTTATTTTGTAATATTGCAGCGTAACTTAGCGTGCTGGCCTCACTTCCCCTTACTCAGCACTCTCCAGGCTTTGCTCAGCACTCGGTCTGTGTGCGTCCTTGCGTCAGCCTGTTGGTAGACTGCTGCTGTCAGCAAGGCTATCTGTGCTTGCCTACTTCGCAACGCCTCGGCCGCCGGCGTGCCTCTGTTTTGCCATTGTCCACTGTGGGAAGCAACGCTTACTACGTGTGGCCGCAACAGTATTTATGCAGAGGACTTCCAGCGACTTGTTAAGTGCAAGCTGTTGTGACTTGGCAAGACAGCCAAGCCACTCTGAGATAGCCGAAAGGCACGCGTTTAAGCTCACGCAGGCTGGCGTGAGGTCTGGATCAGGTAAAGTAATTATACTAGCAAAAAAAGGTATGTAGCTTCTGGAATACTTAACTTTAATCCATAATTGGTAAACATCGGTGTGACGGTACATGCATCACAAGATAAATAGCAATTGATAATGGCGCCTTGCTAGGTCGTAGCAAATGACGTAGGTGAAGGCTATGCTAACTATCGTCTCGGCAAATGAGAGCGTAATTTGTCAGTGAACCATCGCTAGCAAAGTCGGCTGTACAACTGGGGCGAGTGCTATGACGTCTCTCTAGACCTGCCGTGTGGCGGCGCTCGGTCTGCAATCACTGACAGTGGCGACACGCGGGTCCGACGTATACTACCGGACAGCGGCCGATTTAAAGGCTGCCACCTAGCAAGTGTGGTGTCTGGTGGTGACACCACACAAGCCACGTCGATTTCCTGCACAACGCCAGGTAAAATGGTGTCCGACGCGATATTAGG
The DNA here is from genome assembly GCF_021461395.2 of Schistocerca americana. Classification (NCBI taxonomy): domain Eukaryota; kingdom Metazoa; phylum Arthropoda; class Insecta; order Orthoptera; family Acrididae; genus Schistocerca; species Schistocerca americana. The sequence goes on along the minus strand of NC_060122.1, from coordinate 20,946,642 downwards.
AGCTATCCCACGATTCTCGTTACCTCAGTGTGAACCTGTCCACTGTCTTACGTGATGCTTGTACCCACTTCGCCGGATACGTGCTGTGGGACGTTGCTGGTTGCATAGAGACCTGTGAGTCCAGAGGCGGCCTCGGTTTCGTCGATGAAATGCAGCTATTGCTTTGTCTCCTTGTTCTCGTCCGTCGCATGTGAGCTCTCGTTGACTGCAAAAAAGCCGTTACGTAGGTGTCCAACTATTTGACGTGTGCTGCTATCTCCTAAGAATATGAAACTAGTACTATATTACGTCATTTATCGGAGACAGTCAACTGTAGTCTTCCTCAAACTTTCACACTGCACACGCAATCGACTCTCACATGCAAACTGTTCATAATGGTCTTATGCTACGATTATTATCAGTGTAAAATAACATTAAAATCACGCATGTTGTTGTACCTACCAGTTTAAAAACAAAAAGGACGAATCCCGCGAACGACACGCGGTGTCGTCCGAGGCGCATAATTCGGAAGCCTTCGTGACATCTACGGCTTACTCGGGATTGACAAAGTTTCCGGCAACTGTTTTACAAAATATCAGTTTCATTCCAATTCATCTTGTAGAAAAAGGCATTCACCTCTCAGCTGTTCTATCCACACATTGTCTAGTATAGGCCTACTTGCTACCAATGGCTCTGAGCACTATGCGACTTAACATTTGAGGTCATCAGTCCCCTAGAACTTAGAACTACTTAAACGTAATTAAGCTAAGGACATCACACACATCCGTGCCCGAGGCAGGATTCGAACCTGCAACCGTTGCGGTTCCAGACTGAATCGTCTAGAACCACTCGGCTGCACTGGGCGGCAGGCCTGCTTGCCTTTTGTTAATAATATGCAACAATTTGTCACATTATGTGAGGCCGTGGATTTTTGGCTGAAACATGTGTGGTACTACCACACATTCTTCCTAATTGCTCAGATTATTTAATCTTGCAACATTTTCGGGATATAACAACATCAATAGTCGAAAGTGTCAATACAAGACATTTCACATTAATACACATACGTCCCTTTCTCGTATGTGTGTGGAAAAATAGGAACATATCCATCTGAGAGAGAAATTGTCACGTAGAAGAAGGTGTAATTAGATGAATGACGAACACTAAATCACTTAACGAAGGTTTATTCAGCACTTGCACATACCGAGAGCCTAGAGGGAACTGCCTCCGGACAGAACACATACGGTATATACACAGTTACAGAACATTCCAGTACAATGATTCTTGACGTTTGTGGTTACTTCTAGAATGTACTCGAACCGAACATAGAAATTAAAATTTTACAGTTTAGGAGAAATCTGAACTCACGACCCTCCATGCAACAGTCTCTTATCATAAACACTACCCTACAGTGGCTGTGCAACTCAGCTTATTTTGCGACTTTGGTCCCTCCTTAAGAGAACAGCGTCTCGGAGTTACGTCCTCCTAGGTCGGGAACGAGTCATCGGTCCTGCATACTCCGACTCCCGATGACTGATGTTCGCTCTGGCGGTGATCTTCTTAGCTTCCCTTGCCGCTACGCTCTTCGTCACCTTTCCGCTTGTCGCCTGTCGCTGGAGCTTCGAATTTACCGTGGGTTGCAGGTTCCTTATACGACTTCATTCGAAGGACGTGGACCATACCTCTGATCTTTAGTCGTGTTGTGTCGGGTGTCGAAATCAACTTCATAAGTAACATCGGACAACTGTGTTACAACGTTATAAGTAGTGCCTGAGGAGCTTCTCAGAGAGTCAGCCTTCCGAACAGGAGTGAAGATCCAGACGAGATCACCAGGCTGGTAGACAACAGGGCGGTGGCTCGCGTCATACCTTCGGCAGTCATTTTCTTGAGCCTGCAGCATGCGGAGTCGAGCTAACTGCCGAGCTTCCTCAGCTCTGGTTAACACCTGGCCGATGTAGTCGTCGTCCACGTCATCAGGAAGTAACGGAAACACAGCGTCCATCGTCGTCGTCGCCTCACGCCCACACAACAGGAAAAATGGCGTAAATCCTGTAGTGTCTTGTTTGACGGTGTTGAAGACAAACGTCACGAAAGGTAGCACCTCATCCCAGTTGCTCTGCTCAACATTGACGAACATTGATAGCAAGTCAGCCACGGTCTTATTAAGGCGTTCACAAAGCCCGTTAATTTGCGGATGGTAGGCAGTCGTCATGTGATGAGTAATGTTGCACAAGATACGATTGAAGAACTTTCCCTCGATCCGTAATTAACTACCTTGGGGCACCGTGTTTTAATACAATGTCTTCTACGATGCATTTGGCTACCTCAAATGATTCGGCTGTTTCCACGGCTTATACAATGGCGCAGCGTCAGATAATCAGTGCAAACAATAATACATCTGTTGCCACTAGAAGACGTTGGAAATCGTCCGAGGAGGTCAATCTCAAAACGCTGGCGTTTCGGCTGGTGGAATTGGTATGACTCGGCCGGGTGGTATCTGAGGGACTGCCTTTCTCCTCTGGCACTCTAGACAGTGTGACACACAGTGACGGACACTCCTAAACAAACCTGGCCAGAAAAAATCTCTTACGGGTCCTATCATATGTCTTAATAAAACCTAAATGTCCGGCCTCAGGTGTGTCACGGAATTTCTGTAGAACATCTAAGCGCATGTGTTTAGGAATCACTTGTAGCCACCTATTTCCAAACGGATCAAAGTTTTTTTTGCAAAGTAATCCCTTAACTACCTTAAATTGTCCTCTGACCGATTAAAGGCAAGCATAATTTGAGATACCTTGGCGTCCTCCTTCTGCTCAGCAGAGAGATCCTGAAGTGCAGCGAGACATCACTATCTTCATCAAAGTCTTGATGGTCTTGCACAGGGTTTCTTGAGAGGCAGTCGGCATTTTGATGTTTTCTTCCACTTTTGTACACTATGGTAATGTCGTAGTCTTGAAGACGTAGTACCTACCTGGCGAGTCGTCCTGTTGGACCCTTAAAAGACCCGCCAACCTACAAAGAGAATGATGGTCTGTAAAAACTGTGAATGGCCTTCCATCAGATATTTGCCCATGGTCCAGATCACAGCAAGGCATTCTCTTTCTGTAGTTTCTCTCGGCTTTTGTAAGTGTCCTAGAAGCATAGGCTATAACCTTCTCTTTTCCATCCGAAATTTTCACCAGAACAGCATCAGTCCCATATCCACTGGCATCTGTGTGTGTTTCTGTAGGTGCTCTCTCATCATACAGACCAAGGACAGGGTCAGTCGTCAAAGCTTTTTGCACCACACCGAAGGGATATTGTTTAGCACCACCCCAGATATATGTATCATCGGCTTTTAACAACTGTTGGAGTGGCCTATCTTTGATACAAAAGTCTTTGATAAAACGACGGTAATAAGAACATAATCCGAGGAAGCTTTTCGGAAATTCCGTTATAGATCTCACCTTTTATGGTTATGGCCGCACACCGTCGTTTGACACAAGGTGTCCAAGTATTTTGATTTCTTTCGCTCCAAAGAGACACTATATTGGTTTAAGTTTCACTTCGCCTTGTTGGAGATACTTACGAGCGGCCCTGAGTCCTTTTATATGTTCTTCAAATGTTTGTGAGAACACTATAATGTCATCTAAATAACAAAGACACATCGTCCACTTCAGCTGACGTAGAAGATTATCCATCATCCGTTCGAAAGTTGCTGGTGCATTACACAAACCAAACGGCATTACCATAAACTCATTACCTTCAGGGGTAATGAACGCAGATTTCTCACGATCAGCCTCATCTACTTCAATTTGCCAGTACCCTGAGTACTTGATGAGAAAAACTTGGCCCCCTTCAGACAATCTAGTGTATCGTCAATTCGTGGAAGAGGGTAAACGTCCTTTTTAATTATCTTATTAAGCTTCCTGTAGTCAACACAAAGGCGCCAACTGCCACCTTCTTCCTGACGAGAACCACTGGTGACTACCATGGGCTCTGTGAAGGCTGAATGATGTCATTCTTCATCATTTTCTTTACCTCATCCCGAATTATTCGACGTCCCGTTGCTGACACTCTCTGGCTAATTGGTTTATGGTCTCCAGTGCCAATGCGCTGCTTCACCGTGTATTTGTCTAATTTGCTCTTCACCTCTGGATTGAAGCATTCAGAGAACTCATGAAGAATGGCAAGTAGCTTCTTCTGTTGTTCCTTTGTGAGATCTGGTGATAGTCGAGCTAGAAGATCTTGTAGTGGTAGCTCTAATTTCACCCACAATCTTGACATGGGAGGTTTCTATGACGCTCAGATGTTCTGTAATTAATGGCTCAGCGATTGCTATGCACATGCGTCTTGGAAGGATCTGCGGTTCTCGGCGACGGTTAACTATCCACAATTCACCGAATCCCTTCTTAAACGAGATGACAGAGGCAGAGATGACCAAGATATTCTTCAGTGGTATGCTTTTCTTGCATTTCTTCGCAAGATCCATGGGTTGATGCATGGCAAAACACTCGACAGTTATCTTTCTAGCGCTCACTACAGGAATGATCACTTCATCCGGCACACAGTCTCCACACGCTCGGATGCGCATCTTCCTGTCCACAGTATCTCATCTCGTCTTCGAGCGACCACAACATTTAATTGCCTGAGAAGCTTTCAAATAGTCCCATCCGAGAATGACGTCATGACTACACTTTTGTGAGACGATGATATGGCCACTTATGCCACCCACGAATGACACATCTTGCAATAGCTTTTACATATTACCTTTTAGCCACCTTCAGCAGAGATGTTTTGCTCTTGACGAAAACGGTTTTCTGCAATTGACGACGATACTTCTCCGAAATGACGGAATATGATGCTCTAGAGTGCACAAGAGATTGGGCTGGTCGGTCATCCATGAGGATATCGACGTAGTTCCCTGTAGTTTTTGTAGTGATCGACGGCGGAGGATTTTTCTCTTCGGCAGCCTCACCTCCAAGGAAGGTCGCATCCTTTAGTTTTCCGCTTTGCGGCGGCTAGGTAATCGGCCGGAGTTTGTAAATGGCGATGGAGACCTTGATCGGCGTGTTGGAGAGCATCCTCTTCAGCGGATAGCTTGCGGCGATGGTGACTACGTCGTCCTGCACCCACATCTTCTTGGTCATCGTCATCGGCCCAGAGTTGGTGTCGTCTAAGATCGGTCTGGTGTCTTCTGGCGCGGGCGTCATCGAATATCCACCGCCTTCCTCGACAATAGCGCACCCCATGTCCCAGTTGTCCACAGTGGAAACATACTGGTTGGTTATCCTGGGTCCACCAGATGTCAGTCTTCCTTGGTGCCTAAACAAGTTCCTCATGCGGCATTGTAGGAACGTAGCTTCGCCTGGGTCTCGACTTTTTACCGTTTTAAAGGGAAATGAAGGGCGAGAGACTGGGTTCAAAGTCTGTTCCACTTCCTCCCTTATGACATCTTGAAGCGTCTCGGTTTTTTGCTCGCCGTGCAATCCAAGTGCCTTCTGAACTTCCTGTCTCACTATCTGACGAAGAACACTTGTGAAACCAGTTTCTTCCTCCATCACAGACATCGATACGACGTATAGAAGCCGTTAAAACTTCTTGGATGTAATTCTTATTTGATGCATTGTCTCTATGTACTGGTACCATTTTATGAAGTCTTCTGCTGTCGAAACCTCCTTCAGTAGTAGGGATTAATACATGTCCTTAACAAACACCCTCCATTAGATGTGCAACCTTATCTTCATACTTCATTCTAGGATCCACTATTTTACACAGCTCCAAGACGTCTTGAATGTAGGATGCTGTCGTTTCTCCTGGACGCTGTGTGCAGCACTTTAATTTATCTTCAGCTTTGCACTTCTGTCGTTGTGTGTCGCCGAAACACTTGCGCAGTTCCGCCTGGAACACTTCCCAGCTTGTGAACTTCTCCTCGTTGTTCTCATACCATTTCTTGACAGTGTCCTCCAAGTAGAATAATACGTTAGCCAAACACACGGTGTCATCCCATTTGTTAAATCTGGCTATACGCTCATATACCATCAGCCACTTGTTTGGATCTTGGCTCTCGTCACCAGAGAACCCGGAAGGATGTCTCATGTGGTGGAACACAGTTGCTGTCATCGTAACGTCCTCTTCTTCTGTCTCCGATAGACTGCGATCTGCTGAATATGGCTCGAACTCGGGTTTCTCGCCACGTAAACGGCGGCTCTGTCGTGGCCTGGCGGGAGCCACTGTGTCGTCGATAATGTGCGCTGTCGCAAGTTGCAATACCCAGCGCCTTCACCAGAATAATGTCACGTAGAAGAAGGTGCAATTAGATGAATGACGAACACCAACTTCACTTAACGACGGTTTATTCAGCACTTGCACATACAAGAGCGCGGAGCGAACTGCCTCCGACCAGAACACATACGGTATTTATACAGTTAAAGAACATTCCAGTACAATTATTCTTGACATTTGTGGATACTTCCAGAATGTACTCGAACCGAAGATAGAAATTAAAATTTTACAGCTTAGGAGAGTTCTGAACTGACGACCCTCCATGCAACAGTCTGCCGGCCGGAGTGTCCGAGCGGTTCTAGGCGCTACAGTCTGGAACCGCGCGACTGCTACGGTCGCAGGTTCGAGTGATGTCTCGGGCATGGATGTGCGTGATGTCCTTAGGTTAGTTAGGTTTAAGTAGTTCTAAGTTCTAGGGGGCTGATGACCTCAGGAGTTGTCCCATAGTGTTCAGAGCCATTTGAACCATTTTGCAACCGTCTAGTATCATAGCCACTACACTACAGTGACTGTGATACTCAGGTTTTTCTGCGACGATATCATTTCCTTTTATGGTTCGTTGCTGGATAAAAAGAGGAAAATAAAGACTCTGTGGTTATCTTATTGTATCCCATTCACATCCATCCATTCTAGTGGCTAACTGGAGTTTGTAATTTGCTGTTAACTACTTACAGATATCTTTATTGCACTACTATTCCTGAAAATTGCAAGACCAAGAACGAGAGACATGACAACAACTAATTTATCCCATTTATTACGAACACGACAATACGGGAATGATTAGATTTGTATACGGTATGTGTACACGCACTTTGACGGGATTCAGTACCGTGTGAAGCTGCCACGTGCTCCAATCAGAGCCTCTACATATTTTGGCACGGGATGACTGCCTGGACGTGCTGCTGGGAACGCACTGCACAGTAGTTTATAGGCGCGTCCGTAAACAATCGGCTGTGACTGCAGGGGGACCAGATTGAACAAGTTGCAGAACGACTATCTGCTAGACATAATCGATGGACGAACATGTAGGCCTTGGGGACAGTAGCTCATATCATTCTTCGAGAAAGGCTCGTGCTTTCCTTGCCGCATGTGTGCAGCATTTGTCCTGCTGAAATATGGCATGTGGAGCTGCCTGCAGGAGGGGCAATGCCTCAGGCTCTGAAACGTCCCTCATATAATGGTTGATGTTCAGATTGCGTTCAATACGTAAGAGGCAAGATTGCATTTTACACTCAGTGGTGCTCCAAATTCATCGCAGCTGCCTTTTATCCCCTACGCATTCTGCCCTACTGCGTACAGCACAGTAGACTGTAAAACAAAATACGCGGCCAGCACTGTAGGATAAGTTGTAACGGGACTCTGCCAAAAACACTGCATTCTGCCGCTCGGCTGTTCACGTGCCCGCTGCAGTCTGAGGCGGTCAGTGGTAGCAGCCGCTGGCGTGCCACCAGTGCAGCCCTCGGTAGGCGATGCAGACAGGTGTACACTCGTTGCAGTGCTCCCACGTGGAGCCAGCACTATCGACTCTGTCGGTTAACGCTAGGCGGATTTGACGGCGCTGATTCGGCGGCTGCGATGTAATTATGTAGCCCAGTGCCCGGTCCTCAGTGAAATACGACGCAGTTCCGTCCACTAGTTCCACCCACGCATCACTGTGGTAGCAGCGTGCCTGGAACGAGCCACAGTGTCGCACTCCGATAAGCCCGTTTCCCAAAGCCCAAGCATTCCGCCCCGTTCGAACTCACTCACACACACACACACACAGGTGTTGGTGCCTTTGAGGTCGAAGACGCGTACCAGCACTTTCTTGCACGTTCTTGCTTTGTTTGGCAGCTTTGCACCAACTGGGCATGGCCTAACATTGGCCTGTCGGGATGTATAAGAGACGATGCCGCACCCACTCGCACGCTACCTCTCTGCAGTCTAATTTACATATTACGGTTCCATTTGTGAAGATAACAGAGCAGAGGTGTCACAAAATTTAACAACATCATCGAAACACTGAATACTGATTGAGCTAGAACCGACCGTGTTTTGTACTGGCGAAATCCTTATTGGTCTCGTGTAACTTGTTCGCACGGACGGTTATCGTAACTGGCGTATCTGCATGCACCGACGGAAGTAAGACGCGCTTCGTTCATTCAACTCCTGACCTGTCCCGACGTCATAATGTTTGTTAGCCGTCACTAGTCACAGTTTCTAACTCAGGGTTTACCGTTCGATCGCTGGTCGTCGGCAATAAGCAAGTATATTAAATTACTGGTAACTTCAATGAGCAGACGACTTAAACAGAAACGTAGTTCCACGAAAAAATAATTCTTTTAACGTATCACAAAAATAAAGCAGAAAAAAAGAAAATAGAAGGTGGTAAAGTGGGAAGAAAATATATATCTTCCTACAGTGTTATCTTGACTCACCGTTCTACACATCGTATGATTTTATGGTGACTAACGCTATTACTTCTGAGTATAGCTTTTTTCACGAATAGTACTGCAGGTGGATATTAGAGCAGTTGCAAGTAATTCTTGTGCTATGCTGCCAGGAGTCGCATTTACATTTATTTTCTCGATAATTTAATGTATCGCTACGCGTTTCTGCGATTTCTGCTCTTCTTCGGGCATGTATAGTAATCCTTGTGCCATAGCTATATGAGACTCGACAAGTGTTTCATGCAAAGGACATAGTGGAAACTCAGAGTCTGGAGACAATTCAATGTGCTACTACAATGCATCAGAGAATGTGTCTGCATACTCATGTAATGGTGTATCTGATGGAAACCCAAAGTCCTGATATAGTTCTGCATGTTGACTTGATTCCCAATCCAACATGTAGGGGCTGCAACAGGTAGCTGACCTGTATATGGAGCTGATTTTCGTGCTGCTGCTTCTTCGATTTTCCATAAGTGTATGGGCTTATTGCTTACCAGGTGTGGTCTGCTACTTCTTTTTATGTCATCCAACTCTGGTACAAGCCCCCAACACAGCCAGGATATCTACAATCCATCGAAAAAGTACATGTACATGGACCACTGTTTCGGATTAGAGGGTTGACATTATCCTGTTGTAAACACAATGCAATTACACTGTTACATGTGCTGGGTTCCAAGGAGAGGGCTGTACACCTTCTCGCACTCACTCCACCGACACTGAATGTGTCACCTGTGGGGTAGCATTGAACCTAATGTAGGAGGATCTAACTTACAGAATACGCAGTGGGGTGCATCCATACTGCCACTTCCCAACATGAGACATTGCCGAGGGCCATAGCATGGTGTTGGCTGTTCACCTCTAGGAGAGTTGTCTTTGCCCCATCTGTGGTGAAAAGTTAAGTATTTCGCCATTGCTGCAGTTCCTAGAAATAAGTTTGCTTTCTGTAGATCAGAAACAGTATATCATTGTATCATTGTCAGTCCACCACCAAAGACGAGAATCGCCAGCAGATGAATCTCTTTGTGTACCACCAGTAAGAAGTTAGAACAGGCCAGGGAGAGTAGAACCACTACCTACGGGAGGGTCTAGCTGCAGACGAGAAACATTGTCAACCCAACACCAACCAAACGGGCCTGGCAAGCTAGTATCCCTAATCTTAAGTAGGGGAGGGAATGAGGAGACGGGTAAGAGAGGAGGTAAGACTGGTTCTAAGCTGCTTAGTTTGTATCCACACATCGAGGTAAAGGCACATGCACTCTTCCTCTGGATGGTTTCTTTTTTTCTTTTTCTTTTTTTTTTCGTACATCGTCGTTTGATGTTATTCCAGTACTTCATCTGTCTGTGGAACCAAGGCCGAGATGCACTTAGCCCGCATCTCGTGGTCGTGCGGTAGCGTTCTCGCTTCCCACGCCCGGGTTCCCGGGTTCGATTCCCGGCGGGGTCAGGGATTTTCTCTGCCTCGTGATGGCTGGGTGTTGTGTGCTGTCCTTAGGTTAGTTAGGTTTAAGTAGTTCTAAGTTCTAGGGGACTTATGACCACAGCAGTTGAGTCCCATAGTGCTCAGAGCCATTTGAACCATTTGAACCAACCAAGATGCACTTATACCATTACATAGTCGTTACTATTGTGGTTTTTTCTTAAATTATCACACAGTTATAAGAGGATTACAGTTCCATCCCAAAATGTTCCTTCAGTATTGGTTACTGTTTTGTTGTTTGGTTCTACCAGCGTTATGTTACTCGTGAAGTCTTCTACTCACTATAGTGTGTGGAACTTGCTAGTTAAATATATGTTTAAGGATGCTAAATGGCGATAAGTACTTGTTTTGTTGTATATTGAACGCAAGATTCAATGCTCTCGGTTCAGTATTCATTGTAGCTAGCATAAGTTCACACCACAAGCATGAGTTTACACATATTTAGTTGGAGATTTCACTGATTTTAGAACTACATCCACTATCTACATCTACATCCATACTCCGCAAGCCACGTGACGGTGTGTGGAGGAGGGTACTTTGAGTACCTCTATCGGTTCTCCCTTCTATTCCAGTCTCGTATTGTTCGTGGAAAGAAAGATTGTCGGTATGCCTCTGTGTGGACTCTAATCTCTCTGATTTTATCCTCGTAGTCTCTCCGCGAGATATACGTAGGAGGTAGCAATATACCGCTTGACTCCTCAGTGAAGGTATTTTCTCGAAACTTCAACGAAAGCCCATACCGAGCTCTCCTTCAGAATCTTCCACTGGAGTTTATCTATCATCTCCGTAACGCTTTCGTGATTACTAAATGATCCTGTAACGAAGCGCGCTGTTCTCCGTTGTGTCTTCTCTATCTCTTCTATCAACCCTATCTGGTACGGATCCCACACTGGTGAGCAATATTCAAGCAGTGGGCGAACAAGTGTACTGTACATTGATACTTGTCAGCAGCTAACTTGTATGTAATTGGGACTATTATGCTGTTATTGAAGTCTGGCTATATTTCGCGTGTCTCATATAGACCATCTGACCCGCCAGTTCTTCCTCAACAGACGAAAATAGAGAATGAAGGTAAGTTCTAAGCTGAAGTTTGGAGCGAATTCGACGTTGTGAGTCACCGCAAAGGCATCCCACTGGACTCAAGGCGGGACTCTGCGAGGGCGGACCATGTCACAAATGTTATCGTCCACAAAAAGATCCTGCTTTATGAGAGGGTGCATTGTCATGCTAACACACACAACCGTCACCTCCGAACTGCTTCTCTATTTTACGCAGTGCTGTAAAATGTATTCAATTTAGCATTTTCTTAGGCGCAGTAAGGCGACGACACCGTAATTGCGAAAAATACCCCCACACCTTACACAGCCGCCTCCCCCATACTTCGCTGATGGCACTGTACGTGACGGCAGGTAACGCTGTCCCAGCATTTGCTAAGCCCCAGCACTGCCAGCAGACCGCCACACGGTACAGCGCGGTCCGCCACTCCGCGACACTCGCTCAGTGTCCAGCGGTGTGGCGTGCAGCGCCGAGCACAGCTCACAGGGAGCTGCAGCCCGTTCTTTCTCACTCCCTGTGCACGCTGGGCTGCTGCCGTCCCTTCTGTCGATTTCAGGCGATTTTCTTACAGTCACCCTCCCCTCCGCAACGGTCGACGCTCCCTGTCCGCCTGTACGTCAGGTCTCAATTTTGCTGCGCTTGTTCCTTAGTGTTTTCACTTGACAGCTACGTCACCATCCGACGACTCGGTCAGCTTTAGAAGGGACGAAATACCCCTTAAGGATGTGTTACTCGGGTGACATCGAGTAACGAGTCCACGTTGGAAGTGACTGAGGTCTGCTGCAAGAGGCATTCTGTTGTTGCTGCTTGCCTACTGACAACGCGGCACTCTCCGACTCCTTTCACACTGACAGGTTGGCCTCCCGTGAAATCTGGTTGTTAGTTTCTCATCACCTAGTACTTTTGATGAAATGGGACACTTTTGTCACGGCTTGTGCTTTCGAGGATGTCGACAGTTGTGTGGGAACGCCGCATACTCCAGGTGCCTGTCGAGCTGTTCACCCCCCACTTGGTGTTCGCGTACTTACCCTTGCCTGTCGGCCGTGGCGCTGTCGCGTGTACAGCACTGCACAACAGCAGCACCGCCAGAGCCACTGGCCGCCGCTTCCTTCCTCGCGGCAGCCGGCCGGAAGCCGGCCTTCCGCCTCCCACCCCCACATATATAACTTCCCTCCACTCTCCCCCGCCCCCCGCCGCCACCTGCCTCGCTGACTTACTCCGGCAGTTTATGCGGTGCACAGGCCTCCCGGCCAGCTAGCTCTCCATTAGCACTCCGGCACGAACGTACAGACCGGCGCCTTCTCCGCAGATAACATTTCTAGCAAGCGTGAGTGCTTATCAGGTGAAACATCTCGACGTTCACACCTTAAACGGGAGCGGGACTGCGATACTGGCTTTCGTGTTTGTTCACTCAGGTTATTAAGATGTTATGTCTCTTCGCACACATCGACAGTAGGAACTGGCCGAAAACGGACGGAGCAGTGAATTAGTGCAAGCCATTTCCAGAGAATCGACCACGTCACTCCTAGCACTCTAGGGAATGACAGAAAACTTCAAGTCTCCGCAGTTGGATGCAGATTAGAGTCCCACTCGTTTCAAAGGACTTCACTGCCAGAATCATTCATCAATCACACTTCGTGTTCTTGTACTGATAAAAATAATAGGGATTTCCTGTGCCAGCATCCAATCGTCGATCGACAGCGAATATTTTTCAGTGACATTTGTGCAGCAAACCTCCGTGCCACTGCAGTCCAAATGGCGACCACGCAAAAATAAAGCGTATGCATCTCTTCACTTCCTCGATAGTTACGCTTTGGTAACTCCGATCGACAAAATGATTCAAGTGTAGCCTCAGACTTCAAGAAGAATGTAATAACTCCAGTTCCAAAGAAAGTAGCTACTGACAAGTGTGAAAATTACCAATCTATCAGTTGGTTGCAAAATCCTAACACGAATTGTTCACAAAAGAACGGAAGAACTGGTAGCAGCCGACCTCGGGGAAGATCAGTCTGGATTCCGGAGAAGTGTAGGAACGCGCAAGGCAATACTGATCCTACGACTTATCTTAGAAGGTAGGTTAAGGAAAGGCAAACGTACATTTATGGAATTTTTAGACTTTTGACTCTCTTTGAAATTCGGAAGGCAGCGGGGATAAAATACAGAAAGCGAAAGCTATTTACAGCTTGTACAGAAACCAGACGGCAGTTATAAGAATCGAGCGACATGAAACAGAAGCTGTGGTTGAGAAGGGAGTGAGACGGGTTGCGAGGTGCCGGGGTGGAGAAGAGTTTGTACCTCTTTAATTCAGACGAATTTTGCATGAGAACTGGACATGCACTCGACCCCCTCCTTACATACCACCTAATTGATTATGTGCGCAACGGTAACGGGGGGAAATGATGGTGGACCCTGCTAGTTGGTAAAATAAGGAGTGCACACTCACAATAATTTAATAAAAATCGTGATCTACTCAGAAAAAAAGTGAACTTTATCATAATAAACAACATTAAATGGGATTCTGCATGTATCTACGAAATGATATGCGGATTAAATATTACAATGAGATTTATTATACATCACAACATAAATGTTCATGATTATCGACACAAACAATAGGTTAAAGGATAGGGTACACTGAACTATAATGAGAACAAGAGTTACCTCGAGAACAAGGGGCTCCTACTCTCTGTGATGCAATGGATTGACGATAATAGCTGGAGGTCCTAATGAAACAAATACTAATCTCCCGTCCATATAGCAGTATCGCAATTAGTAGTGAGAGCTCAAATGGGATCACGTGGAGCAACAAGCAAGGTGGACTTGTAGCAAAGCGAGCGCGAGTGCTGCTGAGGGATTCAGTGTAAAATTGACAAGGTCCTGCAATGCCGGAGCAGCAAATTACTGTACCAGACCTGAAATCTGCAGCACGTCGTCGGTATGCAGCGTCCTGATGATGTAGGCGCTGACTTCTGTCGTGCAGCAACTCTGTGTCAACCCCTGGCCGCCAAGGCTGTCCGAGAATTCTAAGTTCTTCCGAAAACGAGCGTCCGACTCCAAGGAAGATCAGATCCCGAATCTCCTCTGTGATGCGATGCAAGAATGAAGCCAGAATTGCTCAACTCCCTACTCTCCTCGAAAACCGCGAATCAGCATTCAGTTCTGATTCCAAAATTCCCCCACACTCTCAGGACATCATTCGCGCCTATAGCGACCGTTCCCTCCAATTTCGAGCAGGGCTTTACGACGTCAACTAGCCTCAGTTTAAGTTGACCAATCATGCTCTGCTATTCAGCTGAGGGCACTGAACTTGCCGTTTGGCCGGCTACGAAAACAACCTGCCTAGACCACTGGCCATCCGGTGGCAGACAGTCGCACCCAGCAGGGCACAAGTATTCTCAGAATCATGAGGACAATGCAGTCAGTCAGTGCCAGGAATTTTCGTTCTGGACGCGCCAGAATGGTAAACATATAAACTGCGACGACACTCAGACGGCTCGCAGGTCGTTTCGCCCTGCATACAACAGCCGAAACTCGACCGACGTTGCCCGCATCTCGTGGTCGTGCGGTAGCGTTCTCGCTTCCCACGCCCGGGTTCCCGGGTTCGATTCCCGGCGGGGTCAGGGATTTTCTCTGCCTCGTGATGGCTGGGTGTTGTGTGATGTCCTTAGGTTAGTTAGGTTTAAGTAGTTCTAAGTTCTAGGGGACTGATGACCATAGATGTTAAGTCCCATAGTGCTCAGAGCCATTTCATTTCCATTTCATTTCGACCAACGTCAGTCGTTCCGCCAGGTGCTTAAGCCTATTGTACGAACCCCTCACAATTCAGGGAAGTGCAGCCCCCAACCGGAAACGCAGTGTGCCACGTCCAACGATGCTCACCTCGCCCAGGACACCCACAGAAGTAAAACAGCATGTGTAGGAATCGAGTGAAAAGAATTTTTTGAGCTCTCAGTACAAATACTCTCATTACAATAACCTTTTTTGGTCTGTTACTACCGTGCAATGACATAAAACATTAATAAAATTGATGAAAATGAGACATTCAAAAGAGGGCGTGGAATCTCTCAGGGTTTGTAGACTATCGCCCAAGTTATTCAGTGTGTGCATTGAACAAAGAGTAAAGGGAAACAAAGAAAAATTTGAACTAGGAATTACAGTTCAAGGAGAAGAAATAAAACGGTGTGATATGCCGATGACATTGTAATTCTGTCAGAGATACCAAAGGACTTGGAAGAGCAGTTGGACGGAAAGGACAATGTCTTCAAAAGGAGGATCTAACATGACCATCAACAAAAGCACAACAAGGGTAAGACAATGTATTCGAATTAAATCAGGTGACACTAAGGGAATCAGATTAGGAAACGAAATACGTAAAGTAGTAGACGAATTTTGCTACTTAGGCATCACAATAACTAATAACAGCCGAAGCAGAGGGTATGTAAAGTGTGCACTGGCAATGGCAAGAAAAGAAAATCTGAAGAATTTAACATCGAACATAGATTTAAGTGCCAGAAAGTCTTTTCTGAAGACATTTGCCTCAGTATAGCCAGGTGGAAGTGAAACATAGACGACAGACAGTTTGGACAAAAAGAGAATAGAGGCTTAGCCAGTGTCGTGCCACAGAAATATGCTGAAGATTAGATGGGTCCATCACGTAACTATTGAGAAAGTAATGAATAGTATTGGGAAGACAAGAAATTTGTGGCAGAACTTGACCAAAAGAAGGCATCGGTAGACAGGACACATACTGAGACATCAAGGCAGTGTTCGAGTGAAGTATGGGGGGTAAAAATCGTAGAGGAAGACCATGACATGAATACAGTAAAGATGTAGGTTGCAGCAATTATTCGGAGATAAAAATGTTCTCACAGGATAGAGTAGCATGGAGAGCTGCATCAAACCAGTCTGAGGACTGAAGACCACAACAATAACATCTAAGTTCGAGTACCTAATAAAAGTACTAAACAGTAAGTCTAATGAAGAGAAAATATCTTAATTACAAGAAACTTGCAGCGTCACCTGAACACACTAATAAATGTCAGCATCAAAGAAATGGTTCAAATGGCTCTGAGCACTATGGGACTTAACTTCTGAGGTCATCAGTCCCCTAGAACTTAGAACTACGTAAACCTAATTAACCTAAAGACATCACACACATCCATGCCCGAGGCAGGATTCGAACCTGTGATCGCAGCGGTCGCGCGGTTCCAGACTGTAGCGCCTAGAACCGCTCGGCCAGCCGGGCCGGCTGTCAGCATCATTCGACATGAAGAGACTAAAGAATTGTACAAATGAGAAACCTTGGTCATTGGGGATAGACAACTACACAGTGTTATGCATAAGGCGTTTTACTCTGTATCTTACAAAATAATAAGTGGAAGCAACATAGGTAAGTGTGAGAAACATTATTCTTTCTGTGGGTTTAACATTCCCGTCACTAGTACATTGTCTATGCTAACAAGGCTGTCACATCCCATGTTAAAATGATGGCGAAATTTGAAAATGCAAGATGTAGACATATGCTTTAGTCCTTATTGAGAATGATGGGAAATCCAAAATTGTCCTAAGTTTAAAATCACCCTTAACAAACATGTGCAGTGCCTCAGCAGCCGAAATAAAAGAGGATAATGATACACACTTTATACAATTTGCCACCAAAAAATTAATGTGTGGGATGGTTACAGCTTTTAAATCAGCAGTAACCTGGTTTGTTCACAGCTATTCCCCAGTTCTCTCAAATACCATCAATTTTATATATGCATCCACCATGAAACCACAACCACCACACTGACTGAAAAACACATTTATTTGTAGAGACAAAGTGAATCTTAACCATCATCAACGCGATGAACACGTATGACGGAAAGAACAACATTTTACGAGGCAGTCAGCAGCCTACGTGTGCATGGCATTTCGTGTTGAAGAAAAAAGAAAAAAAAAAGCTGCTTTGATTAGCGAAAATAGTGCGCAACCCTACCTGGTAGGCGGGAGATGACTGCTGCAGTTGGGAGATGGCTAGCGGTCCTGCAGCCCTTCAAACACCCCCCCCCCCCCCGCCCCCTCCCCACCATCCGCCGGACAGGTCGCACGGATACGGCTGGCCATTGCACGCATGCACCACACACTCACACACGTAAACAGCCCCAGATGCGCTCCGACTGGTTTTGAGTCGTTATCGAGCACGCGCGGTAGGTAGCATTTACCGAACGAATTTAGAGACATGTTACTGGGATCGTAGTAGGTCAATACATCTCCGTGCAAGTGTAACACACCTTGATATCAGGTGAACAAGTCTGGAATGAAGCGGAACGTCTGTACCGCCACGACGTAGCTGTATACGGGGCGGTGCTGTCGTCAGAAACTTGTAGAAGCGCCAAGACCAGAGCATTTCAAGAAGACGACTAAACCAGTTTTCCAGATTTTGGGAACAAAGTGGAATTGCTTGTCAACAATTTCGAGAAAACACAGAAATTGTGTCATTCGTGTTATCATTGCGAAGACAGAGTGAATTATAAGAAAGGTTTGTGTAACCACCTATGGGGAAGAGATATTTAGAGAAGTAGCTGGGATAATGTGATAATTTGGCACATTTTGCTCTACTTAATCTCAAGTATCTTGTGTTTATTTGTTTCGAGACTGGCTTTTACTAAAGAAACTACGTGGGTGTACTAGCGCTCCAAAATCTGGAGTATGATCGCAGTGTTTACAGCCTTTCTAAAGAAGATAGAACACTCGACATCAAATTCAGAGAAGTGCCACAGGTATCTTAACACATCGATACAGCCCCATACGATAGTGAAGATGTGCCACAGGTATCTTAATACATCGATACAGCCCCATACGAAAGTGTGACTAAGATTATCGGGGAAATTAAACGGGATTCCCTGGAAGAAATACACCATAGTTCTCGTGTCAGGCTATGTCAGGCTAGTGGTTAGAACACTAGGCACATGGCGCTGACAGAAATGACCGAGAGTAAAAGGTTCAAACCTATTTTGAAGATCGACTTCTTTTTTTAATTGAATTTTAATTCCCTATCCGGGACGGGCTGGCAGCAGCATATGCGCTGATCTTCAGCCAAAAGACAATAATGATACAACATAAGACATTTAAAATTACAAAGGAGAAAATATGGCGGACAAAAATATATAAAAAGGGGGAACACAATGGACGAGAACATACAAAAAGAGGGGCGACTGTAAAATGGAGACAAAAACCTTGAAAAGTATTGAGCACAAGAAACCACACACTGGGACAATAAACTAACACAAGGCGTAGTATGGCTGCAGCTTAAAAGTGTCTATGGGCGGCGCAGCACAGAACGATCACTGACAGTAACGCTGTGTTCAAGTCCAGCACACAAGTAAAATCACAGCTCGTGACGCACAGGAGAACAGCACCAAACACAACACTGACATAGCACACTGATGACAATGAGCAAAAAGACAGGATCTGCCAGGGGCGTGGAGATGGGGGAGAAGGGTGTGAGGGGGGGAGACGGGGGGAGAGGAGCGGGGCCGCATCGAAGAGGACTGGGGAGGGAAGGACGTCGGAGGGACACAGTTGAGGAGGGTGGAAGGAGGAAGGAGGAAAAGGGGGGCCCTGGGGAAGCGAGGGAGCAAGGCCAGGTTACAGTTGGGAGGAAGGGCCAAGTTCAACATCCGGGATCCACTTCATCGTACATACTGACCTTAATATTTTCACAAAACGGATCTCTAATGTAAGGACATTTAAATTCCTCTTGCTAACTTGACATTTTGATGAGAATTATGCGGTCAGTGTTAGTGACAATTGTCTGAGTTCTCTTGTAATAATAACTACATATCAAAGCATTCATCAGTTGTCTATCCCTGAAGAAGCTGACATCAGCCATGTTGATACGAGGGCAGTTCAATAAGTAATGCAACACATTTTTTTTCTCGGCCAATTTTGGTTGAAAAAACCGGAAATTTCTTGTGGAATATTTTCAAACATTCCCGCTTCGTCTCGTATAGTTTCATTGACTTCCGACAGGTGGCAGCGCTGTACGGAGCTGTTAAAATGGCGTCTGTAATGCATGTGCGTTGCAAACAACGGGCAGTGATCGAGTTTCTTTTGGCGGAAAACCAGGGCATCTCAGATATTCATAGGCGCTTGCAGAATGTCTACGGTGATCTGGCAGTGGACAAAAGCACGGTGAGTCGTTGGGCAAAGCGTGTGTCATCATCGCCGCAAGGTCAAGCAAGACTGTCTGATCTCCCGCGTGCGGGCCGGCCGTGCACAGCTGTGACTCCTGCAATGGCGGAGCGTGCGAACACACTCGTTCGAGATGATCGACGGATCACCATCAAACAACTCAGTGCTCAACTTGACATCTCTGTTGGTAGTGCTGTCACAATTGTTCACCAGTTGGGATATTCAAAGGTTTGTTCCCGCTGGGTCCCTCGTTGTCTAACCGAACACCATAAACAGCAAAGGAGAACCATCTGTGCGGAATTGCTTGCTCGTCATGTGGCTGAGGGTGACAATTTCTTGTCAAAGATTGTTACAGGCGATGAAACATGGGTTCATCACTTCGAACCCGAAACAAAACGGCAATCAATCGAGTGGCGCCACACCCACTCCCCTACCAAGAAAAAGTTTAAAGCCATACCCTCAGCCGGTAAAGTCATGGTTACAGTCTTCTGGGACGCTGAAGGGGTTATTCTGTTCGATGTCCTTCCCCATGGTCAAACTATCAACTCTGAAGTGTATTGTGCTACTCTTCAGAAATTGAAGGAACGACTTCAGCGTGTTCGTAGGCACAAAAATCTGAACGAACTTCTCCTTCTTCATGACAACGCAAGACCTCACACAAGTCTTCGCACCCGAGAGGAGCTCACAAAACTTCAGTGGACTGTTCTTCCTCATGCACCCTACAGCCCCGATCTCGCACCGTCGGATTTCCATATGTTTGGCCCAATGAAGGACGCAATCCGTGGGAGGCACTACGCGGATGATGAAGAAGTTATTGATGCAGTACGACGTTGGCTCCGACACCGACCAGTGGAATGGTACCGTGCAGGCATACAGGCCCTCATTTCAAGGTGGCGTAAGGCCGTAGCATTGAATGGAGATTACGTTGAAAAATAGTGTTGTGTAGCTAAAAGATTGGGGAATAACGTGGTGTATTTCAATGCTGAATAAAACAACCCCTGTTTCAGAAAAAAAATGTGTTGCATTACTTATTGAACTGCCCTCGTATGAGGGTGGTTTGAAAAGTTCTCAGAATCACCACGAGAGGTCAGCGCTAGCGCAACGAGTTGTTCACGTGATATTCATCGGCCTGTTGCCTGTAAACACGTGCCACGTCACTGCTCTTGGAAGAGAGCTGCGGCGCTGACGTGGCTCTGTTGGTATTCCCGCCTAGTGATTTGCGAACATGGAAAAAATCTATATTCGAGCAGTGATTAAGTACTTCATAAAGACAGATATGAAAGCAAAGGACATTCATGCCGGTTTCCAGAATACACTGGGGGACTCTGCTCCTTCATATTCCACTGTTGCCAAGTGGACAAATGGATTTAAATTTGGTCGGGAGAGCTTAGACGATGATCCGCGCAGTGGTCGGCCAAGTTGTGTCACCACTCCAGAAATCACTGCAAAAGTGAACAAAATGGTCATGGAGGATCGCCAATGGAAAGTGCGTGAAATTGCTCACGCTTCTTAACTGAAGAATCAGAAATGAAAAAATTATCTGCAAGATGGGTGCCGCGACTTTTGACGCGTGCCCGCACACATGTGTCGTCGCCATGGCAAAATTACACGAACTAAGGCGTGAATTGGTGCCACACCAGCCTTATTCACCTGATAAGGCTCTGTCAGACTTCCATCTCTTCCCAAAACTGAAAATTTTTCTTGATGAACGAACATTCACTTCAAACGAAGACTTGATAGCCGGAGTTCACAACTATTTTGCAGGCCTGGAGTAAACTCATTTTCGAGATGAGATCAAGGTACTGAAGCATCGTTGGACCAAGTGCATTAATCTACAAGAAAAAATGGTTTCAGTGATGTAAGTACTTTTTTCTATTCCGTTCCGAGAACTTTTCAAACCACCCCCCTACTTTGAAACCACAGTGTTAAAGTAAGAGGTAACCAGGAGCAGCCAGCACTTATGTCAAGACTGCAATTGCTCAAACATGAAACTATGAACAGGTGAACAATACAATGTGTGTGCAGGAGTGCAAGGGAGACAATGGGAGCCCGGCAGTGATGTATGATGACATCGCTGGAAATTTGGCAACAATGCAGATTGCGACAGAATCGGTCCAGCCACAATATTGGCATTTGCTAGAAACTTCACGGTCGTGATGGTGAGATTTCGGAATAATAAGAAAGGAACCACGTTAGTTAAGTTCATTTACACTCTCGTTGGACGTGTTCGGAAAATTCTTACGAAAAACATTTCGTGGATTCGAACCTACAAATTTTTCGTTAGTGGGATTATACTTTTTAATTTCGAAAATAACAAGTTTGAGTCGATTTATGTTAACTACTTTTACTTGCAGTGTGTTTAAATACCGAACAGAATGAAACCGCTAACTTCTGGAAGCCGCAGTCCAGCTCAGCTTGCTGGTTGTTGGTCGTAGTATCGGCCGTTTTTGCGCCGGGATGGCCGGTGGCTCGTTTGCGCGTGCGCTGTCACAGGGAACGACCGTCAGTGACAAACGCGGTTTCCAGCGCCCCTAACACTTTACCTCGCTTAGTATAATAGTAGAACTTGTTTTGCACTTTATTAACACTTCACTAAATGTATGTCAAATGGTTTTGATTAACATTGACCATTTACAACATAACTAGAATTTACGATATTGTTAAGTTGATCAGAAGCTGTCACTGATTCTCTACTAAAGTGTGCTGAGGATACGGAATCCGATTTATAAATCTGAAACATACACACATTATACTTCACAGTACTTCCTATCTGCGTTGTATTCTTTACAACTTGTTTTTATCCTCAACACAGCAGCCTGTAGTTTGGATACAGAAAGAGAACTAGTATTATCTTACCGTTTCACTATCCTTCTGTAGAGAATGTTATTCTACGAAAATTTCAGTCGCCAGCTCTGAATTAGAAATTTAATGTTAATGTTTCAAAAATAATTTTACTTTCACTGAAATGAATTTAATTATCTTTCGTCAAACTGACTTTTACTTAGAGACAAGGTGGATGCAAACAGTGAAAATGCTACTTAGTACAATGGCTACTATATTTAGTTTTTGAACTGCGTATTTGCTGAAATTAATTATGTAATTAACTGTAATGTAACTGCAAACCGACTTTAATCATCAGAAAGTTGGCAAAGTGACCTCAGGATTTCATTGAAACAATAAATCGATCTTTAAGCTCTAACATAGTTGTCGAGAACTTGAGACATACATACTTTCTTCTTTGATTCAGCTATGATGTTTTCGATGGAGTAAATTTATTCAGGAACTTTTATAAAATAAATTAACAGGGAATGACATTGGAGAATGAATTTAAAAAAGATTTTTGAATATCTACCATTACTGAAAAGATGGCAGGGTAATGTCTGACCCTAATATTTCCTCCGTCTCTAAGCACATAAAACTTTACGAAATTGTTCTTGCGTTAATTACTGAAGGTGTTGCAGTGCCGTCGCAGAGTTTAAGTGGCTGGTAATTTGTTAAACTCTGCGTGTCTGAAAGATGATGGACTAATCCGTAGCGAACCGTGTTGCCTGTAGGAGCCGTTGCTCTTGAAGTAGTTATGTCCCGAAATTCCACTTTGGATTATATCCGAAAAAACTTGCATTCCGCGACCTATGCTTTTGAGAGACGACTTTGCGCCACAAATACAACAATTAAGCCAAATCCTGCTTCATTGAACACAGCATTTGCAATTTCACCTCTCCAGAAATGACATATTTCCACGTGTGGTCACATTTAGCCTGTCTTCGACTCCCTCCTCTTCTACGTCTGCTCGCCGTACGGTGCGAGCTGAAAGGTCATGCAAACATCGTTGTCCCGTAGGGAATCTCCGCCGTTCGTGTATTACGTTCCAAAATGACTCTGAGAATATTATTATATTCGGCGTTCGTTATTAACAAATAGTTATCCGTGCGCCATCATTTAGGTAGTGTTAGGAAATAGAGTGTTGTCTGTAAAGTCGGTGTCTGTAAATCGACTTTTGGGTTCACAGTTAAATTTAAATTTTTTCTTCTATAAATTTTAAGGTCAGTTTAAACTGTTACGTTACTCACTGCTGGCCATTCTCTTTCCTCTTACACTGGGAAATGGAGGGAGAGAAAAAGACTGACTGCATACTTCCAGCCGGCCGGTGTGGCCGAGCGGTTCTAGGCGCTTCAGTCTGGAACCGCGCGACCGCTACGGTCGCAGGTTCGAATCCTGCCTCGGGCATGGATGTGTGTGATGTCCTTAGGTTAGTTAGGTTTAAGTAGTTCTAAGTTCTAGGGGACTGATGACCTCAGATGTTAAGTCCCATAGTGCTCAGAGGCATTTTTTAAATTTTTATTTATTTATTTATTTTTTATTTCATTTTTTGCATACTTCCGTTCGAGCGCCGACTTCTCTTGACGCTCCTTAGACGAGATGCATGTTTGTGGCAACAGAACGGTGCTGCAGTCGCGAATGCCAGTCCTCAATGGTGCTTCGCGAAAAGAACATCGTCTACTCTGGAGGGGTTCCCAGTTATGTAGCATTTCCGTAATACTCGCGTGTTGAGCAAACGTATCAGTAACAAACTGAGCAACTCGACTCTGAATTGCGTCGATTTCTTCCTTTAAACTGAGCTGGTGAGGATCCTGAACACTCGAGCAGTACCCAACAATGGATGACAAAAGTGTTCCGTACGTGTTGTCCTTTACACATGAGCTGTCCCTTCCTAGAATTCTCCCAGTCGACCATTCGCCTTCACTATGACCCTTCCTAAGTGCTTGTTCCACGCCCTGTCGCTTCGCAACATTCCGCTTAGATATTTTTTCGTTTTAACTCTGGGAAGCAAGCGGCACACCACTCACACTGTATGTGAACAGTACAAGAGTGCACACAAGCGCACGAGTCTGATAGGGCCGTCCCGTCACACGTTCAGTATTATTGTGAAACTGTCAATATATTGATCGTCTGATGGCTCTTATTGACGTATTCTCAATACTATAAATATTGATGATCGTTATTGATGGACCTCAAAATGTTCTCAGTGTTCTCAATACATGCTGAAATTTTACCGGTTTGACAATATTGCCCGGGTTCCCGGGTTCGATTCCCGGCGGGGTCAGGGATTTTCTCTGCCTCGTGATGGCTGGGTGTTGTGTGCTGTCCTTAGGTTAGTTAGGTTTAAGTAGTTCTAAGTTCTAGGGCACTGATGACCATAGATGTTAAGTCCCATAGTGCTCAGAGCCATTTGAACCATTTGACAATATTCTCCACTGAGATGTTGTCAGACTTCGGAAGCAAGGGCACGGACGTTAGTGTGCAGAGTCCTTTTCTATAATTAATTTTTTTCAATCGCCATTGTGTGTGTCACACCTCAGTTTGAATTTTTAAGGAGTCTTTTAACACAAAATAATTTTAATACACCAGTGCAGCGGTAATAATTGTATATGGCACTTTAGAATGGTTAGCGGAGAATTCACAATGACACTGCTTATTGCTTGAACTTGAAAATGTTGTAGATATTGTTCTGTTACCTACCTGTTTGGAGAAAACGCTCTCATTTCGAAAAATACGTCACATATCTGCAATGAGTAGTAAGAGCTCCGCGAAATGTATGTCAGTTTCACCAAATAGTCACAAAGTGGAATAAATAAGTAAATAAAAAAGATTGCTTCCCAGGTTTCCATAGAATTTTACTAATTGTGCTTCCTGATATTACAGAACTAAACTTCGAGGATTAAAATGACCTACCTGTCACCTCACATCTCGAAGTTACTTCTAATCTCTTGTCGATTGTGACTGCCTCCATCATTAACATGTTCTGCGTCTCTCTTTTATCTCGTATCATCACTGATAACTTGTCATACTGTGCAGCACTCGTCGGAAAATAATGTAACAAATCATTCGGGTCCACGGTTCTGATGTGAGTCGCTCCGTTTTTCAACCCTTCTAAGACCCATTTCGTCTTTTTCGTTGTTTTCTGTCGCGTGAAAGCTGTAGCCAACACGGCTGCAGCACACGTGCGCATTGGGAGTGTGACGTCTTAACCTTGTAAAATCGCGCTGTCAGCTGACAGTGTTTGTCAATATTATTGGCAGTGTGAGTTCGCTTCAATATATTGGAGGTTTGACAAACTAGTAGTGCCGATAAATATTGAACGTGTGCAGGCCCGTTAAGGATACGCACCACGCTGTCCTTGTCACTACGGACGCTCTGTATCCCGGGACAGGTGAGCAGTGTTTTCCCCAGTTGACGGCACGGTGCGGCCTCTGGGAACAGCGCTAAAACTGCCCGATGCCCGGTGAAGCAGCGGCGCCCGCACAGGCCGATGAAACCGATTATGGGCAGGTGAAGCCAGCTGCGATGCACATCGCAAAGGCCATCACCAGCGCGACACAATAATGCCTGAAACCCGAGCTTTCTCCCCCACTCACTCCCTCTGACACACACTTACTGCCTGACACCCGCGCTTTCTCCCCCACTCTCTCTCTCTCTTTCTGACACACATACTGCCTGACACCCGCGCTTTCTCTCTCCCCTCGCCCCCTCCCCCCACTCTCTCTCTCTTTCTGGCACAGAAATACTGCCTGACACCCACGCTTTCTCCCCCACTCTCTCTCTGACACACACACACACACACACACACACACACACACACACACATACACGCGTCTCCGCTCTTGCAGCCCGATTCGCTAGCTGCCCCCTCGCGGATTTGCCTAATTGACTTGGCCCGCGCGCCTGCGAGCTTAACCGAGTAATGGGAATGGAAACACCGCCGCCTCGGCCGCACTCCCGCTCCCGGATTTAGGATTCAGCGTGGGCCGGCCGCCAGCCTGCAGCGTCCCGCCGGCGGTGAAGGGCAGGGCAGGGCGGCGCGTCCACAGGCAGCCGCGGCCGCCGTCTGCTCTGGCTGGCGCTCACTCCACACTCAGAACAATATTTTTAAGTAAAACACTTAGTTTAAACAAAGAAATATTCATCCTTTAGACAAAGAGTATTTAAAGGCAATCAATGCGAAAGTAAAAGATGGTGTTTTGCAAACAAAGCATTCACATTGCGTCAGAGCTGCCCTATACGTTTCCCTTTCACTCCGTGAAAGTAAAATAGACCGACTGCTATTTGCTCTGTGGGAGGTAGTACGAGTACATCATTCGGTCTAAACTGTCTCAACGAGACGATGAAGTTACCAGATAATTTTTTTTTGTTCGATTCCAGGTATATGTCCATTATCCATTACAAATTGAAATCCACTTCTAGACGGTACGGTAGCCGGCCGCTGTGGCCCAGCGTTTCTGGGCACTTCAGTCCGAAACTGCGTTGCTGCTACAGTTGCAAGTTCGAATCCTGCCTCGGGCATGGATGTGTGTGATGTCCGTAGGTTAGTTAGGTTTAAGTTGTTGTAAGTCTAGGGGACTGATGACCTCAGATGTTAAGTGCCATAGTGCTTAGAAACATTTGAACCATTTTTTTGATCGGTACTGTAGCTTGCCGCTAGAGGAACCAAAATAGGATGGCGCCGTCTACTTCCGCTTTACCAGTGGCCTGCGCAATTTTGTTTTCTTGACGCGAGGTGTATGGGCTGATATGCGAAAACGTTATGAGCACTGCCTACCGCGGCGTTGCATGCCGCCTGGTGGCGTTGTGGGCACGTCACGCACCATGAAAAATATGTAAGCGGAGCACACGCGGACGGGGGAGCATCCTAGCCAAGATTTGAGCTGCAAAAGGGCAAACCTATCGAGATAAGCCACTTCGATAAAGGGCAGATTATTATTACGCAGAGCCTGTGAACGAGTATCTCGAAAACGGCAAAGGTGGTCGAAAGTTCATGTGCTACTGTCGTGAGCATCTGCGGAAAGCGGTAGAAGAACAGTGATACTACCAATAGGCGCTAAATGGTTGGTCGTCCACTGCTTTTGACAAAACATGGTGTTCGGAGGCTTGTCTGCTTTGTAAAGTAGGATACATAATGATCTGTGGCATCCCTGCCGAAACAGCACAATGCTGGTGCACGCACAAATCTTTCGGGGAACCCCGTTCATCGTATATTTTTGAACATGGAGCTCCAAAGCAGATCACCCCTAGGTGTTCACAAGTTGACCCTACGACACTGACAGTTACGACTGCAGTGGGCACGGACCCATCGGGGTTCGACCGTCGATAAATGAAAACATGTCGGCTCTTTGGGTGAATCACATTTTTGCTACACTAGGTCAATAGTCGTCTGCACAAACTGTGGTAGTAATCTAAGACAAGCTGCCAGCTGCGAACCATCTGCATCTCTTTATGCTTGAAGTCTTTCCTGACGGCGATGTCAACAGTAGAAGTGTCCGCGTCTCGGAGCCAAATCCGTGCTACGGCGGTACGAGGAGCATTATAGGGAACGTACGGTGATAGCTCGGCGACGAATTTCGCCTGATGAACCCATCTAGGTCGCTATCAGGCACCATCGCAGCGTACGCGAGTCAGCGGTCCGTTATTTATGCGAATTACATGACCTGTGCGGAGACCTCCACAAACGCACCAAAATGTGTCGGATCCGTGATAACGCAGAATCGGTGATGTATTTAGATCCACAGACGGACAAACAAGGTACAAAGCAGGTGGTCATAATGTTTTGGTTCGTGTCTGAATAAAGCTAAATGACCACCCCTCCTATAGCCGTTTGCAGTATCAATGTTTACGTTT
The DNA here is from genome assembly GCF_021461395.2 of Schistocerca americana. NCBI lineage: Eukaryota > Metazoa > Arthropoda > Insecta > Orthoptera > Acrididae > Schistocerca > Schistocerca americana. The sequence goes on along the minus strand of NC_060122.1, from coordinate 20,918,589 downwards.
GGACTCGAACAGGATGAGAAATGGAACAGAATACATCACAGGACGCACACACCCGTATCCTAAAAAGGCAAGGGACTCGACTATGAAGTATGCCGAAGGAACGCGTTAACAGATGCTACCCCCCTTCCTGCCTACGTCGGGAGGTGTGGTCAGCGCACAGCAAGCTCTAGTTTCTCCCATGGCAATACTTGGCGAGACGTGAGCAGCAGCGGGTGACAGGTTCCTGTTGCCGGATCCTATTCAAACGTGTGCTTCCGGAGTTCCAGCAGCAAAACTCCCCACTTCTTTAACAGTCAAGCAGCATTTCCTTAGAATTAGTGCAATCAGTCCCAACAGGCAATCTGCTTGCTTATCAACTAGTCTTACGTAGCCTTTCCTCTTTAGCTCGCTCTCAGCGAGTAGTCCAAAATATTTTACTGTTCTTACTGTCTCCAGTGATTAATTTTAATGCTGTACTCGACAGCTAACGGATCTTTCCGTCTATTTACACGCAAATCAGTTACATAGTATCTGCAGAGGTGCCAGGAAAGGGAGGTTGTCGCGTCCCACTACTGACGACAATGTACATGTGGTCGTGAATTCGCTACCACCTTCGGCAGAGGGCTTTTCAGTAGCCTTAACTGGACGGGACTGCTTCGGTTCTTAAAGGCAAGCAGCTCGTGTCACGTGGGCCCAGCCGAGGCTACTTTGAGAGAAAACTTGTAGAGACTTGACTCTGTGAAGTACAATTTTTAAACCAATTACCTAAAATACTTCTTGTCTGGCTGCCACCTTGTGCACATTTACTTATCATGAGAGTCAACTGTCAATCGCTGCACCAAGTGTCGATGCACTGCAGAGTTTCTTAATTTCGCTACAGAGTTCTGGTCTTACGACTTCCATACATACAGTAACACTATCCGAGACAGCACCAGTGATCAGTTACTTGTGTCGCCGGCAGCAACGGCTCGGCAACATGTCCTAGGGCTGCACGAGACGTTGCCTTCCATTTGACATTTTCGTTTCGTTAAGCACGTGTTAAGTTCTTTGTGTTTGGAAATCCTAAATGCAGTCACAAAGCTGGTTGGATGTTTCGCGTTCTCAGTAGGCGACAGTACGGTACGGATGAGGCGCCTGGCCCCCGAGACTGTCGCAGCTACCCGGCACTTGTTCCACAGACTGGGGTCGCCAAAGGAGGCCCACGGTTATGCGCTCCTGTGGAGCGACAAATTGCCTCGGAAGCGGGGATGTCTTGTGTTTTTCCCATCGCTTCTAATGGGTGAACCTTCTATTATAACTGAATAAATATAATTTAAACTTAAGACAATAAAAGAAAACGAGAGAATTTTATCAAAGAAAGTCTCTTTCTAAACTAAGTCCGCATATTACTGTATAGATCTTTAACGGGAAAAAATTTATTTGTCTCTATCGAATCGGAATCAAAAATTTTAAGAACGGTGTTGCTGTTTCCAAGCAACAAAATATGTTTTCCAGTAGCCGTTCCAAAGCTACGTGCCAAATAAAGTGAAAAGAGAAGGAGGAGGAAATGAAATGAAACGGCAGGTTGAGACGGCATGTAATGCTATTTCGGTGATAACAAAGTGGAGCCAAATATATACAAAAACTTGGCGGTTTGAGCCCAGTAATGAGTATGAGGTTGCACCCCATCTGGCCTGGGTGGTCACACTGGTTCGGTTAGAGAGGGCGCTCTGCACCAGATGGACGACCGCGTCAGCCAGGCTTCCCTCAACGTCTCAAGTCTCCCCCTGTGGCGATGACATCTTCCAGCAGGATAACGTCCGTGTCTCAAGGTCAGAACCGTGCTGCAGTTGTTTGAGGAGCACTGAAGTGACCTCACATTGATGTCTTGGCTAGCAAATGTGCCCAATCTGTACCCACTGGAACGAAGATCGGGCTCTATCCATGTGCTGTAAACCACCGTCACGTAATTTGTGGCAATCACTTGACTTGTATGTACATTCCATGCCAAGCAGAATCTCTGTTTGAAAAGTGGAACAACACGCTATTAAATATGTGCTCACAATGTTTAGGCTCACCGGCGTATTCTCGGTAAACAGTGGACGTTGAAGAAAGGCAGTTCGGCAACACCGTGACCGCGTGCGCGGCGAGTAACTGGAGCACTGGGCTACCCAGCCGGTGCAGTCTGCCTAGTTCCGCATTAAAATACAGTACTACAGTTGACGAATGCGATCTCGAATGTCGGTGTACATTTTTTTAATTTTATAATTTAAGACCGCATGTTATGGTATCTGGCTTCTTAATTGTTATACAGCAATTATAGTAGGTCTTACGCAACACACATACAACTATTAGCACTAACACAGACATGTGTGTACAATAGTTTGGTTGTTTCACTTTTAAGGAAAGAGTTCAGAGGAGCGTGATCCCGCGAGTCGCTAAATGTTTGGAGATGTAAGGAGATCCATTTGAGAGCCTGCTCGAAGACTGTGTATGTTTCGTGAGAGACACGCTGTCACTGACAACTTATTTGATATATTACAATTGGCCACTCTTACAGACTGTTGTTAGTATGTTGGGCATCTCCACATTGATAAGTTTTCTAATTACATCTGTGCTGTAACAACTGATTTATTTTTAATTGAATATTAGTCTTCATGAATATTTCTGATAAGTCTGAACAATAATTGTTATGTTCGATATTAAAGAACATGAACTTCTAAGATCATTCTTGGATAGACCTAAATTAGAAAATAACAGAAATACATCCATACACGAAATCGAACTCGCAAACTTGAGCACTCAAACGCAAAACCATCCAGTGCCGTAGCTGGGTAGCATCGGTGTGTTTATTGTCTGAAGATTCTTGTCCCACATGTGATTACACTATTACCAAACAGTCTTTTACGTCCAGTTTCCACAGAAAATATGCACGTAATTTTGCAAGAGATGTTTCCATACAGTTTGTGTGCAAGGAATTACGCTGACTTTTGGTTCACCCTGCGTACGAATGATTCAGTGGACGACGGCAGCAGGTGTGCGGTGCTGTTGTGTGTTGGCCAGTCACAACGATGGAAGCCCGCGGTGAGAAGCAGCCGGAGAGCTGCACAAGTTACACGAGACTGGCAGATGGCCCCGAAAATCAGCAAGTGTAGCTAGACAGCCGGAGACCTGGCCTATGCCACGGGCGATGAATCACTGGAAACAGGGACAACCGTAAAATACCTTGAAGTAACCGTCCAGAGTGACCACAAGTGGAATGACAACATCACTGTAACTGTTAAAATGAAGATTTCAGTCCGTCATTTACTGTTATAATCTTCTTAAGGAAATGTAATTCGTACAGGAGAAAAGAGGCGTGCGAAACACTTGTGACACCCATTCAGAGTACTGCTCATGTTTGACAAGAAGATATCAGCAACTCGACCTCAAATTTTAAGGAGAAGAAAGCCCACTCAAAAGATATCAGCCCAGCAGTCGACTCCGCACGAAAATTTGGGCTGTAGTTCTGACAGCACCCAGTTGTGACCGTCTGCAAGTGTACAGCTTCCAGACATGCGCACGCACCGGCTGATACTCGCTCGGCCCCACTGCAGCCGCCCAAAGCCCTGGCGAGAAGTAGTGAGCAGTGAGCGGTTTGTGAAACACTCGTGTTGCTGTTCCTAACATGCTTTGTTCACTGTGTCGAAGAGCGCGGTTTTTAACCTCTAGCTAATGCGACAGATCTCTTTGCTTCGAACCTTATGATGTTGGCATTGACACAGTGTCAATGAATCAGACGGATGGGTGTTTCATTAAGAAGGTAGCGTACCAACATCGGTGTCGTGCATTAGTTTCTTTGGATTTTGATGCTAACACTTTGAAGAACATTTGCAGATGGTACGCTATTCTTCAATTGGGTTGGCATTATTAAATTTTAATTCCAAACACATTGAGTTCATTGGTCTGATGGAATAACGTTTCTCCGCAGACGTGTGAGTCGCAGCTGTACCTTCGATAAGCATACAGCCTGAAGCATTGAACGAAACTTGTGCCAAGGCCTGGACGGGCCTCCTGCTGGCCAGTGCGCCACCGTAGCGCTGCGGCAACAGAAGCTGCGCGGTCTGTCCAAGTCCAGTGGCCTCCCTAACGCATTTCATAATCATGCTTCAGTTCGTTAGATTTACTCGTTTCACTTTTGAGAAGTATATATAACTGCAGAGTATCAATAAATATTATTAAAACGATATTGAGTGCATATGTTAGTGTGGTTGACTACTACATACTGTCCACCCCCGGCCGCTGAATGGTCAGCATTACGGATTGTCAATCCTCTGGGCCAGAGGCTGGGTCGGGGAATTTTCTTCGCCCAGGGACTGGGTGTTGAGTTGTCCTCATCATCATCCTATGATCCTCATCCACTGCAGGTCGCCGAAGTGACGTCACATTGAAAGACCGGCACCCGGAGAACGGCCTGACCGGCGGGGGGCCCTAGCCATACGATTAAATAAATAAACTTCTACACACTACATTTCGCGTCTCGAACTAGGTCTGATAGACGTTGGGCACAGTGTCGTCCTCTCTCAAATGGCTCTGAGCACTGTGGGACTTAACTTCTGAGGTCATCAGTCCCCTAGAACTTAGAACTACTTAAACCTAACTAACCTAAGGACATCACACACATCCATGCCCGAGGCAGGATTCGAACCTGCGACCGTAGCGGTCGCGCGGTTCCAGACTGTAGCGCCTAGACCCGCTTGGCCACCTCGGCCGGCTATATATGTACAGATTTTGGTAATAATAATTTCATCTGGCTCAGTGTCTCGGCCCAAGTCTTTCACTTAGACGTCACTCAGGCGACTTGCTTCTTCGTAGCGAGTTATTCAAGTGGGAAAATACGTCCTATAGTTTAACGAGGAATCCGAACCACGTTTAGTTTCTGGGGAATCTCACATCATTGAGAGGTAACTGGTAGGTGAAAAAACAGAGATAATAATCCGTGGTCCACCCACGATCCGATCCCACGACCCTTCGGTTTTCAAGCGTGCCATAGACCACGAGGGCCGACTTGGATTCCGCTCAAGCTTCACTGCTGTCTGGAGTTGCGATAGCTATGCCGCTAGATGCAATGCCATCCTTTTCACAGCGGAAACAAAGTTTAATACGTCGTAGTTCAGCCAATTTCTACGAAATGTTCATAAATTACGTACATGAACCTTCGTAGTAAATCATTCTGTCTGTGAGTCAAAATGATCAAAATCCGTCCAGCAGTTGCTGAGATTAGCCTATACGTACAGACAGAAGCGAGCAGGAACTTTAGTTTATAAATCTATAAAAGCATAGAGAAGAAGAAGAAGAAGAAGCAGAAGCAGAAAGTTTATCATCAGTAGCGTGTCCGAGCCAAGCATGTCTACTATGTTCAAGAGTGTCTGAATTGTTTACGAATTTAAAGCTTATTTATTGTTTTCCTAATAGAGGACCTAATTGATCTATTTCTACTGCATTTCGTAGCGCTTTTTCGGGCAACATCGAAATGTGTGAATTCAGCGTAAGTAAAATAACGCAGAATTAATTTTCTGATTAGCCTGCGAATGGCCGTATCGTAGTGGAGCTTTGTAATTATGCAGCATAAATGACGTCTCTTATGCACCAATTTTGAATCAGTTCGTTTATTTTTTCTACAGTAATGTATAACACCTGATGTTACAGATTCACACATTCGGAAGATCGGGAAGTGCTTTCTTTTGAGTTCTTGAGCGCCACGTTTCAGTTAGACAAGAAACCGACGTGTGGACCGTTCCTTGGGCGGGGCAAAAACCAGCTCATTAAAACAGACACCAGTATTTTAGTTCTGAATAACCAGTATTTTTAGGTAATTGTTTGGTCGCAGTTATAGCAGGTGTTTTTTTTAAATATATTTAACTAATAGCAGGGTAACAAACCGAAATATCACTTAGCTATGGCGACAGTGCAGGAATTATTTGTTTTTAAATAAACTTTTTAAAAAAACGGGAATTTTTATTCGTAAAATTTTCGTTACTTTGAAATACTGCATCATGCTGTCAGCGCTATTTTAATAACAATGCCGACACAAACGAGCAACAACACTTTGACCAACATTGCTGAGACAATAATGTAAGTGTTACCATGTGGCTTGGCCTGTTGGATGGCGCTCGTTTGTGTGGTATTTCCTCGCTGCTGTCGTCGGACATTGTATTACAGAATGGCACCGTCGCTAGTCTGCTAGTATTTTACAAAGTGCAGCATCACTAAAGTATTACATTGCTTTAAAAGATTAAGAACGACAGGAGCCACTAGAAACTTGCGACATCATATACGGAGAAAACTAAAAACATAAACATTCATTCATAGGTTACAACAAAAGTAGGAGAAAGTAGCTGATCTGACAATATGGACGCCTCCAACGTCAGTTTACATCCTGTAGCTCTGTCTATTCGTAATGCCCAAGTATTGGTGTGATGCTAGACTGCAAAGCAGAGTTTAGAAGGATCAGAATAATAACAGAATACTGGCTACTTATTTCTTTCGTTTATTACTGTAAATGATAGGTATTAAAAATTTAAAATCGGTTATTTCTGAAACCGGTTATTTTGAGCGGCTTTAGCACAGGTTGAACTGGCGTTAAATAAATCGATATAACAGAAAACCGGTTGTTTCAGCGATAACCGCCATGCCTGTGGTCAGAGAGTCTCGCTGGAGGTGGGCGCAGATGCACGCAGCACTCGCGCCGCTGTGTGGGCGGCCGAGAGTGGCTTAGTTACGCCGGCGCGTGCGCGCGTATTAATTAAATCGCAGCCCCGAATTTGTTTCCTCGTCAGCTCTTAATGCGGAGAAAAAAAGAGCTGAGGGAGAGAGTTGTCGGCCTCTTTTCCTGTTAGGTTTTTATTCGTCTTCTGCCGAGGAACCAAGTGACATTAATTAACAAGATTTTTACAGACACGCTGTTTTCTCTACTGTCAACATTTCTCTCACAAAAATAAATTTCGTACACGACCTCTGACACACCTGAACCGTCCTCCATCATGCACAGCGTTTACGCTACCTCGCAGTTCATTCATGGATTTCTTTCGCGTCTTCGACCCATATTACTAAATGACTAACCAGATTCGTGTCTCACTATCCCAAAGTTGTGCCTATCTAATGGGTTCCAGTCACAAAAAATTTTATTTTCAACATTTCGTAATAATCATTGACCGAATTAAAAAATTTTAAATAATGTCATAATCTACTTATTAATCTTATGGTAGAGGTTCAACACAATAACAAAAGTATTACGGTTTGGAACAGTGTATAAGGGAGAGAAAAAAAACCTGTCTGAGCGGGCGCGGCCATTCATAGACGTAGTACAGAGTTCTCCCGCTAGACGCGGTTAGTAGAGATGTTCACGAAACAACTGAACAGACGGCGCCAGAGTGTAGGTCAACGTCTCAGCCTAGTGTTCTGTTTCTCGGACTGTGTTCCACTTGCGAAGCCCCCATAGTGATTTTAAAAGAACAAAGATTGTGCGCGAAATTTTGTTTCCTGCCAAAAAGGTCGGCAACGGAGACTCACAAATGCTTCAAGAGACTTTCCAGATGGCTGCTACGAGCTGCACACAAGCTCTCGAATCGTTTGGGCTCTTCCAGCGTCTAAGATGAGTGTTGAAGACTAACCTCGTTCTGGACGCCGTGCAGCACCGCGAAGGAAGGAAATCAGTGAAAAAATTCACCAAAAAATCAACGAAGGTCGTCGCTTCACGACGGACCAATAACTTTCAACATAGACAGGCGTCAGTTGGAGCTCGCGCCAGCGAAGTTTAAGTGACGATTTGCAGATGAGACGTGTTGCACTAAATTTGTTCGAACCTTCTGACACAGGAGCAAAAAAACACGTGCATGAGTGTGTGCCAGGACTTGAAAACAGAGATTCAGAGTTATCCGAACTGTTTGAACAAAGTCATTAGAGGCGATGAGAGCTGGTGTTATGGGGGTGATCCAGAAAGCGAGCAAGCGTCAAGTCAGTGGAGGATTCCCAACTCTCCCAGACCAAAGAAGCGAGGCTAGTGAGGTTTAATGTGAAGACAATTATCATTGTCTTTTTTCGTGTTCGTGGAACTGTGCATCGGGAATTTGTACCCACTAACCGGATTGTTAAACCGCAGTTTTATTTGGAAGTTTCAAGACTTCTGCGAAAGGATGTGCGGAGGAAGCGCCCGGAACATTGACGGTCATGTGACTGGTTCATAAATCACGACAATGCCGAAGCACACACGGCCTTACGAGTGACGCATTGTGTGGCATATCAAGGATGGTCCGTCGTTTTCCTCCCGCCTTATTCATCACATCTAGCCCCATGCGACTTTTTCCAATTTCCGCGAATGACAAAAAGAAAACGCAAAAAGGGAAGCGTTATAATGATGTGGAGCCGCAAAGGGCACTGGACGAAATCAAAGTTGAAAAGATCCAGATATGCATCAAACAGTGGGAAAAAAGTCTTGACAAGTGCATCGCGTCTAGTGTACAATACTTTAAAGGTGACTGAAGGAATTCTAAAGAAAGTTTCACAAGTAAATCGCTTATAACTAAAATCCAGTTTTTTCATTCCACCCTCGTACGTACGTCTGGAGTCGGCGTAACTTGTGGTACGGACCTACCCTGACTATATTCATCCAGTCTTTGAGAATGAGAACACTAAGTGTCAGTAGAGGGGCTAGGAGAGAGATGAGCCATTTTGTGGCCAGATACGCACTCAGGAACAAACCTATTGTTCTCCTTTGATTGGCAGGTACTTAACCTATTGTTCTCCTTTGATTGACAGGTGCTTAGCCTGTTGTTCTGTTAAGTGGTTTTCCTTGTCGCTGCACTTAACCTATTGTCCCCCCCGCCCCCTCTCACACCCCTCCCCCCTCAGGAAGTGGGTGCTGGGCCATTTTGTTTTCGTGAGTTGCCTACATCAGGGGCATGTATGTACTCTGGGGCAAACCTATTGTTCTCCTTTGATTGACAGGTACTTCACCTATTGTCCTATTAAGTGCTTTTCCATGTAACCCCCATTTCGTTTTGATTGACACGCACTTAAACTATTGTCCCACCCCCCCACCCCCCCACTCCCCACCAACCCCCTCCCCACTCGCTGCTACACGTACACTTGCACGTCTGAGTTATGGAATAGGCTAACCCTCTCACTCTTATCAATTTGATTGACTACTTAATTAAACTGATCAGTCAGTTAACAATCTCTCTGGTGGGAAAGTGCCACACCCCCTTGGTGGGAAGTTCAAATTCCATCAGGACAATGCAACCTCTACTAACCTAAGAAAATGGTGGGGAAAAAAGGTCACCTCCACTAACCTAAGTCATCCAACCACCACCTCTTCCTGGGAATTGGTGGGAAAAAGACTCAGTTGATTGTAGTGTGTGGAATATTGTTTAAACAATTTAGACATTGTGTGGAATATTGTTTATTTAAACAATTTAGGGGATTCAAGGCATTGTATGGAATATATGGAATTGTTCATTTATAAAAAAAATCTGTTGGTGGGAATTGGATTTCTCTTGCTCATCATTCCTTGCTGTCATGAAACGTGTAGGTCTTGTAAGAAGTAATTACATATAGCAAACATGATGCATAATGTAATGTTCTGGACTGTACTCTGGGTGTCTTAACCTAATGTTTGGGCCTTTGTTGGCACTTAACCTAAGTGGTATTCCGTCACCCCCATATCCTTTAAATATTCTACTGCCATTAATACCAAATTAAGTAATTAGTTATGTCCTCCCACCATTTTCTGGTATACTTTTCGAATTTCACATGCTTTGAACGCCATTCCTGGCGCATTCTTCTTTGGCACACACACCCTTCACTCTTGTACTGTTTTTTACATAAAAATTATGCAAATTAGCCTAGTGTTCTAAACTTAACCTGCTGTTCTGCTACATGTCACCCACTCACGCACTCCCTCCGATTAACTACTGTACCGCTAATACCACATTCATATAAAAAATTTATGCAAATTAATTAAATCGGTATTCTTCACATGTATGGGGTATTTTTTTCTTAATTTGCAGCATCCTATTGGTCAGTGAAATCGATGGAATACAGCTTAAACAAAAGATTGCTAATAAAAAACACATCCCACCTCTCAATGTCTGACTCCGCCACCACCCCTGCCTCAGCTGCCACTGCCACCACGAGCCACCGCTGGACGCAAGCCAGTGCGAGCTATCGCCTTCACACTGCTGCAGGTGAAAGTTGGGTCTATTTTCGTGTACGCAGTTAGAAATCTTCGAGTGTTACACTGATGTCACAGAACTCCAAGGCGCGTTCACACTGGTCTCATACACGATGACGCATAGCTGTGGTATGGACCAGCACCGAGAGAGATGTTCTAAGGCTTCCCAGAATAGCACAGGGTGCAATATGAGAGACGCGTCTAACCGTGCCTAACTGCCAAGCGTGACTGATGCAACGCCGCAAAGTGTGCGCGCATAGCTACAAGCCCTCGCATGCAAGTGCATCCAACAAGGTTCTCAATCTTATACTGATGTCACACGACTATGTAAAAAATAAGAGCCAAGTCGACCTCACTGAAATTGTATAGTGTCCCAGAAATAGTTAACGCCCGCTTTCTTGATGTCTCAACTTGCATGCACGGAAATTCTTGCCCTAACAGAATCTGTTTACGAAAATAGCGTGGAATAATGACGAATGCAGTCTTCCTCGCAGACCTAACATGGTACCCAGTCCATCACATGTTACCCTTGCTGCTTTCAACACACACACACACACACACACACACACACACACACACACACACACACAAACAAACAAACATTCTGTCCGCTATGTATAGGCTCCTATATCCCAGCACAAAATATGTGAATGAATTGAGCATTATGATTGGCTCTTATCGAATTTACCCATCGACTTACTGACGCCGCCAGTATCAAAGCGCTGTCCGCCTTCTTTCCTTCTACAGATGAGACTTTCAGCGGTTATTTTACACAGATCGCCATATTGAAGCGGCAATTACATCTTACCAACTACCATACACATAGTATTATACAGAAAGAGTCCTAGTCAATTTCACTGCTCATCCACCAAGGACAGGAGCCTGAATATTAGAACGTGAAACCGACCTCCAACCCATCAATATATCGCAGCGTACCCTACATAATGTCAAATACAGAAAGACTCCAACTCAATTACACTGCTCTCCAACCAAGGACAGGAGCTCGAATATTAGTGCGTGAAACTGATCTCCAGCCAAGCAATATACCACAGCTTACCGTGTCGATGTAGTAAACATATAATTCATATCGTACAAGAAACAAAATCATCACTTTTACATCATTTGTACATATACTGTGAAGATGGACAGTACCGTATATATACTCCTCACAGCACCAGATATTTTCCCATAGCTGATGATCACAAGTCATCCAGCCCCAACATGTGCTCAGAGCACCCTTAGAGCACCAAAGTCGCTCTCAGAACTATACTACAAATTCAGAATCGTTTCCCCTAGACACAAACACGTTACTGTTTCTGCTCTGAACCTGCTTCCTTGCTTGCTCGCTTTTCTACACACATCTACAGACTTGGGGATTACAAGAACACAAGTATTTTCTCATTGTTTGCCATAATATTATACCATTTTAGTGGTAGTTATCGATATCAAGCAGTAGGTAGCATCCTACCAATTTCTCATGCAACATTATTCAGAAAGATATAGACTGGGAATTATTTATATACAAACCCGCCCGCGGCAAAAACACATTAATGTTTCTGCTCCGAACCTATTTCCTTGCTTGCTCTCTTTTCTACACACATCTCCAGACTTGGGGATCACAAGAACACACATATTTTCGCATGGTTCGCCATAATATTATACCATTTTCGCTGTACTTCTCCATATCAAGCACTAGGCAGCATCCTACCGATGGCTCACACAAAATGATTCTGTAGATAGAGACTGGGAATTATTTCCAAACAAACCTGAAACTTTAGCTAGGTGGAGTGTGCTCTAGACCACTGAGTAACTAGAAACAAGTGGACGAAAAATGATATTTCCACCCGCAAATACCAATCTCGGTGATGTAACAGATTCGAAATCATCCCTATAATTTACAAGGTCAACTAAGATATTTCTCATGTGCAGAGAACTGGCAAAAGTGTCTTCCAAATGCTAGTTGCACACTCCACAGTCTATCTTCTCTCAACTAAACAAAGGCACAAAATGTGCAGACACAGTCAACTGAACAATTTATATGGAAGGGATTAACAGTCTAGTGCAAACCCACCTCCATACCCAATCTTCTCAAATTTCCATTTGATCACGAAAGCCGTCTAACACATACCAAGTATTAGTTCGCTATTCAGCCGTCTAGAGGATGGCAAAGTTAACTCAGATATGTTCCTACATTCCAACAGGCCTCTGCATCCGGACGGCTGCTGCAGTTAATGAGAAACACGAATCACCACCGCACAGGTCACCGGTGCTGCAGGCCAAGCACACACAGGTGGAATCAATCATCCTAAGAAATCGGTCACATATATATTTTATCCCTGTACTTACAACTAAATGTTACCATTGCGGTCTCAATTTAACGGCATTTGACAATGAATGCAGTATCGGAAATACAATCTGCTCTGAAAATGGAAATATCAAAACCATTCTTACGACTTGACATACTCTTCAATTTGCTACCACAGTACTAGACATCAAATCCATACCTTCCTTATGAATAGACATAGTTGTCTCCTTTGCATATGTTGGAACACCAACACATACTTTATAAGCCTGATGCTCAAGGCGAACCTTTCACACCCCCTCACCACCCCTACTATGAAGTATAATACTTTGTCAATAGCTGTTAATGGGAATCATTCCAACCACAGGCCATGCATATACAAAATCATTCTAGAAAACCAGTCACATGTATGTTTTATCATTAGACTTAGAATTAGATCTTATGGTCATGGTCTCAATTGAATGGTATTTGACAATGAGCGAAGTATCAGAAATACACCCTGCTGAAGGGTTTGGCTCTGGAAATGGAAATATCTGTACCTTACTTACCACTGTACATAGTCATTTCCTTTACACATGTTGGAACACAAACACATACATTAAAGCCTGATTCTCAAATGTGAACATGTCACCCCCCCCCCCCACTACTACTAAGTATAATACTTGACCAATAAATGATTCCACACGATGCGAATTAATACTAACCAAAAATCTATTACGGGTGGGCATGTCTGTCAGGTTTTTCTTGGGGGTATTCCAAAGATAGATGTAATCGGCCAGATGTTAAGAAAAATGGTCGCAACAACTAGTGTATGTTACTGTCACAAGCGGTCTTGGTTCTACAGGTGCACACAATTATCCATGTTAAAGGCTACACCCATTTTACAAATCAGGGTCTGACATTACACTATCCACTAGAAATGATTTCTAGGATTTGGGAACATGTCATTCCATTCAAGCACATACCTGTGTTGGATCCTATTGACAATATCTTTAATGATTACAACCACTACTCAATCATATTTCTTGCACACCCATACCTCGAAACGAGGCACCTTTCCTGACCCTTGCTGCTACAGTAAAATTCCAACGTGGTTTTAGTCTCACCCATGCATCTTGGAACTGATCCCATTTCTACAGCTTTCTGCATCTGATCATACCTATTTAAGTCGTAACTGAGCAGAACTCAGAGAAAGACACTTCCACCACCTTCCCGTGTAGAAACAGAACGACCTTAGTTAGTGCAACAGGACTCTGTTTTAACCATTCTGCGGAAATGGGCGCAATGTGGTATGTATCCTAATTAGATACAGATACTACTGTCCGAAGCATATGTATGTCCACTCAGATCAATCACCTCAACATGCTACCATCGTTACGAACTGTAAGAGGTCCACTAACTTGGAGTTTGTAGCTATGCATGCACACTTCGCGTCATTGTGTCAGTTACGCCAGGCCGTTAGGCAGTGTTAGACACATCTCTCATGTTGTGCTAGGAACAATGCACCCTGTGCTATTCTGGGAAGCATTGGAACATCTCTCTCAGTGCTGGACCATACCATAGCCATGTGTAATTGCGTATGGGACCACCATGAATGCACCTTTGAGTTCTCTCTCAAACTCTTCTAGTTTCCTTATGTTGTAACTGTCTTTTATTTAAAATCATCCACCATGTTTCACATTTAGCTGTAGTAACAAAATGATTTACAGTGTGCAGTGTCTAGGTTTCTGTGAGAGGACGTGGATCAAGCATTTTAATGTCAGTTTAGGACCTGACACAGACCTCGAAGTCATGGCAGTAAAAGAAAATGTGTACAAAGCATACTAGGAAACAATGTTTCAGACAATGACATAAGATCACACGGAGCGTCTCTTGCAACTTATAGTCCAAAGGATACGGTCGTCATTCTACAGTACAGGTGATGAAACCTTAAACTGCCCTCTGCAGTGGATCAAAAGCTGTATGTTTAATAGGATCATCCCACATAGGCAGCAGCAGCAGTTTGACAGGTAATTTCGATGACGGACGTGGTGTCCCATTGGGAATGCTATTCTGGGGAGCGCCACACAACTCTCTCTGTGTCAAATCCACATCGCAGCTATGCGTCATCGCGATTGCAATGACGCCTAAGTGAATTCTACATTGGATGAAGTTATTGGAGTTTTTATAGTTCGTAATTTTTCTCTGTTGGATGGTACAGAATAATGATGATAGCATGTTTGACTGATAGATGTGAATGGACGCAGATCTACTTCAGACCGTAGTATCTGTATCTACTTTGGGGACCTACCACATTGCACGCATTTCCGCTGAATGGTCAAAACACGGTCCTATTACACTAACTCAGGTCATTCTGTTTCTACATGGGTTGCAGAAGGTGGTGGATATTGCTTTCTCCGACTTTACTCAATTCCAACTTAAATTGGACTGATGACATATGAAAACAGTAGAAATGGGAGCAGTTGTAAGATGCATATGGACTGACTAAACCCAGATTGGAATCTTACCGCAGCAGACAGGTTCAAGAAAGGTGGCTGATTTTGACATATGGGAGTGCCAGAAATATGACTGATAGTGGTTGTAATCATTAAAGGAATCGTCAATAGGATCCAACGCAGGTATGTGCTTGAGTGGTAAGACCTGATTCCAAACCATAGACATCATTTCTGCAGGATTGCATAACACTAGAGATCAGAAAAGCTAGTGTACATTTTCTTTCGACCTCTATCAGCACACCATCTACTACTGTTTGTGATCCTTCTCAATCAACCATCACCTATAGTTCAGTAGATATATCACTGAACGTCTGACATGGAATTGAGACAGAATGCACTACATGTGGTGTCACCGCCAGACATCACACTTGCTAGGTGGTAGCTTTTAAATCGTCCGCAGTCCATTAGTATACGATGGATCCGCGTGTCGCCACTATCAGTGATTGCAGACCGAGCGCCACCACACGGCAGGTCTAGAGAGACTTACTAGCACTCGCCCCAGTTGTACGGACGACTTGCTAGCGACTGCACTGACGAAGCCTTCCTCATTTGCGGAGAAGATAGTTAGCATAGCCTTCAGCTAAGTCAATTGCTACGACCTAGCAAGACGCCATCACCAAGTTATATTGAAATGATAATACTGTATCAACAAGGCCAATGTTCCCCAATTGTGGATTAAAGTTAAGTATTCCAGCAGCTACGTACTTTTCTTTATAGCATTCATTACGTATCCTGTTTCAGACCTCACGCCAGCCTGCGTGAGTTTAAGCGCGTGCCTTTCGGTTACCCGTCACTGTGGACTGGCTGTCTTGTCAGTCCACAACACTACAAATACTGTACAAATACCTAGCTGCCGTGGCGAGTGGGATTCGCAGATACCAGTTTTATATCACGTTCCATAGCAGAATCACTTTCTAAATTGGGTAATTTATTGCGAGGTTTCACCGTCGGCAATGCATAAGCGCACTGATGGTCTGTTATTATATACTCCTGCGACTGCCATCACAGTATTTGTCTGGACAAAAGACCACCTCATTCAGAGGTAATTTCGCACTGTACCTCGATTTGTATGGTGTGTATAGCTTTTAACTTTGATAATTGTATGCAGCTGTAGAACCAAGACTGCTTGTGACACTAACATATAGTAGTCATTGGGGTCGGTTTTTCTTAACATCTGATGGTTAAACCTCTCTTTCTAGGACACAGTGGTAGCACTCGCAAGAAAAATGCATGAGACGTATCCACCTATGGTTGATTTTCTCTCAGTATTATTTCGTATCACCAGCGATCAGTTATTGACAAAGTATTATCCTTAGTAGTAGGGGGTGCATGATATGTTCAAATTTGAGCATCAGGCTTATAAAGTATGTGTTTGTGTTCCAACATGTGCAGAGGAAATGGCCACGTCCGGTCATAAGGAAGGTATGCATTTGATGTGGTGTACTGTGATAGCAAGGGAAGAGTATGTCAAGTCATAAGAATGGGTACTGATATTTCTATTTCCAGAGCCACAGCCGTCAGCAGGGTGTATTTCTGATACTTTGCTCACTGATGAGTGTCAATCAACTGAGACCACAATGATAACATTTAGTTGTAAGTACAGGGGTAAAATATATATGTGAACGATTTCATAGGATCTTTCTGTCTATGCATGCTTGGCCTGAAGCGCCGGTGACCTGTGTGGGAATGGTTTGCATTTCCCATTAATGGCAGCAGCTATCTGAATGCAAAGGCCTGTTGGAATGCAGGAATGTATCTGAGTTAATTTTGCCGTCCTCTACAAGACAGAATAGTGAACTAATACTTAGTATGTGTTGGGAAGCTTTATGATCGTGTGGAAATTTGAAAAGATTGAATATGGAGGAGTGTTTGCACCGGACTGTTATTCCCTCCCATGTAAATTGTTCGGTTGGCTGCTTCTGCACATTTCGGATCTTTATTTAGTTGAGGGAACATTGATTGTGGTGTGTGCATCTAGCAGGTGAAAGAGACATTTGCTTGTTTTCTAGACATGAGAAACATCTTAGTTGACTTTGTACATTATAGGATGATTTGGAATCTGTTAAATCACCGATATTGGTATTCGCATGTGGAAATATCATTTTCCTATATGTGTTTCGAGTTGTCATGTAAAGGCCTGTGCAGGCGGGGTTGTAGAGAAATTATTTCCAGTCTATAACTTCGGAATTATGTTGCGTGAGCGATCGGTAGGCTATGTGCCTGATATCGGGAAGTACCGCGAAAATGGTATAATATTATGGCAAACCGTGCGAAAATACTAGTGTTCTTGTAATCCCAGAGTCTGAAGATGGGTGTAGAAAAGCAAGAAAGCAAGCAGGTCTGGACCAGAAACAGTAACGCGTTTGTGCCGAGGGGAAGAGAGCCCGAATTTGTAGAACAGTTCTGAGAGCGACTTCAGTCCACTGAGAGTGCTGTGGCCACCCATCGGGCGTGGATGGCCCAGTACCGTAAATATACAGACTGTGCTGTCTGTCTTCGCAGTATAAGTATGAATGATGTGGAAGGGGCGATTTTGTACGTTTACTACTTCTACATGGTATGTGGTGATATACTGCTGGGTTGGAGTACAGTTTCACGCTCTAATATTCAAGCTCTAATATTCAAGCTCCTGTCCTCAGTTGTAGATCAGTGTAATTGAGTAGGAGTCTTTCCATATTTGACATTATGTAGGGGCACTTTGCAGGGTTTAATTGTCGATGCTACATGCCTATATGTGTAAAATATGTTTTGTACCACTGAAAGTCTTGTCTGCAGAAAGAAAGGTGCTTCCACACCAGTCACATCAGTAATTCAGAGGGTAAATTCGATAAGAGCCGATCATAATTCTGGATTCATTCACAAGACATTCCTTTGTGCTGGGATATAGGAGTCTCTACATAACAGAGGGAACGTTTGTGTATGTTGAAAGCAGGAAGGGTAACATATAATTAACGAGGTATCTCATTAGCCCTGTGAGGAAGACTGCATTCGATGTTATTCTGCTCTATTTTCGTAAATAGGTCCTGTTAGGGCAAGAATTTCTGTGCACACAAGCTGAGACATCACGAATGCAAGTGTTGACTATTTCTGGGACACTATACAATTTCCTAAAGGTTGACTTGGTTCTGATTTTACATAGCCATGTGGCTCCAGTACAACATTGAGAATGCTGCTAGACGTGCTTCGATGGTATGTAGCTACGCACAGTGATGTGTCAGTCTTACGTCACGCTTGGTCCGTTAGAATCACTAGGGAGAAAGCAGCTTGTGCTATTCTGGAACAGATTTCTGCAGCGTCCATCAGCAGTCAGCTCTTCGCCAGACCGCAGGTAGAGTGAGGGTTGACAAAAGCAGTGGCGAACACACGCGCTCATGGCTCACCTTGGATCGTCTGTGCTCTGCAAATAGGTCTTCGCTCCTGTCTGGTCGCATCATCAGTGGCGCCTAGGTGATCACGTATTTCGAGAGGAATTTTTCAGGTGTTAAGTATGAAGGGAATGCCGCCACTTCATGCTTGAGGGTCCCGAACACGCGCCTGTATGTGCCTTGGTAGCTGACAGCTGCGTCACTTCATAGGGGCTGCCACTAGCCTCCTGTGAGGATTGCGGGTAGCGGACGGTGCTTGTGTGCTTTGATTGCATGTCTGTTGCATTATTTTGCGGGCAGGTCTGTAGGCTGTGCTGTGCACTATTTGGACAGTTTACGAGTTGATTTCGTGTCTGCACATACGTGTACTGCATTATTTAGCAGGAGTTTCCATGTCTGTATTGAAAATAATTCAGTAATTTAGGAGGAGTTTGCGTGTCTGCAGAGCATTAATTAGGAGTAGTTTACAGGTCTGTGGGCTGTGTGGCGTGGGCCCAAGCTTGTCAGAGCGTGTGTTTTGTAGCAGTGTAATAAATACACTATGTCTCAAAATCCATCACTAAATAAATTGTTCCAAAATAAATAAAGTACACTCCTTCCTCTCTCCAGCAGACCACCACTGGTCGAGTCCTTTTCCCACGAATCACTAGGAGGAGGTGGCAGTCGAGTGACTTAGGTTACTAGAGGTGACCTTTCTTTCCCGCCATTTTCTTAGGTTATTAGAGATACCCCCCAATTGATCTTTCTTTACTGCCAAAATTCAAACTTAGCGCTAGTTCATAGGATGAGGTGGCGGTCGGATGACTTAGGTTAGTGGAGGTGGCCCTAGTGACCTATCTGCCTGCGATTTTCGTAGGTTAGTAGAGATAAATGTGGTGTTATGCATCATCCTGTTGGAATTTGAACTTCCCACCATTTTTCTGGGGGAGGGGAGGGGGGCTTAGGTTAGTGGAGGTTGCCCAAGTGACCTACCGTCCCAGCCTTTTCTTAGGTTAGTAGAGGTTGCATTGTCCTGATGGAATTTGAACTTCCAGATGGGAGTGGCAGAGGGGGCGTGGCACGGGGGCATGGCACTTTCCAGCCAAAATTGGATAACGGTACTTGTGTCATCAGCTGACGTCATGGCTGCCATCTTGTATGATGTCATCAACTTACCTCAGATGATGGCGTCATCGACGCCTTCTTGGATTACTGTAGTTTGGCTTCCAACTGCCCTTGCCCAATTACTCTCAACAAGTCATTGGAAGTCACATGCAGAAGTTTTGAGCCGTGCTGCCTCTGGCTGTATTTATGCAAAACTGTTGCTTGTCTATGATTTTGTGCACGAACTGATCTCTCGAGTATGTTCCAAAAATATTCTATGGGATTCATGTGGGTGATCTGGGTGGCCAAAACATCCACTCAAATTGTCCAAAGCGTCCGTTAAACCAGTCTCGAAAATTTGTGGCCCAGGTGACATGGTCCATTATCATCCATAAAAATTCCATCGGTGTTTGGGGACATGAAGGCCATGAATGGTCTCCAGATACCTGACCAAAACCATTTCCCGTCAAACATCGGTTCAGTTTAATCAGACGACCCATTCCATTCCATGGAAACACAGCCCACATAATTACAGAGCCAACTCATGTTTGTAGAGTGCCTTGTTGACAACTTGGTTCCATGGCTACGTGGGTCTGCGCCACCTTCGCAGCTCTTACCAACAGAAATCGGGACTCATCTGACGAGGCCACAGTTTTCCAGTTGTCTAGGGTTCAATCGATATGGTTACGAGCCCAGGACAGGTTCTGCAGGCGATGTCGTGGTTTTAGCAAAGGTCGAGACATCGTCTGTCGCCATAGCCGAGTTTCACAGCACTGTCGTAGCGGATACATTCATCGCACGTCCCACACGGACTTCTGCAGTTATTTGATAAAGTGTTCCTGTCTGTTCGCAATGACAAATGTACGCAAACGCCACTGCTCTTGGTCGCTTAGTGCGTTGTCCATGCTGACATGTATGAGTTGATTTATTGCTCATTTAGAGATCTGTTGCCATACATTTTTTAACAGGTCGTTCATTTTACAGCTTTTCGTGTAGATTACGAAACATATTCCATATTAAAAACAGTTATTATTGTTTTGAGCGACAACAATGGAAGTAATAATTCATTAGAAATGGAAAGAAAAAAGACACACACAGGCACAAAATATTCAAATTTTAAGAAGATATGATGATAGATGATAGGAAAGACTTGAATAGTAAGAGAGACAGAGAGAGAAAGAAATGTTGCTATATGGGAGCCAGCGTGGCCTGTCAGGAAATGAACCGTGCCCGGCTGGGATTCGTATGGCTCAGTCTCGGAATTACTTCGAGCTACAGTCCCGGTTCGTTACATTTTAATTTACGTATTAACATTTCTAAACACTACTTACAAAAACACTTTAACTATTATGAACATTGCGGAAATCTCAGTGTTGTGTGAGTGTAACGTATGTGACTTGTTGGTGTTACTAATTAACATTCAGTTCCTACATTATGTGTCCTGAATTTTACCTGTTATGTTGCTTATGTACCAAGTGTTCAGGTACCGTGTAATGACCGCGGGATGTATATGCCTGCTGTTTATACTTAATCTAGAACAAGTTCACATGGTTGATTTCAGTACATCGTTCATTCTGATACAGGTTAATTGTTTTAGATGTTGTGTAACGTTGTCTGTGGTACGTGTTGGTGAAAGTGTTTGCTGTTTGACTGACTGTGTGTTTCGGTACTGCTTCTGTGTTGCTGTCTTACGTGCTTCATGTGTGTTGCAGTGTTCTGTTATACGGTTGTGTCTGTCTGTATTCGTCATGTAATGTTACTATTTTCCACTCGTGATTGTCTCTTATTGCCCGTATCATGTCATTTTTGTACTGCTTTGGCGTCTGGTGTGCTCCTCTGTATCGGTGACAAAAAGTATGTGTTCTGGGGTCCGCGTGGTCCACATACACAGGCAGCACTATGGTTGCGGCCTGCGTGGTGTAAGAGTGCAGGGTCAGGGCCGTGACCCGTCAGAAAGTGAACCGTGCCCGGCTGGGATTCATATGGCTCAGTCTCAGACGTTCCCTGATGTCCGGAAAGAACTCATATACCCTACGGCCCTGATCGCTGAATTCCCATTCTCTTTGCCAGGGATCCACCCGCCATTTAACGAGTTGGTGCTTCTCGGTTATGTTATGTCCGGTAATCTCGATTACCATCTCCTGTGTCCCAGTCATCAGCTGAACTGCAGGCCGAAATCGAATGGTTATGTCGATAAGGGAAGGTTCCAAGCAGCACGCAGAGTGATTTCCTCTGACGTGGTGTTGAAAGCTCTTGACAGCCTTACTAGGGCGTTTCTCTGTCCTCGGTGCACGATGCTGCGTCACGTGATGTACACTGTGGGCCCATGCACTGGCTACAAAATAGATCACAGTCGTTCGTTGAGATGCATACCAAGATATCGTGTTTTCCGTTGGCTGCGTATGCTAATGTCCTGTTATGGTAGAATTACTTTGTAGTGTTCCTTTGAGTAGTATGTAAACTGTTTTGTGTACAGCCATTACACCACTGGCTGATGGTTGCGAGTAGCTGTGTTAACCAATGTTCGACTTGCGCTCTCGAGTCCGCGGAGACCACCGTCAGAAGGTCATCCGCGGCTGCTATCGCCCCGTTCGCACGGTTATCCCCATCCAGTCGATATAGGAGAGGTTCAAAGGCGATATCCCACAAGATAGGGCCACAGATTGATGCTTGCGGGCAACCTTCGGTGACTCTCTTAATCTCTTTTTGATTTCCCGTGCGTCATTCAACTAGTCTGTTTCTACAGTAGTCCGAGATCCTATCGTAGAGCACCTTAGGTACTTGCATCTCTCTGAGTCTTGCAAACATTGGGGGGGTCACCAGAGATCATCAAAGGCGCGCGAAATGTGTATCAGAATAGCAACTGCGTATTTGTTATCTATGTCATTAACTATGGTTAGTATCTTATTTAGTGCGTCATTTATAGATTTTCCCGCCCTGAAACCGAATTGGTGCGAACCAAGGCCAAGGAACTCCCTGTGCGTTCGCAAGTGATTGCACAGAAGTCGTTCCTGGACATTGGCCAAGGTGTATATTGGTCTATACATATTTTATTATTTACTTAAGACAGCGTTTGCTGTTTTCCAGACCGCTGGTACCCTCCCAGCCGTAACGCTTCGTTGTGTAGATCCGTCAGGTATAGCACAATCTGTGGGGCGACAATTTTCAGTGTCTCGGAATGGAAACCATCTGGCCCAGGGGCTTTTGTTTATTTGGTTTGACAATAGCAAGCGCGACCTCCTCATGTGCAATGGGAATTATGACGGTACCATTTACATAACAAGAGTTCATTAAGGTTTGTTGACTAGTATGAATCTGTTCATCCGATTGTTGGCCATATCGGGAAGGAGTTTGTTTAGCAGGAATTCGGCAGAACTTCTGCATCCCTCTGTTACAGTACCGTCATCTCATCTCAGCGTTACCAAGACTAGTACCGTCTTCAGATGCTACGTTTGTAGTTTGAAGGGTTCCCCCCAAATGTTGGTCTGCAGATGTTTCTGCACATGTATGTTCCAATGTTCTTCCCTAGTTTTCTGTAACTCGTGTGTGTAGCGTTGTTTTGCCTCGGCGAAATGTATGAGTCTGACACCTCTGTCCGTTGCCGTTGTCGCTCTTTGATACCATTTCCGTGTGTTTCTTACTTCTTTGCGCGACCTTGTTAGTCTTCTAGTCCATGGTGTGTTTAGCTTACGTCCTGTGTCAGCGGTCGGAATTGGAGCCCTTTGTTCTTCTCGTAGTAAGTCAGTCAAAATATGTGCATTATA
Organism: Schistocerca americana; assembly: GCF_021461395.2. NCBI lineage: Eukaryota > Metazoa > Arthropoda > Insecta > Orthoptera > Acrididae > Schistocerca > Schistocerca americana. Next base: position 20,895,412 of record NC_060122.1, on the reverse strand, counting down.
ATCCACTGACCCCTCAAATGCATGTAGGGGGAAGGCGTCAATCATCTGTCTTAGTTTTGCCAATCGCTGATGTGTGTCGAGTGTTGGTGTGTGTATTTGTGTGTGCCTCTGTGTTCATGATGGTAGCGTTGTGGACGCCGTGAGCAGCGCACACCCCGTTACAGGTGGAAGTGCGTTTCCAATTGTTCTGGCTCCCGACGGCGCTATGTAGGTGGGTGGCTGATACGGACAGTTGACGATGTGTATGTGGCCCTGGGGCGTCCGTTGTGTCAAGAGTGCCGTACAGTGGACCTACCATTTATGTCTGCAGCTATTAGTAAGTTTCCGTTATTGACATATTCGACGACGTCTCTGATGTAACTGAGATATGATTCAATATCTTGCGAGTGCAGCGCGCATAACGACGCAATAATCCACTTCTTGCACTATTTCCACTGTTGCGAGACGCTCGCTACTCAGACGGGCTATTGTGTAAATGTAAAGTTTCCATTTGTGTCAACGATCGCAGCCTTCTCACTGGATGCACTTGTTACGATGATTTGCTTGTGTTCAAAACCTATTGGTTTTCCGTTCAAGCAGGCCACGTCCGCGTGCACTTCATCCACTACTTTAGGTAGCTCCATACTATCTAGTGTGTGGACGTTTGCATTCAGCTGCAAGAGTTTTATGGATGTCGGGTGTACACAAAACATTTAGACCCCTCTTCGTTGTAATCGAAGTATACTTGTCCGTGGGCCCTCGCAAGGTCCTTGTATACATTTTCTGGAATGAGCTCCTCGGCCCATCTCGTGGATGCTTCGTGTAGTAGTGCAGGAGGTCTTCAGTGTCTGTCGGTATATTAACTCATTTCAGCAAAAGTCAGTCTGTCTGCTCGGTCGTCGTATAGCAGATTGCGGCAGCTTTTGAGTCGCCAGTGCTAGTCACAAGCCGCAGAGCAGTTTGAAAGCTGTCTCTGTTTTCTAGCCTCTAAAGGCGTCTACTTCCTTCCAGCTTTAAAATGTCGTCTGTTCCCCCAGTTCTGTGTTCTTTGTCCGGGTCTGACGGTTCTCTCGCCGTGTGCTCGGGCTGCGAGTGTGCTGGGGGTGTCTGTATTTCCTGTTTTGTTCATTAATTATCAAAAACAGTCTTGATCACAATTTATTTATTATGGTGACCGGTTTCGACCACTACTGTGGTCATCTTCGGACCAATGAGTAAGAACCTCCTCCTGCTGGAGAATCACAGTGATTCTCCAGCAGAAGGAGGTTCTTACTCATTGGTCTGAAGATGACCACAGTAGTGGTCGAAACCGGTCACCATAATAAATAAATTGTGATCAAGACTGCTTTTGATAATAAATATTTGTAACACATCGATCGCTGTCACTCCGATAATGTATTCAAAAGTAATTCCTGTTTTGTGTTGTGTTCTTGTTTAAGTTATGTGGTTGAAGGTGTGTCGGGTTGTCTGTTTGTGTTCTTTTGGAATCCTCAAGTTTTCCTTCCACGTAGTTCATCATCATGCGCTGTGATACTGTGTGCTGTGTTATCGGTGTTTGTGAACCCCCATGAGATGAACGTCACTGGTCTGGTGTTGGTTTTGCACTTTTCGGTGATGTATACCCTGTTGTGTTTCCGTATGTCATATTCGTGGCGCGCTGTTTCCTATTTCTGTGTTTTGGTTGTATCCTTGGGTGTCTGTGCAGTATCGTGAGCTGTGTAGTGGTTGGTGCACATTTCGTCGTTACTTTCGTGTTGTTCTCGTTTGTGATGTCTACGCGTTCCACAACCATTACTAACTAATTATATTTCTAATTCTTCTATTAGGTGGCTGGCTACATCATAGCACACGGCACCTTGCATGCACAGTAGATCGATGTGTTCCGTTGTCTGTAAGTAGTATGCTGAGCCGCGTCGCTGGCAACCACTGACTGAGGGATATCAGTATCATCCGACGTCTCCGGCAGGAAGCCCATTTGTTGCCGCCATGCAGTTGCGAGACCTGGTAGCTGGAGTCTTGTGTTTCCGGCGGTGAATGTCTTCCTATGCGCTGTCGAGATATGTGGATTTAAGGTCCTCTTGACATGTTGTGGTCTTGGTAGACATAGTTTTGATGATTGTAGTCTATGTTAGCGATCAGTTTTTCGAGTAACTGTTTATATGTGGAGCTTTCCGGACCGCCTGCTTTCTTGCAAGTATAGTTTCTGTACATAGGCGGTAAGCAACCAACCGCCTTTTCAGTACACTCGGTTTGGCGCATTTGCAGCAGTCTGCTGCGTCTCGCCTGCAGCGCTTAACTGGATGCCCTAAGTCGTGGCAAGTGTAGAATTTGTGCACCCTCATGAATCTTTTTATTCTAAGTGCTTAGAAATCGATGTATACCCGTTCTCTTTGCATAATGACATACCATATTACAGGGCTAACCTGTACGCTTATTTGTCGGTCCTGTTTTAAGCTTAAGCTTCACTTGTTCGTCGAACATATCTCTGGTGACGTCCTCACTGAGGTTAATCTCGTACAGTTTCTCCACGAAATCCTTGTCCGAAATGGATGTGGGACGTTGTATATGGCTGTTAGTGGTCTGTTTTTTCGGGCCTCTTCGCATTTGATGCCCTTTAGTTGTGATGTTTTCTTTACGATTTTCATGGGATCCGTCTTCGTCTCGATTTCGATTATCACTGTGTTTGTTGTTGATCTGATTCCCTTTCTCTGATTTTATCCTGACGTGGATTAATCGCCCTTGTGTCCTGATTGTTTGATGGCTTAAAAAACAGGACACTTGTTTTGTTTTCCTTTACTTTCTCAATTTTTCTAAACATTTCGTTTTTCGGTTTCGTGATTATAGGAGCAGAAGCTACAGTATCGTACGTGGGATATTTGGCATTTCCGTTCGGGGTTTCTGATCCACTTCCTCGAGTGCCACGATTTTCGCTTCTAGGTCGGCATTTCCGAATGATGCATCAGGAGTATTCGCGACCGCAAGTTCCTTTCTCAGTCTTTCGTTTTCCACTCTCAATTCATCGTCGCTGGCTGCGAATTTGGCCTCACCAAGAGCAAGTGGCCGAATTTTTTGTCCAACAGGTGGTGTGATTGTTGAGGATACAGGGTTTTAATTTAACTTGGAAGTCTGCGAGAATACGATCAACAGTTTCTCTCCATGCTTGGTCGTCGCCTGAGCTAGTTGCTCCGGTCGGTACGTTGTTCCCGCCGTCTGACGCGATTGTTATGTTCATACCCGGGGATGGGCGTGCGCCATGAATATTTGCAGCGATTGCCGCCAGCTTGTACCGAATTAGTTGCTCCAGCGTCTGCGTATTAACCTGGATGTGAAGCTAAAGTTATTCGAGAGTCTAATGCTTGTGTCCCTAGTAACTCACTGTATGACGTAAAGATAACTCTCACCAGACTGAAATCGCTCAGCAACAGCCACATTGTGAGGATTGCTGCCGTAGTGCACAAACCCAGTCTTTAAACAGTCGCTTGCTGGGTGAGAATACCTGCACGCAGCTTTTCGTAGGCTACGCCTCGAAGTAGCGTGTGGTGAGTGGGCCGCGGCTGTCAGCAGCGGCTGGGCAGCTGGCAGCGGGGAACGCCTGACGCAGCGCCCAAGTCGGCGTGCGGCGTCGCTTCCTCTGCTTCGGCTACGATGCGCGACGCGTGACGTAGCATCACGGAAGGCCGACGATCCCTCCATGTTGGCGCCGCCGATCGCAATTGAAACCGTTTAACGCTGGGACTGTCTAATTCGCACCTGGTTTCTCTTTCAAATATCGCGCACCACGACGAATGTCACTTTCGGCACTGGTCAGAAGAAACACCCGTTTTTGAAATCCACTTCTACGACGTGAAAACTACGTTCCGACACGGAGCCCCCTTCGAGCCACAACCGCGCCGGCAGCCCTCTTGCCTGAAATTGGGTATTATCGGCACACTCTTGACACTGTGGATCTCGCGATCTCGAAACGTCTAACGACTTCAGAGATGGAATGTCCCGTGCGTCTAGCTGCAACTACCATTCTGCGTTCAAAGTCTGTTAATTCGCGTTGTGCGACTATAATTGTGTCGGAAACTATTGACGTGAATCACCTGAGTATAAATGACAGTTCCGCCAATCCCGTGTCCTTTTATACCTCGTGTACATGTGCGTGTCGCTGTCCCGTTACTTCTGTCTCGCACAAATTAGGTAACAGTAACGCCTTAAACGTTCTGAACATACGGAGAGGTTATACGGTCGATATAGCATACGGGAACCGCATTTGACTGCCGGTTCCTTGTGAGCTCTTGTTACAGGTAGTGTTAGAAACACGCATCGGAATTCCACAGCAGTGGTGTCGTTGCCTCTCGAGACTGTGTTCCTTCAGTCTGTGTGACATTTCTGCCAGCGACGGTCCGGATTATTGCAAATTTGCAGCAGACGGTTTCAGAACGACTGTAAACAATGTCATGCAGGGTGTCCACCTTCCCACGCGACTAACGCCAGAGAGGACGAACGTCACGTGCCTCGAGTCGGGAAATGGATGTACTGACAGCAAGACGAGTACCCAGACGGGCGGTGCGACGATGTGGTGGGGGTGGGGGTGGGGGGGGGGTGGAGGAGAGGGGCGCTGTGACGGCCCTGCACGGCGTCGCTTGTCCGGCGAGTCCCCACTGCTGAGCACAGAGCAGCACAGCACCGCCGCACACCCGTCTTCCCGCGGAGGCACCGAGCGCAGCGCATTCCTCACTGCCAACACGCCCGCCACTTGGCGTGCTAGTACGGGGACAGCACACGATCACATCTACTTCTCATAGCTGTTAATTTGGGCAGCAATTTGTATAATTTTGAAGTGCTAAATTCGGTGGCTGCGGCCGAATTCCCAAGTCCCGGCGGTATTACCTTTCGATAACACGGTGCGGGACCGTGCGCCGCCTGTGCTGAACTGCCGTGTCTGTGTCCAGACCGCGGCCAGAACCTTCCTCAGAGCTGAATCCTGCAGGTCACGCTGCTACTCGACAACCACTACACTTAATGGATTTCGGCACAGACCTGACGCGGCGTGGGGCGACCTACCCGTGTCCGTGGACAGAGTCAGTTAATCTAGATGTCGAGCCGGGGCGGATCTGGCTTTGCTGCTACAGGTGGCAATTGCTCTCACTTAATGTCACCTTTAATGCATATCAGTAGGACCTAGATAACCAGGTGTGCTAGGGGATCTGTGAATAACAGATTATCAGACATGCTGTGTTGTCTAGCTTATGTTTAAAATCCGCTTTAAAAAGCAGTGAGGTCCGCTACTACACCAGCAGGACAGAACAGGCAGTCTAATTTGTGGAAACGGGCCAAAATGAGTGGCTGTCAATTGCACTCATACATACTACTTTATTCATTTGACAAACATTACAAGAGTAAAGAAAACATTAAAAAGAGAGCAAGCCAAACATAAACTTTAGAACTTAATTCCCAGCTAAATGCGCCATTCATTCTCACGCCTCAAGGGCAAAACAACTTTACTTTAAAACCGGCTGAAGGCCAATCACCTAAGACTCAAAAACAAGAATTTGAATTTTAAAAGGCAGAATGCCTCATCTTAAAACATTTCCCTAAATTAGGCTGAAGGCCCAAACAATCTCACGCCTGAAGGGCAAAACAACGTTAACTTAAAATCGGCTAGAATCCGTACATAAACAAACAACTAGGAAAAATAAGAAAAGGCAGCACATCAAACGGCACTCAGAAGTTTCCAAGTGTCGACCTGGAATTCAAACACTAACACTCGCTTAGGTGAGACAGGCAGTCGGCCCAATAATTCTCAGTCCGATGGCAACCCAACTGACCGACAGTCAATGGACCAAGCGACAGGATAACTTTCACTCCACCCGACCAGCACACGACACGGAGTTCAATGGAACAACGCAGAAGGTATCGGCGCCCACAACGAATTACACACTCAGCCGTCAAACTACATGCCGTGATGAACAGCCACAACACGACAAGGAAAGTACACTTCCCGAATTTACGTCAACGGGCAGGGCAGGTAACCGCAACGTTAACGGCCACAAGGCAGAAGATTCCGCTGGTGCACTTCAATTCAAAGGTAATCAAGTTAAACTCCACAGCAGGGCGGCTAGAATTTCGCCAACTTCAAAACGCCCGTTGTTCCTCGGGGATATGACCCAGCAGCCCACAACGAAAATCAAGTCACTCAATGTGAACAGTTGGGGCTGGCTGGTAGATTAAGTAAAGACTCAACTTTGGTGTCCGGAATCGGTGAGCCACGACCTGGTAGAAGTGGGAACAGTCCCTCATACTCTGACTGTGTGTGGACGCCGCCAGTGGCCCCGGCCAGACACACACCATAGAGACTTCCTCGCTGCTCCAACTGCCCGCACACGGCACAGCCGGAAACTATAAGCGTGAGGCCAAAGATAGTACAAGGGTGCGAATATCGATGCACGCTGCTGCTGCTACTCACAGAGAGAGATGGTAACAGCATAATCGCGATAACCGTGGGAGACTAATCACAGAGTAGCAACCAAGGTTTAATGCAAAGTATAAGACGAGTTAGCCACACCTCAGGCTTTTAGGCAAAATCTACATTTTTAACGTATAAATACAAGCAACTGTTATTTACTAAATGTAACAGGAGGGATTACAGTGTGACAGTTATGAAATAAAACAATCGCCACTGGTTTGAAAAGATCAGGAACAACTAATTAATAAAAACTGATACTAAGAATCGTCTGTCGTTTGTATGAGTAATGAGTATAGTGGGCAGGGGCCCTACAGATGTAGTGTGTGGGCAGTAAGCTGGAAGTGTGGGTCTCACAGGGAGCGTGCCAGACATAAGTCCCTGCAGTCGCACTATCGTCTGTGTCCTTGATGGCTCAGCCGTATAGAGCGTCTGGTATGTAAGCAGGAGATCCTGGGTTCAAGTACCAGTCGAGCGCACATTTTCAACTCTCCCCCGTTGATATTTATCAACGCCTGTAAGCAGCTAGTGGTCTGACTTCATTGTAATTTCATTCGTCTGTCATTTTTTCCTTTGGTAGCTATACTTTTGCCAATGTAGGATCTATCCGTTCGTCAACATTTTCTGCTGGTAACGCACTCACTTCACTAGCTCTCTCCCTCTCTCTTCTCAGCGATCACAGGCCCTGTAGACCAGGCGCTGCATCCACGATCTGCTTCCTCCGCCTTCCATCTCTCACAGTCTCTCTCCACCCTGCGGAAATTCCTAATGCTGCGATGTCCTTCTCTATGTCATCTTTCCACCTTGTACGAGGTCGGTCCAATGGTCTTGTTGCTTGGAGAGTTCCTTCAAATGCTTTCTTGGTGATTCTGTTGTTTTCCATTCTGGCCATGTGTCCAGCCGCTGCAGTCTCCTACTTTTTAATTTCTGGGTGATAATGGGTTGCTTCATTAACTGATAAATTTCATTGTTCTTTCGAATTTCCCATACGCCATTCTCCAACACAGGTTCCCACATTTTTCTCATTACTTTTCTTTCGAAAAGTTTTTCTCTTCCATTCTTTGCAAGCGTCCAGCTTTCTGAACCGTACAGTACTATGGGGCAGATAATAGTGGTGTATATCTTAATCTTTGCGGTGTTTGACAAAGCTTAACTTTTGAGTGGGTTGCTTAGTGAGTACAGACATCTTGACCCTGAGGCTATTCTTTCATTTATATCCATTGTTATGATATTTTTACTGTTGAAACGTGATCCAAGGTATTTAAACTGGAGAAATTTTCTGAGTTTAGAAAGTTGGTCAATTTCAAAGTAAGGATTTGGGTTTACGACTCGACCTTTTCCATATATTCGGTTTTCTCTTGGTTAATCGATAGGTGATATCTGTGCCTGAGAGATCTGTACACGTCTTTCAGTTCTTCTTCAGTTTCACTCAGCAACACTATACCATCTGCATAAGCCAGGAGTTCACTGTGTTCGAATCGGAGACCATTGTACTGATGTAAATTACTCTCCCGAACCACTTTCTCTGGTGCAAGGTTGAAGAGGACACATGAAAGAGCGTCTCCGTGTTGTAAGCCTGTTAGAATTGGAAAGGTGGGGGATATGAATCTTCTGAACTTCACTGCTGCCTGGGAGCCATCGATGCACAGTTGTACCATCCTAATGATTTTACTGGGTATACTAAATTCTCGTAATGTGTTGCTGAGGCTACTTCTGTGGATGCTGTCGTAGGCTCGCTGGAAGTCAATGAAGAGACAGTGGATATTTCTGTAAATTCCCAGTATTTCTCAATGATCTGTCGTGTAGTAAACAAATTATCATTTGTGGAAAGGTTTGTTCGAAATCCATCCTGGTAATCTTGAATAATGCTTTCTGCGTAAGGTTTAAGTTTTTCCAGAATGGTCATTGACAGGATTATGTATGTTATGTTCAGCAGACTGATTCCTCTGTAATTTCCATATTCCATTCTGTTTCCTTTCTTGTGTATGGGACAAATCATTGCAGTTTTCCAATCTTCAGGCAGTGTTTCAGTTTTCCAGATCATTGTGATAAGGTTATAAATTTCTTTGTGTAGTTTGCTTCCGCCCTCTTTTAACATCTCTGCTGATATCTGGTCCTCGCCTGCTGCCTTGTTGTTTTTGAGCTTTTGAACGGAGTGGATCACTTCCTGTTCTGTGATTCTACATTCATCATTATTAATGTTGTCACTCTGAGACATTGCGTAACTGAAGATTAGGAGCGCATCAGTGAAATTTAACATTTCTGAGAAATACTCTTTCCATCTTTCTAGGGTACCTTCCAGCTGCGTTAGCACATTTTGATTTCTATCTTTTATGAATAGGTTTTCACTTTGATAATCTCTCTTACTTTTCTTTGTATACTGAAACAACTTCTTCGAGTTTCCATTCCTGCTTTCCACTTCTATAGATTCTAGGACTCCAGTGAGATATTTCCTTTTCTCTGCTTGTAGAACTCTTGTTGTTTCTCTTCTAATCTCATTGAAGGTCTCCCTCCTGTCCTCACTCTCCCTATTATGTAGCCACAGCATCGTGGCTTCTTTTCATCTTTTTTCTGCTCTCTGACACTTTTCTTTGAACCATTTCTGTTTCTTCGTTTTGTTTTTCTTGCCCAGTGTTTTTTCTGCTGCATGTGTTACTGCAGTCTTTATTCTTTCCCAAGCCTGCTCGACACCACCTTCCTCCTTAGCCTCTTGCAGTGCTGTCATCGGTTATTTATTTCAATCACATAGTCTTCTTTAACAGACAGTTCCTTCAGTCGTTCGATGTCTAAATCAGGTTTTGGTGCGGCTTTTGGTTGTTGATTCCAAATCATCTTGATTTTCATCTTTCCTACCACTAGGGAATGATCTGAGCCAATTTCAGCTCCTCTGTACGTTCTGACATCTCTTATAAATGAAGTGAAACGTTGATCTGTCATAACATGGTCAATATGATTTACTGTTTTTCCATTTGGAGAGCACCTTTGTGTATATCTTTGTGAGGGATCATCGTCGAGCAAATTCTCACATTCTTTGACAGTGCAAAGTTGATCATTTTCAATCTATTTTCGTTTGTACCAGCGGAAGCAGAATTTATCACTCGTACAATTTCAGAGCGATTAGCTGCCGAATCATCATCATTTACATCGCTTTACATCTCGTCTTGTACGACCAATTTAGGCAACAAGAAATGTCAAAATAATGAGGTGGCTTTGTGTGATAAAGAAAATTAAGTGCAATGTCAGTCTAGCCTTCCCTCTTGCAACAGGTAGGTCATGCTAGTTATGCTTCGTATCTTAAGTCGTGAATTTTATATATACGAGTATATATAGCGTGTTCCAAAATCACCGACGAACTTTAGGAGAAGGTTCCTTATACAAAAATAAGTAAAACAGTCAGGTAAGCTTGGGGCCTAAAATGCATACTTCAAGAGGTATGAGCACTTATTCATCTTCACTAGTGTGAAACAGTCCTATTCTACCAATCAAGTGCTCATAGATAATAAGATATGCATTTTAGATCCCATGTTTACTAGACATTTTTTCTTGTTTTGGTCCGCCCTACCTGCTCCCAAAATATGACAAGCAAAGAACTTTCAGTAGAAGGGATGTGTTTCATAGTGTCGAAGTTGAACAGGTGCTGATATTTCTTAAGGTTCGCACGTTAGAGTCCTTGTTCACTAGACTTTTTTTAATTTTTTCAGTGTATAAAACGTGTTCCAAACTAACTATGTCGGTATTTTTTGGGATATCATACATAGGGCATGCGAGTGGCCCTAGTATCAGTACGAAGATGCAAATCAGATTTGCTTTAAATACGCGCTGTAATGGTCGTGAGCGTTAGTTGCCTTTGAGATTGTGGGACAGGATGTGATGAGTCACTGAGTTTGGACGAGGTCGTGAGAAGCTGGAAGTTCCTTCTGCGATGTTGCAGGACGACTTGGAAGGAACATAACGACTGTACACGGTAGCTGGTAGCGGTGGTCGTGAGAATGTGCAGCCACAGCAAGTCCAGGCTCCACACGGCGCTAGCGAGTGGGAGTGGGGAGACCGTCACGTTCGGAGTTGGGCTGTGGCAGCAGCAGCCTGAGCAGCAGTTGCACCACAGTGTTTCAGGTCGGCCACTTGAAGCACAGACCCGCCTCTGGCGCTCTGTAGCATGCAGCGTGCACTCCACTGCCTCCGAGCCACCGCCGTCTCTGACTTCAGTGGTGTCAAGCGAGAGCTCACTGGAGGTCTGTTGTGTTTTCTGATGAAAGCTGGTTCTGCCTCGATGCAGTGGTGGCCACGTGTCGTTTATAAAGGGGCCAACTGAGGGTCTGTAACCAACCTGTCTGCGTGCCAGCCACACCGCACCCACACCTCGGGCCATGGTGTGGGGTGCGACTTCATACGACAAGAGGACTGCTATCGCGGTTAGCCCACGCACCCTGACTGCAAACTTGCACGTTACTCCTGTGATTCGATTGTTGTGCTGCCATTCATAAACAGCATTCCGCGTGGCGTCTTTTCTGACAACATAGCGCCCGCCCACATACCGCCGCTCTGTTAACGTCGACGTGTCTCCTTCGCAGATATCTCTGCAGTCGATCTCATATGGGACATTATAGGACGACAACTCGAGCGTCATCCCCAGCCAGCATTAACCGTTCCTGTACTGAGCGACCCATGGCATCAGGTGAGGAACTCTGGTCCCACAAACTGACATCCGGCAACTGTACAACAAAATGCATGGAAGTTCAAATGGCTGCATTCAACATTATGGCGGTTACATCGGTTATTAATGAGCCAGCATTTTACAGTTGCAAAGGCTTATCTCGCGCTTACATTGTTAATCACTTAAGTATGTTACGTAGAGAAATGTATTCCCGGGATTTCATTATTTTATAATAATTGGTTTCTGATGTTGCGATTTTTTCCGTCAGTGTATATAATCGTATCCGTAACCGAATGATCAGTGCAGAAGCCTTTCGTGCTGAAGGACCCGGGTTCGATCCCCGGTGCTTCCTCGGATTTTTCTGCGTTAGGGAGGTCTGCGACGATGGCCGCTCACCCACTTCAGGTCCAATGAGCAGTCACTCGCATAAAGAACCAGGGGTACAGCCAGGCTTCACCTACTGGCAGTAACAGCCGGAGGCGCTGGTGACGTCACGACGTGTCCCACCCTCGTAAATGGCTCCTCGTACTGTCTTGTAGGCAGCGGTCGGCGATCTCAGATTCCGTGAGTTATTTCTACATTTCGCATTTTGTCGAAAACTGACATTCTGAGTCCGTGGCTGTGTACAAAATATAGACTGACTCTTATAGAGAAGATAACGGCAACCAGCCATTTTTTACGGTGCTATTTATTTACTCAAACGGCGCCGTTACCGGTTTTGAACCGATAGGTTCGTCTCCAGACAGCTAGTTCACGTTAAGATATATTTTACTTTAGTTTTAATGTTTTGTTTCCCCAATGGATGAAGCTTCCTTGGGATGGTGTTGTCCTACATCCAGGACAAGGTCTGAGACACTGACCTACACTGTAACTGTGCCTCACAACGATTTTAAACGATGTTAACAAATTATTAGAGTGAAGATGTTTCGGTTACTTACTTTGAAAAATCTGCGTCATTACGTTTCAGTGTTGAATGCTTGTGATCATACAGCAGCGAAGACTGTTCACTGAAGCGCCAAAGAAACTGGTATAGACATACAAATTCGAACACAGAGATAAGTAAACAGACAGAATATCAGGAATCGGGTAAAACATGAAATCACCGAAATCGCTGCGACCGGAAAAAGATCCTGCAAGAACGAGACCAACGACGACTGAAGAGAATCGTTCAAGGCGACAGAAGTGCAACCCTTCCGCACGTTGTTGCAGGTTTCAATCCTGTGCCATCAACAAATGTTAGCGTACGAACCATTCAACGAAACATCATCGATATGGGCTTTCGGAGGCGAAGACCCAGTCGTGTACTCTTGATAACTGTGTGACACAAAGCTTTACGTCTCGTCAGGGTCCGGCAACACCGTCATTCGACTGTTGATGACTGGAAACTTGTTGCCTGGTCGGACGAGTCTCGTTTCAACTTTTATCGAGAGAATGGATGTGTATGGGTATGGAGACAACCTCATGGAGCCACGGACCTTGCATGTCAGAAGATGACTGTTCCAGCTGATGGAGGCTCTTTAATGGTGTGGGGCCTATGCATTTGGAGTGATACGGAACCCCTGATACGTCTAGGTAAGACTCTGACAAGTGACACATACATGAGCATCCTGTCTGATCACCTACATCCATTCATATCCATTGTGCATTCTTACGGACTTGGGCAATTCCAGCAGGACAATGCGAGACCCCACACGTCCGGAATGGCTGCAGGAACATTATTCTGAGTTTAAACAATACCGCTGGCCGCCAGACTACATGAAAATTATTGAGCATATCTGGGATGCTTTGTTCAGAAGTATTCTTATGGATTTTTGGACAGCCCCTGCAAGATTCATGGTGTCAGCTCCCTCCAGCACTACGTCAGACATTATTCAAGTCCACGCCACGTCGTGTTGCGTACTTCTGCGTGCTCATGGTGGCCCTAGATGGTATATCACTCACACACCAAGAAGTTTCATCACATGGAAGTATGTATGCAAGGATGGCGATATGGTAATCATAACAATGCTAAAGACTTTCTCTCTCAGAGATATTTCGACAGTAGGAATTTACAAATTACTAATGTTCCATTACTTCCTATTTCTGTTAAAAGAGAACTGACTAAATGTAAGGTAAAGAAATAACACACCCAGTTTATTATAATGTGTTATTGCAGTGATATTAGGTATGTATTATTATATATGTTGGAATCAAGAATATAATAAGGGATGGATGTACATAAATAAATATTACAACATCGTATATTACATTGATTTCTGATTCTTTTTTGGTTATAGCTAGTTGAAAATAATTTATGACAAAGCAAGCTGTTATGTATTATACACTATTTCATGTAGGGTTAGTGTCTGTATGTTGTTATTGTTAAAGTGAGTCACGTTTAATTTAAACTGAAAGGCAGGTGAATGAAATTTTGAAGAAAGGCTACATTGGCTAATGCAGAGAAGCTATAGAAATAAACAGACATGATAATGGCTTCAACAAGAAAGGAGAAAAACTTCCAACAGGTTAATGCATCACACCAAGTTTACTAACCTAAGAAAATCGCAAGAAGATAGGTCTTTTGGGCTACCTCCACTAACCTAAGTCATCCGACTGCCACCTCTTCCTAGGATCTGGCCCCAAGTTTGAATTTTGGCGTTAAAGAAAGGACAATTCAGGTGTACTAAGCTAAAAAATCTCACTAAAGAAAGGACATCTGGACTACCTCCACTAACCTCCTGCTAGGAACCGGTGCCAAGTTTGAATTTTGAAGGTAAAGATAGGTCACTTGGGGTTTCTCTACCAACCTAAGAAAATTGCAGGAAATGAAGCTTACCTTCAATAACCTAAGTCACCGGGCTGCCACCTCTTCCCAGGGTTTGTGGGAAAAGGACTCAATTTGTACTGGGCTGGTGTAGAGGGGAAGGAGTGTACATTATTTGTTTTGAAACAATTTATTTAGGGATGGCGTATATTTATCACAGTGCTACAGAACACATGCTCTGACATGCCACACAGCATACAGACCTCCAAAGTACTCCTATATAACTTATGTATAATGCACTACACTTGTGCTTGCTAATTATAAACTGTCAAAATAATCCATGGCACAGCCTACAGACATGCAAACCACTCCTAAATATTGCAATACATTTATGTCCAGAGAGCCAAACAACTCGTAAATTGTCAAAATAATAAACCATCAAAAGAATCTGCAAACATGTTTGCTAATTGTCAACTGTCAAAATCATGCACCGGTCTTTATCTAAACAATTAGAGGCAACACCACCATCCAGTGTGTTCACCATGAGGTCCGCATTCCAACTCATCTAGTACACAGTACCACCACCAGAGAGCACTGTCGCCCATTTCATGACAGAATCCAAGATAGTGGGGTGAAATGGCGGGAAAAAAACTCTGCCTGTGCTGTACATAAATCTTTATTTTGCAAGCAGTGTCTCCATCACAAGATGTAGACTCCAACTGACCTAGTACACAGTACTGCCACCAGAGGGTGCTCACATCCATCCTGAGATGTAATCTGAGATTGTGGTCTGGAGGGGTAAAATGGTGTGAAAAAGACTCAGCTTGCGCTGAGCTGCTGGGGAGAGTGAGGAAGGAGTTTACTCTATTTGTTTTGGAACATTTTATTTAGTGGTGGATAATACTTATCACACTGATGCAAAACACCCGCCCAGATGTGCTTGGGGTCGCAATTCACAATCTGCAGGCCTGTAAAATATTTCTAAATAACACTCTCTAGTCACGCAAACAACACCTAATTTACCGAAATAATTTATTCCCTACCATGTAAACTGTTTGGTTTGCTGATTCTGCACATTCCGCACCTTTATTTAGATGAGAGAAGATCGATTGTGGTGTGTGCATCAATCAAGTGGGAGACATGTTTGCCTGTTCTCTAGACATGGGAAAGTACTTAGTTGGCTTGTAAATTATAGGGATGATTTGTAATCTGTTACATCCCCGACATTCCTCTATTTGTTTCTAGTTACTCAGTGGTTTACAGCACACTGCACCTTGCTATAGTTTGGGGTTTTAGAGAAATAATTTCCAGTCTATATCTTGGGAATTATGTTGCGCTAGCGATCGATTGCATGCTCCTTAGTGCTTGATGTCGAGAAGTACCACGAAAAAGGTATAATATTATGGTGAACCATGCAAAAATCCGTGTGTTCTTGTAATCCCCGAGTCTGGAGATGTGTGTAGAAAAGCGAGTAGGCAAGAAAGCGGGTTTGGAGCAGAAACAGTAACGTGTTTGTGTCGATGGGATATGATCCCGAATTTGTAGAACAGTTCTGAAAGCGACTTGAGTCCACTGAGGGTGCTCTGATATAAAAGGGATGATTTGGTATAGTGGAGGATATGGATTGTATGTTTACTACATGACATGGTGTGTGGTGCTATATTGCTGGGTTGGAGATTTGTTTCATGCTCTAATATTCAAGCTCCTGACCTCAGTGGGGGAGCAGTGTAATTCAGTAAGGGTCTTTCCGTATGTATGGCACTTTGCGAAGTTTAGTTGTCGATGCAATATAGTGATCAGTGTAAAATAGTTTACTTCCGCTGAATGTCATGTCTGTAGAAAGAAAGAAAAGGCTGACAGTGCTTCTTTAGGACTGACGAGCATCATGACATACAGCCGGTGTTAGTGTAGGAAGGCCATACTTTTTTCGGGTGCTGTGTGGATATAAAAGATAACTGCACTGACTGTGTATATATTGTATTGTTAAGTTAATGTGGCTTATGTTGTGAAAAACGTCTATACTCTGCATTGTAAAGTTACTATGATTTCTGTAGTGGCATGACAAGAGAAGATGACAGTGTGTCATATCATGATGGACGTATAGATTCACCACATCGATAACCGTGATGGTATGAGAGAGATTTTTTGTGTGGAATGTGCGCTATAGATACTGAGATTCGTTCCAGAAGCACAATCGTCATGAGTTGACAGTGCCTGTACATTGTTCGGTGTCAGACTGTTGCAGCAATCGTAATATTTAATTGTAGATACATTGGTAAATATGTTCCTGGCTCCCAACATTCTTGTGAGTCTCGTATATATTTGATAATCTGTAGACGACTTTGCAAAGCAATTTAGCGATCTGTGGAAAATAATTTCACTGCTGAAAGTCCCGTCTGCAGAAAGAAAGAACAGGTGGATGGTGCTTCGATACTGGCAGCATCAGTAATTAGGCAGGTAAATTCGATAAGAGCCAATCATAATGCTCGATTCATTTACATCCATTGTGCTGGGATACAGGAGCCTCTACATAGCCTTGGGAACGTTTGCGTTTGTAGAAAACAGGAAGGATAACACGTGATGGACTGGGTACCATGTCAGGTCCGGGAAGAAGACTGCATTCGACGATATTCTGCGTTATTTTCGTAAACACGTTCTGTTGTGGCAAGATTTTCATGCTTACAAGCTGGGACAACAAGAAAGCGGGCGTTAAGTATTTCTGGGACACTATACAATTTCAGTGAGACCCACTTGGTTCTTATTTATTACATAGTCACGTGAGAGCACTATAAGATTGAGAACATTGTTAGATGCACTTGTGAAGATTTATAGGTACACACATGCACTTTATGGAATTGCGCATGTCACACTGGGTGGTTAAGCAGGGTTAGGGGCGTGTCTCACGTCACGCTGGGAACAATGCACCCTGTGCTACTCTGTTATCAACAGTAAAGACACGTGCTGCACAGAGGCATCTCGCATATGGGGTCTGCTTTAGCGCTCCTTGGAGTTCTGTGACATCAGTATAACAGCGACTATATACTCGAAAATAGAGGCAACTTTCATCTGCGTCTGGTGGCAGCTTGTGGCTGTGGCGTCGCGTCCCTGGAGGGTCTGTGATTCCGCCCAGTTACGTCAGCATCGGTGTCTAGGTGAACACGTATTTCGATAGGAATTTCTCAGATGTCAAGTATGAAATTGATGCCGCCAGCTCATGTGTGCGGGACCCTAATGGGTGTCTGTGTGATGTTTGACATCTGACGGTTGCGTCACTTCACGGGGGCTGTTGCTAACCTCCTGTGCCCTCTATTGGAGAGGGGGTGGCGGGATGCTGTGCTTGCAAGCTTGATTGCATGTCTGTTGCACTATTTTGCGACAGGCCTGTAGGTTGTGCTATGCACTATTTGGATAATTTATGCACTGATTTCGTGTCTGTACGTCTTTGTACTGCATTATTTAGGAGCACTTTGTAGGTCTGTACTGAAATTATTCAGGAAAATTACGTTTCCATGTTTGAGAGTGTTATTTAGACGTACTTTACAGGTCTGCAGACTGTGTATTGTGACACCAAGCACATCAGGGCGAGTGTTTTGCATCGGTGTGAAAAATATATTCCATCCCTAAATAAAATGTTCCAAAATAAATAGAGTACACTCCTTCCCCACTCTCCCCAACAGCTCAGTGCAGAATGTGTCATTTTCGTGTCATTTTACCCCTCCAGACCACCATCTCATATTCTGTCACGGGATGGATTTGAGCACCCTTTGGTGGCAGTACTGTGTACTAGGTCAGTTTGAGTGCAAACCTCATGGTGAACACACTGGATGGTGGTGCTCCCTCTAATTGTTTAAATAAAGACTGGTGCATGATTTCGACTGTTGATGATTAGCATGTATGTTTGCAGTGTCTTTTAGATGGATTATTATTTTGACAATTTACGAGTTGTTTGGCTCTCTGACCGTAAATGTATTGCAATATTTACGACTGGTTTGTATGTCTGTAGGCTGTGAAATGCCTTATTTTGACAGTTTACAATTAGCAAGCATGTGTGTAACACATCAGTTATGTATGAGTAGTTTGCAGGTCTGTAAGCTATGTAGCATGTCCGAGTGTGTGTTCTGTATCACTGTGATAAATATACTCTATCCCTAAACAAATTGTTCTGAAACAAATAAAGTACAATCCTTCCTCTCTCCACCAGCCCAGTACAGACTGAGTCCTTTTCCCACCAACCCCTAGGAAGAGGTTGTGGCCGGGGGTCTTAGGTTAGTGGAGGTGAGCTTAGTTTCCCACAGTTTTCTTAGGTAGTTAGAGAAACTCCAAGTGACCTTTCTTTACCACCAAAATTCAAACTTGTCGCCAGTTCCTAGGAGAAGGTGGCAGTCGGGTGACTTACGTTAGTGGAGGTAGTCCAAATGTCCTTTCTTTCACACCATTTTCTTAGCTTAGTAGAGATATGCGAATTAACCTTTCCCTACTGCCAAAATTCATACTTGGGGCAAGTTCCTAGGAAGAGTTACTTATCTTCTTGTGATTTTCTTACGTTAGTAGAGATAACCTCGGTGTGATACATTATCCTGTTGGAATTTGAACTTCTCGCAAATTTTCTGGAGGTGAGGGAGGGGGCGTGGCACTCCTGCCAAAAGCTGCCATCTTGGATGACGTCAAGGCCGCCATCTTGGATGACATCTTCCCCGCCATCTTGGATGACGGTACTTTTGGGTAGTATCCGCCTTGCCCAAATACTGATGACTACGGAAAAGCCCTTGGACATGGCCGCAAGCTCGATTCCAGTCCACCATCAGCACTGGAGAGTGAAGCTTTGATCATGCCAGCAACTGCTGCTAGCGATAAATCATCAAATGAACCTTGGCCGAAGAACCCACGACTGTAGCGAAATGGCATTTTGTCATTGTCCTAGCTGTTAGAAATACACGAGCACAAATTGTCAGTACTGTGTGTGTAGTGTTATGGATCTCTTGCGGATTGGAGAAACTATTTTGCACTTTTTAGCTCGTCATAAAAGCGTATTACACTAAAAAGGTACATAATTATTTCACTCTGCACTTGAGTTCCTCATAGCGACGAACCAATTTACAAATGTTGTCCTCCACCATTTGTCGTAACTAAAATGACGCACAGTGGAACTTGGAAATGGAAGCTGCAGGTGTACTAGTTGCCTAAATTTACGAAATTTCGCTCCTCAACAACGTTTGCTCTTATCCTGTATTTAATTATTTATGTATTTATTTCACCTGGAAAGGCTGTGTGTATTATTATTCTTATTGTTATTATGTGCTAGTCATGTACTGTGCGTACTGAAATGTAAACACATAGAGGATGCCGATTTAGATCTAAGAAATAGCCGGTTTGCCCTATTCTTGCTGGATGAAATAAATTCATAAGTAATGAAATATATAGCACTCCATTGTTATTATTATTATGATTATTATTATTATTGTATGAAATATATAGCATTTTATTATTATTATTATTTTCGATTATTCCCGTTTAAAGAGAGCGTTTGAACTTGAATTCCTTTATGATGATTGTTTATGTTTTTTCTGAGCCCAAATTTTCTTCATGTGTTCACTGTGTTGTTTCTTTCGCTCCGCTGTCCATTTGCATCCTGATCTCTTCTGTGCTGTGGTGTCAAATTTTTTTTTAATGATGTTCCTGAATTCAGTTCTATTTTCTGCATAGTTTACTGTTATGTGTGCTTGTCTGAGGTCCTCTTCAACTTCTTTTATCCATTTTGTTTTTCCCCTGCCTGAGTTGATCACTTTAAGAATTCGCTTTGAAATTCTGTTTTCATTCATCCTGTGGATAAGTCCGTAGAACTGCATTCTTCTTTTCCTTATTGTATCCGTAATCTTGTCTGTGTATTTATATAATTCTGATGTTGGTCTCTTCTTCCAGATTCCCTGCTCTTGTATCGGGTCAAAAATTTTCCTGAGAATTTTCATTCCTTGTTTCTCTATTTCTTTGATTTTAGTTTGCCCACCTATTTCTGTTGTTTCAGATTCATACAGTGCCTCCGGAAGTACGATATTGTTGTAGTGCCTCAATTTTGCGTTAATGGATATGGACTTTTTGTTATAATAGTTCCACGTGAGTTTATATGCTTTCTGTACTTTTTTTATTCTTTCCTCTTTGGCCTTTAGGATGATCCCTGATGGCTGGATGATTTACCCCATGTACTTAAAATGTGGTAGTTGTACGATTTTCCCATGCGTCGTCACAATAGGCAATTTGTCTTGTGGTACTCTTTCTATGTACTGGGTTTTCTCATACGAGATTTGCAGGCCAGGTTTTGTGGATTTTCGTGTGACTTCTCTAAGGCGTTAGTGGCTTCTTTTCTATTGTTATTACTATTATTATTTTTATTATTATTATTATAGCACTGAGCAAATGGTAAATCATAAAAATGTGTTATTAACGTTGTGTTAAGCAATTTTCTCATTAGTTTGAGTGTGACTAATGACATATGACAGTGACATATAGCGGCAGTACAGTAGGACAGAAATCTGGAGAAGAGCTTGGAATAACAGAGTGAGCTGGGATGAAGTAAAGGAAATCAAATAGGAGTACAAAGGGACGAGGAGAGAAGTGTGACAGGAAGGCAGGTTGGGTGTTAGAGAGGAAAAGAGCTTGGATGTGCTTACAGGGAAGGCACGTCGACACTCGCTCCAAGAGCACTGGTTCCACTACGTATAAGTAAATGTGTTTCACAAGGCTGACAATCACTCACTCACACTCTTTCCCAGGCTAGCCCTTTGCAGAAACTCTTCACCCTCTTCCCTCCCAGAGGGTTCGAAAAGATCTTCTGTAGCTCACTCCGCCACACCAGGAGCTGGCATCTCATAGCAGTCTTTGTATGCGGATAGTGCAAAAATGAAAGCAGTTAAGTTATTTTCTGAGATAAAATTGTTTGTAAAATTAATTTATCCTGTGTTCACTAAACAGAATACTTTGTATATAACGACAGCGGATTTGATCATTCTCACTTGCACTTCATCACTTTCCTCATTGTGTATGTACTGTGTCTCGAATACGCTGCTGTAGTAATAATATGCAGTGTTACCGAGTTTTCAATTGTGGCCGCGCGGGATTAGCCGAGCGGTCTAGGGGCTGCAGTCATGGACTGTGCGGCTGGTCCCGGCGGAGGTTCGAGTCCTCCCTCGGGCATGGGTGTGTGTGTGTGTGTGTTTGTCCTTAGGATAATTTAGGTTAAGTAGCGTCTAAGCTTAGGGACTGATGACCTTAGCAGTTAAGTCCCATAAGATTTCACACACATTTGAACTTTTTTTTTTCAATTGTGGGAAAGAAAACATGATGAAAAATGTAATTTTGTCTTTGTTCACAGATTTCATCAGGCACTAGCTTCTGCAGGGTGAGTACGCACATTAATTTTCCTTAGCGTAATGGCGAATGCTTAGATTCGTAGTGAGGTTGTCATACATTGACATATATGTGTGTAAAAGATACAACTGACTACAGTACTTTGAAGTGGGTACGATAGCGGTTCACCTGACGGAGATTGTGGATGTGTTGAAAATACACTTCTCCAGTTTGGCTCCAGATAACATTCTGGAAGCCCCGTAATGCTTCTCCAGGGCGGCTGCTGGCTGCGGCAGTCACGTGTGACACCCGCGTGGCGTGGCGGCATGCAAACGTGTCGTCGCCGCGACCGATGGCGGCGGCAAGTGCGACTAGCCTACACCTGTGTCACACCCAACTGCAAATCCTGGAGAGTCACCAGTGCCTAATTATCGCCAGACTCGGCGCTCGCACTGAGTACCGTTGTATTTCGTACAACAGTAAATGTTACTGCGCAACTGTGAAATGTTGTGTGATATACGGTGTGTGATTATTTCTCACGGTGATAGTGTAGTCACGTTACCAATACTGGCCTATTTTTCCCGGCGTCGTTTTGATTATAAGTTGTCAATTGAGGAGTGCGTGCCTGTGAGCCACTTGGACTCTATCTGCACGATTACCTTGTCATAACGGTGCAAAGGAGAGTCTGCCTTTATGTTCTTGATAAGGCGATACTGTCGGATTCTAGAGATAGTGGAAGATGAAGAAAATGACTAGCAACCTGAAGATGTTTCGTGTGTGGAGGTACACCTTGTCGAGGCGTAAAAATTGTGTGAGAGGGAGTAATGAAACTCTCGAAATGAGTCCACTGTACACCTAATCTTCTGTCGTAAATAGTGACGTAGCTCAGGTTCGAGGGAAGTGCTAATATTTCTTATGTCGTCTGCAGACACAATTGCATGCTTACACAGTACACACCTGTGAGATAACGCAAATCCTGTTAGTATCAATTCGAGATAGCACCAGCGTCAATTATTCTAGATAAACGGGTGGCTTGGTATTGTAGGTGAGTGTGTGGTTCTCAGAGATTCATCACACGAGCAATACCTGTGGGGAACTGACACTGACCCGTCTTACGGATGTAGTTCATTATGTACCTCCGGCAGTTTGAAATAATGTGTGGTTCGTGCATTTTACTCGAGATCAGTCGGCCGATGTGTACCATGGGTAGGAAGTGAATGACTGTTTATCATAGGCTGCGTGTTCTCCAGAATATTCTGAACCTGATTTTTATTTATAATACAGTTCAAAAGAATTTCGTTATGCAACGGACTCTGCAAAACCAAGTACAAGCAATCCATCGAGAAAGTTCGACGTAAATCTGTTGCCTCCGATGTACAGGTTGGGGAAGAGGCAGCTCACAATCACGGCACGGCAGGATAGGGGAAGCGAGCGAAATTTTCACGAACGACCGCAGGTCGGGAAAGCACCGCGGCCACAGACCGGTGTGTGTCGAGGGTACGGCGGCGTGGCGTCTACCTGCGCCTGCTTGGCCCACGTTCACAGGAAATGCAGGGCTTCGACGGAAGTGGGAGCGCTTAGAAGAAATAGCGTTCTGGGCTGGAGTTGGGCGAGGCGCGAGCCACCTGTGTCTGGGTAGTTACAAGGCGGCGGGAAGAGTACCGGACGGTAACCTGGCGGGTGTGGGGCCGAGTCCCTGTGCGGAAGCTTCTCTGTTTCTTTTTATTTTTTTCATTCACTTACATTGCAAATAACCGAAATATTTCTATTTTGATGAAAGCCATTTAATAGAAAAGCGAAGGAAAAATTGCGACTGCAAATAAATTTCCAAGAAAGGCAGTCTTGGATCGAGGATTCAAAAAGTGGTGGACGAGTGAACGGGAAAATACAGGAATGTCCTCATCTGAGAAACTTATGACAATCTTATACCAGGTGAGGTGCTTAAGACACACCATCTCTGCCGGCCGGTGTGGCCGAGCGGTTGTAGGCGCTACAGTCTGGATCCGCGCGACCGCTACGGTCGCAGGTTCGAATCCTGCTTCGGGCATGGATGTGTGTGATGTCCTTAGCGTAGTTAGGTGTAAGTAGTTCTAAGTTCTAGGGGCCTTATGACCTCAGAAGTTGAATCCCATAGTGCTCAGAGCCATTTGAATCATTTGAACAGACCATCTCTATAACTCAGCCGCTTTTAGTGATAGAAGAAAATCTTAGAAACAAAAGCTGTTTAGTGTGAAGGGGGACGTAGTGCATTTATGAACACTTTTTCGTAGGTGTAAGAGTAGAGGAGACATGATGGTCAACTTTGTTACTTTAATTAATAGACTGGCGTGTTATATTATTTACCTTTTAATAATATGCTTGAAAGTACATAGAGTGCATTAGGTTCTGTTAGGGATTGTTATGTATGGGAGTTCCCTAATTATTATCAGCGAAAAGAACGGTTTACGTGTTTCCTTTTGTGTACAGGTTACATCGAATGTAAACAACACTCCACTCACTGCACGTTTCGTGTGTTTATCTGTCTCACGAAGAATATCAAATGTAAACAAAAAGCAGGAATCCTGTATTTATCTGTTGCTTGAAGACCATTAGTCTCTGGTTCATTGTCGTCGAGTAGACGACATTTTCATAAACTTGTAACATTTTCACAATGCTCTACACAAAAGCTGAGAAAGTTGCTCCGCTTTTTATTTACGACGAAAGTCGCCGAAATATGAGAGCAACTGTGTGACTGAAAGCTGACAAACGTCCTGATGGTGCAGCACCCTCGCGATCTAGCTTTGCAAACATAATACAGACATTTTACCAAAGAGGAAGCGTCGATAATAAAACACGTAAACGGCTCAGATCAGCAAGCGACTAGCGACATGCAGTTTACATCTCAGCAGCTGTAGCGCACAAGCCGGCCGGAGTGGCCGTGCGGTTCTAGGCGCTACAGTCTGGAACCGAGGGACCGCTACGTTCGCAGGTTCGAATCGTGCCTCGGGCATGTATGTGTGTGATGTCCTTAGGTTAGTTAGGTTTAAGTAGTTCTAAGTTCTAGGTGACTGATGGCCTCAGAAGTTAAGTCGCATAGTGCTCAGAGCCATTTTTTTGTAGCGCACAGGCCACATGTTAGTACAAGACAGCTCGACTGCAAGGGCCGAATCAGTCAACGAAGTGTTATGCTAATTCTGCGAACCAAAAAGATTCAGCATTACCACGAATACACTTCATCAGCAGCTCCACGGCATATCTTTCGCCGAAGGATACAATTCTCCTCCACGTTCTCGACCAAGTAACTCACAGTTGAAGCGTCATATAGAAACCATTGGCACGTTAATTTTCGCAACACGCCTACTGGTCCTCTGAAAACGCACAGTGGCTGAGGGAAAGTCGACAAGCAAAGAGCTGACTCACTCAACGTACGGTGCAGCCTTCCAAATAACCCAATAGTCGACGTGCAGCATTGAAGTGATTTCCGTCAAATGCACTCCGATAGTGCAGGACTGCAATGTGTGCTTTTGTCATGACACAAATCAAGAAGATTCGAGACTGCTCTTATCGAAAGGGGAAAAGAAATCGTTCCCTGAGAAGACTGAATCGAAATACATTCTGTTGTACATCACAAACTATCGTCGCTAGTACTTGGCGATATCGTGAATTGTGCATAGTTTGCTTCCAAACTGTGCGATAATAGAGAGACTGTTACGAATGTAAAACAAGAAATCTTTTCTATATACAGTTTAAAACAGCCGTGTAATTGTTAAAACGCGGCGTTCATAATGTGTACGAGGTACCGACAATATTACTGCTTCCACTGTTTTTGCGATGACTTTCACTCCAGCAGTGTTAATAATCAATTGCAAAATAATGAAGGTATGTGAATTTAAAATACGAAGCTTTCATTTGCAACCCCCAATTTTCCTTTGCCTTTCTTTAACACGCCTTTTCGGAAAATATTAATAAATACAAAATATTGATATTCATTTTCGTATGTTTGTGGGTTTACGCAAAGTAACAACTGAAAATAAAGAGAAAGAAACACAGAAAGTTTCCGCCTAGGGGCGTGCCTGCCTGCCTGCCTGCCTGCCTGCCTGCCTCCCTGCCTGCCCCTACCGCCGCTGTCTGTCACACAACGCAGGCGGCGCGGCGCGGGCCACTGCCGGCGAACGCCGAGCGTGCCGTCTTTGTCCAGACGCGTGGCAGATTAGCCTCTCAGTGCTGTCACTCTCGTTCCTGTCCGAGCCCTGCACGTGCCGTTAATCTGGATGTGGCGAAGAGCAGTCCGTGTGCCGTTCCAAGATGTTTGCTGCGGCAGCCGCTGCGTTAGGCTCTGGTCATTGTTCTCCACTGCAAACAAACGAGTTAGCCGCAGCCCGCACTGCTTCCGGGAATTTGATTCAGACGTACGCAGCTTTCTGCAACCAGTATCAGAGCAACGTGTACAAGAGATGCAAGATTTCAAAGTATAAGATTGTAATGGCTCTCCTCGACTGACGACAACGTGTGCCAGTTATTAGGCATCGTGTCCGTGGAGTGCAGGAATACGTGAAGGCGGCACGAGCTGCAGCGCGCATGTCTTTAGCCCTTACGAGATTACCCGAGGCGAGGAAATTTTTTTTTTTTTTTGGCTGAGTATTCAATATCTCGTACTTCGTCCTCTTTACTAAGGAAATAGTATTTAACGTCCACAGTCGTTACCAATTCGCATACGAGAATCCCCATTGCCTCCGAGAACGTGAAGGAAACGATAGGTGTGCGTAGCAATGGTTGTCGGTGGCAACGTGATTTTAAGGACATAATTATTTACAGACAGCTGAAAAAGACTACCTTCGTTTGGTCCTTTTTGCCATTTGTTTTAAAAATGTGTAGTTAATCATTTCATTCAAGGCGTATTGTTGTAAACTACATTTGCTGTTTCGCTTTTACGTGCAAAGACAAATAAGTTTTGTGGTTTTCCAACACGCTATGTATATTCCTTCGTCCAAGAAACACGGTCCTCTTAAATTTACCCTGCACTATTAGAACGCCGCAGTGTCTCTTTTCGTCATCAGCCTTCTGGCCGCCACGAATTCCTCTCCTGTGCCGAGCTGCTCATCTCAGAGTAGCACCTGCAACCTGCGTCCTCAATTATTTGCTGAAAGTAATACAGTTCCCGTCTTCCCCTACAGTTTTTGTCCTCTACAGCTACCTGAGCCGTGCGCGGCTCGCGTTTATGCCATTTATTGTCTGTGATCTTCTATCACGGTACTGCCGCCTCGTTTCCTTATTCCTTTTACTGGCTTCACTAACTTCCTGCCTTACTTGTCCGTGAGCGGCAGCAGCAGCGCGTATCGATAAGTGCACTGTCCTACCATCTCTGGAGCGACCGACAGTATTTCCAGGTCGTCATGTGTCTGTCAGTCAGCTGGAGCCGGACCAGCAGTGCAGTCGGGACGCAGCAGCAGTGAAGTCGGGGACGGAGCGCCGGTGAGGCGTCGACAGCCAGTGCTCACCGACCGCTGGCGACACACATGTACTGTCCGACGGAAGGGGGCGAGGCCCGTGGCTCACCGATCCCGGACACGAAACTTAAGTCTTTACTTAATCTGCCAGCCAGCCGCAACTGTTCGCATTGTCTCGTTTCAATTTCCTTGTGGGCTCTTGGGACATCCTGTGCCTCGGTCCGTTCACTGTCTGACGGTTGGGTTGCCGTCGGACCGACAATGATTGGGCCGATTGCCTGTCTCACCTAAGTGAGCGTTAGTGTTTGAGTTACAGGCCGACCCTCGGAACATCTGAGCGCCCTCGGGTGTACTGACGTTTTTTTTTTTTTTGTTCTTGTTGTTTGTACTTGTATGGCTTCCAGCCGTTTTTTTTTTTTTTAAAGTAAGGTTGTTTCCCTTTAAGGCGTAAGATTCTTTAGGCTTTCAGCCTAATTTAAAGAACTTTGGCTTTTCAAATGTTTTAATGTTGTCGAATTTTAAGTGTTGGGCCTTCCGTCGATTTTGAGTGTGAGTTGTTTTGCTCTTAAGGCCTGCAGTCTAATTTAAAGAACTGTTTCACATAAAGCTTTTGGTATTAACAAAATTAATGTTATGGAGTTTTAAGTGTTAGGCCTTCAGCTGATTTGAATTTAACTTGTTTGCTATTGAAGTGTCTGGTTCTTTGGGCCTTCAGCCTAACTAAGAACTGTTGTAAGATAAGGCTTGCCTTTTAAATTTCTGATTATGGTTGCGTTTTAAGTTACTGGCACTCAGCCGTTTTTAAATTAAAGTGGTTTTCAGGTGATTAATTCCCAAATTTTAAGCTGTGTATTAAAAAAAAATTTTTTTGAGGCTCTTGTAATGTTTGGTCAAATAATAAAGTTGTATGTTCGGGTGTAACTGACAGCCCTCATTTTTGTCCTTTTCCACAATTTAAACTACCTGTTCTGTCCTACGGGTTTAGCTGGGCATCTCACTACCTCTTGTACTACCGAAGTGACTCCCTGATATCTTAACAGATGTCCTATCATCCTGTCCCTTCTCCTTGTCAATGTTTTCCACATATTCCTTTCCTCTCCGGTTCTGTGCAAAACCTCCTCATTTCTTACCTTATCAGTCCACCTAATTTTCGACATTCGTCTATAGCACCTCATCTCAAATGCTTCTATTCTCCTCTGTTCCGGTTTTACCATAATCCATCTTTCACTACCATACAATGCTGTGTTCCAGACGTACGTTCTCAGAAATTTCTCCCTCAAATTAAGGCCTATTTTTGATACTAGTAGACTTCTCTTTGCCAGGAATGCGCTTTTTGCCAGTGCTAGTCTGCTTTTGATGTCCTCCTTGGTCCGTCTGTCACTGGTTATTTTGCTGCGTAGGTAGCAGAATACCTGAACTTCATGTACTTCGTGACCATCAATTCTGTTGTTAAGTTTCTCGCTGTTCTCATTTCTATCACTTCACATTACTTTCGTCTTTCTTCGATTTACTCTGTCCATATTTTGTACTTATTACACTGTTCATTCCATTCAGTAGGTGGTGAAGGTCTTCTTCATTTTCACTCAGTACAGCTACGTAATCAGCGAATCGTATCATTGATATCCTTTCACCTTCAATTTTCATTACACTCATGACTCTTTTTTTAATTTCCATCATTTCTTCTTCGATGTGCAGATTGAACAGTAGGGACGAAATATTACATCCCTGTCTTACACCCTTTTTAATCCGAGCGCTTCCCTCTTGAGTCTTATACATATTGGATATTACCTTTCTCACGCCAGCCGGAGTGGGCGAGCGGTTCTAGGCGCTTCAGTCTGGAACCACGCGACCGCTACGGTCGCAGGTTCGAATTCTTCCTCGGGCATGGATGTGTGTGACGTCCTTAGGTTAGTTAGGTGTAAATAGTTCTAAGTTCTAGGAGACTGATGACCTCAGATATTAAGTCCCATAGTGCTCAGAGCCATTTGAACCATTTGAGAATTTCGAACATCTTGCGCCATTTTACATTGTCGAACGGTTCTTGCAGGTCGACAAATCCTATGAACATGTTTTGATTTTTCATTAATCTTGCTTCCATTATCAACCGCAAAGTCATAAATGCCTCTCTGTTGCCTTTACCTTTCGGAAAGCCAAACCGATCGTCATCTAACTCATCCTTAGTTTTCTTTTCCATTCTTCTGTATATTCTTCTTGTCAGCAACTTGGATGCATGAGCTGTTAAGCTGACTGTGCATTAAATCTCGCTCTTGTCGGCTCTAGCAGTCTTCAGAATTGTATGGATGATATTTTTCCGAAAATTAAATGTTATGTCACCAGACTCACATTCTACACACCGTCATGAATAGTCGCTTTGTTGCCACTTCTCCTAAAGAATTTAGAAATTCTGATGGAGTGTTGTCTGTCCCTTCTGTCTTAAATTCTGAATCCCCTGTCTCTTCTACTCCTGTTTCTTATTCCATCACGTCAGACAAATCTTCCCCTCATAGAGCCCTTCAATGTGCTCTTTCTAGCTGTCCGCCCTCTCCTCTGCATTTAACAGTGGAATTCCCGTTGCATTCTTAATGTTAGCATTCTTGCTTTTAATGTCGCCGAATGTTGTTGTGGCTTTCCTTTATGATGAGTCAGTCCTTCCGACAATCATTTCTCTTTCGATGTTCTCACATTTTTCATACAGCCATTTTGTCTTAGCTTCCCTGCTTTTCGTATTTATTTCGTTTCTCGGCGACTTTGTATTCCCCTATTTATTTCATTCCTCAGCGACTTGTATTTGTGTATTCCTGAATTTCCCTTACTATTTTTGTACTCCCTTCTTTCACCGATCAACTGGAGTGTGTTTTCTGTTACCAATGGTTCCTTCGCAGTTACTTTCTTTGTACGTATGCTTTCCTTTCCAGCTATTGTGATTGCCGTTTTTAGGGATGTCCGTTCCTTTTCAACTGTACCACCTACTGAGCTGTTCCATGCTGCTACATCTGTAGCCTTAGAGAACCTGAAACAAATCTGGTCATACCTTAGTACTTCCGTATCCCACTTCTTTGCGTATTTATTCTTCCTGACTAATTTCTTAAACTTCAGCCTACTCTTCATCACTACTCCATTGTTATCTGAGTCTATAACTGCTCCTGATTAAGCCTTTTACTGACTGGTTTGATGCGGCCCGTCACCAATTCATTTCCTGTGCTAACCTCTTCATCTCAGAGTAGCACTTGCAACCTACGTCCTCAATTATTTGCTTGACGTATTCCGATCTCTGTCTTCCTCTACAGTTTTTGCCCTCTACAGCTCCCTCTAGTACCATAGAAGTCATTCCCTCATGTCTTAGCAGATGTCCTATCATCCTGTCCCTTCTCCTTATCAGTGTTTTCCACATATACCTTTCCTCTCCGATTCTGCATACAACCTCCTCATTCCTTACCTTATCAGTCCACCTAATTTTCAACATTCGTCTATAGCACCACATCTCAAATGCTTCGATTCTCTTCTGTTCCGGTTTTTCCACAGTCCATGTTTCACTACCATACAATGCTGTACTCCAGACGTACATCCTCAGAAATTTCTTCCTCAAATTAAGGCCGGTATTTGATATTAGTAGACTTCTCTTGGCCAGAAATGCTTTTTTGCCATAGCGAGTCTACTTTTGATGTCCTCCTTGCTCCGTCCGTCATTGGTTATTTTACTGCCTAGGTAGCAGAATTCCTTAATTTCATTGACTTCGTGACCATCAATCCTGAAGTTAAGTTTCTCGCTGTTCTCATTTCTACTACTTCTCATTACCTTCGTCTTTCTCCGATTTACTCTCAAACCATACTGTGTACTCATTAGACTGTTCATTCCGTTCAGCAGATCATTTAACTCTTCTTCACTTTCACTCAGGATAGCAATGTCATCAGCGAATCGTATCATTGATATCCTTTCACCTTGTATTTTAATTCCACTCCTGAACCTTTCTTTTATTTCCATCATTGCTTTCTCGATGTACAGATTGAAGAGTAGGGGCGAAAGGCTACAGCCTTGTCTTACACCCTTCTTAATACGAGCACTTCGTTCTTGATCGTCCACTCTTATTCTTCCCTCTTGGTTGTTGTACATATTGTATATGACCCGTCTCTCCCTATAGCTTACCCCTACTTTTTTCAGACTCTCGAACAGCTTGCACCATTTTATATTGTCGAACGCTTTTTCCAGGTCGACAAATCCTATGAAAGTGTCTTGATTTTTCTTTAGCCTTGTTTCCATTATTAGCCGTAACGTCAGAATTGCCTCTCTCGTCCCTTTACTTTTCCTAAAGCCAAACTGATCGTCACCTAGTGCATTCTCAATTTTCTTTTCCATCTTCTGTATAACATTCTTGTAAGCAGCTTCGATGCATGACCTGTTAAGCTGATTGTGCGATAATTCTCGCACTTGTCAGCTCTTGCCGTCTTCGGAATTGTGTGGATGATGCTTTTCCGAAAGTCAGATGGTATGTCGCCAGACTCATATATTCTACACACCAACGTGAATAGTCGTTTTGTTGCCACTTCCCCCAATGATTTTAGAATTTCTGATGGAATGTTATCTATCCCTTCTGCGTTATTTGACCGTAAGTCCTCCAAAGCTCTTTTAAATTCCGATTCTAATACTGGATCCCCTATCTCTTCTAAATCGACTGCTGTTTCTTCTTCTATCACATCAGACAAATCGTCACCCTCATAGAGGCTTTCAATGTATTCTTTCCACCTATTTGCTGTCTCCTCTGAATTTAACAGTGGAATTCCCGTTGCACTCTTAATGTTACCACCGTTGCTTTTAATGTCACCAAAGGTTGTTTTGACTTTCCTGTATGCTGAGTCTGTCCTTCCGACACTCATATCATTTTCGATGTCTTCACATTTTTTCTGCAGCCATTTCGTCTTAGCTACCGTGCACTTCCTATTTATTTCATTCCTCAGCGACTTGTATTTCTGTATTCCTGATTTTCCCGGAACATGTTTGTACTTCCTCCTTTCATCAATCAACTGAAGTATTTCTTCTGTTACCCATGGTTTCTTCGCAGCTACCTTCTTTGTACCTATGTTTTCCTTCCCAACTTCTGTGATGGCCCCTTTTAGAGATGTCCATTCCTCTTCAACTGTACTGCCTACTGCGCTATTCCTTATTGCTGTATCTATAGCGTTAGAGAACTTCAAACGTATCTCGTCATTCCTTAGTACTTCCGTATCCCACTTCTTTGGGTATTGATTCTTCCTGACTAATGTATTGAACTTCAGCCTACTCTTCATCACTACTATATTGTGATCTGAGTCTATATCTGCTCCTGGGTACGCCTTACAATCCAGTATCTGATTTCGGAATCTCTGTCTGACCATGATGTAATCTAATTGAAATCTTCCCGTATCTCCCGGCCTTTTCCAAGTATACCTCCTCCTCTTGTGATTCTTGAACAGGGTATTCGCTATTACTAGCCGAAACTTGTTACAGAACTCAATTAGTCTTTCTCCTCTTTCATTCCTTGTCCCAAGCCCATATTTTCCTGTAACCTTTTCTTCTACTCCTTCCCCTACAACTGCATTCCAGTCGCCCATGACTATTAGATTTTCGGCCCCCTTTACATACTGCATTACTCTTTCAATATTCTCATACACTTTCTCCATCTGTTCATCTTCAGCTTGCGACGTCGGCATGTATACCTGAACTATCGTTGTCGGTGTTGGTCTGCTGTCGATTCTGATTAGAACAACGCGGTCACTGAACTGTTCACAGTAACACACCCTCAGCCCTACCTTCCTATTCATAACGAATCCTACACCTGTTATACCATTTTCTGCAGCTGTTGATATTACCCGATACTCATCTGACCAGAAATCCTTGTCTTACTTCCACTTCACTTCACTGACCCCTACTATATCTAGATTGAGCCTTTGCATTTCCCTTTTCAGATTTTCTAGTTTCCCAGCACGTTCAAGCTTCTGACATTCCACGCCCCGACTCGTAGAACGTTATCCTTTCGTTGATTATTCAATCTTTTTCTCATGGTAACTTCCCCCTTGGCAGTTCCCTCCCGGAGATCCGAATGGGGGACTATTCCGGAATCTTTTGCCAATGGAGAGATCATCATGACACTTCTTCAATTACAGGCCACATGTCCTGTGGATACACGTTACGTGTCTTTAATGCAGTGGTTTCCATTGCCTTCTGCATCCTCATGTCGTTGATCATTGCTGATTCTTCCGCCTTTAGGGGCAATTTCCCACCCCTAGGACACGAGAGTGCCCTGAACCTCTATCCGCTCCTCCGCCCTCTTTGACAAGGCCGTAGGCAGAATGAGGGTTACACCTTACGATCCAGAATCTAATTTTGGAATCTCTGTCTCACCGCGATGTAATCTAACTGAAATCTTCCTGCATCATTCGGTCTTTTCGAAGTACATCTCCTCCATTAGTGATTATTGAACAGCTGAAATTTATTACAGAACTCAGTTAGCCTTTCTCCTCTCTCATTCCTTTCCCAAAGCCCATATTCTTCTGTCACCTTTTCTTCTACCCCTTCCCCTACATCAGCATTCCAATCCCCCGTGACTATAAGATTTCACATTATAGCCGTTCTGTACACTAATTTCGCATAAAATTAGAGCCCGTTAAATTAGAGTGGTTAATTAGTTGAGACGAGTAAGATCCACCGTAGGGACACTGATTTGCCTTTCCCTAATGTGGTTAATATTTCCACTTCTATGATGTTGGTTGCAAGATTTTGCGATGGCGTACCAGGAACTTTGAGCGAATTAAGTATTTTCGTTCTAACTATGAGTTTATTTACTTTTCTTCACGTGGTGTTATATTCTGTATTGGATGGTTTGTTTGTTCACCTATGTCAGTTTTTGTTCCTAAAAGTTTTCGCTCACACAACCATTTTTTGTTTATATACTTTCGCTGTACAAGTAGATACACTTTTCGATGAGTTGTTACTCCGTCATTACTACGGTGTTATCGGAATGCGGGTCATTGCGATGTATTCCGTTTTCGCGTTTTACGCTGAGGCATTCTAAAATATTCTGTACATTCAAAACATTCTTCAATGTTAGAGAATATGTGTAAAGGTTCAAGAACATTATCTTTAATCTTGACTTTTTTGCCAAGAAAAATATATTGACTCGAGAGAGTCAAAAATGTCATGGTGACCACCACGATGTGGTGATGACCGCTTGAAGCGCGCGTATCTCTACAACCGCTGTACCTCTCCCTATAGTGCACAACGGATGAACCGAAGGTAGCAGCGAACGTAAAACCAGTCATTGTCGGCGTGTAACTTTGACGTTATCGTCGACATGACTCACAAACGTTATAACATTTTATTTTTGAAAGGGAAATTGTCGATACTGTCGCACAACACTTCTCGACACATACGCCGACGGATGTTGCTCCAGCAGCACAGGTCGGTGCTCGCTCTCACCCTCCTTGAGAAGCGCAGCGGCGTCTGTCTCGGAGGCGGTGGTCCCGGTGTGGCTTCCCAGGTCGCTCTGCAGACACCGGCCGACACGCGAGAATTCTGTAAGCCGCGACAGCCATTCGCGACACGACAGAAATTTTTGAAAGGGTACACCAGTCAATTACATAGACGTGAGGCGCCCTACTAAACCCACAGGACGGGACAGGTAGTTTAAATTGTGAAAAGGGGCCAAAATAAGCGGCTGTAAGTTACACTCGAACATACAACTTTATTTATTTGACCAAACATTACAAGAATCAAGAAAATTAAAAAAAAAACACAGCATTAACTTTGGAATTTAATAACCGCTGAATACGCCATACAATCTCATGCCCTAAAGGCCAATAACTTAAAACTTAAACCAAAATCAGAAATTGAAAAGGCCTTATCTTAAATTAGTTCTTTCAATTAGCCTGAAGGCCCAAACAATCTCACACCGTAAGAGCAAAACAACTTTAATTTTTAAAAAATCGGCTGAAAGCACATCTCTTAAGACTCAAATCCAAATTATATTTTTAAAAGGGCAAAAGGCCTTATCTTAAAACAGTTGTTTAGTTAGGCTGAAGGCCCAAACAATCTAACGCCTTAAGGGCAAAGCAACCTTCATTTAAAAATCGGCTAGAAGCCATACAAATACAAACAACTAATACAAATAAGACAAGGCAGTACACCCAACGGCGCTCAGACGGATCGGCCTGGATTTCAAACACTAACGCAAGTTTAGGTGAGACAAGCAGTCGGCTAAACCATCCTCGATCCGACGACAACCCAACCGACAGACAGTAAACGGACCCACCGACAAGATAACACCCACTCCACCCGACCAGCACTCAACAGGGAGTTCAATGGAACAACGTAGAAGGTATTGACGCTCACAACCAATTATACATTGAGCTCTCAAACTACACACCGTGCTGGACAGCAATAACACGGTGAGGAAACTACATTGCCTGATATTTACGTCAACGGCCAGGGCAGGTAACCAGAACGTTAACGGCCACAAGGCAGAAGATTCCGCTGGTGCACGTCAATTCAAAATAACCAGGTACGGTTAAACTCCAACGGAGGGCGGCTAAAATCTGTCAATTTGAAAACACACGTTGTTGTTCGCGGGAATGTCCCAACAGCCGACAACGAAATCCAAACGACAAAATGTCAACAGTCGTGACTTGCTGGTAGATTAAATGAAAACTCAACTTTCGTGTCCAGGGTCGGTGAGCCACGGACCTCGCAGCAATGGGAACAGCGCGACACCCTCCCTCCGACTGTGCACAGACGCCGCCAGCGGCTCCGGCCAAACCACGCGCCGCGGAGATTTCCTCGCTGCTCCACGCCAACAGACCAACTGGTCGCACACCGCACAGCCGGAAACTATAAGCGCCAGGCCACAGATAGTACAAGGGGCGAGTATCGATACACACCGCTGCTGCCACTCACGGAGAGAGAGGATAATAGCATAATAGCGATAACCGCGGGAGACTAATCGCAGAATAGCAACCAGGGTTTAATCCAACGCATAACATGAGCCAGCCACGGCTCAAGACGATATTGGTTTTTTAGCGGTGTTCAAAGTAGAATTTCGAGCATTTGCTGTAAAAAAGTGATTTCAAAACAAGAGTGTTTAATATTGAATTTCTGATTTCTTTTTCCCCATTATCTTATATGAAATTTACTAATCTACTGTACTTTCTACTATATTTCATTCACGCTCTCTGTACGTTAGTAAAATTAGAGCGTGAGGTCATTACATTCATTATTAACCCATTGACTTACTAATATTTTTCCCCATAGGCGACCGTATATGTAGTATTTAAATTAACGTAAATCAGCATATTTTGTCTTACGTAGTTTTCTGATATGAATTCTCTATAAATCTCACCTTACTATTTACTGAAGAGATAAGCAGTGAAGATAGTGCTGTTTTAGAAGTTTTCGTTGACGTGGTACACCCGAAAAAATGCGGGCATGTGCAACAATTTCCGAATTTCTGGAGAGTGTTTTCTTGATGGGTTTGACGGGGGGGGGGGGGGGGGGGGGGGATAAATCTAAAAACCTGAAAATGATTGCTTATAACTAAAAAAAGTATCGAAAAATATGTACCACTAATTACATCGATTTCTGAGTTTTTGTGTAGTATATATCACGCCATCTATTAACAAAGAAGAAGAAACACTGTGAAGAAGTCGTCTCACAGGCCGCAATATAATAACGTACTTGAAACCTGCTACCGGCTGTATAAGCCAGTGGGTTAATAAGACTGCATCTTGCAACATCACCAATCGAATTTCTTACTGCTATGCTGTTTCTTCGTGCAACTTGCTATATGAACAAATAATGGCATTACAGAACTTTCAGCTTAGTCTGTTTGGTGAGTTACGAAGTAACAGAACCCAGTACGTTGCCCTAAATGGCAAGTGTTCATCAGAGACAACGGTACCGTAAGGAGTCCCCCCGCGAGATATGGCAGAACGGTTCTTATACTCTACAGTCATCGAGGTGGCTGTGTTGGCTGGTGGAACAGAGTGGCTGCAGGTCGGACTGCCGGCAGTGCAGCACCTGCGTGGCCAGCTGCGAGGCCGCGGCTGGAGGCGTGGCAGACGTCCCACGTGTCGTCAGTCAAACAACATTCATAAACCACAAATTTATTACTCAGTGCTGACCAAATGCGCGTAGCGTACACTGGTCAGTCAGAACGTTATGATCACCTGCCTTGTAGCCACTATACAAGGTGGTCCATTGATAGTGACCGGGCCAAATATCTCACGAAATAAGCGTCAAAAGAAAAAACTACATAGAAAGAAACTTGTCTA
Source organism: Schistocerca americana (assembly GCF_021461395.2). NCBI lineage: Eukaryota > Metazoa > Arthropoda > Insecta > Orthoptera > Acrididae > Schistocerca > Schistocerca americana. The sequence continues at coordinate 20,858,526 of NC_060122.1, read as the reverse complement.
GCTTGAAGGGGGAAACCAGATAGCGCTATGGTTGGTCCGCTAGACGGCGCTGCCATAGGTCAAACGGATATCAACTGGTTTTTTTTTTTTTTTTTTTAAATAGGAACCCCCATTTTTTTCTTACCAATTCGTGTAGTACGTAAAGAAATATGAATGTTTTAGTTGAACCACTTTTTTCGCTTTGTGATAGATGGCGATGTAATAGTCACAAACGTATAAGTACGTAGCATGACGTAACATTCCGCCAGTGCGGACGGTATTTGCTTCGTGATACATTACCCTTATTAAAATTGACCGTTTACCAGTTGCGGAAGAGGCCGATATCGTTTTGATGTATGGCTATTGTGATCAAAATCCCCAACGGGCGTGTCCTATGCATGCTGCTCGGCATCCTGGACGACATCATCCAAGTGTCCGGACCGTTCGCCCGATAGTTACGTTATTTAAGGAAACAAGAAGTGTTCAGCCACATGTGAAACGTCAAGCACGACCTGGAACAAATGATGATGCCCAAGTAGGTGTTTTAGCTGCTGTCGTGGATAATCCGCACATCAGTAGCAGACAAATTGCGCGAGATTCGGGAATCTCAAAAACGTCGGTGTTGAAAATGCTACATCAACTTCGATTGCACCCGTGCCATATTTTTCTGCACCAGGAATTGCTCGGTGACGACTTTGAACGTCGTGTACAGTTCTGCCACTCGGCACAAGAGAAATTACGGGACGATGACAGATTTTTTTGCACCGTTCTATTTAGCGACGAAGCGTCATTCACTAACAGCGGTAACGTAAACCGGCATAATATGCACTATTGGGCAACGGAAAATGCACGATGGCTGCGACAAGTGGAACGTGAGCGACCTTGACGGGTTAATGTATGGTGCGGCATTATGGGAGGAAGGATAATTGGCCCCCATTTTATCGATGGCAATCTAAATGGTGCAATGTATGCTTATTTCCTACGTAATGTTCTACCGATGTTACTACAAGAAGTTTTACTTCATGACAGAGTATCGATGTACTTCCAACATGGTGGATGTCCGGCACATAGCTCGCGTGCGGTTGAAGCGGTATTGAATAGCATATTTCATGACAGGTGGATTGTCGTCGAAGCAGCATGGCCCGCAAGTTCACCGGATTTGACGTCCCCAGACTTCTTTCTGTGGGGACAGTTGAAGGATATTTGCGATCGTGATCCACCGACAACGCCTGACAACATGCGTCAGCGCATTGAAAATGCATGTGCGAACGTTACGAAAGGCGAACTACTCGCTGTTGAGAGGAATGTCGTTCCACGTATTGCCAAATGAATTGAGGTTGACGGACATCATCTTGAGCATTTACTGCATTAATGTGGTATTCACAGGTAATCACGGTGTAACAGCATGCGTTCTCAGAAATGATAAGTTCACAAAGGTACATGTATCACATTGGAACAACCGAAATAAAGTGTTCAAACGTACTTACGTTCTGTACTTTAATTTAAAAACCTACCTGTTAGCAACTATTCGTCTAAAATTGTGAGCCATGTGTTTGTGACTATTACAGCGCCATCTATCACAAAGCGAAAAATGTGGTCCAAATAAAACTTTCATATTTCTTTACATACTACACGAATATGAAATAAAAAATGGGGGTTCCAAATTAAAAAAAAAACGGATTTGATAACCTTTTGAGCTATGGCAGTGCCATCTAGGAGGCCAACCATAGCGTTATCTTGTTTCCCCCTTCAAGCTAGACAAGTTTCGTTCTATGTAGTTTTTTCATTTGACGCTTATTTCGTGAGATATTTGGCCCGGTCACGATGAATGGACCACCCTGTATATGTCCTCTGTGGCATGGATAACTACGGGACGCGTGGCGGCATGGAAACAATAAGGCCGTGGTAGATCGCTGAGGAAGTTGGCATCACATCTGTGCACACAAGTCACATAATTCCCGTTAATCTCGGGGAGGGGGCGGTGAGTTATGGCGCCACGTGCAATCACATCTCAGATGTGTTCTATCGTGTTCAGAGCCGGCGAGTAGCAATCACATCTCAGACGTGTTCGATCGTGTTCAGATCTGCTGAGGAGGGGTGGGGGGTGGGGTGGGGGGGGGGGGAGGGGTCATCACATCAATTGAAAGTGGCACGTCGCATTATCGTTCTGAAAAATGCCATTGCCGTCGGGAAAGATGATCGTCATTAAGGGTCATGCGTAGTCTGCAACCAGTGTAAGACACTCCTTAGCCGTGACAGTGCCTTGCACGAGCTCCACTGTACCCACGAACGCCCACGTGAATGTTGCTCAGAGCATAATGGGGCTGCCGCCAGCTTGTCAGGGGCTGTTCCCCTGGAAGACGACGGATTCGCGCCCTCCCGTCGGCACGATGAAGAAGATATCGGGAGTCATCAGACCATGCAAAGCTGTGCCACTGCACCAGCGTCCAGTGCCGATGGTCCTGTGCTGACTTCAGTTGTGGTTGCCGATGTCGTGGTGTTAACATTGGAACACGCAAGGGTCGTCGGGCGTGAAGGCGCGCTGTGCGTCCGGACATACTCGTACACTCTGATGTCAGTCCCGCCACAGTTCGCCGCCTGTCCTGTTTTACCGGTCTGCCCAGTCTACGACGTCCGCCATCCGTAATGAGGGGTAGCCGCCGAACCCCACAACGTGTGGACCTGGTTTCAACTTGGGCACGTGTTGAAGACACTCACCACAGCACTCCTCGAACACTCGACAGGTCGTGCAGTTTCCGAAAAGCTCTTGCCGAGCCTCCAGCCCACTCAGACAGATCATTCTGGCTACGGACAGCACGCTCACTGACGCTACACGCGCCGTGCGTGGCTCCGACCAGCAGTCGCTCCTCGCCTGGTGACGCTGCCGTCGCCTGGACTGGTTTGTATCGATAGCGGGTCGGTGGCCGTAATGTTCTGTCTGGTCAGTGTGTAAGTGGTAGACGCAAAAGGCGCCGTGGAGCGCACACGGCCTCGTGGCGTCGTGCGGGGGAGGAAGCCGTGACGGCGACGGTGAGAAAAGCGATGCCGCCGACGCCAGCGAGGGGGCGACCCGCAGCGGCAAAGCGCTGCCGAGTAGCCGCGCTGGAGGAGAGCTGTGGTGCGGGAGGTGACGTCGTAGGAGGGGCAAGTCTGCACAGCAGCGTCCGCCCTCACGAGCAGAGGCAGGCGGCAGGCAGGCCGGAGTCTGCGCACGAGCGGCTGCCCGGCGCGGGCGAGAGCCAGAGGCGCCCGGGGCGGAAGGTCGCCCGCCAGCGGCTCGAGGCCCGCCGCTCAGAGGCTGGCCGCTGCAGCTGCCGCTGCAGCCTCGGACACTCGCGGGCCGCTGGCCGCCAGCGGCGTGGCTGGTGGTCCGTGGCCGGACCTCAGGGACTCGCTTCACATCTCTGCCGCCGCCACGGCGAGGGGGCGGCGAGCGCGAGGGGGCGGCGAGCGGAAAACTGAGAACGCGCCTCGTGTAAATGGCAGTGCACACCTACTGCGCGTGATTTGGTTTTATACTTCACATTTCTCAAAGAAGTAGATCACAAACGAAACAAGTTTTCAGTGTTAAGTAAATAATTTTAGGGCACCGAAGACATAATGTAATTTTTCTCTAGTACAGACTGTCCGCGTACGGAGAGACACAAACAATCTCACAGAGTTTCGCACTCACGTGGTCACGTAATCGTGACTTATTTACTTTCATAATCGAGAAAATGCGTTTCGTATGTGTATCCAACTGTTGTAGCACCTTTCCAACCTTGGATAAGCTATCTGAGAAGACCAGTGTAGACGTCTTTAGCACTTTTGACGTAAAAATATTTGTGTTTAAAACTGCGAGACCTCGCAAGTCAGTCAGTTACGTGGTCAGTCGGTTACATCTGCACACGCACAGGGCACCTTTTAATTGAAACGCCGAAGGGTCTCAAAAATAGCTCCAAAACAGATGAAGATTGACAGTGTCTCCAAAATATTTATTGCAATTCTTGTAAGGCCAGAATTAATTCTTCAAATGTCGCGCTTTCTTTAAAGCCTATCAGCTTAGGGAACTGGATTGTCTTTGTGGAAATCTGTCCCTTTCACAACGCGATTCCCTCTTTAAATGCATCCCGTCAAATCCAAAAGCAGTTGGCCTGCAATGTTTTACTGTGGGCAGTGTGCAATCAAATCCACTTCGAGTATCAAGTGTGCAATACATTCCGATTGCCCTAATTTCGTTCCTGCACCCATTTTTTCTTCATAAATTGGAGAATAGCGAGTTTTAAATCGAAAAATGGTTCCATGCGTGCTCCTTAACTATACCAACATATTTTACAGTCATCTATAAAGTACCCGTACTCTTCGTTCAGTTCCACTGAAACCTGTTGCAACTGACAATGGAGCAATGGGTACGACTTGAGAAATTTTACTATTCGTACCACCAAGTTCTGCATATGCTTCAGGCTCGTAAATTTAGCAGAACAGAGAATCCCGTTACCTCGATCGTTATAATGTATTGCTCATTCACTCTCAGGTAGATTTTTAAATCGTTTGTGCGTGGTATTGTAATGTCGCAGTAAATATGTAATACCCGCCACTTATGCGAATTGCGAATTCTCGTACCTCTCTCCTCTGACTCCCATTTATTTTAAAAGATGGCGAAGACAGATCATTAGCTGCCTATTTTTTGTGCAAACAGCCACTGGATCTGTGAACGTCCTTCATACCGCGAACAAATAGCGAAGGGTAAACGGCTCGGACGCCACCATTCTCCCGAACTCGGAGAGTGGCGCCTTTCCAGGTTCCTCCGAGGAGGACCTAGCAAAGCCGACTGGGGGACGGGCCCGCGTCCGACCAGGCTGTGCGCGGCCTGACTTTGCTGCAGCGCGTGTTTTTGTTGCCGCGGCTCGGGCCGACCAGCTCTCTTCCCCCCCCCCCCCCCCCCCCCCCCGCCCCTGTACCACCAAGGCTGTGGCCTGCGCTGCGGCGACCGCCTGCTGTTGTACCACAAGCGCTGCCCGCTTAAAAGCCGTCCGTTCACTTGCGCCCGGCGTGCCCTGCTTTAGGTACGTCGGGTGTGCCAGGTGCGCCCAAGTCGTTACTGTGCTTGCGGCGCCACAACGACCTGGCTGATACGGCGAGCAGCGGTCTGCGACTGTTTGCTCATACGCTACAGCAGCGGCGTTGCGTGGCTGTAGGAGGATTCAGAATGGTTTGGACAGAATTTCTATTTTCTGCGCTAAATTGCAGCTTCTTAAAAATATAGAGGAAACGTAAGTTAATGCACAAATAATTTTCTGTTGAGGGCAAAAGTAGCTCAAATAAACGACGTTTCTGAAACAAACCGCTTTCAGCTGTACATGAACGTTTACAGGAGCACGACCGTTTTCTTAATTTCAAATCACGTCTTCAGGTGTATATTTAAAAGATAGGAAACGTTCCGTCGTCGTTATGATAAAAATGAGATACATACCCTAAGATTCTATCCTCACGATAATCGATATGAAATACCACACTCACATTTCAGTAAAATATTTAAGCCCTGATACGGGAAGGAGTGAGACTGAACATTCTCAAAACAAAATACTGTTACCCGCAACATAGTTCAAATTGACCACTTCAGAAATTGACATATCAAAAGCGCGTTTACCTATAGTGAAAGGAACTAAATAAGAATCCAGCAAAAGGTAAGACCTCCACATAGAAACATTGAAAGCCCACAGTTAATGATTTTTACGCTGAAGTATTTTATACTTTATATGGTTACGTTGTGTAACGGGCATTTGGATAATCGGGAAAATGTTTTCAATTTTCCTCGCTATGTGAACGGCGGCACTAGCGCTCCCTCCGCAACACACACACACACACACACACACACACACACACACACACACACGAGCGCGCTGACTGGCAGTGTGGCGGTCGGAGGGCTGCTGCCCGCCACTTCCCGGTGTGCGGCGAGTTTCCTTAAGCCAGGCCTTCTTCCTCTGCTGCCAGCTGGCAATGTAGGACAGTAGCAGGAACAGTCCTGTAATGTTCGAATACAGTCACGTCAGCATAACGTTCTCGAGTGAAACGAAATGGAAGAAGCACGTAAGTACCAATTGCGAATGGTCGATGTCGATTGATTGGGAGAATTTTAGAAATGCGTATCTGATCTGTAAGAGAGACCGCATATAGGATACTGTTGTGTCTCATTCTCGAGGGTTGAAATAATAGAAGACATCGAAGCGATTCAGAGACGTGATTTATTACCGGTAGGTTCGACCACAGCACGAATATTACTGAAATACTCCATAAATTAGTACGGCAGTCCCTGGCTGTAAGACGACGTTCTCTTTGCGAAACACTATTGAGAAAATTTAGAGAGCCCCGATTTGCGGCTGACCGCACAACGATCTGAAACGTGAAGTGTGCGCTTGTTGTTTCAGGCCGCGCCACAGACCGTGCTTCTACTGCCTGTTGCTCGGTATTAAAAACACTGGCAGCCCACGGGCACCTACAGACGCGCCTCACCCCCTTTGCTCATTCGAGACGACGTGCTGCCTGAATATTCAATTCCGAGTTTTAGTCCCTCATCTCAAAGTGGAAGCTGACCTGGAGAAACGTCTCTCTGCACTGTATAATAAATACAGAACAACGTGTAGCAATACTAAACCTACAAGACAGGCCGAAGACACGCAAATCCACTTTCATAGGCCATGCGCATTTAGAGAAAGCTTTTGGTAATGTTGAGTAGAGCACACTCTTTGAAATACTAAAATTATGAGGAATGAATACAGTGAGCGAAAGACTACATACAACTTGTACAGAAACGAGACTGCAGTTATAAGAGACAGGAGATGAGATGTGAGTGATCCAAGGTGCAGCCCATCCCCGATGTCACTCGGCTGTACCGACGCCAGTGCTGAATGGCGCTGGTGCGCAGCTCTCGCTGGGACGGGCATCCCGGGACGCTCGCACAGTTGTAGCACGGTGTGCTGTGCTCTGTGACACGGTTCACTAGGAATCAGTTCTAATATCTGCTGAAAGCTTGAAGAACTGAGATCAGTCACTTTTTTACGATAATTCATTTCGCCCAAGTTTCACACGGTTTGCCCATTTTCAGACTGAGGGAATACGAATGGAGGTAGTTGGATGCCAGTTACCTGCATTTCTGCAGAAATAAGTCTTCTGCGTTCGGTGTCCACTCTCACACCTTTTGAGTCTACGAAAGTCTCGTGGGCAGTGCCGCGATGATTCCCTGTGAGAGGCGTGGCCTTTCCGATAATCTCGTCGGTCTTCATTAGCGAATACTTCACAAATTTCGAGAGACATTTAGCGAAATTGGTGCCATTTCCAGGGAACACCGAAAGGAGGTAATCTCTTTTTGTCCTCATTATATTTATTTACAATATTTCCAATGAGAAGGAAGTGTATTAAACTGAGACATTGTGGGGCATTCACACTTTTGACACAGTGTAGTGCTGCTTAATGTTCATAGGGAAGGTGTTCTTTATTACTTAGTTGCTGTATTTGATACAATCTGACATCTTTCACGTGATGAAGTCGTTGGCAGTAGTTAACGCTCTTGCTTGTATGCTCCAGTGAAGGCACAGTGGTAGGCTTTGCATGCGTTCAAAGGAAGAGAGGATGCCGAGTCAAATGTCTGCAGAAAAAGCGCACGGTGGCTGACAGCCGAGGGTACCTTTCCTCTGCGGAACCTGGTGGAAACGCCTGCTCACAGACAAGTCCCTCGGTCTCTTTGTGCAGACACACACTGGGTGGCGCTGGCCGCATCCAGGTAGGCTGCCTGGGGCCGAGGGCCAGCAGTAAAGCAGAGTAGAGGCCTTGTTAGGTAGAAACACGGCGAGAGTTTCTGTGCATTCCGTGGGACAGAGCAGTGGCGCCCGGGCGTACAGACTCTGCTACAAAACATATTTGTGTAGGCATGACGCTTTTAGCGAGTTTATGGCTGCTCTTTGGAAAGTTCGAAATGGACACAACAGAAGGGTTGTGGTTCCATCCAAGTCATGCTTTCAGCAAAGACACGGTGTAAACGCATGGGAAAGAGGGTACAATTCTGAATCTTTTGTTTTTCCTTTTGTCCCAATTAATTTTTAAAGTCGCTGGAGCAAAGCACAGACTGGCAAGTCAGGAAGGATAGAGACATGTTGGTGGTGTCATGAGTGTAATGTCGCTTTATGTACACCAGAATGTTTCAGGGAATGCTACGCAAAAACCGTGTGCTACATTCAATGTTTGACGGTTTTCAAAATCTGAAAATATACAGAATATTTTTTGGTATCAAAAATTTGTTTCTTTCTTTCGTCTGCGACAACCTGTTTCTTCAAAAAGATGACACATCAGTCTGCAGAAACACAAAAACTTTTTACCTTTAGCATTACAGCTTAAAAAGTTATTGAATTCCAAAAATCATGAAAAATACTCAGCTGGGCACACGGGTCAGCATTAGGCTCAGGTGCGAAAGTGTTAAATGTTACACTGTCACTAACATGTGAGTTCGCCGTCTATTTGCACCAAAAAACAATTATCTTCGCTTTATTTAAACCATTTTAATGGTCACTTTAACAACTGTGATTTTCTTTACAAATCGGTTAAACAAGATCACAAACAATTCTTATATTTAACATCACTTTTTTGTTATTCTTCGTTTTTTGGCTGCTTCATTCTTTCCTTCTGTTCTCTTGTACGTAGGTGCCTGATTTTTTACACACTGGACTGCACTAACAGGCAACATTCTCTCAATCTCCCGTTTTCATATTTCCACATTCACCTCGTGTTTACGTGTACTTGGTTCGTTTCCGTCGCGCGGAATGTTCGTTTGTGTGTGTGTATCTGTGTTTGTGTATAGCAGCACGTCTATTGTCGCATTTGCTATTCCACTGTGTGTCTCATTGTTTCTGCATATGTGTCCGTGCGTGTATTATTTTTTGGAAAATGGAAGGAGGTCGAAGGGTGTGTATCTGACTTCTTCTTGTGGAAAGCGCGTGCTAGGGGAACGAATGCACAAAGAAAGACGATGCCATTACGGCTGATTGAATCAAAGTCCACCTGATCATAAGGGGAATATGGATACATAAAAACATACCAGCGAGAAAATATTGAATGTTGGAAATCGGACGCATGTGTTTAAGATAACACTAGGAGACGGTGTAGAAGCCAAAAAATAGTACAAATGTAATTTTAAACTTTAGAACTGTTAGTGATCTCGTTAAGCCAGCGTGTCAACAGTTCGTGAAGATAACATTAGCAGATACGTTCCTGAACGTATTTGTGATAGTAAACGCGCTGTTTGAGCCAGAAGGTTTCAGTCAACAGTTATGTCTTTGGCGGCTGCCCTCTTAACACATTTTGGACTTGAGTACCGTATTATTTGCAGACGGTGACCTAAGGAATGAGGAATCTTCTTCTTATAGGCTGCACCTCTTCCCCGACCTCCGCACTCGCCTTCTTCCAGTAGGACTGTATTCCATTGCTTGTGAGGGATTCCCTGGCGTGACGTATGCAATACGTGCTATTCCCAGTCCTCGCTTCGTTGGATTACTTTTTAGTGGCTGTACTACCAGTTCTTTACTTATTAGCATCCAAGAATTTGGTAGGAAAAAGAGTGGTGCACGAAGAACGCCACTCCAACATTAAAGTCGTTGATGGGGACATGCAGCACGGCATCGAAAATCCTATCAAACGTCTAAAAATATCTAGCAGTAAGGGCTGCGATTCAGCGGACAGGTGAAGCGAGCATTATCGAGCAGGTTTGGAGATAAATACGCAGGCAAATCAAGTTTATACCCGTAGGCGTCGAACACAGTCGCTATTACAGATAAAAAAAAGATTGAAAAACACTGGCTGTCAATGACGGGACACTGTTGTCTAACGAGAGCAGGTAAAAGGTAAGCGGTAAGGGCGTTATCAGCATTTCAGTAATTTCTCGAGAGTCTGACGCACCAGTACAACGTAGGAAGATTTATTCTACGTCGTATGTATCCTGTTAGAACTGATCATGTTATATTTCCTCTAAACCCTACTTCCAATCGTGGCAACAGTTGTAGCTGTCTTTCATATTATTTCAGGAAGTGAAACGAACTTGAAAAGCCTGGTGCCAATATGGTGGTCAAAAGGCAGCATTGTCTCACCTTGCCATATTTCTAATCTGGGAACTAGATAGCCTGGTCGCTTTTTGTCCTGACCGTGACCGGGGCATCAGCTGTCATTCCTTAATGGCAACCGAACGTACACCGTTTGCACGAGTTGCGGATACTGCAACTTGGGATACCTATCTGTAAAGTGCAAGAGATATTTCTCGGGCCAGTTGTATTTTGTCCATCTTGTATAAATACAGATATGTCAGTTTACAGCGCCGCTATGGAGAGTTATACAAACTTTCAACTATATATACGAAGAAGCTCACTGACAAACGTAATGGCATTGAAATAGGTTCAGAAGAGTGAAGTTGTCCGACACGGACGTAGGATAAATGCGGCCGGTTGGCTGGAGAAAGACACAGAGAAGGAGTAGCGCCGCGCTTCCGGCTGTCTGCAAAGTTGTCGCTTCCCTTTTACGCGCAGAGTTTCGACGACCGACTCGGCTGTCTGCCTGAGGTGTTTGCGTTGCGAGACTGCGGTCGCAGTAGTCCCGACGTCGAGGCATTCGGCCGACACCGACAGCCGACACCGGCTCAGTTCAGTGCGCTGGTACGTGCGCCATCTCGGGGTAAGCGGTCTCAGCGCCCAAACGTACAAACGGTCGGCGTAATAAAAATCAGTTTGTCTTCTCAGGTCGACTGAGGCTGGGAGAAGTTCATCAATTGTGAGAAATTTTTGAGTCTAGCACAAGAAAGAAGGGATTAGTGGCATCCTGGGGACGAGAAATGCCGTAACAGAGATGTATCTCGAAATCTATGGTCTGAAACCGTTCATTGGAAATAACAAGTTTGGAACAATTTTATAATAATTGTTTTTGCAAATTACCTTGTTTTATATTACCCATGTTCTGCGTCTGTCTAGCCATTTCGGCCTCGTGGCTACGAGTAATGAAGCATATCTGCAACGTAGCCAGAATCTATATCGGAAATTTTTGTCCTAGATTACAACCTCAAAACGTTCTGATGTCCAACTGAGAAAGGTGGCACATGTCGATTTCGATGCTTGAAGTTGCTGTAGTGAAGCTCTTTTTGGGTGATGGTAGGTGGGTGTCAGCTGTCTACGACTAGTTATTACTAAGAAGGGAACCTCCCAGCCGTGGTAAGATGGCCCGGTGGACAGCCCGTCAGAAAGTGAGCAACAGATCAAGCATGAAAACAGGAAGAACGTGTACTGAACTGCGAGGAGAAAAAAGTAGAAGCAGTGCACGGTCCAAGCTTAACAAGCACGACATTCAGTCATGTGGAAGGAACGGCCACGGCTTCGTCGTTAAGTGGTCTCGGTGTTGCACTGCAAAGGCGGCGATCCAGGCTAAATCTCTCTCTCTCTCTAATACATTTCCGTCACAAGTAAATGTGATGAATAGAGAGAGCAGGCGAGATACCACCTAGACATCTCACAGGAATGAAAACAGTTCATAAACGCATGTGAAGTATGCTATAACGAAGGAGTTCAAGAGTCAAGACTTTTAAAACAGAACGCAACTTCAAAAACCTTACACATATGTTTCGACAGACCACAGAGAAACTGTGTGATTGTGAAACTGTTGCGTTCATTTGTTGCAACCTGTTTGACAAACCATAATGTTTTCATTACTTCCTTGGGAGTGACCGCATTCATACAAATACCTAAATCTGGAGTCATATGTCTGTCACTCACCACGCGTACAAATTAGGTGCGTCTATAAGAGAGTCCTATCATATGATACACGTACGCGTGTTTTCCGGTGGAGGAACCGCTAGGTCCCCTCCTTACAGCTCGCTGTTGCAAACAGGCGTCACACCACGACACAAACACAAATTTCAGTACAGTTTGTGACGGGCTGTCCACTGGGACGGCCCCCCTCGCCGCTGAGCCTCAGTGGGGAGCGTCCGCTGCGACTGCCGGCTGCTGGCGCCTACGTGCCCACAGGCTGCTGGTATTGCTGTACGAGCTGGTCTGCAGATGTGGTGTATGTGTTTCCACTGTTCAGTGCTTTAGGTGTTCACAGTACCTTATTCTAAAATTTATGTCTGCCATTCACACATAAGATGAATGATTAATTGTAGGTTAATCGACGTATGTCTGTTTCACTGAATTCATTTCAAGTTATGTCGAGTATTTGTCATCTTGCTTTTCGGTGTCACCTCGATTCATCTCGACTAGGCGAGAGAACGTTTCTTTCTTCATCTTATAAATTCGTAAACCTAGTCTCGTTATTTAAATAACTCGGGGAACAGCACGCTTCTTCGCCCACTGCTTGAATACTGCTCAGTAGTGTGGGATCCGTACCAGATAGGGCTGATAAAAGAGATAGAGAAGATCCAACGGAGAGCAGCGCGCTTCGTTACAGGATCATTTAGTAATCGCGAAAGCGTTACGGAGATGACAGATAAACTCCAGTGGAAGACTCTGCAGGAGAGACGCTCAGTAGCTCGGTACGGGTTTTTGTTAAAGTTTCACCGAAGAGTCAAGCAGTATATTGCTCCCTCCTACGTATATCTCGCGAAGAGACCATGAGGATAAAGTCAGAGAGATTAGAGCCCACACAGAAGCACACCGGCAATCCTTCTTTCCACGAACAATACGTTACTGGAATAGGAGGGAGAACAGACAGAGGTACTCAAGGTACCCTCCGCCACACACCGTCAGGTGGCTTGCGGAGTATGGATGTAGATGTAGACGTAGAACAATGTATGGTATTCGCCACCTTCTTCTGGAGACAGATATACTGTCGCCCACTCGCATGCATTCGGCGTTCTTCCTAAGGCAAAAGTCTCACTGCAGGACTCGCCACCACAGCACACACGTATCGTGGCACGAATCCGGTAAAAGACGAGCGAAGCGGATGGGATGCAATGTGACCGACCTGTCGGCTGACGTTGTCGGGAGACCTGTGGGCGTGGGGTGACCGCAGGGAGAGGACGCGAAGTGGCTCGTCGCCGTGTCCTTCACAGAATGGAAACAGCGCACACTGGGAGAAGCTGACAGTAATGGTAACGTGAGCGGGAGACGGGGTTCGCCAGGCAGCGGTGCAGCAGTAACAGAACACGCTGTCTGACTTGCTTTTGGGTCCCCTCTTCCAAAGTCACAGTTTTACAAGTAATATGAGAATTATTTCTTCTTTTGGTGTTGTATAAACTCTTATTTGGATCCAACGGGTTGTACTTTATTGAAAGTATCATCTGCGCTCACTGTAGAGCGCGCGCAGGGTAACGTGGGCGGTTGATGCGCAGTCGGCAGGGCACGAGTGGGGAGAGCAATAATGGTGGGAGTTTCGGGCAGGCACTGTGGCTGAAATACTGAGAGCTAGAGGGGGAGTGCCGTTCTAAACTGAAAACTGTGCTCACACTTTTTAGCCTGGTGGACATTCAAAAATCTCTCCTGTCACCTCTGCTTTGGTTAGTATCTAGAAAGAATTCCACTGAAAATATAACAGACGCAGCAATTTTTTATCGCCTGGCTTTTTAACAATTTGCAACTTTCAGAAAAGCGTCACGAGTTGCGAATTTTAAGTAAAACCTACATTTCTCTTGCTGCCATGTTAAAATTTCCTTCTTTTGCAAAAAACGGTGGAGTTTACTCAGTGTTACCTCACTATCACATTGCGCAGACACAATTGCAAGAGAATTTTGAATCTGCGGTTTCTTAAGTTTATTAAGTGAGAAACTGAGATAAAATAAGCACAATAGCTTATGAAAAATCATATACTCAGTGTAAAAATAAACGTAACGTAACACTGTTCCAAAACCCCAGGCATTTCTTGTTTCACCAGCTATCGATGGCATGTAAAAATTACAATCTTTCATCGAAGAAGTCTTCAGTTCATGGAATAACATGACAGATACTGAAGTTTTAGTTTCACATAACAACCATTTGGCATAATCCTCTCCTCTTCGCATGCTATCATTTGCCAAAACCTCATTTCGATAGCTCATACCGTTTGTGAAATATGAGAAATGGTGTGGATATTTAATTCTGGCTTTATCGCTGGTTTTCGCGACTCGAAGTGAGTTTGCTGGCCGGAGTGACCATGCGGTTCTAGGCGCAACAGTCTGGAGCCGAGCGACCGCTACGGTCGCAGGTTCGAATCCTGCCTCGGTCATGGATGTGTGTGATGTTCTTAGGTTAGTTAGGTTTAATTAGTTCTAAGTTCTAGGCGACTGATGACCTCAGAAGTTAAGTCGCATAGTGCTCAGAGCCATTTGAACCAATCTAAATGAGTTTGCTACATCGGATCAATTTTCTCGGAGTTGGTGAGAAATAGAGATCTCCACGCAAGTCTAATGAAAAATTCAATACCTTAGCTAAATTTCATATGCAGCACATATTATGTAATATGCACATTAAGCAAAAACCCAGCTATTCTTATTTTTGATTGCAAACTTTTTAGAATTTCGAAAAGTGGTGTGCTTAAATGGACTTATCGCAATAACTATCACCATTAACGAAATGATGGGCACGTCATCATGAAGCTGATATATAAAGGTATAAATAATGAACAAATGAATTTCTTAACCGAATAGTTTCTGTAAATTATTTGAGAAGGATTGCAGTGCGCGCGCTTCGATTCTATCATCACAGCGCGTCACCGACCGGCCGAAAGTGGGCAAACAGTGTCGGCTTGTCGTTCCGAACAAACCGATAACCTGGCCCAGCACAACAGGTGGTCACTGTGCACCGGCCACCACATCCTGCGCAGACTCTGACAGTTGCGAATTCACCACGAAAGTTTCACCGTGCAGCGGAGTGTACACCGATACAAAACTCATAACTTCCTGCCGTACCAAGACTCGAACTTGAGACCTTTTGCCTTTCCTGGGCAAGTGCTCTACTGACTGAGCTTCCCAAGCGAACTAACGACCCCTCCTCACAACTTTACTTCCGCCAGTACCTCGTCGCCTTCCTTCCAAACGTCACAGAAGTTCCCCTGCGAAACTTGCGAGACTAGCACTCTTCGAAGAAAGGATATTGCTGAGACATTGCGTGGCCTGGGAAATGTATCCTTTCTTCCCTGCAACTTTCGCAGGAGAACGTCTGTGAATTTTGGAAGATATTAGACGACTAATGGTGGAAGCAAAATTCAGAGGAGGGATTGCGAGTCGTGCTTGGGTAGCTCAGTCGATTTGTGTTTGCCCGTGAAAGGCAAAGATCCTGAGTTCATATCTCGGTCAGCACACGCTTTTAATCTGAGAAGAAGCTCAGATTATCATTTTGTTTAGAAATCAGCTTAACGAAATCACTATCAGTTCTCATGGTTATAATTAGTTTTGTAGTAGTCAGCATTTTTTGGATACCACGTCGTTTTTTTGTGCTATCTTATACACCAGCGAACGATTTCTAAAACCAAATATTTCGTCTATATGTTTTCATGCGTCCCCATTCACCTTGTGGTCAGGTGGACTTTGATTCAGACGTCCGTAATGCGATCGTCTTTTTTTATGATTTTTTGCCCCTGTTACATACACTACCACAAAAAGAAGTCCGATAAATTCTCTCACACACAAAAGTTAAAACATCCGACAACCCTTCCACCTCTTTCCCTTTTCCAAAAAATAATACGCGTGCGGACACACTGACAGACACAATCGGACACACAACGGAATAGCTAATCGACAACAGACATGCTGACACACACACACACACACACACACACACACACACACACACACACACACGTTGCATATGCACAAACGAACATTCCACGCGACGGAAACGAACAAAGTACGCGTAACCACGAGATGAATGTGGAAAAATGAAAACAGCAGACTGGGAGAGTGTTGCCTGTTAGTGCAGTGCAGTGTGTAAAAGATCAGACACCTCTGTACAAGAGAACACAAGGAAAAAATGAACGAGCCAAAAGACGATGAGTACCAAAATAATGATGTTAAACATGAGAATTGTTTGTGATCTTGTTTAACCTATTGGTAAACAAAATCGTAATTATTAAAGGGACCATTAAACTGGTTTAAATAAAGAGAAAAGTGCAAATAAGATATTATACAAACACAATAGACGGCGAACTCACATGTCCGTGACACTGTAACATTTAAGATTTACCGTTACCTGAACTGTCGTACGGATCAACTCGTGGGGCGATGACGGCCATACTGTAGAGCTATAAATGCTATCTACCCTAGTTATGACGAATAGTGAGCACTAAGGCGATTAAAATGATTGCTCGTTGGAAACTGGTAGCCTTCCTTAAGCTCCTTCAGAGGTAACGTCCGATCTCCAGGACGAGTATAGCAATGAAAGAAGTGCGTCGTATTCTCCCGGAGAGCAAGTGGAAAGCAGAGAGACGGTTTAGTCGTCTCCTGTCTTAAAAAATTAAAAAAAGTGGTCTACTTTCCAGAATGGCGCTGCTTTGTATGGCCGTCCTAGCCAAATGCTTGCAGCAAGTTGTGAGAGAAGTGGCCTGGTACGGCGGGTTGCCGGGCAGCGGCGCCTTTTCGTCGCCATCTTCACCTTCCAAATGCATGCCCGCACCCGAGGGAAGAGATTTGCTTTCAATGGAAATCGCCATCTTGGCGATAAATGCTAAACTTATTAATGCCGTTACGTATCGACTAGCAAAAATCCGGAAGAAATCTCGTACTCCTGTGCAACGTCGATTCATTATTATTATATAATTTTATTAAAATTGTCAGACTGATTAATTCAGAAAGACTTTTAATTTATTTTTTAGCCTTCGTTCTTCCACTCATTTAATTGTACCCAGCTCATACTGCAGCGTTTCCGCGGCTAAGGGATACGCTTGTTTGAAGTTCATCCTTATGCGAGCTTGTTTTCTGTACCTACAGTACAGGATAAAGACGTTGCTACAGATGCAGGCTGGTTTCAGTATCCGATGGCAGTTTTGAGTTTCTAACACTAACGGAACATCTGAGGCGGAGATGGCAACACGAAATGGCTAGAGACACGTGCCGTGCACGTGCAGCGTCTCGCCATCTTTCAGAGTTTGAAGAAGCTCGAGGGACACACGTGCATCGCACCGGCAGACCGCGCACACCGCTGGCGAGCAAGGGAGCGGACACGCTGCGGAAGGATTTGAGGACTGTTCCACTGCCTCTGACGGACACACGGACAGAACTAAAACTAGAGCAGCGTGTCGTGCCGCACAGTCGCGAACCGAATGTTGGAATCTGAGTTCCCGTGAGTCGTTTACCGCCAGTACCACACCACAGACAATGGAGGCTTGTACAGTATAGGGCCAGAGCCAGCTGACACCCCGAGTGACTTTCTCTGTCGCTCGGCAACGGGAGAAGCTTCTGTTTGTGTTCGTAGACGACCAGGTGAAAAAATTCACAGGAAGAAAGCAGCGAATCTTGAGAGCCGCAGCTCCCCACCTCCGCAGTATCTGGTGCCATTGGATTCGACACGTGCAGTCGGTAGTTGTCTGCCGGATGCTGCACGCTCCGGTATGTCTCGAATGGCAAAACCTGTTATACACGTCACTGCAGAGTGCCAGATGACACATCCAGCTGGATGAAGAAGAGTCGACGCCGCACCACTGGAGTTCACACGACAGACGCCTCGAGGAACGAGGAGTCCTTCCCGATGCCCTGTTTTGCCCCACAGGCTGTAATCAGTGATACAGTATGTCTGTCGGCCGTGGCGAGAAATTCCCCGACATGGCATTCAGAGGCTTCCATGTCATCCTGTTGTTGAGATCTTCAGTCAGAAAACATGTTTGATGTAGTGCTTCAGGCTACTCAGTCCTGTACAAACCTCTTCAGTTCCAAATA
Organism: Schistocerca americana; assembly: GCF_021461395.2. Lineage (NCBI taxonomy): Eukaryota > Metazoa > Arthropoda > Insecta > Orthoptera > Acrididae > Schistocerca > Schistocerca americana. The sequence goes on along the minus strand of NC_060122.1, from coordinate 20,840,699 downwards.
ACTACTCCAACGTAGACTCACATCTGTTGCTCTTCCTGTACAATTTTTATCTTTCACCCTTTATAGTAGTCTGATCATTCCTTGATGTCTCAGAATGTGCCCGATCAGTCCGTTGCCTCCTTTTAATGAAGTTATTCCTAAGATTTCCTTTCGCCCCAATTCTGTTCAGTAGCTCCTCACTAGTTAGGCGATCTATCTATCTAATCTTCAGTATTCACTACATTGCAGAAGCTTGTAATCTCTTATCTTCTGAACTTTTTCCAGTTCTCTTTTCACTTCCGCACAAGGCTACACTACGACCAAATGTTTTCATCAAAGAGTTGTATCTATATTCGATGTTAATGAATTTCCCTTCTTCAGAATTGCCTTCCGTGCCATTGCCAGTCTACATTTTATATGGTCTCATTATTTACTTTTCCTGCCTAAACAGCAGAAATAATCTACTACTTTATGTGTCTCGTTTCCTAAATTAATTCTCTTAGCATCATCTGATTGAATTCGACTACATTGCAGTATCTTTGTTTTACTTTCGTTGATATTCGTCTAATATCTTCTTTTCTAGACACAATTCTTCCGTTGATCTACTCTTTCAAGCCTCTTGCTGTCTTTGACAGAATTACAGTGCCATAGACAAGCCTCAAAGTTTTTTTTTCTTCTCTACCAAAATTTATTTCTTCTCCATTTTTTTTCCTTTGATCTCCTCTAATGTTTTTCAGTATACAGATTGAATAACTTCTGGAATGGGGTACAACGCTCACTCCTGCCTCACCCAGTGCTTCCCTTTCGTGCCCCTGGATTCTTATAACTGCCGTCTGGTTTCCGTACAAGCTGTAAATAGCAGTTTACCCCTGCTATAGTCAGAATTTCAAACAGTGTATTCTAGTTGACTTGACAAAAGAAAGGCAAAGTCGGCAAGTGCTATAAACGCACGTTTACCTCTTTAATGTATCTTCTGATATACGTCATACGGTCAGTGTTCCAACGTCCCTCCGACAACTTCCCCGCCTCTACCAGGTTTTCCATTCTTCTGTAAAGAATTCGAATCAGTATTTTGCAAGCATGACCTATTAAACTAATCGTTCGGTAGTATTATTCACAGCATCAGCACTTGATTTCTTTGGAATTGGTATTATTTAATTAGCTTTGAAGTCTGAGGGGTTTTAGCATAATTCATACATCTTGCACGCAGGGTGAAATAATTTCGTCAAGGTTAGTGCTCCCAAGGATAGCAGTAGTTCCGTGGGAATGTAGCGCACTGCAGTTGCCTTTTTTCGACTTAGGTCTTTCAAATTCTTCGCGAAATATCTCCCACCTCAACTTTATCCATTTCTTCACCCCTTTCTATAATATTGCCATTGAGTTCATTTCCCTTGCTGAGCCACCTTATATATTCCTTTCACCTGTCAGGATTCCTTCTTTGCTTAGCAGTGGTTTTCCATCTCAGCTCGTGATGTTCACACAGTAGGTTCTCTTTTCTCCAAAGGCCTCCTTAATTCTCATGTAATTGATGTCTGTCCCCGAGTTACACATGCTTCTATAGACTTGCATTCACCCACGAGCCATACTTCCTTAGCCATTTTGCATTTTCTGTGAATCTCAGTTTTTGGATGTCTGTATTCCCTTACGCCTACTTCATATGCTGCATTTTTATATTTTCTTCTTTCATCAGTTGAATTCAGAGTCTCCTGAGATTTCTGTTAGTCTTCTTTCAACTTACGCAGGTTTCACATTCTTAATTTCCTACCTTTTTGCAATTTCTTCAATTTTATTCTACAATTCATAACCAATAACTTATGGTCAGAGTCAAAATCTACCTCTGGAAATTCCTTACAGCTTAAAATCTACTTCCTAAATCTCTTATGATTGTATAATCAGTGTGAAACCCTCCATTGTCTCCAGATCCCTTCCACATATACAGTTTCTTTTGTAACTCTTAAACCAAGTGTTAGGGTTGATTAAATTACACACTGTGCAAAATTCCACCAGGCGGCTTCCTCTTTCAGTCTTATCTCCCAGTCCATATCTACCTACTGTTTTTCTGTCTCCTTCTTTTCCTACTACCGAATTCCAGTCTTCCATCACAATTAAAATTTCCTGTCAGTTATCTGAATAATTTCTTTTATCTCACAATACGTTCTTTCAGTCTTACCATCTGCGAAGCTGGTTAGGGTATTAAGCTGTAGGCTACTACTGTTGTGGGTTCCGTCTCTATCGTGGCTATGATTACGCAGTCATTATCCTGTTCATAGCAGCTTACGCGCATTACGCTTTTAACCCTTTTGATTATTAGACCAACTACTGCATCATCTCTGTTTGGTTTTATACTTATAACCATGTACTCATCTGATCAGGAGTCCTGTTCGTCCTGGCACCGAACTTCACTACTCCGTACCACGTCCAACTTCAGTCTGTTCGTTTTCATTTTTAAGGTTCCTAACCCACCTAGCTGATTAAGGGCTCCGACACTGCACACCTCAACGAATACAAGAATACGTCTACATCTACATCTACATCTACATCTACATCCATACTCCGCAAGCCACCTGACGGTGGGTGGCGGAGGGTACCTTGAGTACCTCTATCGGTTCTCCCTTCTATTCCAGTCTAGTATTGTTCGTGGAAAGAAGGATTGTCGGTATGCCTCTGTGTGGGCTCTAATCTCTCTGATTTTATCCTCATGGTCTCTTCGCAAGATATACGTAGGAGGGAGCAATATACTGCTTGACTCCTCGGTTAAGTTATGTTCTCGAAACTTCAACAAAAGCCCGTACCAAGCTACTGAGCGTCTCTCCTGCAGAGTCTTCCACTGGAGTTTATCTATCATCTCCGTAACGCTTTCGCGATTACTAGATGATCCTGTAACGAAGCGCGCTGCTCTCCTTTGGATCTTCTCTATCTCTTCTATCAACCCTATCTGGTACGGATCCCACACTGCTGAGCAGTATTCAAGCAGTGGGCGAACAAGCGTACTGTAACCTACTTATTTTGTTTTCGGATTGCATTTCCTTAGGATCCTTCCAATGCATCTGCTTTACCGACGACCAACTGTATATGATCATTCTATTTTAAATCACTCCTAATGCGTCCTCCCAGATAATTTATGGAATTAAGTGCTTCCAGTTGCTGACCTCCTATATTGTAGCTAAATGATATGGGATCTTTCTTTCTGTGTATTCGCAGCACATTACACTCGTCTACATTGAGATTCAATTGCCATTCCCTGCACCATGCGTCAACTCGCTGCAGATCCTCCTGCATTTCAGTACAATTTTCCATCGTTACAACCTCTCGATATACCACAGCATCATCCGCAAAAAGCCTCAGTGAACTTCCAATGTCATCCATCAGGTCATTTATGTATATTGTGAATAGCAACGGTCCTACGACACTCCCCTGCGGTACACCTGAAATCACTCTTACTTCGGAAGACTTCTCTCCATTGAGAATGACATGCTGAGTTCTGTTATCTAGGAACTCTTCAATCCAATCACACAATTCGTCTGATGGTACATATGCTCTTACTTTGTTCATTAAACGACTGTGGGGAACTGTATCGAACGCCTTGCGGAAGTCAAGAAACACGGTATCTACCTGGGAATCCGTGTCTATGGCCCTCTGAGTCTCGTGGACGAATAGCGCGAGCTGGGCTTCACACGATCGTCTTTTTCGAAACCCATGCTGATTCCTTCAGATTAGATTCCTAGTTTGCAGAAGAGCCATTATACTCGAACATAATACAATTCTACTGAGAGGCACCCACATGCTTTGCTCATACTGTGGCATCAAGCAGTCAGGCCTTGAAGATGAGTGGTCTGCCAAGCGAGTGGATTCATTCTTATTTATCGAGTAACATGAACTCTCGTACTCACAACTAAGTTAAAAATTATCCTCCTATATGGATAATACGCAACGGAAACGCTGACTGTTCACTACACACTGGCAATACCACTTTTTCTTTTTTTTTCCTTTTTTTTTTTATTTAACGGCTTTTATCAACACGTGGCCATCGCACTGAATATGAGTGGCGCACACATTATAAATTCTGGATATCATGACAACATACAATTCGAAGGAAAAGACCACCAATCTTTTTCTTTTAGCTATCTTATTTATTCCGATAAATTCTATAACCTAAACACACAAATTCTATAACCTACAACAATAACACATGAGAAATTCCGCCGGCCGAAGTGGCCGTGCGGTTAAAGGCGCTGCAGTCTGGAACCGCAAGGCCGCTACGGTCGCAGGTTCGAATCCTGCCTCGGGCATGGATGTTTGTATGTCCTTAGGTTAGTTAGGTTTAACTAGTTCTAAGTTCTAGGGGACTAATGACCTCAGCAGTTGAGTCCCGTAGTGCTCAGAGCCATTTGAACCATTTGAGAAATTCCGCCCAGTGGGCATGGCTTTACATTGGTGATTCTCTACCTTATGGTCTCGTAATTATTTAACGCTACAGTGCACTTTCTGGATAGGATAGTGGATCTTTTGCTATATCTCACACTTCGACTCTCACAACCATCAACACGAAACTTTCCTCCAGACCGAGCGGTACAAAAGGAACAAGCATAACCCACTACCTCTGAAACTACCTTGCTACTCTCCCATGCAAACCACACATACCCAAATTACATGACATACACCACACTACAACATGGAATACAACACAATAAATAGTCACAACACTATCACTTTCAGCTTTCCCACTTCAATTAGTATTTATCCCAGTTTCACACGACACTGCCCCACTTCGTAATTCTTCTTTCCTGCTATGAACTCTGGAGATATATGCACATCTTCCTGTGCAATGCAAGCCAAGTGGCGTTGCTGGATAGACGGCTGACTCACCTTGTTTCTCTCTCAGAGTGTTATAGTTTGAATCAAGCGTCACACGGAAACATATCTCGCAAAGTAATATTGAGAACATATTCATCACACACACGAGTCCTCAACTGATACCATGGACGAGTACTTCTCTTTATCCTTTGTCTCATACACAGATTGAGACTCACACTGTACTCACCACGTGGAAGTACTCGCCTCTAATTTCAAGTCCTGCACACGCTATTTCTTAAATATTTCAACTTATAGTACACACGCTAGTAATTCAGCTTAACTTAAGCACACGGAAGTATTTCAACTTATTGCTACACGTGGTTTCATTGTCACCGTTGGTCACTTCCGAAGATTACTACGATCCTATTAATATTACCTGCCTGACATTTAATTCTCCCTACAAAGTTCCTGAAATAGAGAAATTATTATTTCAAACTACTCTTAAATATTTCACATGCATACCATGTCTCCACTCTTTTGTCTTTACGGAGCACAACTAAGACAGGTCTTAACAGCACAAGATCCAGCGGCAGAGTGCTGAAACGTGGCCGTTCTTTGGGTCATCTCGCACCTATGTCGAGGTGGGGGAAGACCATGCTACCGTATTGGTCAGCCACATTTCACGCGCTCAAAGCTCTGGTAAGTTTCATCTCTTTGGTTCCACCAAAGCTGGCCAAAGGATCGTCTCAAAGATGATCATATATTCACATTCACTATCTGCGGTTAGCAGACGACCATACATTCATTCATTTCACAGATCTCACCAAACTGGATGTGGGGATTTATTTTGTGGGAGTGCACATGTGATAAATTAAATAAATAAATTGTCATTCTTTCCCACACTGGTATCCGGCTTCGCTGTATTAATTGAAATTGAGTTATTTTACAAAAAAAAATGTGTTGTTCTGACAAAAATAATGAAGTATGTTGTACCTATTTTCAACGTCGGGCGGTACTGTACCCTTTCACTACAACTGATCGACGTTAGAGATATAGGTCTATGGTTCTGCACATCTGTTCGACGTCCTTTCTTGAAAACGGTGATGACCTGTGCCCTTTTCCAATCCTTTGGAACGCTACGATCTTCTAGAGACCTACAGTACACCGCTGCAAGAAGGGGGGCAAGTTCCTTCGCGTACTCTGTTAAAATCGAACTGGTATCCCATCAGGTCCAGCGGCCTTTCCTCTTTTGAGCGATTTTAATTGTTTCTCTATCCCTCTGTCGTCTATTTCGATATCTACCATTTTGTCATCTGTGCGACAATCTAGAGACGGAACTACAGTTCAGTCTTCCTCTGTGAAACAGCGTTGGAAAAAAACGTTTAGTATTTCGAGCTTTAGTCTGTCATCCTCTGTTTCAGTACCATTTTGGTCACAGAGTGTCTGGACATATTGTTTTGATCCACCTACCGTTTTGACATAAGACCAAAATTTCTTAGGATTTTCTGTCAAGTCAGTACATAGAACTTTAGTTTCGAATTCATTGAACGGCTCTCGCATAGCCCTCCTCACGCTGCATTTCGCTTCGCGTAATTTTTGTTTGTCTGCAAGGCTTTGGCTATATTTATGTTTGCTATGAAGTACCCTTCGCTTCCGCAGCAGTTTACTAACTCGGTTGTTGTACCACGGTGGCTCTTTTCCATCTCTTACGATCTTGCATGGCACATGTCTAACGTGCCGCGGGTTGTCACGCCTGGTAGCGATACGTTGGTGGTGGACGTCTGTTCCTAGGAGGGGAAGGGAGGGCTCCACTGGGGGCCGAACCGCACACTATCCCTGGGTTCAGTGTGCGTCGGTGGTGAGGTGGCTGTGAACTGCTGAGGGCTACGGCAAGACGAAGTCTCTCCGTCGTCTCTATGTCTTCCGTTTAATACACAACTTGACTAGAAGAAGGGACCAGTTGGTAGGACATGTTCTGAGGCATCAAGGGATCAGCAATTTAGCATTGGAGGGCAGAGTGGAGGGTAAAAATCGTGGAGGGAGACCAAGAGATGAATACACTAAGCAGATTCAGAAGGATGTAGGTTGCAGTAAGTACTGGGAGATGAAGAAGCTTGCACAGGATGGAGTAGCATGGAGAGCTGCATCAAACCAGTCTCAGGACTGAAGACCACAACAACAACAACCGATGGAAGTAGAAATTATTCCCACGTCTCCTTGTTCCCGCTTTATTGCGAAAAGCTGAAACGTCCTGCTTGCTTTGCCAATGTAACTCCATTGCTTTCCTGCATCGTGGCTAAACAAGTTACCGCATCCAAAGCGAACCTCGCTGCTTTTCCGAATTCCTCCGTCACTTATAATACGGAAGAGACGGCGTGGGACTGTTGGCCGGAAGCAATGTATATTTCGAAGAGGCTCTCGCGCTGAAACCAACGAATACCAAAAGAGAACATATTGTATCGTTTTATTAAAAACTTCTGCGTATTTCATAACATGAGCTGCAGAAACCAGTATTCACAACGTGCAAACTACACCAAGTCTTAGATTACTTCCTGCATACCGCAGTGGTACAGCACGAGTGTGCTTAACTGCAGGGATTAGACAACATAATAACTGTCACGAACACACCATAACAGAGGTTTGTTTTCGTTGTCTACCCGTAACGCGTTGCCTTTAACTGACGTTACCCTTTTTTTTTACTGAGTGCGACGTCCGGGAAAGCGGGGAGTCGGCGTGACGTTGGTGTACAGAGAGCGTGCAAGGCGGCATCTTTGTTAGGTTATGGGGCTGGTGGTGGTTTGCCATTCAGTACTTCTCTCCCCGTCTCCCACACCGAAACATTACTTGCAGTCACCAACACCTTCAGCGTGCGACAGAGGCCTACAATTTTAATACGAATGACTGTAAGCTATTTCAAATATTTTAATATAATAATAGTGATCTGATTAGGTGAGTAGTTAGTACATCGCTAAATCATGACATACAAGAAATTGCAATTTAGAAAAATCTCGCATTTGGCCAAAAATTGAAAAGATAATGTTTGATGCAATTAATTTAAGAACTGCGACATCAAAAGGTGTATCATACATAATGATGGAAGGCCAAGCGACTTTTATTGAACAGTGCAGTGCACGTCAAAGTCACACAGATGTGCAGGGTGGAGCAATTAAAAGTGGCCCGCAGAGCAGAATTCCAGCGTGCAAAGGAACTCAGTAGAGGAAAATAAATGCAGTATTAACGTGAATATGGCGGATGTTGAAAGTGACTGCCATTCATCGCGTGGCACTTCTCGTCCCTCGTCAGCAAGCTTTCCAAGACGCATCGAAGCTGGACACTGCTGGAGTTGCTGGAGTTCTTGGAGATGGTGAGAGTTGTCGCGATACATGTCAGACTCGAGGGCTCCCCACAGAAAGTAATCGCACACTCACAGGTCAGGTGACCTGGGTGGCCTGCGACCGCTGCAGTATGGGAAGTTGCTGCGTCCTGCTGGAACCAATTGTAGGTCTTCCCATCCTCCGTTAATGCTGCCACAGATGGTTTCAAAGTGTTGGCAATCTAACACGCCGAAGTCTTGGCGCGATGAAAGAAGATGGAACCAATAATGCTATTTCCTCTGCCTCGTGATGACTGGGTGTTCTGTGCTGTCCTTAGGTTAGTTGGGTTTATATAGTTCTAAGTTCTAGGGGACTGATGACCATAGACGTTAAGTCCCGTAGTGCTCAGAGCCATTTGAACCATTAATGCTGCGCGCAGACACTGTACACCAAACAACAACCTTCTGGTCATGCAATGTGTTTCGTGGAAGTTACGGGGATTGTCCTCTGCCCAGAACCTACGATTCTGCGATCTGACATGACCACTCACGTGAAACCAGGCTTCATCAGACATAAAGAACAGACTCGTGTCCAAGATATTCATTGTTATCTCAGTGAGCAACCACTCACAAAACTGGCGGCGCTGAAGACCACCTGCTGGTTTTAATGCACGAGCAGCTGACACGACGGTAGGGATGCACGTGAAGGAGTAGCATTCGCCCGTACAATCGGCGGTGATATTCTGGTCTATTGCAACAGGCGTCGGGTTGATTTGGTAGCACTCTCAAGCATTTTCTGGTGAACTGCAGCCATATTTTTTGGAGTGCAGGCACGTTTCTGAATTGTTTCTGACTTTTTCAAAACTGATAAGGTTTGCACGGCAGTCTTTGCAGGCGCTTTGACACCATTAAACCTCTCGGCAAACGACTGACCACACCGTTACCACGACTTTGATGTCATGTCACTTTCTACGACGATATCTCGCTGCTGCGCTGCGAGCAGCACCGTCCCCTTGGTAGTGCTCCACTCACACTGACACAGCCGGAACTACGCTTTGAACAGGGGTGGATCACGTGGCGGGCGTACACGCGGTGTGCGCGTCACGGGCTGTGGTTGCGTGCGTCCATTCGCGTCCAATCATTTGCCCCACGCCATCTATCACTGTTATTCAGCTCAGTAAAGCTGTGTACAGTGGTCGGGGCGCTCTCGCAGTCGACGCTCGGTGAGAGAAACCCCCTCCCCGCCCCTGCCGCGACGGCGACGCTTCACTGCTGCCGGCCGCGACACTCCATCTGGTCCGTACACGAGGTGAACATGGGTGCAATTTAGACGTTTTGCCCACTGGAATCGTACTGTGGCCCGCACATCAGCCGTAGAGTAGGTTTCCATTTGCGACGCCGTTTGACTGCTACACTGCGACGCAACCGTTCGACGTGCCACAGTGTAACCGCGTCTGCAGGACACGGCAACTTGTACCCTCTTGTACTGCATTGGTCCTGGCGTTGGACGACGTGTTTAACATAGTTTCTCAAGTCCCTGTGTAAAACAGTAAGAGACCCTCACAACTTTTAGGGCGTAATAAATCGAAATACGCAGTCACCACTGTTATTTATTTCACTTAGCGCTACAAGTGCGAACATAAGTCTGAAGACCATAGTGTAAACGAGGAGCGTGCCCTTTCTTCCTGTCGTTTCCACCGGCGTTCGGAAAGTCATTCGTTTTGCTAATTGTTTCCTTAGCGGAAGGTCTTTCGCTTCCCTTCTTTCCTTACGTAACATCGAGTGCTTTGTGCGTGCTACCTGTGGGCTAACGATTCGTTCGAGTTTGCTGGTGGTAGCGCGCGCACACCAGCTTGCCACACTACGTACACTGCTGCAGGTGGTAATACTAAGTGTGAACTTAGTATTACAACGTTTGCTAGGCGTACACTTAGTATTAGTATGTTTGCTTCTAAAAGTCCTGTGTCGTATACTGATACTCATGACATGCTCTACACATTATTTAAGTTATGACAAATGCAATGTGGTGACTTAAACCATTTTAACACTTACCCGTGAAGATGGTCCATGAACGCAAGCGGTTGATATTTTGGTTTAAAATGAAAGCGGCTGATGGTTAAACATGCATTTTATACATTACTTGACGACTGTTGGTAGTCACCTTCCAAAAGAATTTAATTTTATTCACATTTCGGCAACAGGGGGTCAAAGCTAAATCATAGTTGCAAAAAGTTTTAAATTCACCGATTGCGGCCTAAACACCGTAAATTAACATAAGGGGAATTATGTGGGTGGCCCAACTCTTCAGTAGCTGTTTTAATTTTTTCTCTGTCTTATTCTAGTGCAAAATGAAAAGCTCATTTGCTGAACACAATCAAACAGCAGCTCTTTGTTGCATCGTTATAACTCATAATCTCTGACAGAGTAAAAATTGCTAAACTGTATTTTAGTTGAATCGACCCCTCATGACCCCACACACTCACACAGTACTCCATCATGAATGGTAAATAAATTATTTACACTTATTGTTCGTTTATCCGAACGTAAATTCTTGCTGGAACTAAATCCCTTAGGGTAAGAATTATTGCCTCAAGGCTTAATCCTGAAAGCAGCTTTAGTGATGGACGAACTAAGTCCTTGGATAACACATGAGTTACTGAAGTGAATTGACAGAGCACTGAATCAGATTTACAGTAGCCGACATGCCCTCAAATTTATTGAGATCCTCGGGAGAAAATACCATGAGAAAACTATTTTACTGCGCATGCAAGATATATGATATAGGAAAAATATTCTCAGACTTCAAGAAGAACGTAATAATTCTAGCGCCAGAGGTGAAAGTTGCCGACAAATGAATCTGTTACCAAACAGTTGGTCTAATAAGTCATGGCTGCAAAATGCTGACACAATTTATTTACAGACGAATCGAAAAAAATACTTGTAGAAGCCGGCATCAGGGAAGATTAGTTTGGATTCTGAAGAAATGTAGACACGCGTGAGAGATGATATGATAAATATCAACAAGAGTAGAACAAGGATAATGAAATGTATTCGAATGAAACCAGGCAATTCTGAGAGAATAAGATTAGCAGGGTGTAATAGCAAGATAATCATTTTTGAAAATGAGAAACTAGTTTGCATCCATTACAAATATAAATTTTGGAAAGTCTTTTCGGAAATTTTTTCTGTGGAGCGTAACATTGAACGGAATTGAAACTTGCTTTATAAACAGATGAAACAAGAAGGAAATAGAAGCTTTTGAAATGTGGTGCTTCAGAAGGATGCTGAATATTAGAGTAGAGTGGACAACGAGGAGGTACTGAATCGATTCGGGAAGAAAAAAAGATATTTATTTTACTAATTGCCTAAAAGTAGGGATTGTTTGGTACCACACGCCATGAGGGATCAAGGAATCATGATGCGGTAAAGCATGGTGGTGTGTGTGTGTGTAGAAGGAAGAGGGAGGGTGGAGGTTGGGAGGTTAGAACAGTTGAGAAATACTAAGGTTTGAATATGGTAAAAAGGTCCAAGTAGTAGCAGGTTGCAGTAGTTTTCTAGAGATGATGCACTTGTTGGGTTAGTGTCGGGAACTACGCCAAACCAGCCTCACAGACTGAAGACAACAACATACACATAATTGGATAATGACGTGCTTTTTGTATTCTGTTCATGTCAATGATTTGATGCAGCTTACAAGTTTTCTTTCCTGTCATCCTCTCCATTTCCACTACACGTTCTCAGTTACAGTATATGATGCATATATTTCAGTATCCGTCGTCCCCTATAGCTTTTGCCCTCAACGATTGTCTCAAGTACCACGGATTTTTTCTCCTGCCTTAACACGTCTGTTCTCTGTGTGTGTGAAATCTTATGGCACTTGAGTGCTGAGGTCATCAGTCCCTAAGCTTACACACTACTTAACCTAAATTATCCTAAGGACAAATACACACACCCATGCCCGAGGGAGGACTCGAACCTCCGCCGGGACCAGCCGCACAGGTCTGTTCTGACCTTGTTTTAATTAATATTTTCGACGCATTTCTTTCGTCGTCGTTTCTGCAGCGAAGCTCATAATTGCTTAACTACCAGACACTTAATTGTCATCATTCTTCTGTAAAACCACACCTCAACCAAAACGACTCTTTTATTTACCTGTTTTCGAATGGAAATTGTGAACGGTGGAAGTTCATCTGTAAAAGTATCATTCCAATAGTTAGAACACTCAGGCATTTCATTAGCAGGATTAAACTTATGGGAAAAAAACAGTATGTCGGCTTTCGGCAGTTGTTTTGAGCTTTTTTCTGAAGCGGTGCTAACTTGTAAGTTCGAGGTAGAGCATCAAAACTGAGGTGTAGATGGGAATGATTCTTCAAAGATTTGTTATATTCTATATTCTTAACGACTTTCATGAAGCACGTGCTGACTTTTGGTAAAACTCTGAACATTGAAAGACAGATGGCAGCGAAGTGATTATTCATCAAATTCCAGTACACAGAACACGTGTAGTAACCATCATTTCGTTTGTGTACCAGACGATAAGAAATGTTAATGAAATTATATAGAGCATTAACCGAGGCGATTTTAGGCGCAAGTGAAACAAGCTGACGGGGCACCAGTTTCCATATCGACGTAGGTACCGGTAACGGAAGTTATGTTGGTGCACTGCTTCTTTGTGCCACTATAAGCGTGACGTCGTAGTGGTTCAAATACCCGTCCCAGCATCCTGATTCAAGTTTTCAGTTACTTCCTATATTTTTTTCCCCATTTGTTGTTCGTGTGGCTGTATGTCCGCCTGTTAAGACCTCTTTTGATCAAGAACGGGTAGAGGTATAGAGTTGAAATTTCTGTGAAATACTGAGGTCTAAGGTTCGTTCACGGTATAAATATTTTAACCTTCTAATTCAATGCATTCAAAAGAAACGGCCGTACATGTCACATGTTTTGATACTGAAACGTCCCCTTAGGAAATTATGAATTACTGTGCTGGTAAACCTCTTACGTTATTTGATTTACAAACAGCTGAGCAAAACTCCGCGTACTCAAACAGTTTTCTCTTTACTTATTCTGATCATCACTAAACAGACACACAATATTTTTAGTGGAACGCAGTCTGACTCTCAATAATCCCTACACAAGAATGGCCCTGACTAACAATAACCTATACCTTTCATGAATCACTTACCTCACAAAAATCTTCGTTGCTAGAACTACTGCAATACAGCGAAAACCAAATAAAAGATTCTAACTACTGAATGCATTAACTACTGATACGCATAGTTAACAAATGAAAGATTTTGTAGAGAACAAACAATATATTTACCTTAATAATGTTCAAAGGTCATCATATGATCTTTTATTTAGCTGACTGTATTGGCGCTCGCTGTATTGCAGTAGTTCGAGCAACGAAGATTTATATGACATCCATCTTCACAAATTTCCTTTTTCTGGCGGACGCACGTCCAGATCGTCCGCTTATAGTGACATCTCAAAACTCCGGCTTCTCTCTCTCCACATCCACGACTGCTGGCGGCTCACCTCCAACTGCCCAACCCTACGCGTTGCTCACAACCAACTGCCCAACACTACACAAGCGAATATTCCAGCAATGAGTCCAACCAGCCACAGACTGCACACAGCCCAATCATTGATTTTAATAGAGAGCGCTACGTGGCGTTACAAACATAAAAACCTAAACAGCCTACTTACATAGCCCCCATGCTCCCCACAAAAAAAATTTACAAATTGTTTTGGGCAGTGCCCAATAATTATTTGCAAAAATTTTTTTATGTTAACGATAACAAATATATCAAATCCACACAGTTATTGATACAATGTTGGTCAAAAGCAAAAATTGTTCTCATGATGACAGTCCTGATCATTCATCACAGTAGTAATTACATTGCACAAAGTCTGTTCGGTAAAAGAAAATGCACACGGAAGTAGTGGATTTCCATGCAGTCTTAAAGAAGTAGTATTTTCCTTCCAACGAAGGACAGTGCTAACTCTTGACATGCAGACAGATAATGGGCCACAACATAGCAAACCCACAGCAGAATCAGTCGAAGTTTTGAAGAATCGGCCTATTGGTAGGTATGTCATCACAGAGCAGGCCCACAGTATTTCTTCGAGAGACAAAGGTACTAGTGGGCCACCACAGGTGCAGACCCACTGTAGTCCTAGTAGAGATTATGGTATTGGTGGGCCACTAAAGGTGCAGACCCACTATAGTCCTAGTAGAGATTACGGTATTGGTGGGCCACTAAAGGTGCAGACCCACTGCGGTCCTTGTAGAGACAATGGTATTGGTGGGCCATCAAAGGTGCAGACCCACTGTGGTCCTTGTAGAGATGGCCAGCAGCCATCCGTTGCGAGTGTGCGGGTGCACAATCACCATCGAACTGTGTTCCGGATAATATAGCAAGTCCATGAATCACCTCTTGCGCACTTACAAAAAAAAATTTTTAAATGGCCTTAGAACCAGCAATGCTGTTAACCAGTCCCTTGCTGAAGTATCAACACACGTGCGAGCACTAACAGTCCCCTTTCTTTTCTTTTTTTTTTAACTTCTCACATATTGTGCATATACTATGACCAACAGAAATGTGTGCACTGAAATGAGTCCCTACAAGTTACTCAATTTGATGAACTGATGTCAATTAGAATTTTATGACATGAGAATACAATTACAAAGGTACAGAAAACATCATTAAAGAACATAATAATACAGATATCATTTGCAGTAATACGGGCTTTACAAAAGAATAGAAATAAACTTATACATCACGTCCCCTTAGGAAAATTATCAATTACTGTGCTGGTAAAACTCTTGCGTTATTTGATTTACGAACAGCTGAGCAAAACTCAATGTACTCAAACAGTTTTCTCTTTACTTGTTCTGATCATCACCAAACAGACACACAATATTTTTAGCGCAATGCAGTCTGACTCTCAATAATCCCTACAGAAGAATGGCCCTGACCTATATCTTTCATGAATCACTTACCTCACAAAAATCTTCGTTGCTCGAACTACTGCAATACAGCGAGCGCCAATACTGCCAGCTAAATAAAAGAGTCTAACTACTGAAGGCACTAACTACTGATAGGCATACTTAGCAAATGAAAGATTTTATAGAAAACAAACAATGTATTTACTTTAATGATGTTCAAAGGTCATTATATGACATCCATCTTTACAAATTTCCTTTTTTCTGGCGGACACACGTCCAGATCGCGTCCGCTCAAAACTCCGCCATCTCTCTCTCTCTCCACACCCACCACTGCTGGCGGTTCACCTCCAACTGCGCAATGCTACACAAGCGAATATTCCAACAATGAGTCCAACCATCCACAGTCTGCACACAGCACAGTCAGTGATTGTCATACAGAGCGCTACGTGGCGTTACCAACATGAAAACCTAAACAGCCTACTTACAATACTCACAACCTCGGTCATCCTATACGTGAACTGTCTGTGCGTATACACACCGATCCTCGTGGTCCAGCGATAGAGTGCGTCGCGGAATCCGATTCTCTGTAGCATCACCGATTTCTCTGTCTTCGTTTTAACCCAGCCTTCATCTCTCACCGATGCGAGGAGCTGCCGGAAGCTGCACACGTCAAACCGTGGGCCCCCTCTCCCCGGCTGGATAACAGGTATAGGTTAGGGACGCGCGAGCCGCCGATGTGCCGTATAATAGAAGGACCTGCACCCAGGCATGGGTACCATATTCAATTGTTGTTTATCCATAGACATAATTAAGTTTGTACGAAAACCTCAGAACGCAAGTCATACTCGCACTTGCGCGGTTATTTTCGATAAACTTTGGCCTGATGGATTACAGACATCAGCTCTCTTTACATAATGTTCTCTCTGAGGAAAGGTAACTATACCCTCATGTCAGTAATTATGTTCGACGACATGCTGTTTAAAACAGTTACGATGAGAGCGTGTTCAGCACTCCGTGTTCAGGCCACAAGTGGCCCACGGGGACCATCCGACCGCCGAGACATCCTCAGCTGAGGATGCGAGTAGGAGGAGCATGCGGTCAGCACGGGTCGTTCTGATGGTTTTCTTCGACCGGCGCCTCAAACCGCGCCGCAGGGCCGAAGTTGTTGCTTTAGTTCGTCCCGCAGAAAGAGTTCCTATCGCGAAATCAGTACGTGTATCAATCAGCTTTCCTGACGAGGAGGTAAACGGAAACCGCTTCCTGCCACACTTCTCATAAATGATGTACAGGCATACTGGCACAATACAATTTAGCTTTCCGATCAAAACGTCGTACCTAGCCACCAGCAAGGTTGAATCGCCTGAAGACATCGGACAGTTGCTCCGAGGATATATTGTAGAATTTGTACAACGTGATCCGGCGGCAAACTCGTGAAGAGTATTTACAGCACATCCGCCGGGAAAGATTGAAGAGTCACATCAGGCGTCATCTTGCTAATTTCAGGTAACGAATTTACTACCAACGCCATCAAACCGAAAGTTTGGGTACAGTAACTCCTCTAAGTGAGAATGTTATTGATATTTCTCCTGGCTCCATCCAACTATAGTACACATCTGAAATGCTGCTATAAGATCTTGTTTAAAAAAAACTAATTGCCACGCCAAAATTTAAATGTTATGATAATGTCACACTCCTTTTTAGTGGAACCCTTAGAGGATCACTTTCTTGTCCGTCTGCCTGTCCGTACCATTGTTAAAAACCCATTTTCACAGGAACGGGTAAGTTGAGATCTATATCACATACTAAGATCTACAGTCCGTCGGCAGTGTAACAATTTGAACTTTCGACATAAAAGTTTTCTGTGTTTGGTACCGCGTCGCTATAGAAAAACGAAAGTTTCGGCCACGATTCCATTGATTGCAGCCGAGACCCAGAAGAAGGCCCCTGCAATCGTGGCCGAAACGTTGATTTTTCTATAGCAGTAGTAGTTTTTTTTTTTACATTATGACGCGGTACCAAACCCAGAAAACTTTTATATCGACTGACTCTGGCCGCGGAAGCCTACGCAATTAAATTTCAACTTTGTAAGTCAATACAAACAAAAAATACGGCCATTTACGTTTACAAAACTTAGAGGGTACTCACTGGTCTAGAACACTAAAATTTAGCAGGAAGTAAGCTTTCACGATACAAATAAAAGAAGAAATCTGAGGAGTTAAAAACCGTAATCATATCAAACGAATTTTTTTTTTTTTTTTTTTTTTTGTCATTTGTCTCCGACTGTCTGCCTGTTCGTCCACATTTTCTTATGAATTGGTGGATGTCTAATTTTAAAATTTATGTCGCATACAGCGGTGTACAGCCCCTTGGCGTCGTAACAAATTCAAGGTTCTAACTTAATGCAGTCATTTATATTGTGTATTTTGATACTTACAAATTGATTGATCAGAACCTATAGAGTACTTCTCGTTGGCGTAGATCGTGATATTTGGCAAGAAGCAAAGTTTAGCACGACAAGTAAATGACAAAATCAGAAACTCCTTACTTTCTGATTATATAACATGAAAAAGATATTTCTTCTGTTATTTGTAATCCAAATTGAAAATTATAGTTAAAACATTCTCGAAAGTCTTGATATTCACGGGACCGATGCCGTTAACAGGCAAAAATCGTCGAGATTCTTCGTTCCTGGGGTGGGTGAACTGTGTGTATATGTAATTAAGTTGTTTAGGAGTCCTGTTCACAGCTGGCCAGTTTTTATTAATTTAATGACACTGTTGGTTAGTGGAAAGCTCTCGATGACTGAGGTGCTACTTCTCGTTGGCGTAGCATCGTGATATTTGGCAAGAAGCAAAGTTTAGCACGACAAGTAAATGACAAAATCAGAAACTCCTTACTTTCTGATTATATAACATGAAAAAGATATTTCTTCTGTTATTTGTAATCCAAATTGAAAATCATAGTTAAAACATTCTCGAAAGTCTTGATATTCACGGGACCGATGCCGTTAACAGGCAAAAATCGTCGAGATTCTTCGTTCCCGGGGTGGGTGAACTGTGTTTATATGTAATTAATTTTGTCAGGAGTCCTGTTCACAGCTGGCCAGTTTTTATTAATTTAATGACACTGTTGGTTAGTGGAAAGCTCTCGATGTCTGAGGTGCTACAGCAGCAGATGTTACTCTTTGTCACTTTGCGGGGTTTACGGGATCATTGGCAGCCAGGAGGACGACGCTTTAGTCGTGTCACTAATGACAGCTTTTTCCCCCACCACGGCCACTGCCTATCAGATTCCCGGAAGTGGGCAGCAGCGTTGCTGGAGAAACGAATCCTCGGAATTCACGCGCCCTCGCCTTGGCTCGTTCCCACCAGGGTTTCCGCGTGGAACACCCGCGCAACAGCGCCTCGGTTGCCATGGAAACTGTCTGGGGTGGCACAGCCGGCTCTGCGTCGCGGTTTGCCCACGTCGAACCGCTGTCGGTCCGCGCCGCCAATCACAGAACGCGCTGAGCGTGACGTCAGGCACACAACCAGAGCGCTGGAGCGGGCGTGGCGGCAGCTTTGAAGTAAACTTATCATCCGATTTCAAGGAAACTTTCTGTGGAACGCTTGACTCTTCTGTATCTTACAGCCTGATCTCGTCTCTCGATAAAGGACTGAATTCCTTTCTTTATTTGTCTTGGTTACTTGTTGTATCGCATTCACGAAAACCATTACACGAAATTTTAATGAGCATTGCGTGGACTTTGTGTTCATTTTAGGTAATACATCATTGTGTATGAAATTTAGTCAACGTACTGAAATTGTTTTTAAACTTGAGAGCAGAACGATAACTATCACCGTTCTCGAGATATTGAATGGTACGTCGGCGGACGGGCTGTGCGCGGGTCGCTCCCGACGCTACCGGTACTTGGCCCTGCTCGTCGTAGACCACGTGGTTCTAACAGCCCCAAATTTCGTAAACGGTTCCGGAAATCGAAACGTAGTTTTTTTGCAAATGATAGCTTGTAAAGAGTCACGTATTGCATCGAATGATAAATATCTAAAATCTATTTATCTACCGAGATATGAAAGTTACAGTTTTTCAGAATGGATCGATGAATTTTTATAAGCGGCATTTAATAGCATGTGAAATGAGAATTACAATTGCATGGTACACGATAGTATTTACAATGTTCTATATAGACCTACAAATGTTAAATCGAAACTAATTTGGTGATATGTCATAAGATGTGCAATTTGCAAATATTTACAGTTATTGATTATTTCCTTTGGTGAGTAACAAACGCTTTTGCTGTACTTTATTTGTTCAACATGCGTTTCGCTTTTTATTTTAAGGCTTGAGTGGGAGCTAGAATGATTCAATTTTGTTTTGATATGTGATACTTGCAAATTATAAAACAGTTAAAATCTTATTTTATTACGTGAATAAGTGGATTACTTACAGTTAATCGAGTTTCTGGCGGTCATCTGCGTTTCCTCTCGCCTGCTCACATGCTGGTGGTCGAATTAAAACTTAGGTTATGGAACACAAGCACATTTTCATGTTCACTCTTTTTTCTTCTGTCACTAGCTGTAGGCATTTTGCCGAAAGGCGCGCTGGATTAGCCGAGCGGCCTTAGGCGCTGCAGTCATGGATTGTACGGCTGGTCCCGGCGGAGGTTCGAGTTCCCCCTCGGGCATGGGTGTGTGTGTTTGTCCTTAGGATAATTTAGGTTAAGTAGTGTGTAAGCTTAGGGACTGATGACCTTAGCAGTTAAGTCCCATAAGATTTCACACACACACACACATTTTGCCGAAAACTGTGGTTTAAAGTCGTAACTATAGGGTGTTCACTTCATGTCTCTTCCTGTTCAGTTTGTTTTGTACATGCTGCCAACCTAACGAATCATATGCTGAAAACTAACATTTATTCATTTCTGTTCTCCTTATATCAGTATGCGAGGATGGCTAGTCAGTGAGAGTTATAGGAAGTTGAAAGTGAATTAAGTAGTTGTGAGAGAGTGGCCGAAAAATTTGGTGTTCAGTTGATTTCGTTTTGGGTTTAAATGTTTTGTAGAGGAGTTCATGTAAGAGTAAACTCACTGCTTACATTAATAGATAAAATAGTAGAATAACATTTCAACAGATGATTATTATCAGAATACTAGCACCCAACCCCTTGGTTCTCACTCTTACGCGAACCCCTTCACAAAATATTTACAATAAACCAAAACTCGAATCAGCTGCACATGACAACTTTCAATTACGCTCTGGCAGATACTAGATTCACATTCAACTTTCTGCAACTCACCCTGACTAACTACACACACACACACACACACACACACACACACGCACATACAGAGAACAGAATGAACAGACCTTGGGTTTCAGCAAGCACTTCGTTAGGTTGGCAACGGGTACATAAACAAACCAAATGTAATATGGGACTTAGGTAAGACAGGATTCGTTTTGGACGGGGTCTTACTCAGTTACCGTTGCTTGCTCAGGTATTTTTAAATCACGTACACTTTATTTAGAACCACTTGGAAATGAGGTTGACAATAAGGAACAATGATCAAATTTGACTCTTAAGACACAATGTCTAATAAAAAAAATTCTTAAGCAAGTTTCACTCACGGCTGAAGGCCTTATTGACCATAAATTCAAATTATTTGTCGCCTGAAGGCCCCAATAGTGATAACTCAAAATTAAAATATTTAAAAAAATCATCACAATCTGATCAAACCAAGATAGAAGTGGACCTCAGACAGTGCTCCAAGCATCGGCCTGGGAAAGTCGCTCAACTGCGCAACCGATGAGACAGACAGCCAAGAGTTGTATTCACTTAACCGGATGGCAATTCAGACTAGTGACAGTTTAAACGCAGCCCAACACTCTTGCAAAATCTACCTAGCGTCTGGTAACCAACACAACGATGGAATAACTCAGGCAAAGCGGAACCGGCGGACAGCACTGCGTCTTCAGAATCCGGTGTTTAGAACATCCAGAAGCAGAAGGAAGCACTACGACCAACGTAGTCCAAAAGAAGAAAATATTCGAACCACAAGGAGGCTGTCTAACTACACGTCTTACCGGACAGCAGCGGCAAGGCGAGGAAAGGTACACTGGCGCGGAAATACGCCGACCTCCACGGCAGGCAACTGGGGCGTTAGCGGCCACTAGGCAGAAAAATACCGCTGGTCGAACTTCATCAATAAACACAAGGAATTCAGTGATTAATAACGAAAGGTGGAGGATGGCTAACTAATTTCGCCAACTCCAAACACTCCACTCGTTGCTCTTCGTCTCAGTGACCGGGCGAGCAGCAACGCGCGGACAAACGGCGTGATCTCAGAACAATGGAGATTTCACAACTGGGTTAACGATCACTCAGCTCAGACGTCCTGGGTCCGGTGGACGACGAGGTTGTGACCCTGGCAACTACAGCCCCTCGGTCCGGCAGTCCTGCGCGCCGCCAGCCAGCGGTCCCCGGTTTGTCCCCGCGCTGCCGGACCTCTCTGCTGCTCCGTCCCAACCGAACTCCCCGACACACTCTGACCCGGAAAACACTTGACGTCCTTCCAAAGATAGTACCACGGTACTAGGTATCGGTAACTGCTGCTACTGCCACTCATGAACAGACAATGTTAGCAAATGTAGTGGCGCCAGTAAACATAAAAAGAAAAAGATACCCCACTATCCCTATTACACGATGCCAACCTTTCAACACCACCATTGCGAGGCGCAACACGGCTCACCAAATAACAAGAGACATAAATTGAACACACAGTAGTTACGACTCCAAATCTGTTTTTGGTCAAATATCCGCAGCTAGCGACAGAAGAATAATTGTAGTCCACGCCAATTATCGCAAAGAACATGAAAATTGTGAAGAAAATAGTTTGTAACGTGAAAATGTGCTTATGTCTCGTAAGTAATTTTATACTGCGATATACAGCCTGAGATCAAATGAGAGGAAACGCAGATGTCAGCCAAAAATTCGATTAACTGTAAGTAACCAATTACTCAAGTAAAATATAATTAAAAAAATGGGTGTGAGCACTATGGGACTTAACATCTGAGGTCACCAGTCCCCAAGAACTTAGAACTACTTAAACGTAACTGACATAAGGACATCACACATATCCATGCGCGAGGCAGGATTCGAACCTACGACCATAGCGCTCGCGCGGTTTCAGACTGAAGCGCCGCGAACCGCTCGGCCACACCGGCCGGCTAAAAAATAATAGATGAACTGTTAAATAATCAACACGTATCACAAAGATTCCACTAGAAACATCTTAAATTAAGGCGTAAAGCATCTAGATCAAATAAAATACATGAAAGGAAGAAAAGTGGTTTGTTATTTATTTACAAAACGAATATTTCTGTGCTTGCTGCATGTGATGGACACTTAAACTAACTTCTTATTAATTATTTCGTTGTGCCTTAAGACATTTTATTTGCAACGTTTAGAGTACTTTATAATTACATGTAATAACACGAGATTGCCAATTTCTCTTTCCAGTATCGCTAAAACAGTCTTTATAGTCAGGATGTATAGCATTTAATAAGTCGATTTATTTTACCGAAATATTTTACATACCTGATCGAATCTCTGCGTCAGATTGGCATAAAGTACCAAATCCAATATTACGTGAATGGTTTTCATCACGCACGAAGCTCACTGATCCCCGGCTTGCAAGTAGTCATGAAGGACTGATCATAATAATTGGCCTACTTTATTTGCTGCCCTGTCAATTAAATTCAACATATTAAGTTTCATTCAAGGATTTCTACTGTACCTTTTTTCCCATTTACTTCTTCTGCTGCATTGGGCACTACTTCTATCAAAGATATCCATTCGTATTGTAATGGATTCGTTCCACTGTTTCAGTCAGTCGTTGCATTATGGTACCATTAAGATTATCGAAAGACTCTGTGTCTTAACTTGCTCAGCTTCCACTTCCTTAATTTGCTGCCCTTTACCGTCATTTTAGTTGCAAACCGCAGTTCGTAACCCAATAAATTATCGTCGGTCTGCGTCTGCACCGGGAAATGGCTTACAATTTAAAATCTGGCTTCGAGAAGTCTTTTCCAAAAATGCATTATTCTTTCATGATTCTTGAGGAAAGTGTTGGCGATGATTACATTATACTCTATCAGGTGGCTTCCCCTTTCATCCAGTCCTTCGAGACTATATTTTCATATTCTTTTTTCTTCCTATACCTGCTACCGCATTCAAGTCTCTCATCACGTTTTAAATTTTTGTCTCGCTTAACTATCTGAGTAATCTCGTTTATCGTACATTGTTTCAATCTGTTCATCACCTGTGGTGTAGGTAGGCACGTAAACTTGAATCACTGTGGTGTCAGTGTTAGCGTTATGTTTATCTTGGTAATGATAATGTTAATGGCAGTTTAGAGATGGTGCTGAGTGTTGTGATACTATTTCATTGGTAGTTTCAATAGCTAACACTCGTAGAGTGGTTGAAACACAAGATATTAACATATCCAATATTTAGTATCCACTGTCAGACATTTTTAATTATAAATAAATGACTGTCGTATAACACGTAATGTACTGTCATTATAGTGAATTGCGTTTAGGTACTGCAATTTGCAATACTAAAAGGTGTTACGAAAGTAACAATAAATTTCTGTTCTGGAGCGATCGGTTTTTCGAAATGAGATAGTGAACAATCGTGGATGGTAGTCATGAAACTTGTTTATGGTGAAATAAGATATCATGAATAATGAAATATGCGAAAGGGTACATCGTAAAGAAAATAAAATATCGGTACGTCTTCACCCAACTTCGTCTTTCCTTCATGTGGGTTAACGGTATAGTTAGACAAACGCAGTGGGCTTTTCGGTGGGTCCCGCCCCATACCTGACTGGCGGTCCGTCATTGGCTGCCGCTAGCGCCTGCCGCCTCCAGGTAGGAACGCCAGTTCTGCGAGCCACCGCGTCGACGCGGCAAACGCGTGCCGCTGCCGCTGCCGCGCTGTACTGTACTGGGAGTTGGCCGCAGTAGGCGCCGTCGCTGTTCCGGCTTAGCAGCCGCGAGAGCAGAAAGCCGGCAGCTTTGCAGGAATCCTCCCTCCCTCCCCCCCACCGTCCACAAACCGACTGCAAACTATAAGCGCCTTTCCGTCTCCGCCTCCTTTCTTCGTCGAGAACGGGAGAAATACATTTCCGGTAATACTGGCGGAACGTGACGTCGCGGCCGGGCCCCCTGCCGTCTTCCTCAGGTCTGCGCCTCTTCTCCCAGAGATTGCTTCCAGAGGCGCAGGCGGCACATCTCGCCCAAGGCCGTCCAGGATAACGACGACCGCTTTGTTGCGGCCAGTGCAGGAGGGACTCCGGCCACCCTTGCAGAAAGCGGTGCCTCGTCTTTCACTAAGGATTTTCACTCAGCAGTACCTCTTATTTCCACAAGACGTGTCTTGTCCCGTTTCTTAGCACATATTGTCCTACGATAGGCCCCATTTGTTTGCAGTGATCTTACTGAAATTGCAGACCAGCAATATTCCTCTGATTTTCTCCGTTCGAACTTGTTATCTTTCCAAATTTTTAGTCTCCTCGAAGTTTGTCATTGAAAGCGGAGCGTTAAGGCCGTTTTACAGAAGCGACGTTGTTCCCAAACTTGACGACTCGGTGTCGGTGCGCGTCACTTGCCTAGCTGTAAACCGGCCGCTAACTGGGTCGCGAGTGCCTCGGTGACGTCAGTCATCGACCGACCTTTCGAGAGTCGACTTCTAAAATCTCGAGCATGCCGCCAACAGAGACAGGGGAATAAGCCGCCGTCTGCCAGAATAGCGAATTATTCTAGCTATACTCGCTCCTATCTTAGTAATGCATTCTCTGTGTCACTGACCTTTATTTCGTGCTTTACTTTTTCTTCGTGTCACATTACGTAAGTTGCTAGATAGGATGGTAGTTTTCCTTCTACAGTTCTCCCACAAAACAGATGAAAAATTTGGCAGTAAAAGTGTGTTTAGATGTTTGCGATTTACAATACAGGACAAAAAAGTTAACATTGTCGTTAGATAAGTATGTAAATACCTAAACTTTTTAATGAAAAATGTTTGAGCAGTGAAGTCAGATCTGTTTAACGACAAAAATAATTTTCGATGTTATTTGCTAATTAGAAACAAACAGTGTACAAACCACATACTGTTCACTCTCAGATAAGGAAAACGAAGCACCACGAAGATTTCATCCGAATGGGACGGAAATCAGTATATGTGATGTACATTCACAGACAAACAAATAATAACAATTTCAGAAAATAGATTTATTCGAGAGAAACAATTTCACAAAACGAGCAAGTCACCCCTGGCCCTTATGCAAGCAGCCATACGGCTCGTCATTGACTGATACACTTGTTGGCTGTCCTCCTCAGGGATATCGTGCCAAATTCTGTCCCACGGGCACGCTAGATGGTCAAAAGCCTCAGCTCCTCGGAGGGCCCCGCCCGCAATTATCTAAGACGTTCTCAATTGTGAAAAGATCTGGCGAACTTCTCTGCCGAGGTAGGGTTTGACAAGCAGTAAACACTCTCGCCATCCGCGGGTGTGCGCTGTCTTGCTGAAATGTAAGTCCAGGACGGCTTGCCATCGACGGCAACAAAACGGGGTGCAGAATATCGCCGACGTGGCGCTGCGCTGATTACAACCAAAAGGCATTCTGCTGCAGAGTGAAGTGCCACCTCACACTATGAGCAGGCAGTATGGCTGCCGACACTCACGTCGGTGTCCTAGCGCTCTCCGGGGCGTCTCCAGACGCACCTTCAGTGGTCATCGGGGCTGGTTTCGAAGAACGACTCTTTTTTTTTTTTTTTTTTTGGTCATCAGTCTACTGACTGGTTTGATGCGGGCCGCCACGAATTCCTTTCCTGTGCTAACCTCTTCATCTCAGAGTAGCACTTGCAACCTACGTCCTCAATTATTTGCTTGACGTATTCCAATCTCTGTCTTCCTTTACAGTTTTTGCCCTCTACAGCTCCCTCTAGTACCATGGAAGTAATTTCATCATGTCTTAGCAGATGTCCTATCATCCTGTCCCTTCTCCTTATCAGTGTTTTCCACATATTCCTTTCCTCTCCGATTCTGCGTAGAACCTCCTCATTCCTTACCTTATCAGTCCACCTAATTTTCAACATTCGTCTATAGCACCACATCTCAAATGCTTCGATTCTCTTCTGTTCCGGTTTTCCCACAGTCCATGTTTCACTACCATACAATGCTGTACTCCAGACGTACATCCTCAGAAATTTCTTCCTAAAATTAAGGCCCGTATTTGATATTAGTAGACTTCTCTTGGCCAGAAATGCCTTTTTTGCCATAGCGAGTCTGCTTTTGATGTCCTCCTTGCTCCGTCCGTCATTGGTTATTTTACTGCCTAGGTAGCAGAATTCCTTAACTTCATTGACTTCGTGACCATCAATCCAGATGTTAAGTTTCTCGCTGTTCTCATTTCTACTACTTCTCATTACCTTCGTCTTTCTCCGATTTACTCTCAAACCATACTGTGTACTCATTAGACTGTTCATTCCGTTCAGCAGATCATTTAACTCTTCTTCACTTTCACTCAGGATAGCAATGTCATAAGCGAATCGTATCATTGATATCCTTTCACCTTGTATTTTAATTCCACTCCTGAACCTTTCTTTTATTTCCATCATTGCTTCCCCGATGTACAGATTGAAGAGTAGGAGCGAAAGGCTACAGCCTTGTCTTACACCCTTCTTAATACGAGCACTTCGTTCTTGATCGTCCACTCTTATTCTTCCCTCTTGGTTGTTGTACATATTGTATATGACCCGTCTCTCCCTATAGCTTACCCCAACTTTTTTCAGAATCTCGAACAGCTTGCACCATTTTATATTGTCGAACGCTTTTTCCAGGTCGAAAAATCCTATGAAGGTGTCTTGATTTTTCTTTAGCCTTGCTTCCATTATTAGCCGTAACGTCAGAATTGCCTCTCTCGTCCCTTTACTTTTCCTAAAGCCAAACTGATCGTCACCTAGTGCATTCTCAATTTTATTTTCCATTCTTCTGTATAACATTCTTGTAAGCAGCTTCGATGCATGAGCTGTTAAGCTGATTGTGCGATAATTCTCGCACTTGTCAGATCTTGCCGTCTTCGGAATTGTGTGAATCGCCAGACTCATATATTCTACACACCAACGTGAGTAGTCGTTTTGTTGCCACTTCCCCCAATGATTTTAGAATTTCTGATTGAATGTTATCTATCCCTTCTGCCTTATTTGACCGTAAGTCCTCCAAAGCTCTTTTAAATTCCGATTCTAATACTGGATCCCCTATCTCTTCTAAATCGACTCCTGACTTCTATCACATCAGACAAATCTTCACCCTCATAGAGGCTTTCAATGTATTCTTTCCACCTATCTGCTCTCTCCTCTGCATTTAACAGTGGAATTCCCGTTGCACTCTTAATGTTACCACCGTTGTTTTTAATGTCACCAAAGGTTCTTTTGACTTTCCTGTATGCAGAGTCTGTCCTTCCGACGCTCATATCATTTTCGATGTCTTCACATTTTTTCTGCAGCCATTTCGTCTTAGCTTCCGTGCACTTCCTATTTATTTCATTCCTCAGCGACTTGTATTTCTGTATTCCTGATTTTCCCGGAACATATTTGTACTTCCTCCTTTCATCAATCAACTGAAGTATTTCTTCTGTTACCCATCGTTTCTTCGCAGCTACCTTCTTTGTGCCTATGTTTTCCTTCCCAACTTCTGTGATGGCCCTTTTTAGAGATGTCCATTCCTCTTCAATTGTACTGCCTACTGCGCTATTCCTTATTGCTGTATCTATAGCGTTAGAGAACTTCAAACGTATCTCGTCATTCCTTAGTACTTCCGTATCCCACTTCTTTGCGTATTGATTCTTCCTGACTAATGTCTTGAACTTCAGCCTAGTCTTCATCACTACTACGAGGGCAGTTCAATAAGTAATGCAACACATTTTTTTTCTCGGCCAATTTTGGTTGAAAAAACCGGAAATTTCTTGTGAAATATTTTCGAACATTCCCGCTTCGTCTCGTATAGTTTCATTGACTTCCGACAGGTGGCAGCGCTGTACGGAGCTGTTAAAATGGCGTCTGTAACGGATGTGCGTTGCAAACAACGGGCAGTGATCGAGTTTCTTTTGGCGGAAAACCAGGGCATCTCAGATATTCATAGGCGCTTGCAGAATGTCTACGGTGATCTGGCAGTGGACAAAAGCACGGTCAGTCGTTGGGCAAAGCGTGTGTCATGATCGCTGCAAGGTCAAGTAAGACTGTCTGATCTCCCGCGTGCGGGCCGGCCGTGCACAGCTGTGACTCCTGCAATGGCGGAGCGTGCGAACACACTCGTTCGAAATGATCGACGGATCACCATCAAACAACTCAGTGCTCAACTTGACATCTCTGTTGGTAGTGCTGTCACAATTGTTCACCAGTTGGGATATTCAAAGGTTTGTTCCCGCTGGGTCCCTCGTTGTCTAACCGAACACCATAAAGAGCAAAGGAGAACCATCTGTGCGGAATTGCTTGCTCGTCATGTGGCTGAGGGTGACAATTTCTTGTCAAAGATTGTTACAGGCGATGAAACATGGGTTCATCACTTCGAACCTGAAACAAAACGGCAATCAATGGAGTGGCGCCACACCCACTCCCCTACCAAGAAAAAGTTTAAAGCCATACCCTCAGCCGGTAAAGTCATGGTTACAGTCTTCTGGGACGCTGAAGGGGTTATTCTGTTCGATGACCTTCCCCGTGGTCAAACGATCAACTCTGAAGTGTATTGTGCTACTCTTCAGAAATTGAAGAAACGACTTCAGCGTGTTCGTAGGCACAAAAATCTGAACGAACTTCTCCTTCTTCATGACAACGCAAGACCTCACACAAGTCTTCGCACCCGAGAGGAGCTCACAAAACTTCAGTGGACTGTTCTTCCTCATGCACCCTACAGCCCCGATCTCGCACCGTCGGATTTCCATATGTTTGGCCCAATGAAGGACGCAATCCGTGGGAGGCACTACGCGGATGATGAAGAAGTTATTGATGCAGTACGACGTTGGCTCCGACATCGACCAGTGGAATGGTACCGTGCAGGCATACAGGCCCTCGTTTCAAGGTGGCGTAAGGCCATAGCATTGAATGCATATTACGTTGAAAAATAGTGTTGTGTGGCTAAAAGATTGGGGAATAACCTGGTGTATTTCAATGCTGAATAAAATAACCCCTGTTTCAGAAAAAAAATGTGTTGCATTACTTATTGAACTGCCCTCGTATATTGTGATCTGAGTCTATATCTGCTCCTGGGTACGCCTTACAATCCAGTATCTGATTTCGGAATCTCTGTCTGACCATGATGTAATCTAATTGAATCTTCCCGTATCTCCCGGCCTTTTCCAAGTATACCTCCTCTTCTTGTGATTCTTGAACAGGGTATTCGCTATTACTAGCTGAAAATTGTTACAGAACTCAATTAGTCTTTCTCCTCTTTCATTCCTCGTCCCAAGCCCATATTCTCCTGTAACCTTTTCTTCTACTCCTTCCCCTACAACTGCATTCCAGTCGCCCATGACTATTAGATTTTCGGCCCCCTTTACATACTGCATTACCCTTTCAATATCCTCATACACTTTCTCCATCTGTTCATCTTCAGCTTGCGACGTCGGCATGTATACCTGAACTATCGTTGTTGGTGTTGGTCTGATGTCGATTCTTATTAGAACAACGCGGTCACTGAACTGTTCACAGTAACACAGCCTCAGCCCTACCTTCCTATTCATAACGAATCCTACATCTGTTATACTATTTTCTGCTGCTGTTGATATTACCCGATACTCATCTGACCAGAAATCCTTGTCTTCCTTCCACTTCACTTCACTGACCCCTACTATGTCTAGATTGAGCCTTTGCATTTCCCTTTTCAGATTTTCTAGTTTCCCTACCACGTTCAAGCTTCTGATATTCCACGCCCCGACTCGTAGAACGTTATCCTTTCGTAGATTATTCAATCTTTTTCTCATGGTAACCTCCCTCTTGGCAGTCCCCTCCCGGAGATCCGAATGGGGGACTATTCCGGAATCTTTTGCCAATGGAGAGATCATCATGACCCTTCTTCAAATACAGGCCACATGTCCTGTGGATACACGTTACGTGTCTTTGATGCAGTGGTTTCTATTGCCTTCTGCATCCTCATGTCGTTGATCATTGTTGATTCTTCCGCCTTTAGGGGCAATTTCCCACCCCTAGGACAAGAGTGTGCCCTGAACCTCTATCCGCTCCTCCGCCCTCTTTGACAAGGCCGTTGGCAGAATGAGGCTGACTTCTTATGCCGTAAGTCTTCGGCCGCCAATGCTGATTATTTATCAAAATTTAGGCAGTGGTGGGGATCGAACCCGGGACCGAAGACATTTTGATTATGAATCAAAGACGCTACCCCCTTTTTAAAAAAAAAAAAATTCGTTTTGTTCGCTTTTGTTCGTTGTAACTGCTCGGGGCGGACGTCGTAAGACATCCGATTAAGTTCGTTGATGATCGCTTAACTCAGTTTTTTTTATTACAGAGGGTACGTAACCCTCTGACCGAACACGCTGAGCTACCGTACCGGCTACCCCTAGTCCACTGAAGACAATTCCACTCCAGTCGAGAAGATTCCAGGCCGAAGATGTGTGTGCAGACGCCCTGGACAGCGGTAGGACACCAACCTGACCGTTTAGCCACGAGTGACGTTCTGGGACGCCATTTCTCTTCCTAGCAGCGCCCCTGTGGCTGTCACCTGCCCCCCCCCCCCCCCCCCTTACAGCACAGAAATACGTCGACAATATTCTAGGCCCCATTTTGTTGTACGAAGAGGCATTATGAAATTTCGCGGCAGATGTAAACTGTTTTCCGCTCCGATACAGCGAACTCGCGACATTTTCCGGCTGCTGACGGACGTAGTTGTGAGGACGGGTCGTCAGTCCAGCTTAGGTAGCTCAGTCGGCAGAGCACTCTCCAGAGAAGGTCACGGGTTAGAGTCTCGGTCCAGCACAATTTTCTAATCTCCACATGAGCGCACATTCGCTGCAGATTAAAAACTCATTCTAAAGAGGCGTTATTTGCTGACTTCTGTATACCGCTTAACGCTTTTGTATACATACATTTTCTCGAGCAGGTAGAGGTAGGGTGTTTTGGAATGTTTGGACAACTCTTTTCCATTTCTTCTGGGTCTGAGGGCTGTGGAGCATTTACTGTACATGGTTTGCCAAGGACATCGGCTATGAATTTTGCTTTGGTCGTTAATAACCGCTACTGCCTACACATTCTCGTAATATAAGAGCCAGTCAAATGAAAACGAGGCAGATGCAAAAAAATGAAAAAAAAACTGTTTGTCTCTTCATTATTTCGAAAAATTGCCATAGCTGTTAACACATTTATCCCTCTATGGGACAATACGTCAATGTCTTATCGAAAATGTTTGTGGTTGTCTGCGGAATCATGTCTTCCCAGGTATGCACCTCTTCGTCCGAAGTGATGTGTCGACAGAAGTGCCGACACAGTGTTATTTTGAGGGGGCCGATAGGCACGCTATCTAACGCAGACGGGCGTGAATTCTGGAACAGGATAACTATTGAATGGTAGCAAGAAAAGTAAGTAGCTGGAATATACTTAACTTTATTCACTCCTTATGATACATCTCTCTTGACTATACAAATGCGACTCGTAAGATACATGCACTGTTACAATTGGCGCCTTGCTAGGTCGTAGCCATGGACTTAGCAGAAGGCTATTCTAGCTGACTCTCGGCAAATGAGAGGAAGGCTTCGTCCGTACTGTCGCTAGCAATGTCGTCGTACAACTGGGGCGAGTGCTCGTCCGTATCTCGAGACCTGCCTTGTGGTGGCGCTAGGTCTGCGATCACAGTGGCGACACGCGGGTCCGACATGTACTAAATGGACCGCGGCCGATTTAAGCTACCACCTAGCAAGTGTGGTGTCTGGCGGTGACACCACACGAAGCAAATCCACAGCGACGGATGTCTTTCTCCAGTGTTCCAAAAAGTGTAAGTCGCATGGGAAGAGATCCGGACTGTACGGAGGGTGTGGGGGCTTCGTACCGAACATTCTGCAGCGTAAACGGAACAACCTCGGCAGTTAGAGGGCGGGAAGTGTCCTGCAACAGAGTGCTTACCTGCGCCAACCCTCTGCTCGCTGGATTTCTGGGGCACGGCGCCACAGTCGACGCACAGCGGTATACGTGGACACTTTCCCAAAAACTGAAGTGCGCCGTCAAGTCCAAACGTCCTGGAATGTTGACGGACGACATTAATCGGTTGCTGGATAATGCCTGTCCACATTTTTCCAAGGTAGTTTCGACTACTCTGCAGGAGTTATTCACGCATCTTCCATGCAGTTCTGATCTCTTCCCTTGTGACATCCATATTTTTGGTGCCCTGAAGGACGACATCCGCGGCCGTGATCTGCTTCGTACGAGGAGATGCACATCTGGTTACAGTCATACATCCGTAGACAACGCAAAACATTTTTTCTGAAGCCACTGAACGTCTTGTCTCACAGTGCGATAAATGTATTAACAGTTATACCGATTATTTTCGAAATAATAAACATTTACGTACTTTTTTCATCTGTCATTCTCAATTCACTACCCCTATATACAGAGATTTCTCACATAACACAGGTTCTACAAAGTCCGTAGGCAGGCTTACGTGGAATAATATTGTTAAGATGTTTACAACCATTTTTTCCGCAGTCGCTCTTTCAATTATGCTTTATCATATAGATAATAAAATATTTTTGTTTTGCAACTGAACGAATTTTTTGTGCCTACCAAGCCCGTTTCGCCTGTTCGTCTCAGAAATCTTCAGTGGTCTATAATACAAAGAAAATTATTATATATATTTTGATGGGATATTTGTAATGATACATGGCAGTTCATTTAAATATCACAAACATATGGTTGGGTATTTTTTACACCTTTCATTCATGTTTGTGGGCTGTTAATGTTTCGAGTGTATTCTTCTGTATGTACTAGGTGCACATAGTGCAGGTTTCTGCCTGAAACACCCCGTCTGTTCTCACCCTGTACAGCTCCCATGGTCCCTCAGTCAGCTACTAAGCATGTGAGCAAGAGCATGTGCATGGGTAAAGGGTTATACACAGTGTAACGTTTAACTGCCACCTGGCAATTGAGAAAAGATAAGAGCAATAAGATAAAAGATAATTTTAGCGGAACGCATTAGTGGATACGCATTGCTAACTGCAACAGAGAGAAGATGTCCTTTGTCAGTGCTGCACAGTATTGCGATTTTGACCGAGATAGAGATAAACTCCAGGTGAGGTGTTTTTCTTTGGCACGTCAGTGGAGAAGCGTGCACAGAAGCAGCTAAGTGAAAGATCCGTGCAATACACACATTTATTTATATATAAAAACCGTTTTTGAAATTTTCCTTTGTGTGAGACCACGTGTACCGTTCCCTAATTTCATTGTATAATTAGGTGAGGAATAGGTTATTTCTGAGAATTTTTGGACGCTTGTAAAAATATGTTTTTGTAAGTTACCAGTACGAGTGCTTCGAATAAGTAACTTAATTCGTAGCAAATCAGCGGTTGTGGTACACAGTCACTGCCAAGGCATACATCACCCCTGAATTTAACTATATAACAACGCAAACAAACGTGCGTTTTTAAGCACCATTGTTCTTTGCATCATGTACGAGCAATTTGTAGTAAATCACCGTCAGAAGACTATAAACACTGGTCCTAGCTCACTTGGCTCAGCCCTGGCTCACGCCAGGACCGACCAAACAAGCGTATTTATATTCCACTTAATACACATTTTTAGATATTTTCTTTTAAAAAACACCACTTTAGAATAAACTACATGGAGAATTAATAAAAATGAATTATTTTCTTGTCACATTCACATATTGTAAAGTAATTGTTTTTTCATATAAAAGGCGAACACAAGAAAATAAATTTGATACTTTTAGATAAATGATGCACCAAAGAAACAAATTCTCACAAAGAATAATTCATATAAAAAATTTACTGCCTCTCCAGTTCAGCGTAATTTATTATTTAACAGGGCTGTTATAATTAATTTAAATGAAACATTCGTTCTCAAAAAGTTGAAAACCCTTGGGCGCCATATGAAGGATACCCAGAGGGCTGTTTCTAGATATTTTACTCTCTTTATTTTTTTTCCACTCTTTAGGTTTTTCCGAAGTCCATCTCGAAGACCAGGTGGTTATCCTTCTTTTCATCTGGTCCCGTCTTCTTTAATTGAGGGATCAGAGCTCGAACAGGACTGACTTGATGATCGACCATCCCCACTGCTTGGGTGGCCAGGTTGCTCCTGGCCTGGGGCATTCTGGGAGGAAATGTAATCGACCGCAGTTTTTATATGTAATAGGAATCTGAATGACGAAGTACATTATAAAAATGCAATTTTCATCAGTTTATTTCGGGTGTAAATTATTTTCTTCACATTTTCGTATTTTATTTGAAGTGATGAAATATAAATAACATTTAATGTTCCTTTACAACACTCATAATAAAATTTAAAAAGAATGTTATATTTTGAAACGCAGTATATTCCTGTTCTGTTGTAAATGATAATTGCTTCAGCGCCATCTCTGAATGAAGTTACGAACTGCTTAATGAAAAGTGCACATAGAATCCAAGCCTGTGCACGTGACGTTATCTCTTTTCCTCTGACGCCAGCGATGTCGGCAATGTTGCTCTAGGTCACTGTTGAGATAATGTTGTTGTTGTTGTTGTCTTCAGTCCTGAGACTGGTTTGATGCAGCTCTCCATGCTACTCTATCCTGTGCAAGCTTCTTCATCTCCCAGTACTTACTGCAACCTACATCCTTCTGAATCTGCTTAGTGTATTCATCTATTGGTCTCCCTCATCGATTTTTACCCTCCACACTGCCCTCCAATGCTAAATTGCTGATCCCTTGATATCCTCAGAACATGTCCTACCAACCGGTCCCTTCTTGTCAAGTTGTGCCATAAACTCTCTTGAGATAATACTAATAATAATAATAGAGCCAACATGCTGAAGTATAAATAAAAGCTGTAAACTCCCAGAGCTGTCAGTAACCTGAGAAGACTTACACAGGCAAGACCTATGTTGTTTTGTATCGATGCATTGGGAACAAACGTCTGTCTCATGCAAATATTAACAGATTCTGCAAATCCAAAATGCTAATATAATTTACATAACAAGAGCTATCTGAAGCATCATATTTTAATTTACATACAAATTTTTTTCAGTTTTTACTTCCTCTGTCTTTACGAAAATACGTCAGAAGGAACTGTGACCACAAAGTTAACACTTCTATAACTTTTTCTAATTTTTTATTCATCTATATAGTTAAAAATTTTGAGTAAGTATTGTGCAGTGTGCATTGTAAGTTAAATTTTTTTTACCATACATTGTTACATTCGCTAAAGTATCTGAATAAATTTTTTCCTTATAAGTTGCACAAAGTTTCATAGTTGTTTTCTGTGAAGTTACAATATTCTTCCTACAAGTCATATTAATGACATAAATCAGATCATTTGAAATGACATTATATCGAGTTATGTCAGTGTCTTATTTGAGAAGTAAAACTCTTTTAAAATCGAGAAATGCATTCTATGTTTTCAGAAAATTATTTGGACGTTTAATATTAAACATCTCCTGGGGGAAAATTTCGTTTCTTTCATTTTTGAAGTGTACATATTGCAGATTAACGTGGTCAAATAATGATGATACAAATGGTTTTTCATTTCTAGTAAATGTTTGCAAAATATGACCTAGAAGTTTTTAAAAAAAGTTAAGCTAAATGTAAAGAAAGGTGAAGAATTGAAAGAACAACTCAAGCTTTGCAAATAACAACCAAGAACAGAATATGAAAAATATGAAAAAGAGGAACAACCAGTTATCGATACTAATGGAGAAGTAACACAAGGAAGCGAAGGATCAGGTTATAATGTATTACAAGCTATTGAAGAAAACAGATAAATTGAATAACGAATGATACTGTATCGTCATTATACAGAAGATATACCAAGAATTAAGTCTTATGAAATTCAATAACGTGACTGTTAGACCTCGGATTTTTAGGTGAAAACCTATTTTGTTCCTGATAAAATAAAGGCAATAACAGTTGTACATACATGAATTACGCCAATTAATGATCGAAAACGCAAGTTTTATAGCACCTAAAGAAATCTAATTTTAGGTTAATAATTTAATTTTAGGTTAATACCTGATTGTACCTAAATTTTAAAAATCCAATTAAATAAAAATTTTTATGACTAACATTCTCTCGTGGTCTTCTCATCTAGGAATTACACAAATATTTTATTGATAATTGTAATTTTATAGTACCTAAAATACTTAATTTCATGTTAGAACCTGATGGTGCCTTATATTTAAAATTCCTAAAAATACCTAACTTCTTGTTAGAACATGACTGTATCCAGGTTTTAAAAATCCAGTCAAATAAAATTTGCATGACTAAAACTCTCTTTTGGTCTTACTGGCTACTTAGAAAACAGTAATTGAATGATAACTGGTTTGTTTGCATGTGTGAATGCCAATTGTGAGTCAGACAATGACAGAATATGTCAGGCTGCTCCAGCCTGTCCTGCTCTGCAGAGTGTTGTAGCTTGCTATGAACTGTCAAATGGGATGGCAGGGCATGGAGGAGCCTTGTGATCTGCCTCTGGTGCCTTGCTGCCCTATCAGAATAGCCTGTTCAAAACGCCTGCACTGTTTCATTCAGTCGGTTAGCGTGCTGCATAGATGTGCTGAAATATTTCACATTGACAGTGTATTAGTGGAAAGTTAAGCATGTCCAAAGTAGCCAGCTCCAAATAAATTCTGATTTGTCACTGGTTACGAGAATTTACTGATTTCTTTTCAGACAGAAGAGTTATTCACTACAATGTGACTACAAAGACATAAGTAAAATGTTAACTTTTATCTGCTATGCCCACTCAGAGAACAGTGATGCCATTGTCTTTCTCAAGTTAACATGAACCAGACACATGCAAATGTACAAATGCTATTTCTAAACCCTCAATGTAGGTTAACTGTGCTAAGTAGATCTCATACAAAATTTTTTCCTCAAAGTTTTCTCATATTTTTTTTTTTTTTTTTTAGGTTCATTCACAACAGAAGTCGGATTTAAGTCAGCATGTTGCATGGATTAAACACCAGGCAAATGTAAAAAAATAGTCAAACTTGAAACAAACGTTTGTAACAAAACCAAATGCAACAAACAAAAACGAATTTCATCTTGACGTGTATCGAGCCATTGTTGCAACGAACAAACCATTCATTGCAGTTAAAAGTGGCCACTTCAAAAGTTTTCTAGAGAAATGCTGTCACCGCAGCATTCCATCAGAATCCACACTGAGAAAGAACTATTTAAACACTTTGCATGAAAATACATAGAGAAGGATAAGGGAAGATATAGGCGATTCATATATGTAGATCTCTGTCGATGAGACAACTGACAGACAAGGTCGATATGTGACTAATTTGGTTGTTGGAAAATTAGATCCTGACACTCGCTCTGTACCTCATCTGACCTGCAGCAAGGAGCTAAAAAAGGCTAACCAGGGAACAATTGCTCATTTTGTTAATAAAGCCCTCAGATTACTTTATCCCAACAGTCTAGATAAAATAAAGTACTTGTAATCTATACTGTTGCAGTAGATACATGACTGCTGCTCTTAAATCGTTGTTTCACCCAGCCTTGCTCCAAATCAGATGTCTTGCCAATCCCATGAATCGTGTAGCTGATACGATATGACTCGAATTTCCACATGTAAATAAGCTAGTGTCAACCATCACAAAGGTTTTTATTAAAACACCTACAAGAGTCCAGTTATTTCGAGAGGAACTTCCCAATGTAGAACTTTCACCAGAACCCATACTTACTCATTTGGGGACATGGCTAGAGGCCTTGAAATATTACACCAACCATTTGGAAGACATTAAGAACATTGTTCTTAAGTTGTGGGAGGAAGCAGTCAGCATTATTTCAGCTAAAGATCTTCTAAAGGATCCAAAAATTTCCAAAGACATTGCATACATAACACCTCATTATGCATTTTTGGTCCCTATTATTAAAGCTATAGAATTTTCAGTGAAACCAGTCTACACACAATTGTGATTGATATAAGAGGTGACAGAAAAAATGAACTTGGTCCCAGGTTCTATTGATATCAAAGTTAGTGAGAAACTAAAGACAATGCTAAAAAAAAAAAACTCTGCACAGTGGCTGTCATCATTCAGATAAATTAGCAGAACGTGAGTGTGCAATCTCATTGTGCCTCACACGTCCTTTAAATATGCTCTTGTAACATCTGTTGATGTGGAACGCTAATTCTTGGCATATAAGATAGTAGTAACAGACAAGGGACATAATTCCCCAACAGAAGAGGATATAACCTAATTTTTAAGTGATAGAACCTATCTTGGTACCTAATTTGAGAATTTTAGAACCTAAAAGTCTGAGGTCATTGTACAGTATGTGAACCAGAAATACAGGAAGTATTGGAGAAGTATGAAAAAGGAACTGAAAGTAAAAATAATAAAAGCACAGTTAAAAAAATACTGGAAATCGAGGCAAAAAAATAAATGTTAGGGAAAGAATGTTGAAGAATATTAATCATGGAAAAGATGAAGGTTTTGGATTGAGACATGTTCTTATATATAAAGATGTTGATAAGTGACTAGTTGAATTGAATGGGAATAAATTAGTTATTGCCAAAAAGGACCAGATGGATTAATGAATCTTTTAACAGGCAAAGAGATTACTATGGATGATATGGATGAAAAATTTGATGGTGTTGATTTATATAATTGTGCAGATATATCAGTGAGGAGCATTATATTCTGAGTGTAACCCAAATAAAATGAAATCAAGTAGATGCAATATATATGAATATTTGATAAAAATTGTTTATGATTATTCCCAAACTTAATATCAACTACAATTCTTCTCATTACCGCATTGAAAAAGTTGGAAAGAGAGATATTCACAGATAAATTTTGTGACTTTATTATCAACAATTCAAAAGGTTATCCTTGAGTCAAGATATTTAAAGAGTTTTCCACATACATTTTGGAAATCATTAAAACACATTCATGACTTAATTAACAGACTAACAGTTATTCATGAAGCAGAAACTGCTAACAACAAAAATTGTTTCAGTTGAAAAGTAGGAACAAAAAAAATGATGACAAATTAATTCAGGGACTTCATTATCAGTAATCCAGAAGGTATACCATATTTAATTAGAATTTTAATAATACACAACATACATTTTGGAAAAGTGAGAAACCTGGAAAAGTTTAGTAAACTGGATTATTAATTAAATTGCAAAGCAAAATATTGATTTAACACTTCCTTCCCACCAGTACTGTGGTCCAGGTAGTCCACTAGATAAACAACTTGCTGAAGGAGTTCAAGGTAAAAATCAACTAGATGCAGCATGTAAACAGCACAACACTGCATACTGTGATAATCTAGATCTAGAGAAAGACATTAAGCAAAAAAGCATTCGAAAGGAGCAAAAGAAAAGCTTCTTAGTAAAGATGTAAAATTAGATGAAGTATGTGCAAAAGTGGGTATAATGTTTGGTAAACGAATATTAGTAACAGGTTTAGATGTAGATAATAGTGGGTGGAGATTATAAAGTAAATATTTTACTCTAATAAAATTTATTGTATTTCAATGAATATGACACAATATACAAGATTACAAACAGCATTGACAATATATATTGGAAATACAACAACAATGTTTTGTATTACAATGTCTGTTCATCAAGGTAATGCTAGAAAACGAAATTAAAAATCAGTTTTAGCTCACATGAGAGAGCTAGGAATTGAGAATTTTACAATTGTACCTATAAAATGGAATGTAGTCAAATGTATAAAATGGAATGTAGTCAAATTAAATCGGGTGATGCTGAGGGGATTAGATTAGGAAATGAGACACTTAAAGTAGTAAAGGAGTTTTGCTATTTAGGGAGTAAAATAACTGATGATGGTCGAAGTAGAGAGGATATAAAATGTAGACTGGCAATGGCAAGGAAATCGTTTCTGAAGAAGAGAAATTTGTTAACATCAAGTATTGATTTAAGTGTCAGGAAGTCGTTTCTGAAAGTATTTGTATGGAGTGTAGCCATGTATGGAAGTGAAACATGGACGATAACCAGTTTGGACAAGAAGAGAATAGAAGCTTTCGAAATGTGGTGCTACAGAAGAATGCTGAAGATAAGGTGGCTAGATCACGTAACTAATGAGGAGGTATTGAATAGGATTGGGGAGAAGAGAAGTTTGTGGCACAACTTGACTAGAAGAAGGGATCGGTTGGTAGGACATGTTTTGAGGCATCAAGGGATCACAAATTTAGCATTGGAGGGCAGCGTGGAGGGTAAAAATCGTAGAGGGAGACCAAGAGATCAATACACTAAGCAGATTCAGAAGGATGTAGGTTGCAGTAGGTACTGGGAGATGAAGAAGCTTGCACAGGATACAGTAGCATGGAGAGCTGCATCAAACCAGTCTCAGGACTGAAGACCACAACAACAACAACCTATAAAATCTTTTCTAGTTTCATCACGGAACGAACTGAGAATTGAAGCACAAAATGAAATAGAAAAGTATGGTAAGCCAGTTTTATTGAATATACTTTTTGTATATTCTTATTACTGTGAAAAGACGAAAAATCTAGA
The DNA here is from genome assembly GCF_021461395.2 of Schistocerca americana. Taxonomy (NCBI): domain Eukaryota; kingdom Metazoa; phylum Arthropoda; class Insecta; order Orthoptera; family Acrididae; genus Schistocerca; species Schistocerca americana. The sequence goes on along the minus strand of NC_060122.1, from coordinate 20,799,908 downwards.
GGAAAAACCACAAAGTTCGAAGAAATTATTACTATAGACGTATACAAGACCCAGAATGTCCTGAAAATAAATAAATTGAAACAAACTGAGAATGAGAATATACTGTAGTAAGAAAAGCTAGTAAAAGGAATTTTTATGGGGTGATGTAGAACCGAAATATGAAAAATATTAATTCTTATAAAATTTTTTATCTACATATGTGAATAACTTTAGCATTGACTGTACTTTTCTACCAAGTGGCAAAAGTAAACCAAAATCAATTAAAATTAAATTAAATAATGAAAAATTAGAAAGTATTGGCAATTTTTAATAGTTGCACAAAATAGAAAGAGAGATTAAAAAATGGAGAAAATTTATTTATAACATTGGGTATTGTTGTTTTAAAAAAATATTGAATATCTAACAAAAAGGAAAGAAGGTGGATTTCTTCCATTACTGTTAATTGTATTACCATATCTAGTAACTATTGGTTCACTTCCTGGTGATTATGCAGCAATCACAATGGCAGTACTAAACAAGAAATGAGCTGATAAGGAATTAGAAGAACAAAAAAGACATTCCCGAATGATATTTTCACTCTGCAGCGGAGTGTGTGCTGATATGAAACTTCCTGGCAGATTAAAACTGTGTGCCGGACTGAGACTCGAACTCGGGACCTTTACCTTTCGCGGGCAAGTGCTCTACCAACTGAGCTACCCAAGCACGACTCACGCCCCGTCCTCACACATTTACTTCTGCCAGTACCTCGTCTCTTACCTTCCAAACTTTACAGAAGCTCTCTTGCAAACCTTGCAGAACTAGCACTCCTGAAAGGAAGGATGTTGTGAAGACATGGCTTAGCCACAGCCTAAGGGATGTATCCAGAATGATATTTTCACTCTGCAGCGGAGTGTGTGCTGATATGAAACTTCCTGTCAGATTAAAACTGTGTGCCAGACCGAGACTCGAACTCGGGACATTTGCCTTTCGTGGGAAAGTGCTCTACCAACTGAGCTACGCAAGCACTACTCACGCCGTCCTCAGGTTTGAGAGAAAAATGTATGCTTATAAAGTTGGTGATAAAATAGAGAAAAAAAATCGAAATTACTTAAGAAATGTATTATTAAAAGTAGACTGGTTTTATAACATTGTAAAGATTGTTTGTTTAACTATAGAGAACAGTACAGAAGAATTTATACAATTCAAAGTGAAAAACGTGGAGTATCTACAGTTGAAATAAATAAGAAAGTGTTCGATCCTCATGATGACAAAAGATATATTTTGGAAAAGAAAATAGATACATTACCAGATAGACATTACAAATTATAAAAAATCAATTAAATTTTTTTCTGTGTAAGTGGAGACTAATCAAGGAACTCAACAACCTAAGTGTCTCGAAACAGATTAGAAAATCAGGGTTATTGAGCGGTTCGGCCCCCAGGGAACGTCTCACACTAGACGAGTGTAACCCCTATGTTTGCGTGGTAGAGTAATGGTGGTGTACGCGTACGTGGAGAACTTGCTTGCGCCGACGTAGTGTAACCGAAGCGGAATAAGGGGAACCAGCCCGGATTCGCCGAGGCAGATGGAAAAAAAAAAAAAAAAATTCACGGACCAGGCGCTCCTTCCCGTCGGGAAAGCCGTGCGTTAGACCGCACGGCCAACTGGGCGGGCTAACTTAATAATAAGTTTAAGATTATTTTAAGTATGGGTATTACAATTTAATTACTGGTTGGGATTTTCAGTTAATTGGAAAAGAACAGATGAAACTGCAGTGTAAAGGAATGAAGAAACTTAAAAATAGAAATAATGAATTTCGTGATCTGGAATTCACTCTGTGAAAATTGTTTGAAAAATTTATTTTTCCTATTAAATTTTATAATCTTTATATAGACAGTATCAGACAGCTAAACGAATGTGGTGACTGTCTGAGTAAAAAGAATATTAATGAATGTCATAAAGATAAGTATTACAAAGATGGATATTGTTGGATTTGTACAGAATTTGTATCTTACTGCCAGAAAGTTAATGTTACATATGAATGTGAAAGTATTGTTGCTAAAAAAACACTAAAATCATGTACAATAGATAGTTCATAAAAATCGTATGGCTGCTCAATAATAAAGAATATTTATTTACTTACATTCACCTTTTAACTGAAGTGAAGAGACAGTAAAATTTTAATAGGTGTTATTCTTTGTGAGAATGAAATAATGTTCTTCTTACCTGCACCATTCATAAAAAAACGTAAACGTAATTTTCTTACATTCACTTATTGTGTGAAAAAATAATTAATTTATAATAGATGAATATGATAAGAAAAATAGTAATTTTTATTAGTTTTGTAAGTAATTTATACTGTAGTAGGTGTTTTTAAATAAAAATATCTAAAAATTTGTATTATAGTAAAATATAAATACCAGTCGTGGATAACTTGGGTCGGTTCTGGCGTGAGCCAGGTGAGCTAGGACCGGTATTTATATTCTACTGGCGTCTGCTATTTAGTTACTGTAGCAGACATTCTAACCAACATATTGCGTTACATCTACTTTTCCCTGCATTCATCATAAATTATCTCTGTTTTCTAATTTTCTAACAGTTATAATTAACCTGAAACTGTCTTAGGAAACTAGTAATCTTTTCAATAGGTTTTTGTGTGATCTTGAAAGAAATCTTGTTTTGCGTATTTGCTTCAATTCTTGTAGGGAATTAGCAATTTTTAGCTCAACAGATTAAAAGATAATTAGCAGGCTTAATTTAATGTTATTTGTCCACTGCCTTAAAATACGTTGTAGCATTCAAAAAGCGGCCCACTGTGAGTGCTGTTGTCAAACACAGGATGAGTTGGTTGACTTTCGGAAGCATCTGGAAATCGCTCTGACTGCTGTCAAACGATTGGCAGTTGCTGTGAACTGGTGTGTTGGCAGGACTCCCGGGAGTCATGTGCCTGCGGTACCGGAACCAGAGACACCTGAAGTATTATCCACTCCTGTGGGTCCTATCTCCTCTGGGGAAAGTACACGATCTGTCGTCACTTACCCCCTTGACTGCGACTGGCGTTTAATGGTTGAGCTGTGCGTATTGTACAGGTTGGACAAGAACCAGGGAGGACTCAGAGTGCTATACTGATCCTCCTAACCAACAAATCTGAGGGGCTGTCTCTCCATGAAACGGAGCCAGTGGGACTCAATTCACCTGTTTTGGGAGCCTTTGTCCTGTGTCAAGAGGAGGCAAATGGAAAAGGGTAGAGGTCTATTAAATATCGACAGTTCAGATGTACAGTCAACTATGGTACCCCTTATGGAAATTGCAGCAAGGGACAGGAAAGGACACCAGATGCCTGTGGCCTGGGGGCCTCATTAAACATGATGAAGAGGCTGGAGAGGCTATTCCAGCAGCTACTGTGGGAACAGTGCAACTACCTTCTGATTGTGGGGCACGTTGGAACAAACGATGCCTCTCGTATAGGCTCTGAGTTCACACTTGGATCATTAGAGCGAGTGACACAGGAGTTTGAGAAGACAACCCTTCTGCACGTAGTTTCAACGAAGCACACAATTTTCAGCATTGTCCCCAGAACTGATCGTGGCCCTTTGGTTCTGTGTTAAGTGGAAGGACTGAACCAGAAATTTCTAAGAATCTGTGACACGCTAGGCTGCGACTTTCTGTACTTGCGACATAGGATTGAGAGTTGGAGGTTCCCTTAAATGGGTCAGGTGTGCACTACACATCAGGATAGATGACTGCGTGTGGAGTGCACACAGGTTTTTTTTTTTTTTTTTAGATTAGGCCACTCCCCACCCAATCTGGAGAACGATAACTATAGGAAACCCAGAAATATCAGCGTAAGATCGCAAGAAATGCCTCCAACAAATGAGAATATTAAAATCGTAATGGTTAACTGCCGAAGCATTTGCAGCGAAACATGTGCATAGTTTGAAGCGCTCATGAAATGCAGTGAAGCTCACATAATACTAGGTGCCGAAAGCTGGCAGAAACCTGAAATTGATAGTAGAGAGTTTTTTGGGGAAAATGTAAAGGATAGGCAAACGGGAAATGGAGGCGGTGTATTTGTCGCTGTAGACAAGAGACTCAAATCCGACGAAACAGAAATTGAAGCTGCATGTGAGGCTTCTTGGGCAAGACTACGTACATTCCTCAAGCACTCTGTAATCATCGATGGATACTTTATCAGTCCAGCATTTAATTGGGAAATTTATAGTTTTGTTAGTGATGGGCGTGATAATATATCCTGTGAAACATTTCTAAACGCCTTCTCTGATAGTTGCCTAGAACAGATAGTTAGGATCCCGATAGATGATGGAAATAGATTGGATCTGATGGCAACAAACAGACCTGAACTCCTTGAGGATTTCCACATCGAAACTGATACAAGCGACCATGACGCAGTCGTGGCAACAATGATTACCAAAGCACAAAGGATAACTGAATCAAACAGAAAGATATGTACATATTCAGTAAACTAGGTAAACAGTCAGTTCCGTCACCTCTCAATGAGGAACTTGAAACGTTCAGCATAGGGCTGGAGCTTGTAGAGGAACTATGGCTCACATTTAAAAGACCAGTTGACCACGCACTGGATAAATATGCACCTAGTGGAACAGTTCATTATGCGAGGAAACCTCCATGGTATACAGTTCCTGTAAAGAAGCTTCTAAAGAAACAGAGACTACTGCGCTATGGGTATAAAACAAAGTGTGAGGCTATGGATACAGAGATGGTGAATGAAACACTGTCAAGAGAGCAATGTTTGATGCCTTCAATGACTACCATAGTAGACTACTGTCAATTGATATTTTACAAAGGGCAAAGAAACTCTGGTCTGGCATTGTGGAATAGCAGAGTACCAGACGAAAGAGGACTCTTTTTTCAGGACTCTGTACAAGAACTTGACCTTTATGGCCCAGTCATCCCACCTACTTTCAAAAATCGCGCAACAAATATAGATATCACCCATGCAAACTGGAAAATTAGCGACCACATTTCCAACTGGAAGGTCTATGATGGACTTACGACAAGAGACCATAATCTCGTTTACTTCATAATTACAAACGCAGTTAATGACTTAGATACTAATATCCAACCCTAGCAAATGTACAATGTACACAGAGCGAACTGGGAACTTTTAAAGCCAGAATTCAAGATACAACCATTGCAAGGAAGCGAATTTGATGTTGACACCAAAACAGACGAACTGGTGCGAGTGCTGCAGATGCCGCAAGACAAGGCGATCCCGACATTTGTTAGGAAGTCAGAAGGGTTTAAAATTCGGTGGAGTCCTGCCCTGCAGACGAGGAGTTACTACCAAAGGTATTTAGAGTAAACAGAACGACAAAGAAGGTTGATTTTCCACCGAAAATTCAAACGACAATATAAAGAACTACTGCGCCTAAGAAGAGTAGAAAAATAAGAGGCACACATTAAGAACCAACGGGTACAGGTAGTCGGAGTTTTCCGCACAAACTCGGAACAAATGAGATTCGATCACCTTCTGAGAAGATCCGACGGCACGATGACGACAGGCTGGGACACAGTAGTGCCGTATCAACTCAAAACTTTGTTGCCGGATGACACAAAGACACAGTGTTCTATCAGCATCTCGCTGTGAATTACTAGAGCAGTATGTGAATAAGGGTTATGTGGTGCCATTTGCCCAGGAGGAAGTGAGACTGGCAATAATGATGTTAATGAAGAAGAAAGCAAAAGGACTTTACACAATACTGGAAGAAGTGTTGCGTCAACTAGTGGAGCAAATTACGGATGTAACAGTGTTATCAAGCGAATGTATTTTGGAGGATCGGGTGCCCAGAATCTGAAAAATCTCGAATACCGTTATACTAAAAAAAGGGGAAGACAAAGACTTAAGAAAACCTAAATCTTGTAGGCGGATTTGCTTGATAACTAGCCAAAGTGCAGGAAAAGCTTCTGTGTCGCCGCCTGAGAGGCCACAGACAATTAGTTTACATGAGCCCCTAGCAGTAAGGTTTCAGGAAACGGAAACCCACCGAGGATGGGATAAATCACGCAATGAATATTGCGAACGCCTCAAAGTATGTTATAGGCATATTGACTGATATAGCTTGGGCATTTGATAATTTGTGGTGGTCTGCCCTGTTCAAAAGATTGAAACAGATGAACTGTCCGAGGTGCCTCTATAACAGTCTACGAGATTATTGCACAAACAGACAGGTGCAATTAGAATGTCCTGGAAAGAAAATTGTGAAACACTTCACTAAAGGCTGACGGTTCTGGGATGTTGGCATAGAGCGATTACTGAATCAGTTTCAGAACATACATATCAAACACCAGAGGCTGCGTCGCCTATGCAGACGATATGCTAATTGTAGTATCTGCTAATGCAAGGACTAAATTAGAGCAAAACAGTAGAGTAGTTCTTGAAAGACAAAGCAACTTGTGCGTAGGAAACAAACTAACGGCAGCGGCGCAGTGTACGTCTTTCTAAAAGAACCATTACCAAAAACGAGAAATCCCACAATCAGAATAAACGACCAACGTGTGAAAAGAAAAGAAGTATATGGGTACCTTGGAATTAACATCATTGCACATGTAGAAACCGTCTGACAGAGAGGCATTAAAATCCTAAATAAAATAGCAGCAACTGGCCAAAAAAGTTTTCAGAATCCTGGAAGGTAAGGACAGCGGAGACTGTACGGCGATCACAGTGGGGTGAACTCCTTCGTCTGACGCGCGTATAGAGCGACACCGAGGGAGGCGTTACCTCCATACCTAACAGTAAAAAAGAGAGGTGCACAATATTGGCTCAAAAAGCGTCAATGTGATAAGGTAAAGGAGATACTGGGCGCAGGAGCCGTGTCGAATAAAGAAATAAAAGCGTGCGTTTATACAGTGTGGCAAGAAACCTGGGACAGGGCAGAAACAGCAAGGAGAACCTACCAGGTCTCTCCTAACACAAAAGAAAGGATAAGAGTGACGTACCACATTCTGAACAAGGGAGCTATACCTAACCTGTCTGGGAATGGTCTTCATCCCAGCTGCTTACTAAAAATTAGACATCGCATCACAGCACTAATGAATGTAGAGCAACTGATAATTTGGGTCACATAGTCTGGAACTATGTGCCATTAGACAAGATGTTACAGACCAGGATAGGAACGCATTTAGAAATGCAACAGTTTGTAATACAATAAGAAATCAAGAACTGTAGCATAAGCTGAACTCGCTTACAGGTAAGATACCAGCTTATCAACTGCAAGCTGAGTGCCAACCAAGAAGAGACCATACGTCACATGTCATGATAACGAGGCGCGCCGCGGCAGAACATCCACCGACAACAACGTACTGGAAGTAGCGAGGGGACGAGCCTCTGGCACAAACCAGGAAGGACTTTTGAGACCCTGACAGACATCCTCCAATCTCTACACCTTGGATAGCACAGCACCACAGCCCCTGTGAATCATGAGTTATAATACCAAGTACAGTAGTGTAGTGCTGTGTGGTATAGTGTCGTAGTAGTGTATTCCAGAATTATAAATTACAAAATGTGTGATCTACTAATGCCACATAGCGTAACACACCACTATTGTGTGCCTTCTGGACAGACATCTGTGCGCCAGATGCCCAAATTTTAGTTAGCAGACTTTTTTAGTTATTATTATATTATTATTATTTTAATGTAGTTATTCTACGTACATTTTCCCAGCATAATACGTAGTTATTACTCACACATTTGAAACCATGTGAAAATATTATTTGAATTATTCACGTCAATTCATGTGCAGCATTCGGTCTGTTATTTTGTTTAGATAACAGACTAAAAGAAAATAGCAAATAAATAAAAAATAATAAATGGTCGTATGTAAATGTTGTTAGTGGCACCAAAGTTAGTGTATAATTCCCGGTGAACGAGACAGGAACCGAAATTGAGAGAAGCAAAGAAAAAACTGAAGTGTTCAACTTCGTTTTCAAATGTTCATTTACAAAGGAAGACCCAGAAGAATTGCACCAATTTAATCCCCATACCAGTGAAAAGATGAATGAAATAAGTATTATTGTCAGTAGTGTTGAGAAACAGCTGAAATCGTTGAAATTGAACAAAGCTCCTGGGTCCAACGGAATCCCTAAGAGATTCTGTACTGAATGTGCGGCTGAGTTAGCCGCTCTTATAACTGCAATATATTTTAGATCTCTTGGACAGAAAACCGTGCCCGGTTCTTGGAAACAAGCACTGGTCTTAGAAGAAGGTTAGCAGAAGTGATCCACAGAATTACCGTCCAGTATCATCGACGCCGATGTGTTACAGAATCCTAGAACATAATTTGAGCTCAAATATAACAGGGTATCTTGAACAGAATAACCTCTTCAATGGAAACCAGTATGGATTCCGAAAACATCCATTATGTAAAACTCATATCGCACTTTTCTCACATGACATACCGACAGCGTTGGATCGAGGCAGTCCGGTAGACTCAATATTTCTTGATTTCTGAAAAGGATTTGACTCGGTACCAAACCTACTATTACTGTACAGGGTGACAGTTTTGAATCATATGAAATGAAATCGTTATAGCTTCTGAACGGTTCGCGTTAGGACGTTCAGACCGCACGGTTGGCCGAGGGCATGATGGAAATTAGTATGCGCGGTTTAGCGACGAAGCCCAGTTTCATTTTGACTGGTTCCTCAATAAGTAAAACTGGCGCATTTGGATGACTGAGAATCCGCGCTTCCCAACCGAGAAGTCTCTTCACTCTCAACAGGTGACTGTGGTGTGCAGTGTCCAGTCACGGTGGCTACCGATCGGCACGTGAAGGTTTCGGAAGGAGATTTCGTCCCCATTATCCAAAGTGATCCTGATTTCGACAAGATGTGGTTCATTCAAGACGGAATTCGACTCCATCGAAGCACTATAGTGTTTGATGTTCTGGAGGAGCACTTTGGGGCCGCATTCTGGCTCTAGGGTACCAAGAGGCCACTGGCATGGGCCTCGATTAGCTGCCATATTCTCCTGATCTGAACACATGCGACTATTTTTTGTGGGGCTATATTAAAGACACGGCGTACAGCAATAGTTCCAAAACCATTGCCCAACTGAAAACAGCCGTTCGTGAGGTCATCGACAGCTACGATATTCTGACACTTCAGCGGGTCATGCAGAATTTCGCTATTCGTCTGCGGCGCACCATCACCGTAGATGGCAGGCGTATCGATCGTGTCATAACCTAAATAAATGTTGAGTAAAGTGTGTGCACCCCATATTGTGTAACTAATTTACTTTTTTTGATAAAGTTCAATAACTGTGGCCCTGTAAAAGTACGATCATACGGTAAAGTGAAATTTGTCACTGGACTGAGGACTTCTGCTGGGTAGGAAGCAGAATGTTATCGTGGATGGAGACTAATCGTCAGATGTAGAAGTAACTTCGGAAGTGCCCAAGAAGTGTGGTGAGATCCTTGCTGTTCATGTTGTATATTAATGACGTTGCAGACAGTATTAACTGCATCGTCAGCCTTTTTGCAGATGATGCAGTTATCCTTGATGAAGTACAGTCTGAAAGAAACTGTATTTCAATAAGATTTCAACGTGGTACAAAGACTGGCAGCTTCCTTTAAATGTTCAGAAATGTAAAACTATGCACTACACAAAACGAAAACACATAGTACCCTACGACTATAAGATCAGTGAGTCACTGTTGGAATTGGCTAGTTCATACAAATACCTGGCTGTAACACTTTGTAGGGACATGAAACGGAATGATCACGTACGCTGAGCAGTAGATAAAACAGGTGGTAGACATCGGTATAGTTGTAGAATACTGGCGAAGTGCAGCCAGTCTACGAAGGAGATCGCTCACAAGTCACTCGTGCTATCGGTTCTAGAACATTCTTCAAGGGTGTGGGTCCCGTATGAAATAGGACTAACAAGGGATGTTGAATATATACGGAGATGGGCGCCCCAAGAACCATGGACCTTGCCGTTGGTGGGGAGGCTTGCGTGCCTCAAAGATACAGATAACCGGACCGTAGGTGCAACCACAACGGAGGGGTATCTGTTGAGAGGCCAGACAAACGTGTGGTTTCTGAAGTGGGGCAGCAGCCTTTTCAGTGGTTGCAGGGCAACAGTCTGAATGATTGACTGATCTGGCCCTGTAACACTAACCAAAACGGCCTTGCTGTTTTTGTACTGCGAACAGCTGAAAGCAAGGGGAAACTACAGCCGTAATTTTTCCCGAGGGCATGCAGCTTTACTGTATGATTAAATGATGATGGCGTCCTCTTGGGTAAAATATTCCGGAGGTAAAATAGTCCCCCATTCGGATCTCCGGGCGGCGACTACTCAAGAGGACTTAGTTATCAGGAGAAAGAAAACTGGCATTCCACGGATCGGAGCGTGGAATGTCAGATCCCTTAAACGGGCATGTAGGTTAGAAAACTTAAAAAGGGAAATGGATAGGTTACAGTCAGATATAGTGGGAATTAGTGAAGTTCGGTGGCAGGAGGAACAAGACTTTTGGTCATGTGAATACAGGGTTATAAATACAAAATCAAATAGGGGTAATGCAGGAGTAGGTTTAATAACGAATAAAAAAATAGGAGTGCGGGTAAGCTACTACAAACAGCAAAGTGAACGCATTATTGTGGCCAAGATAGACACGAAGCCCACGCCTACTACAGTAGTCCAAGTTCATATGCCAACTAGCTATGCAGATGATGAAGAAATTGTTGAAATGTATGATGAGATAAAAGAAATTTTCAGGTAGTGAAGGGAGATGAAAATTTAATAGTCATGGTGACTGGAATTCGACAGTAGGAAAAGGAAGAGAAGGAAACGTAGTAGGTGAATATGGATTGGGGCTAAGAAATGAAAGAGGAAGCCGCCTGGTAGAATTTTGCACAGGGCATAACTTAATCATAGCTAACACTTGGTTCAAGAATCATGAAAGGAGGTTGTATACATGTAAGAACCCTGGAGGTACTAAAAGGTTTCAGACAGATTAAATGATGATTTAGGAAACAGATTTTAAATTGTAAGACATTTCCAGGGGCAGATGTGGACTCTGACCACAATCTATTGCTTATGAACTGTAGATTAAAACTGAAGAAACTGCAAAAAGGTGGGAACTTAAGGAGATGGGACCTGGATAAACTGAAAGAACCAGTGGTTGTACAGAGTTTCAGGGAGAGCATAAGGGAACAATTGACAGGAATGGGGGAAAGAAATACAGTAGAGGAAGAATGGGTAGCTTTGAGGAATGAAATAGTGAAGGCAGCAGAGGATCAAGTAGGTAAAAAGACGAGGGCTAGTAGAAATCCTTGGGTAACAGAAGAGATACTCAATTTAATTGATGAAAGGAGAAAATACAAAAATGCAGCAAATGAAGTAGGCAAAAAGAAATACAACCGCCTCAAAAATGAGATCGACAGGAAGTGCAAAATGGCTAAGCAGGGATGGCTAGAGAACAAATGTAAGGATGTAAGATAGATACCGCCTACAGGAAAATTAAAGAGACCTTTGGAGAAAAGAGAACCACTTGCATGAATATCAAGAGCTCAGATGGAAGCCCAGTTCTAAGGGAAGAAGGGAAAGCAGAAAGGTGGAAGGAGTATAAAGAGGGTCTAAACAGGGGTGATGTGCTTGATGACAATATTACGGAAATGGAAGAGGATGTAGATGAAAATGAAATGGGAGATATGATACTGCGTGAAGAGTTTGACACAGGACTGAAAGACCTAAGTCGAAACAAGGCCCCGGGAGTAGACAACATTCCATTAGAACTACTGACAGCCTTGGGAGAGCCAGTCCTGACAAAACTCTACCATCTGGTGAGCAACATGTATGAGACAGGTGAAATAACCTCAGACTTCAAGAAGAATATAATAATTCCAATTCCAAAGAAAGCAGGTGTTGACAGATGTGAAAATTACCGAACTATCAGTTTAATAAGTCACAGGTGCAAAATACTAACGCGAATTCTTTATAGACGAATGGAAAAACTGGTAGAAGCCGATCTCGGGAAAGATCAGTTTGGATTCCGTAGAAATGTTGGAACACGTGAGACAATACTGACCTTACAACGTATCTTAGAAGAAAGATTAAGGAAAGGCAAACCCAAACCTACGTTTCTAGCATTTGTAGACTTAGAGAAAGCTTTTCACAATGTTGACTGGAATACTCTCTTTCAAATTCTGAAGGTGGCAGGGGTAAAATACAGGGAGTGAAAGGCTATTTACAATTTGTACAGAAACCAAATGGCAGTTATAAGAGGCTAGGGACATGAAAGGGAAGCAGTGGTTGGGAAGGGAGTGAGACAGGGTTGTAGCCTCTCCCCGATGCTAGTCAATCTGTATGTTGAGCAAGCAGTGAAGGAAACGAAAGAAAAGTTCGGAGTAGGTATTAAAATCCATGTAGTAGAAATAAAAACTTTGAGGTTTGCCGATGACATTGTAATTCTGTCAGAGACTGCAAAGGACTTCGAAGAGCAGTTGAACGAAATGGACAGTGTCTTGAAAGGAGGGTATAAGATGAACATCAACACAAGCAAAACGAGGATAATGGAATGTAGCCGAATTAAGTCGAGTGATGCTGCGGGAATTAGATTAGGAAATGAGACACTTAAAATAGTAAAGGAATTTTGCCATTTGGGGAGCAAAATAACTGATGATGGTCCAAGTAGAGAGGATATAAAATGCAGACTGGCAATGGCAAGGAAAGCGTTTCTGAAGGAGAGAAATTTGTTAACATCGAGTATTCATTTAAGTGTCAGGAAGTCGTTTCTGAACGTATTTGTATGGAGTGTAACCATGTATGGAAGTGAAACATGGACGATAAATAGTTAGGACAAGAAGAGTATAGAAGCTTTTGAAATGTGGTGCTACAGAAGAATGCCGAAGATTAGAAGGGTAGATCACATAATTGATGAGGAGGTATTGAATAGAATTTGGGAGAAGAGGAGTTTCTAGCACAACTTGACTAGAAGAAGGGATCGGTTGGAAGGAGATGTTCTGAGGCATCAAGGGATCACCAATTTAGTACTGGAGGACAGTATGGAGGGCAAAAATCGTAGAGGGAGACCAAGAGATGAATACACTAAGCAGATTCAGAAGGATGTAGGTTGCAGTAGGTACTGGGAGATGAAGAAGCTTGCACAGGATAGAGCAGTATGGAGAGCTGCATCAAACCAGTCTCAGGACTGAAGACCACAACAACAACAACAACAACAGCAACAACACGGAGAAGGGCAGCACGAATGGTCACCGATTTTTTTGATCCGTGACAAAGTGTCACAGAGATTCTGAAGCAACTAAACTCGAACACTGTTGAAGACAGACGTAAACTATCCCCAGAAAGTCTATTAACAAAGTTTCAAGAACCGGTTATAAATGATAACTCTAGGAATATACTACAACCCCCTGCGTATCTCTCACATAGGGGTCGTGAGGATAAGATTAGAATAATTACTGCACACAAAAAGGCATTCAGACAATCATTCTTCCCGCGTTCCATTGGTGAATGGAATGGGAAGAAACTCTAATAACTGATACAGTGGAACGTACCCTCTTCCGTGCACCCGCGGTGGGTTGGACAGTATAGATGTAGATGCAGCTGTAGAACAGTTCAGCATTTTCGACATTTCCGCGATACTGCCCCGTGGATGAAAGTAAGTCCGTGGTTGTTTACAGATTAGATTATCCCTTATATATAGTACATAATGCATATTTACAAAAACAGAAATAATCTAATGTACGTTCTACGTATTTTTCATTTAAGAAGTGATATGCAGCAAGAACAAGTAAATGTACGATAAACTGAGGTGCATGTGATAAATTCTTAGGTGCATAAACAACACATTTTACATTGATGACGTTACTGCACTTAACATGTGTCAAATCAGATTTTATATGACTCTCACGTTATTTGGTATTGTTAATAAAACACGTACATAGAACGGCTCCACTAAAACGCTGCTCAATGAAGTAGAAGAGGTTAGTACCAATAATCCTTTTTGTTGCCCCTAAACTGATCCTTATGGGCAGTTAAACGCTTTATGTCTGCTGACAAGTTATTGAGCACATGTGTTCCTCAATGACAGCCGCCTTTCTCGATCAAAGTAAGTGACTTTACAGGGCGGAACCTATAGCCAATAATTTTAACTGCAAACACGAAAAAACTACAAGGGTTGCATATCCAACGCATGAATGTATATGAAGATTATTCGTATATCCAGTACATATTCCACAGTTGGTTTCAAAAAGGTGTATATTATCAACGACAAATTTAATCAAGGAGTGAGAAAATTGGGGAGCAGTAGTCGGTGCCCTAGTTCCTTTGAAAAGGCCGCTGCAGGTCGCACGTGAGTTCACACCACAAAAAACTCACATTACACGCAAGAAAAATTTTGGTGTGCCTGATCAGTTACTCCAAAACATTATCCCGTTTGACCTTGGAGTGAGAGAAAGCTTTTTACCTTTATATCACGTATGTCTGACAACACTCATATTGGAAATTCGTACTGCCGTACTTTGTATATGTTCAATATGCCCTGTTAGACCATTTAGGTACCTGTTAGAAACTCTGAAGCACAATTCTAGGGTTGTTCGCATGAGTATTTTGTAATCAGTCTCCTTTGTAGGCTGAATGCGTCTTCCCAGTATTCTACTAATGAACGGCAGTTTGCCACCTGCATGGACCTCGCCGTCGGTGGGGGAGGCTTGCGTGCCTCAGCGATACAGATAGGCGTACCGTAGATGCAACCATAATGGAAGGGTATCTGTTGGGAGGCCAGTCAAACGTGTGGTTCCTGAAGAGGGCCAGCAGCATTTTCGGTTGTTGCATGAGGAACAGTCTGGATGATTGTCTGATCTGGCCTTGTTACATCAACCAAAGCGCCCTTCCCCTGCTGGTACTTCGAAGGCTGAAAGGAAAGGGAAACTACGGCTGTAATTTTTCTCAACGGCATGCTGCTCTACTGTATGGTTTAATGACGATGGCGTTCTCTTCAGTAAAATATTCCGGAGGTAAAATAGCCCCCATTTCGAATCTTCGCGCAGTGACTACCCTGGAAGATGTCATCAGGAGAAACAAAACTGGCGTTCTACGGGTCGAAACGTAGAATGTCTGATCCCTTAATCGGGCAGGTACGTTAGAAAATTTATGAAGGGAATGGGTAGGTTGAAGTTAGATGAGCGAATTAGTGAAATTCGGTGGAAGAAGGAGCATGACTTCTGACGAGAGAAATACAAAATAAAACAGAGGTAATCCAGGAGTAGGTTGAAAGGGTACAGTACCACACGACATTGAAAATAGGTACAACATTCTTCGTTATTCTTGTCAGAACAACATATTTTTTTTATAATAATAACTCAATTTCAATTAATGCAGTGAAGCCGGATACCAGTGTAGGAAAGAATGACAATTTATTTATTTAATTGATTACATGTGCACTCCCACAAAATAAATCCCTACATCCAATTTGGTGTGCTCTGTGAAATGAATGAATGTATGGTCGTCTGCTAACTGCAGACAGTGAATGTGCAATATATGATCATCTTTGAGACGGTCTTTTGGTCACCATTGGTGGAACCAAAGAGATGAAATTTACCTGAGCTTTGATATACCTGAAATGTGGCTGACCAATACGGTAGCATGGTGCTCCCAACCTTGGCGGAGGTGCGAGATCGGCCATGTTTCAGCACTCTGCCGCTGGATCTAGTGTTGGTGAGACCTGTCTTAGGTGTGCTCCGTAAAGACAAAAGAGTGGAGACATGGTATGCATGTGAAATACTTAAGAGTAGTTTGGAATAATAATTTCTCTATTTCAGGAACTTTTGTGGGGAGAATTAAATGTCAGGCAGGTAACATTAAGGGGATCGTAGTAATCTTCGGAAGTGACCAACGGTCACAATGAAACCACGTGCAGCCATAAGTTGAAATACTTCCGAGTGCTTAAGTTAAACTGAATTACTAGCGTGTGTACTATAAGTTGGAAATATTTAAGAAATGGCGAGTACAGGACTTGAAATTAGAGACGTGTACTTTCACGTGGTGAGTATTGTGTATCAATCTGTGTGTGAGACAAAGAGAAGTACTCGTCCATGGTATCAGTTGAGGACTCGCGTGTGTGATGAATATGTTCTCAATATTACTTTGCGTGTTATGTTTCCGTGTGACGCTTGATTCAAACTATAATACTCTGAGAGAGAAGCAAGGTGAGTCAGCCGTCTATCCAGCAACGCCACTTGGCTTGCATTGCACAGGAAGATGTGCATATATCCTCCAGAGTTCATAGTAGGAAAGAAAAGTTACGAAGTGGGGCAGTGTCGTGTGAAACTGGGATAAATACTAATTGAAGTGGGAAAGCTGAAAGTGATGTGGCTATTCTTTGTGTTGTATGTTGCCAGTGTGATGTATTTCATGAAATTTAAGTATGTGTGGTTGGCATGGGAGAGTAACAAGATAGTTTCAGAGGCAGTGGGTTATGCATGTTCCTTTTTGTACCACTCGGTCTGGAGGAAATTTTCGTGATGATGGGTGTGAGAGTCGAAGTGTGAGATATAGCAAAAGATCCACCATCCTATCCAGAAAGTGCACTGTAGCGTTAAATAATTACGAGACCATAAGATAGAGAATCACCAATGTAAAGCCATGCCCACTGGGCGGAATTTTTCATGTGTTATTGTTGTAGGTTATAGAATTTGTGTGTTTAGGTTATAGAATTTATCGGAATAAATAAGATAGTGAAAAGAAAAAGATTGGTGGCCTTTTCCTTCGAATAGTATGTTGTCATGATACCCAGAATTTATAATGTGTGCGCCATTCGTATTCAGTGCGATGGCCACGTGTGGGTCAAAGCCGTTAAATAAGAAAGAAAATGTGGTATTGCCAGTGCGTAGTGAACAGTCAGAGTATTGTACATTACTAATAGTCAGATTTCCGTTTCCGTTGCGTAATATTCAAACAGGAGAATAACTTGTAACTTAATTGTGAGTACTCGATAAATAAGAATGAGTCCACTCGCTTGGCAAACCACTCATCTTGCAGGTCTGACTGCTTGATGCCACAGTATGAGCAAGGCATGTGGTGCCTCTTAATAATGAATAAAAAAATATGAATGTGGGTGAACTACTACGAACAGCATAGTGACTGCATAACAGTAGACAAGATAGATACGAAACTACGTATCTGCGTGAGCTGAAAATTTCCAATTGTAACTGATACTGTAGTCACAGCATGCTTAATCTTTTATTTTCTGAAACCTGCCAGTTTATATTTCTGAGCATTTTAATCAAGTAGCCTACCTTTTCACCTTCTGTTTTTAAGAAAGTACTTCATTATAGTTAGCAGACCCGTGGTCTAGGGGTAGCATCTCTGATTCATAATCAAAACGTCTTCGGTCCGGGGTTCGATCCCCACCACTGCCTAAATTTTGATAAATAATCAGCATTGGCGGCCGAAGACTTCCGGCATAAGAAGTCAGCCTCATTCTGCCAACGGACTTGTCAAAGAGGGCGGAGGAGCGGATAGAGGTTCAGGGCACTCTCTTGTCCTAGGGGTGGGAAATTGCCCCTAAAGGCGGAAGAATCAGCAATGATCAACGACATGAGAATGCAGAAGGCAATGGAAACCACTGCATTAAAGACACGTAACGTGCATCCACAGGACATGTGGCCTGTAATTGAAGAAGTGTTATGATGATGTCTCCATTGGCAAAAGATTCCGGAATAGTCCCCCATTCGGATCTCCGGGAGGGGACTGCCAAGGGGGAGGTTACCATGAGAAAAAGATTGAATAATCAACGAAAGTATAACGTTCTACGAGTCGGGGCGTGGAATGTCAGAAGCTTGAACGTGGTAGGGAAACTAGAAAATCTGAAAAGGGAAATGCAAAGGCTCAATCTAGACATAGTAGGGGTCAGTGAAGTGAAGTGGAAGGAAGACAAGGATTTCTGGTTAGATGAGTATCGGGTAATATCAACAGCAGCAGAAAATGGTATAACAGGTGTAGGATTCGTTATGAATAGGAAGGTAGGACAGAGGGTGTCTTACTGTGAACAGTTCAGTGACAGCAGACCAACACCGACAACGATCGTTCAGGTATACATGCCGACGTCGCAAGCTGAAGATGAACAGATGGAGAAAGTGTATGAGGATATTGAAAGGGTAATGCAGTATGTAAAGGGGGCCGAAAATCTAATAGTCATGGGCGACTGGAATGCAGTTGTAGGGGAAGGAGTAGAAGAAAAGGTTACAGGAGAATATGGCCTTCGGACAAGGAACGAAAGGGGAGAAAGAGTAATTGAGTTCTGTAACAGGTTTCAGCTAGTAATAGCGAACATCCTGTTCAAGAATCACAAGAGGAGGAGGTATACTTGGAAAAGGCCGGGAGATACGGGAAGATTTCAATTAGATTACATCATGGTCAGACAGAGATTCCGAAACCAGATACTGGATTGTAAAGCGTACCCAGGAGCAGATATAGACTCAGATCACAATATAGTATTGATGAAGAGTAGGCTGAAGTTCAAGACATTAGTCAGGAAGAATCAATACGCAAAGAAGTGGGGTACGGAAGTACTAAGGAATGACGAGATACGTTTGAAGTTCTCTAACGCTATAGGTATAGCAATAAGGAATAGCGCAGTAGGCAGTACAGTTGAAGAGGAATGTACATCTCTAAAAAGGGCCATCACAGAATTGGGAAGGAAAACATAGGTACAAAGAAGGTAGCTGCGAAGAAACCATGGGTAACAGAAGAAATACTTCAGTTGATTGATGAAAGGAGGAAGTACAAAAATGTTCCGGGAAAATCAGGAATACAGAAATACAATTCGCTGAGGAATGAAATAAATAGGAAGTGCACGGAAGCTAAGACAAAATGGCTGCAGGAAAAATGTGAAGACATCGAAAAAGATATGATTGTCGGAAGGACAGACTCAGCATACAGGAAAGTCAAAACACCTTTGGTGACATTAAAAGCAACGGTGGTAACATTAAGAGTGCAACGGGAATTCCACTGTTAAATGCAGAGGAGAGAGCAGATAGGTGGAAAGAATACATTGAAAGCCTCTATGAGGGTGAAGATTTGTCTGATGTGATAGAAGAAGTAACATGAGTCGATTTAGAAGAGATAGGGGATCCAGTATTAGAATCGGAATTTAAAAGGGCTTTGGAGGACTTACGGTCAAATAAGGCAGAAGGGATAGATAACATTCCATCAGAATTTCTAAAATCATTGGGGGAAGTGGCAACAAAACGACTATTCACGTTGGTGTGTAGAATATATGAGTCTGGCGACATGCCATCTGACTTTCGGAAAAGCATCATCCACACAATTCCTAAGACGGCAAGAGCTGACAAGTGCGAGAATTATCGCACAATCAGCTTAACAGCTCATGCATCGAAGCTGCTTACAAGAATAATATACAGAAGAATGGAAAAGAAAACTGAGAATGCGCTAGATGACGATCAGTTTGGCTTTAGGAAAAGTAAAGGGACGAGAGAGGCAATTCTGACGTTACGGCTAATAATGGAAGCAAGGCTAAAAAAAAAATAAAGAGACTTTCATAGGATCTGTCGACCTGGAAAAAGCGTTCGACAGTATAAAATGGTGGAAGCTGTTCGAGATTCTGAAAAATGTAGGGGGTAAGCTGTAGGGAGAGACAGGTCATATACAATATGTACAACAACCAAGAGGGAATAATAAGAGTGGACGATCAAGAACGAAGTGCTCGTATTAAGAAGGGTGTAAGACAAGGCTGTAGCCTTTCGCCCATACTCTTCAATCTGTACATCGAGGAAGTAATGATGGAAATAAAAGAAAGGTTCAGGAGTGGAATTAAAATACAAGGTGAAAGGATATCAATGATACGATTCGCTGGTGACATTGGTATCCTGAGTGAAAGTGAAGAAGAATTAAATGATCTGCTGAACGGAATGAACAGTCTAATGAGTACACAGTATGGGTTGAGAGTAAATCGGAGAAAGACGAAGGTAATGAGAAGTAGTAGAAATGAGAACAGCGAGAAACTTAACATCAGGATTGATGGTCACGATGTCAATGAAGTTAAGGAATTCTGCTGCCTAGGCAGTAAAATAACCAATGACGGACGGAGCAAGGAGGACATCAAAAGCAGACTCGCTATGGCAAAAAAGGCATTTCTGGCCAAGAGAAGTCTACTAATATCAAATACGGGCCTTAATTTTAGGAAGAAATTTCTGAGGATGTACGTCTGGATTACAGCATTGTATGGTAGTGAAACATGGACTGTGGGAAAACCGGAACAGAAGAGAATCGAAGCATTTGAGATGTGGTGCTATAGGCGAATGTTGAAAATTAGGTGGACTGATAAGGTAAGGAATGAGGAGGTTCTACGCAGAATCGGAGAGGAAAGGAATATGTGGAAAACACTGACAAGGAGAAGGGACAGGATGATAGGACATCTGCTAAGACATGATGAAATGACTTCCATGGTACTAGAGGGAGCTGTAGAGGGCAAAAACTGTAGAGGAAGACAGAGATTGGAATACGTCAAGCAAATAATTGAGGGAGTAGGTTGCAAGTGCTACTCTGAGATGAAGAGGTTAGCACAGGAAAGGAATTCGTGGCGGGCCGCATCAAACCAGTCAGTAGACTGATGACCAAAAAAAAAAGAAAACTTCATTATAGATAACTTCACGAACAACGAGGAGTCATAGGTTGCTGTTAAGAGTGTCTGGCGAGTCATTAATACATCGCTTGAACAGCGAATATATCAGCACACTTCGCTGGAACACGGCTGCAGCCACTTCTTCAACAGCCGACGACCCTCCATGCGAGATAACAGGCTGCCTCCCTCCTATCGGGGAACCTTCAACTCAGGCATAAATTTCGCTTGATATCCCATATAATAATTTTTTTCCCTTAATCCAGCTGGTCAGCATGGAGGAGGCTATTCTGTTTGAGATGCGCCGCTACGTTTGAGCTCAGAATGTATGTTGTAGGATTCGACAAGTGACTGATATAGTGACGTGGGCCTGCAGTGTTGTGGATCACTTCTGCTGCCCTTCTTGTAGACGGGCGTGAACTGTGCTTCTTTACAACTGACTTTTCGATTCTCATCATGAGTGGCAGATTATAGTTAGAAAATATTGTGTTCAGACTATTCTCCAGCCTCTCTGTTTTTGTTTCATTCTCGATGGAAAAAAAGAAAGTTCCTAAGTAATCAATAATCCGAAAAAAACGCCAATGTGCCATTTTGCCTGATTTGGTACGGTATAATGGGCACATGGGTGAAAAGTGCTAAATAATCTGAGAAATTAATTGCATAATACAATTATCAATTTTTCTAGAAACAATTTGTTATTATAATTGTGTAGGCTTCCGCGGCCAGAGTCAGTGGACATAAAAGTTTTCTGGGTGTGGTACCGCGTCATAACGTATAAAACTGCTGCTGCTGGAGAGAAACCAACGTTTCGCCCACGGTTGCAGCGGCCTTCCTCTCCGTCATTAGACGCAGACCCAGAGGCAGGCGCAGAAGAAGGCCGCTGCAACCGTGGCCGAAACGTTGGTTTCTCTCCAGCACCAGTAGTTTTATATATTATGACGCGGTACCACACCCAGATAACTTTTATGTCGAATTTGTTATTACTACGGAAAAAAGTAAAGTACAGCAAAAACTGAAGGCACAGTTTTCCCATCAGTCGTTTCCTCCTCACCACAAGGCACGCGCAGTCCATGGGCTCACACAGCACATCCTGGGCACGTGACGTCAGTGTGAATGTTGGAAACCTTTTACCGTAGACCAACACTCCACCCGTGTTCAGCCATTCTGGTTTCGTTATTCCTCTAGGTCAGCTTAAATGCTGTGCATCGCAGGTCCTTGACTATCGTGCCGAAAAATCTTGCCTCCAAGAACATCAGATAATCGTGAATTTCATCCCACGATTTCCTGTCTCGAAGCGCTTTTGTGTTTATGCGTATGGCAAGAAAGTATATTATTTTTATTATTTAATAATTATGATGTATAATTATATGGTAAATATTATGATATTGTTATGACTGATCATTTATATTAGTTACATTCTGCATTTCTTCAACTAACTAACAGTAAAAACGAAAGGAAAAAACATTTGGTTAAGGTTTGATATATTGGCCATAGCGGCAGCCATATTGGACACTGGCTGGCCAGTAAGCCCACCTTGATGCCATTCTATATAAAGTGTTGTTAGCCAATGTCCATCTCTGATGAAGCATTCGTCGACATTTTAATCTCTCGCCAACTAACGACTCTTTCAACACAATTATGTTAGAAAAACGGAAGTTGTTACGTTGATTTGTAGTAATTTTACCAAGTGAGAGCTCACCATAGATCAGAAGGTCTCAAAACCGCAGAAAACGTGAGGACAAGTTGGTCTTTTAAAAGACTATATGTTACTGAGCGGCTTGGCGTTGAATGACGTCATTATGCTGTTGCTTTACCACTGCAGCACTGTATAGCTTTAGTACCTGATCAAAAATGTGAAGCACCAAGAAGACATGATGGAATGTAAACATAACTTAGCACACACATAAAAAACCTGGCACGTATGCAAACGACTAGAACTGCAATTCCCTATGACAGATAGAGCGGTCACCAGAGCACATTAATGTTGTTGGTTTTCAGTGTTGTGACCAGGCGTTGCCGGGTTTATAGGGAGCCTGAAAAGCATCTGATGTTGAGTTATAACAGCGAAGAACATGGATATGTCACATACTCGTGTTAGATAGCGTTATCACCATCTGATAGAGTTTCAGAGTGACCGCATTGTCGGTCTTCATTTGAGCAGCTGATCGAATCGTGGAACATCCGGGTTTGTGTGGCATTCGGATGTGACAGTGACCCAGGGAACGTAAGGGCAGCCATATTCATTGTCGAGGTTCTGGTCAACCGTGTCTGACAACCGCAACGCAGCACTGAGCCCATAGTAATCCCTTTACGTCTATGTCTACTCTCTGAGAGCAAGTGATGGTCTCCTTGCAACATTTTGTGTCATTTCACACCATTGGTCAAAGATTAACAGGAGCCAGACGTGCCAATTACCATGCTATTGTATGCCTTGGCTGCCGCCTGCTACACGACGCTAACCGTTCAGCTGTGTACTGCGGGTTGCCGCATGTCAGGTCCGCAAGCGGCATTGCCCTCAGTACATCGACAGAAACAATCTGTAGGATCCTACAGTACCGTATGGCGCAATTTGCTTCTAGCAGCAAGCGTATTGCAGTAAACAGTGCTGCAATAATGGGCACCATTTCTCCTCCGTGAAATCACGTCCCTGCTACACACTACGCCGGTATCCTCTGGCCAGGTGGGTATTCAGGGCACTCTGCAGCCAGTGCACTTCTGGGCTTAAGCCAGCCGCGCTCTGAAGCCCGTCAGTCGGAGTTCACACTTGAGCCCTCACTTCGGTGGACCTCACGTCAACTGTCCTCGAGCTACCGCCTCAGTTTTCCTCGAGATTCCACCTCGCTGGACCTCGTCGTCAGCCATCCACCGGCTCATTTTCTCTCTGAGCCCTATCCTCAAGCTGTCTTCGTGCCAGCTACTCCTGACTGCGGACTGTGGCCTCTCTGACTGCCTACATCGCATTTTGTTCAGTGATAAATCACGGTTCTCAACTACCCAAAGTGATCATCGTCTCCAAGTATGAGAGAGCTCCCATTCTTCCAGTGTACTGGAGAGGCACAGCAGTGGCACACACGGCGTCACGGTGTGAGGAGCCATCGAGTTTTAACTCAGGTCGTTGCAGGTAGTGATTGAGGGTACTCTAATGGCACAATGGTACACTGCGGACGTCCCGTCCTTTATGTCTTACCTGTGATCGGACACTGTCGTGGTACCAGTTTTCCACAGTACAGTGCTCGTTGACTTACGGTATGTGTCTTTACGAGTGTGTGATGGACCGACAGAAGACGTATAGGACTAAATCGTATGTGACCCCATCCGAGTGCCAGAATAAACGATTTGAAGGGTCAGTTACAGCAACCGCAGGCCAGCTTGCCTCAGGAGAAGATGCAGTCGCACTTGCCAACTTAATTAGTGGAGGCATGCAGACAGTGGGAAACGGGACGTCGTACTGATCAGTGAGCTCATACTGCCGAGATTTTTTTTGCAAACGTGGCTCGATTTTGTAATCGCTCAAATAACATCACATAGCGTGTCAACATGTGACGTTTCATCGTGTGTCTTCCTGCATGACATATATACACGGTCCAGTGACCACCGCTTATGCTCGACGTCAACGCACGATAGCCACACCCACAGACCGCCAATGTCGGTGCCAGCAGTAGAGGGTGTATAAGCCGTGGCAGTCGGGGACACGGAAAACAGTGCAGTCATTGTTATATGGGAACGTAGTGGTTTATCTGACGCCAGAAATGACAAGATCTTTGGCTTTCAGACCGAAGACGAAATCATTTCCGAAACGACTACGTTTGTAACACTGTTCGCGTGCCTCCGTTGTTAAAGGGTACCGTGCGTCGCAAAATGGCACTGTCGAAAACAAACGCCGAGGCTGTGGTGGGCCGTGGCCCCTAGATGAGAGGGGTCAACGACAATTGCGGAAATGGGCTGGGGAGAATAGTCGTGCAACTGACTGCCCGGATAGACCGAGAGACTACCAGCAGCGTCTCCTGAACGAGCGCTCAGCGTCCGATGCCAGAACTCCGCAGCAGCCGTTTGGTTTGTGCCACCATACTGGGCGCTATTCGTTGGCTGCGAAGGTTGGAACCTGCAGTACCGCAGCTGTACGTCCGCCGAGTGCTGACACGCGGCCTCTTCAAATGAATCACATTTTATACTCCATCGGACGGAAACCAAACACCCTGGAGCAGTCTCCGAAAGGGGCCGAGCCGGAGGAGGGAGCGTTGTGGTCCGATGAATGTTTTCGTGGCATTTAATGGGTGATCTCGTCGTTCTGGAAGGCACAGTGCATCTTAACTCTGGGACCATGACCGCCCCTACATGCAGTTTGTTTTTGCTCGGCATGATGGTATCCGCGAGCAGGACAATGAAACGTGTCACACAGCCCGCAGTGTACTTCCGTGGTTCAGAGAGAGTTTACCAGACTCCTATGACTACCACCCGCCACCTCCCTCCCCCGGAGCATCTGTAAGACCACCTCGATTGGGCTGTTTGTGCCACGGATCGTCAGACGAGGAACCTGGGGTAGGTGTCGGTGGCACTGGAGTCAACATGGCTGCACCTCCCACAGCCTGGTTGACTCTTTTCCAGCACGTCACGCAGCAGTCCCCGCTGCAGAAGGTCCCGACAAGTGGCCACACTGCCCTGAGTGGACCGTGTGTGTGGCAGCTGTACGAGAACTGCAACGCGGCAGTGATCTCTGTAAAAGGACGTGAGTGTGTCCTCAGTACTTTGAATTACAGTTGTGTAGGAATTCGCTTAGCTTGTACCGTGGTGATCCGCTGACGAGGCTTCGTCTGGCTGCGCCTTCCGCCGCCAGAGAGGGTGCGAGGCGGCCACAGCCAGAGCGACCCATCATCAGTGATCTGCGATCTGCCCCCCCCCCTCCCCCTCCCTGCCACCTGGACCCCTGGTCTCCTGCGGCGACACAATGCTGTATAATGGCAGCAGCATAACACAACGGAGGGGGCCGGCTCACTGCCATCCAGCTCCGAAATCTAACTTCAGTCAGAAGAAAGGCGCATTTTTCTGACAAAGCGATTTTTGCACGATACCGCAGCTCAGAAAGGGCTTCATCTCCAGCGGTCGGCCTCCTTTCTCGATGGCAAAAAAGAACTGAACGGAGCAACTCGTCACGTCCCGTATTTCATAAACATGACTGAGTCTTTCTGGGCCAACTCGGGTGTTTTCCCAGATCATGATTTATACGAATTGACTGTCTGCCAATAGCATCTCTATTTCTGACAGACTCCGCTATCGGTTCTCCAGCATTTCCTCACCGTAATTAAAAGACAGTGAGGCGTGGGGCAGACTGGGTACACTTGAAACTACACTACTGCCCATTAAAATAGCTACACCACGAAGATGACGTGCTACAGGCGCGAAATTTAATCGACAGGAAGAAGATGCTGTGATATGCAAATGATTAGCTTTTCGGAGCACTCACACAAGGTTGGCGCCGGTGGCGACACCTAAAACGTGTTGACATGAGGAATGTTTCCAACTGATTTCTCATACACAAAAAGCAGCTGACCGGCGTTGCCTGGTGAAACGTTGTTGTGGTGCCTCGTGTAAGGAGGAGAAATGCGTACCATCACGTTTCCGACTTTGATAAAGGACGGATTGTAGCCTATCGCGATTGCTGTTTATCGTTTCACGACGTTGCTGCTCGCGTTGGTCGAGATCCAATGAATGTTATCAGAATATGGAATCGGTGGGTTCAGGAGGGTAATACGGAACGCCGTGTTGGATCCCAACGGTCTCGTATCACTAGCAGTCGAGATGATAGGCATCTTATTCGCATGGCTGTAACGGATCGTGCAGACACGTCTCGATCGCTGAGTCAACAGATGGAGACGTTTGCAAGACAACAACCATCTGCACGAACAGTACGATGACGTTTGCAGAAGCATGGACTATCAGCTCGGAGACCATGGCTGCGGTTACCCTTGACGCTGCATCACAGACAGGAGCGACTGCGATGGTGTACACAACGACGAACCTGGGTGCACGAATGGCAAAACGTCATTTATTCGGATGAATCCTGGTTCTGTTTACAACATCATGATGGTCGCATCCGTGTTTGGCGACATCGTGGTGAACGCACATTGGAAGCGTGTATTCGTTATCGCCATACTGGCGTATCACCCGGCGTGATGGTATGGGGTGCCACTGGTTACACGTCTCGGTCACCTCTTGTTCGCATTGACGGCACTTTGAACAGTGGACGTTACATTTCAGATGTGTTACGACCCGTGGCTCTACCCTTCATTCGATTCCTGCGAAACCCTTCATTTCAGCAGGATAATGCACGACCGCATGTTGCAGGTCCTGTACGGGCCTTCCTGGATACAGAAAATGTTCGATTGCTGCCCTGGCCAGCACATTCTCCAGATCTCTCACCAATTGAAAACGTCTGGTCAATGGTGGCCGAGCAACTGGCTCGTCACAATACGCCAGACACTACTCTTGATGAACTGTGGTACCGTGTTGAAGCTACATGGGCAGCTGTACCTGTACACGCCATCCAAGCTCTGTTTGACTCAATGCCCAGGAGTATCAAGGCCGTTATTACGGCCAGAGGTGGTTGTTCTGGGCACTGATTTCTCGGGATCTATGCACCCAAATTGCGTGAAAATGTAATCACATGTTAGCTCCAGTATAATATATTTGTCCAATGAATACCCGTTTATCATCTAAATTTCTTCTTGGTGTAGCAATTTTAATGGCCAGTAGTGTATTTTGCTTTTATCTTTCATATTATTGTTGTTTATTAACCAATCAATAATTATGTTATGTCTAATTAAAGTACTGTTTAGGCACACTCTTACGTCCTCCTGTTTCGTTTACAACGGCCAGTATTACGAGCAGACTGACGGCATAGCAATGGGCAGCCCGCTGGCTCCAACTGTTGCAAACATCTTCATGGAGAATTTTGTGGATATTGCCATAGATACTGCGCCATTGCAGCCGAAGTGTTTCTTTCGATACGTTGACGATACGTTCGTCATTTGGCCACACGGACGCGATAAATTAGACGAGTTTTTGGAACACCTCAATGGCATCAACAGTAATATCCAGTTCACTATGGAGGTGGAAAAGGATAATGCATTGCACTTCCTCGACGTCCTTGTTCACCGTAAACGA
This sequence comes from Schistocerca americana, assembly GCF_021461395.2. NCBI lineage: Eukaryota > Metazoa > Arthropoda > Insecta > Orthoptera > Acrididae > Schistocerca > Schistocerca americana. The sequence goes on along the minus strand of NC_060122.1, from coordinate 20,772,132 downwards.
AATAGGTGCCTTGGCCACAGGTTCTACAGAAAACCCACCCACACAGACCTGTACCTGAACCCCACCAGTCATCATCATTCAGCACAGAAGCGCACAGTATTACAAACATTGGCGCATCGTGAAAGAGTAATATCAGATGACGACAACCTGCCCCATGAACTGAGCCACCTACACAAGGTTTTCAGGAATAACGGCTACAGTGCCCATCAAGTGAAAGAAGATAAGCCGCCTGTTCAAAAGACACAAGATCAAATCAATCTTCAGGTCTCCAACCTAAAATCCGTCAGTTACTGAGACCAGTTAAAGACGCAGGAGGTCTCAGAACACCTGGAGTCTACGAAATACCTTGTGAGTGTAGCCAGAAGTACATCGGACAAACACTGCGCACTGTGGAACAACGCAGGAAAGAACATGAGAGGTATTATCGCCTACGCTATCCAGAGAAATCTGCATTAGCTGAGCATTCGTTAGAAAACGGTCACCGCATAAAATTTGACGATGCCTCTGTCGTGGCTCACACTAACGGCTTCTGGCACAGTTTAATAAAGGAAGCTATTAAAATGAAAATTACCGCAAACACCCTGGATAGAGCCGGCCGCGGTGGTCGCTTCTAGGCGCTCAGTCCGGAACCGCGCGACTGCTACGGTCGCAGGTTCGAATCCTGCCTCGGGCATGGATGTGTGTAATGTCCTTAGGTTACTTAGGTTTAAGTAGTTCTGAGTTCTAGGGGACTGATGACCACAGATGTTAAGTCCCATAGTGCTCAGAGCCATTTGAACCATTTGAACTCTGGATAGAGACGGTGGCTTGCAGCTCAGCGCTGCGTTGGATCCAGCGATCGCGAGGTTGAAGAGGGCACATCGAACGCAGACTCAAAACATGCCCATATATGCCAATGTCAAGGGCACCAGTGACGTCATAGCCGGCAGGTAGCGTATATAAGGGCACACCAACAGCCCACTGGCAGTCATAACACTTGACAATGGCCAAGGAGTGCTTGGCCGAAAGCTCGTGTAGTTTTAAGCAATTGACGAGGTTGGACACCCGAGAATATTTTATTCGGTCTCAACAAAGTTTCCTAAATGATAATGCTGCTGCAAAGTCTATGTGGCTTAGCCCTACGAAAAGTTTCTTTACATTCATCAACGTTTTCTTGCTGGGTTGTCGGAACAGGTGAGTTATTGATAGTCTGTTGTTGAACCGTTGTCTCTGCTATTGCGGACTCAGCTGTATTTTCGGGATTAGGTCTATCCGTTACAAACAGAGGAGAAAAATCGAGCACAGTAAACAGCTGCCGTTTTGCGAAAGCCGGCCTGAATGTTGGAAGATGTGAGAGCGTGGGGCATAGCAGACGCTACAATCCCCGGAATGCCGTAAATCGACATTGTTTTTCCTGGATGGCTTCGCATCCACTCATCACAGGTCGAGTTTACAGCCTTCTTCAAAGGGCAATGGGGACAGAACGACAGAAAGACAATGCCATTGTTCTTGCAAAAGTCCAGTACGTTAATATGGCCATGTGAGGGTGGTTCAAATGGCTCTGAGCACTATGGGACTTAACATCTGTGGTCATCAGTCCCCTACAACTTAGAACTACTCAAACCTAACTAACCTAAGGACATCACACACACCCATGCCCGAGGCAGGATTCGAACCTGCAAACGTAGCGGAAGCGCCTAGAACCGCTCGGTCACAGCGGCCGGCCCCATGTAAGGAGTGGGTACCAAGTATGAGAGTAACACTTTATAAGACGGAGATACGTTTGCGTGTTTCTTGAAGCGGCTCCTCCCGCCGGATATTCGAGACCTCCCTCGGCCATGGGTGTGTGTGTTGTTCTTAGCATAAGTTAGTTTAAATAGTGTGTATAGGGACCAATGGCCTCAGTAGTTTGGTCCTTCACAAATTCAAACATATTTGAACATTTTTGTTTCTTGAAGTATTCCAGGAAATTCATGTAATATTCATAGTGCATCCAACCAGAGGGATTTGCAGTTCCAGCAGACCATACTCGCCCATCCCTAACAAAATGGACTTGGAAACGCACTCGTGGAGAAATGAAGAATGGAAGAATAACATTGACAATGGCGTTTGCTGCAAAAGTTACTGTCACTAAAGTACCCCTTACAGCTGAAGTTACTGAACCTACCTGACGAGCACTACGTCTAGCTACAACTCTATCCGGTTTTTGAACGGTTGTTATACCTGTTTCATCGGTGTTTTGTATGTCTTGGGGTTCAAAGTTATGACTGTCCATGACACTGGCCAAACTGTCATAGAGAGTATGGACCTTAGTTTTACTAAAGCTAGTCGCGCTGGACAGGCTTGTAGCTTACGCGGCGTGTACGGTCAGTTCAGGGTTTCGTCTCATAAACATCCGAAACCATTCCTCACCAGCCATTTAGTTGTTTTCCCAAGTTCGAGGTCGTGATAAATTATACTTAATGGTAAGTTCGTACGCCAATTTTCCCACCTCTTTCTTAGAGAGTCCAAAATACATATGTGCACATCGAATCAAATCAAATTTTCATTAAAATCCTGTCGTGTGCTCTATATCCCATACCTTCGCTGTCCTCGCCAGTAATATCTCACTTTCGTACGCATCTCAGTAGAGAATAGTGGTTTATTCCAAGCGTGTCCGCTACTTTTCGTAGTGAGTTTCCAGCTTTTACTTGTACATAAGCATCTTTATACGTCAACAAATCAATCTTCCTTCTGGATGTCTTTCTCGCCTGCACTCTACAAAATAAAGACTGACGGTTTCAGCGGTACCCACGAAAATTGTTTTAACCTTCCTCAGCCCCACCTTTGGTAAAAGACACTTTATAGTACTGGTGGTAATAACAACACATTAAAAGTAGTCATCATACCGAACTGTACAAGCTACATAAGAGTCACAAACAGGCACTCAGTATTTTGAGTTAAATAAAATACACGATACTAGCATAAATGTCAGAAGAAAATTGCTTATTTTTGACTACTAAAACAGAATAGGGCCTCCTGTATTTGCTGACAATGCTCAGGGAGCAGACCTGTCGCCCGCTTCGTTATCCCATTACACCCCACTCCCTGCGCAACCGTTCCAGGGATATTTACTTCGTTTCAACCGTCCTTTGTTTCACCCATACACAGTCTACCCTACTTTCCCAGCACTGGATCAGGACGGAAAGGGAGGTACATTGGTGTTTTTTTTGTAGTCGGCCTGAAAATTCTTCTTCACCCTTTGCGTAACTGCCTTCGGTAACATGTCTGAAATACATACTTACGCAACATTAACCGAGTGTAGAGTCGGCCTTTAATAGTAGCTTATTATTATTATTTATTATTATTGGGTTTTGAAATCAGTGTTTAATTTTATATTATTCCGGATTTTAAAATGTTTGAGCTTAAATGCAAGTCTGAATAAAATTGAAATTATCTTTGCCTAAATGACTCGTCAATTAAAGGAAGAAAATTACGAACTTGAAAAATTATCTAAAATATTCTTAATATTGAAATTTGAATGCAATTTGCCAGATATTACCACCATAATAATTAGTGATTGATACTTTTTTTTTTTTTTTAGCTAGGCTCCTCCACCGGGATTGTCTGTTGGCGAGTGTAGTTTTGGGACGTCATTTATGCCTACAAATTATCGGGCCTCATTTTGTGAAACGTGAAATTTTAGATACAGGTTCTATTCTGAAAGCAAACCAAACGTATTACGCTGATTGGTACCGTTAATAAGTGATCATTCATTAACAGACATCCCCACACCAAGTAAGCCACATTCAATGAAAAAACTGAGGAAAAAAGGTATGATTAGTCGTAGTAACAAACACAATGAAATTAAATAGCCATTATTTGGGAAAATGAGCACAATTAACAAAATCTCTACGTAACATAAACCAAGCAATGTATTTTATGACTGTACCAGACAATGGCTGACAAGGAAGAACGAGAACAAAATAATTGCGAGTCCTTGTTCGCTTAAGTTACGTGGATAATCCAATAGATTATATAGGTAATCCAATATTAATTTCATTGCAGTCGCAGTGTCTATTGTCGGCGATAAAAAAGTCTCAGCACTACTACGCGAAAACACAGTCACGAAATCCCCTAACATTTGGGGATACATTTCACAGCCTCCTAAAATTTTTAAAAGTTTGTCAAGTCTCTGTAAAAAGTTTTAAAGATTTACATCGCTTCATTAACTTTTAGTCTTTAGATTGTCCTTTTTTTGCATCAATTCACTGTATATCGTACTTCGTTTTCGTATCACTTCATCAGTTTATGGTACATCGAATACACAATAATATTTCATAATTCTCTGTTCATTAATGTGACAATTAGTGATGTCATTTTATTTGTTTGAGCTGGAACCTGTTTTAGCTCTGCCAGGAATGTAATTTGCCTTCCCATTTGTGTGCGATCTTGCCGGCACCTGGCGAAATGACAGGAAAGGCATAGGCATTCAGTTCCTTTTTTCGCATGCAAAGTTTTCTCATAAAATTTACAAGCATTACACATTGACAAAATCAGACTATTTAGTACATTAATCAGAACGAACTAATTTTATCGTTG